>NW_019392862.1:0-654705 GCF_000648675.2 Cimex lectularius | reverse complement strand
TGATCTCAATAAAGATCGAAACGTTGGCACGATAAAGAAAATGTTTTTCTGAAACCTACATCACACCAGACCGCATCTCACGATTTCTCTATATTTATTAAAAACCTATTATACGGTTAAATCCTAGGCTAGTAAATACAACAAGACTTCAGATTCAATAAGTTTGTACTTAAAATCAATAAAATCTTTTAAATTTTTATCATTTTTTCAAGTTGAAGCCAGTAAGAACTGGCTCTAACTCGGAAATTAAGCAAAATTAACTTCATGCCTTTTATTTTTATTATTTGAAATATCTGTTGAAACCGAATTTTTCCTAGTTTTCTACAAGACTGAAAAAATAAACATGAATAGATTTTTGTTGTCATTTGCTTACCTGCCCTAACATGTCGGAACCAAGAAAAAAGATAAATTTACCTTTTTCTTATACAGCCAATGCAGATATATCTGAGCTTATAAATCTTAGTTGATTCAATTTTCTGCTAAGTTTGTTTCCTCTTTTCGAAACAGGTTTATGACGATGAGGAATAATTTAATTAAATTGATTCTTCTGATATTTTCAACGAGTTTTATGTGCGCGAATCAGATACTAGATTATTGAATATGAGGAATTTTCTGCTCTTTTCCGACGATTTTATTAAGGCCAAAATAAATATGGTCAACTTTCTTTTTTCTTGTATTGTTTGCTATTTTTTTCCAGGTTTGAGCCTGTCCGTTTTCCGTCGAGCCTAAAAAAGCTTTAGCATGTTCAAAACAAACTTTATTATATTGACTTGAAATATATAAAAATTTGTGATAATTTTTTTTCCGTGATTTCCGCATGAGTGTAGGTAGACGAATATTTCTACTATTTTCTGCAGGTCGTCGAATCAAATAGCAATTTTGTATAATACCTCCCCATAGGTTTCAGATAATTGTTCTGCTCGAACAAATAGAAATAAATAAATTCAATAAGACTTTATTTATTAAATTGTCTTTAATTATGTTTTATTTTTATGTTAAATTAAAAGATTTGATATTTTATGTGTGTATAAATTAATTATTAAATTCACCGCTTGACCAATTAATATCTTCCAATTAATAAAGGTTTTTAGTTGAGATAAAAAGTCAGTGTCACGAGCGGGATTCGAACCCACGACCTTCGGCTTGATACGCCTCTATTCTACCACTTGAGCTATCGTAACTTCGATCCACTCGAGAACTAACTTCCCAAATTGCCAATTGAAAAATGGCAAAAAGGAGGGAAAATTCAAAAGGTGGGGTTGAGTTGGGAAGTTAGTGTCCGAGTGGATCGAAATCACGATAGCTCAAGTGGTAGTGTAGCTGCGTATCTACCCGAAGGTCGTGGGTTCGAATCCCGCTCGTGACACTGACTTTTTTATCTCATCTAAAATCCTTAAATGATTGAAAGATATGTTAACTATATTGATTCCGTTGATGTTTAAAAAGATTACAATAAATTTTTAAATTTTACAAGAGCCATATTAACGAGTTATTTTTCCATTCGGGTTCATTGTAAATGAGAGAGCAGATGACCTTTTCTGACTCAACAGCGTGCAATACTCCGTGCCTTGGCCTTTCCTTAAAAAGTAATTAAAGATTGGAGGTAAAACTATTATTGACTTTATTTAAATTAACTAACAATAAGAAGCTGTATTTTATACGAAGCCACAACTAAGATAGTTATGCCCTATCCGGTAAATGCCAATGGTTATCGGCAACCATAGAAGCAATTGGACTTTTAGATTAGGCTAATAATATTGACCTGAGGACCGAAAGAGAAATGAGCACATTGTACCAGATAGCCATCGATAAGTTGAACTTTGGTTATTTTCGAAAGCTCTTATTGATTGAAATTGTACTCGTTTCGTCATTGCTTCTGGGTCCGACTGCTATTGCAATGTGTACTACCTTCGAAACGCTAAATTCATAAACATCGCTAAAAATTCGCTTACCAGAGAATCTTTAAATCAAATCAATCCATTAAATCAATCCAAAAAATTCTTACCCATCGATCTTCTTCTGGCGTCTTCACATCCATGGAAGGTAGAAAATAGGTCTAAATTTAAAAAGTCAATTAATATTTAAAAAGTTTCCTGAACTTTCATACCTCCTGCCAAATCGTTTACCTTTTCTTTTGCGTAAGTTTCTTGGATTTTCTGTCTAGCCTGAGCCTCGTTTAACCTAGGGCCGTTGTAGAACTAGCAACAGATACAAACAAGCTTTCATATCGTTCATAACAAATTAAAAAACTACGTATTAACTTGAAAATATTACACATCTAAAATTTTAAAAAAAATTAATAAATACCGTTAGCTAATAATTTCAACCCTACAGCTATCAAGACTCAAGAACCACGTCAGCCAACATTAGAAAAAGAACGTTTATTTAAATGTTGTTTTTTTTTACTTTTTCGCATTGCTAAAAGCGTGAACATTGGTGATAACTATAGAACGAAAAGAATAGAAAATTTAATCGAATTATAAGTACGTATCAATGGATTACATTGGAAAATGTCGAATAAATAAATATATGAATATATCTATATTATCGCTTTCAATATTACAATTTTATATGTAATATCAAAGATGGGGCCATAATAAATAACAGAAAACACTCAGTTCATGTTTCAAAAGTTCGAGGAATGTACAACTTCATCGAGACTTTGAAACAATTAATTATAATCTTAATAAGTTAAGAAATATGAATATATGTGTGGTGATTAGTGACCGTTAGTCGATGATTATTCGGAAATCGTGAGATGCGGTCTGATGTGGGGTAAGTTTCAGAAAAACATTTTCTTTATCGTGCCAACGTTTCGATCTTTATTGAGATCATCTTCAGGGCCTGGGATTTACAAATATTGTTTAAATTTAACAAATACATGTAGGATGTGGAAAAAAGTGAATTTATACAATGCAAAAAATATATATTTTATTCAATTCACTAGTTTTCGCGGTCCGATTGACCAATTAATATATCACAATTGATTAAGGTTTTTAGTTGAGATAAAATTCGAACACACGATCTTCGGCTAGATACGCCGCTACTCTACCACTTGAGCTATCGTGACCTCGATCCACTCGAACACTAACTTCCCATCTCTACCACACCTTTTGAATTTTGATTGAATTGAGATGGGAGGTTAGTGTCCGAGTGGAACGAAGTCACGATAGCTACGGTGGTAGAGTAGGGGCGTATCTAGCCGAAGGTCGTGGGTTCGAATCCCGCTCGTGACATTGACTTTTCTATCTCAACTAAAAACCTTAATTGATTAAAAGATATTAATTGGTCAATCGGACCACGAAAACTAGTGAATTGAATAAATTATATTTGAATAAAATATATTGACTTATTATCTCTACTCATTAATTACTGATTGAATATACAAATATTTCTTGCATTGTATAAATTCACTTTTTTCCACCTACTGCATGGATTTGTTAAATTTAAACAATGTTTGTAAAGCCCAGGTCCTGAAGATGATCTCAATAAAGATCGAAACGTTGGCACGATAAAGAAAATGTTTTTTCTAAAAACGTAAGTCACATCACACCGCATCTCACGATCTCCTAATAATCAATATGAACATATTTACAATATTGAAAACTATGGATACAAAAATAACGACAATTTATTGGAAAACTGTATTTTTACATATTTTAAATATCGATATTCATGAAAGAGTGAGAGAGAGAGAAAGAGAGAGAGAGCGAGAGAGAGAGAGAGAGAGAGAGAGAGAGAGAGAGAAAGAGAAAGAGAGAGAGAGAGAGAGAGAGAGAGAGAGAGAGAGAGAGAGCGAAAGCGAGAGAGACCCTTGATAAATTGAGTATTATGACAAAATTAAAAAAAAAAAAAATGATTCATCATACTTATCTATAGTCAAGAGATTAATATTGCTACTCGTGTTGAATTTCTATAAGACAACCGCCATCCCAATAAAAATTCTATTTTGGACTAGCATAGCTTTCAGAGAGATAAAATAGTTTCATCAGAAAGGTGAAGGGTGAGAGTAGTTTTTCTCGTAGTATCTCGAATGGGAGTGGGCGGCGAAATTGATAAGAAAGTTAGGGCAATAACGAATTTCACAATATGTATTTCATACCTGAATGAATTCCAATGGAGACCCGGCCGGCGATTTCCATTCGGATCCGACGATCGTCGCCAGGACGAGGACGGCGAAGATGTGTCGAGCAGCGAACATTTTGCCTCCGATGTCTGTTCAACGATGACAAACGCTCACTCCTATCTCGGTCTCAGTCTATTGCCCATGATTACGAGAATGCCATTCCTCTGATAAGTGAACCGAAAAGAGAAAAGTACATTCGTGAAAACTTCATGGTTTTGTTATTGGTTTTGTTCTTATGGAAAAGATATTGGGCTGAAATTTCGTCTGCGAAATTTACGCAAGGTGAATTTAATAAAACTACAATCAGCAGGCATTGTGAACGTAGCGATTTACCCGTGACAAACAATTAAGCAGCTGGTGGAGACATATTTTTCCTCGAGGAAAAAGAGAAGAAAACCATATTTTAAATGTTCCGAGGGAAAATTCACTCGTCATAAGATCGTCGAACCAGTCACGAAATGCAGTCAGCCCTTGTTTATGCCGATTGAGAGCTCTCGAGTTAACAATTCTTAATTACTACTGTATTGGGTTTCTTCACTTCCCTATCAGTTTAACGATCATAAATATCTTCTTGTCTGATAGTGCCGAACACGTCACTGCTGTCTCACGCTCTTTTTCTTTTTATCTATTTTATGTAATTGATTCTTTACACACAAAAATATTATCATAATGATCAACATACGTGGAATTCTCACGCACTGATTTACCAATACTCGCTCCCTCTCTCTCTCACTCTCTCTCTCTCTCTCTCTCTCTCTCTCTCTCTATCTCTCTCTCTCTCTCTCTCTCTCCCTCTCTCACTCACTCACTCTTGATCTTCCACCTAAGGTAAAATTACAAATTATAAAATCTATGTTGTTCCCAATCTTTGATTATGCTTCCCTATGCTATTCTAATATAAGTAAAAAAATTTAGAAAAACTACAAAAAGCNTCCCTCTCGCTCCTTAACTCTCTCCCCCTCTCCCTCTCTCTCTCTCTCTCTCTCTCTCACTCACTCATTCATTCACTCACTCACTCACTCACTCACTCTCTCTCTCCCTCTCTCTCTCTCCCTCTCTCTCTCCCTCCCTCTCTCTCCCTCCTTCCCTCTCCCTCCCTCCCTCTCGCTCCCTAACTCTCTCCCCCTCTCGCTCCCTCTCTCTCCCTCCCTCTCTCTCCCTCCTTCCCTCTCCCTCCCTCCCTCTCGCTCCTTAACTCTCTCCCCCTCTCCCTCTCTCTCTCTCTCTCTCTCTCTCTCACTCTCACTCACTCACACTCCCTCTCTCCATCTCTCTCTCTCTCTCACTCACTCACTCATTCTCTCACTCACTCACTCTGTCTCCCTCTCCCTCTCACCCTATCTCTCTCACCCTCACCCTCTCTCTCTCCCTCTCTCTCTCCCTCCCTCTCTCTCCCTCCTTCCCTCTCCCTCTCACCCTCTCTCTTTCCCCCTCTCTCTCGCTCCCTAACTCTCTCCCGCTCTCCATCTCTCTCTCTCTCTCTCTCTCTCTCTCTCTCTCTCTCACTCACTCACTCACTCACTCACTCACTCAATCAATCAATCACTCTCTTTCCACAAAGTCCTCATAAATACACAAAGAAATAATAAAAACGTTAACCATACACACACCCAAAGATAACATAAAATGATTGTATGTAATAAGTCGAATTGCATAGATAAAACAAAAACTCGTCTTTCCAAACTCTTCTATATAATATTAAAACCTGTTTTGCTAAAAATTAAGACACATGCATCGAAACTCGGCCTTAATTTGATCGCCAGTTACAAACAGTAACGATTGAGACTAATTAGGATCGCGAACGCCTTTACGATCAACCATAATTAATGAGATGGTAATTACTAATATACGAACAAACAGGGTCTTAACCCTAATTGGTGCCAAAAGAGAACAAACAACGTTATTTTTTAGCCAATTTGTGTTTTGATTAATAAGCTCAAATCTACACACTCATGTTGTAATTAGGAATAAATTACCATCAGGCCTCGAGAATCACCCACCCCGAGTGTTGACAGTACGGGGTCAGACCTCGGTCTTATCCTTCCAACCACCGAGGTTGGGCTCCAACGCCTATCAAAAGCTACGTCATTTAAGCCCCAAAACATTCATTTTCTAAATCCAACACACTGTCATTCACTCTTAAATACATTACTTATTTACATATAAATAACCTAATAGAGGGTCGATGTGGTACTCAGTATTCCGCTATCGGCCCTCTCACACTACACATTCACGCTAATAAATACATTCACTCTCAACACACACCCTAATGACTCAAAACTATAGTTATTATTAAATTCACTAGTTTCGTGGTCCGCTTGACCAATTGATATCTTACAATTAATTAAGGTTTTTAGTTGGGATAAAAAAGTCAATGGCACGAGCGGGATTCGAGCCACTCGGACACTAACTTCCCAACTCAACCACACCTTTTGAATTTTTCCTCTTTTTTGCCATTTTTCAAATGTCGTTTAATCTATGTGATTCTCGGCGACAAATGAAATGGCCACGGAGAGCTTTAGTGAAAAAGAAAAATGGCAAAAAGGAGGGAAAATTCAAAAGGTGTGGTTGAGATGGGAAGTTGGTGTCCGAGTGGATCGAGGTCACGATAGCTCCTGGTAGAGCAGCGGCGTATCTAGCCGATGATCGTGGGTTCGAATCTCGCTCGTACCATTGACTTTTTTATCTCAACTAAAAACCTTAATTAAATATAGTTATGTTTAAATAAAACAGCCTTTTCTCCGAATCGCAACAAGGGACCCAGATTACTCGCTACCGTGCTCAAGAAGCACAATTCCCATATCAGGTGGCATTCCTGCGCGCTTTCTGTATGGAGCCAAAGAATTCCCTTCGATTAGATAAGACACATCGAGCAACCTTTCTGTACATGTCAGATATATACGCGGACTTTGGCCCAAAAGAAAATGTGTGTGTCAACCTCGTATGGTCTATCGTTTGGTTCAAATGAAAAAGCTAGTGTCACGAGCGGGATTCGAGCCCACGACCTTCGACATGAAATGAAGTAATGAAATTTCATGAACCCGCTCGTGATACTAGCTTTTCCATCTCAACCAAAACCTTAGATAAAAAGTACAATTAATTAAAATAATTAGTACGGTCAATTATGACTACTAAATACATGTATGGATCGAACAATTTAATGTTTTCTTAAACTCGGCCATGCGTAGTAGTAAAAGTCTGTTTTTAAAGATTTTGAATTTTAACTTACCTTATCTATTCGATCATAAATTTATAGCAATATTTATCCTCATTTGTATGTCTTCAATAAAATATGTTTTCTTTTCGATTTGAATTTTTTTCCTTGCAATCTTAACTGCCGTATTTTCTGTCGTGTAAATAGTTACTTCTTGGATACTAGAAAATCCTGCATTCTTCTAGAAACTTCCCATATCGTAAAAAGATAGTGAGGGTGCTGAATCGTCTTGTTATTTATGCTGGTGGGGGTTTTTCCTGTTTTCAGGCCCGTCGATTTTTGTCTACAAAAGACTTCTAACCGGGGCGTAAACAAAATACTCCAGCCCTGATCCTGGCCATTTTCCATCTATAAATTTGTTTCGTGTCAGATTTTCATTTTAAAAAACTTTCTTTTCATACAAGCATTAGTTCACAACTCGGCATGGTTTTCCCAGTGGAGAATAAATATGAATAATGCATATGTAAATTTGCACCGGGGCATTGTGAGAGGACGAAAGAGATTCCGGGCCAAATAAAATACGTTCGGAAGGCTTAGGCGCCGGAAGATAGTGGGAGGGAGATATTTTTGTACGCATCTTTTATGGTAAAATATCAAATCTATGACAAGGAATAACTTCGACCGTCATAAACAAGCTACATCCACAAAATCTCCCAGGTAACTTGTCACGCTAAACCAGATTATAGTCATTAGGACAACAATGATTTTTCCCTACCGAGTTTCTTAGGCATAAACCATCTTTTGTACAACCTGCGGTTGGTTGAAAGTATCGACAAGATTTTACAATAAATATTACTTTACAAATAAAATACTTAAACAATAAACAGTTGGACATATTTTCCGAACTTAAAAAATATGAAAAAACGTAAACATGCCAGGATTTGTTCTACAAGGTAAATTATTTGTCAAACTGACAATTATTTAAGCCTATATTTAACACCAACGCTCTAAATGCTTCAAATATAAACTATTGTAATAAACAATGAAATATGATTATTTTGGAGTAATTTATTGGGGGAGAAGGTCTTCACGTATAGGACGAGGCAAAATACCTTACAGGGGGGCGTCATTGGCCGCAACGGTTTAGGCGTTGACACGGCGCTCATCACTGTAAGGTAAAGGTCCCTGGTTCGAATCCAGCGGCCCTGCATTCGAACCCGATGTACTTACAAATGGGCTTTTTGTCAATAACACCGGCACCCTGAGGGTTTATATGACCTCTGATGTTGCGAACCCTCGGAAAAAAAAAGTTGAATATCTTTCGATCTGTTCTTGCATCATGCTCGGTACAATTCAATTTTATTATACACAAATAGATCAATATAGATACTTTATTTTTTACCCGTTATAACTGACTTGGAAAAGGAAGTCTTATGAATTAAAGATTCGTTCTATGCAATAATTTCCAATTTTACCTAACGTCAAAAAAATACACTAAGCCTGTTATTTATGTAGGTATGTTACAGTAATTTACTAATTCAAAATTCAAAAAATATCTACAATACAATAGCGTATATGCAATACAGTAATATTACTAATTCAAATTAATTATTCTGTTTTTCTAAGGTTTTTGGTTGTGATGAAAATTATAATTAATACGGCTAGGGTCATTTCACGTGCTAAGCTTTAATTTGTCCTTTTAAAATTTTTAATTTGGAAGACCAAATGTATGCATGTATGCAAAAATCCCATTTTAAATTGTAAAATTTTTTCCTGTTCTTTAATTAGAATTTTGAACTTTTGTTCCATAATTTAAACATTTCCCATAGGCTTGTATGGCCAATAATACTAATAATAATAATGGAGTCAGACTAGCAACAGTCCCAGCATGAGTACAGGCTCATCATTATCCTTTTATTCTTCCATTCAAATATAATAAGCAAACTAATGCTACTTAACAATAATGAAAAACAACCTTTGTTTTCCGCTCGGGCAGCCAAGTTGGAAGGCTATTGCTTATTTAAAGAATTAATAAATTATAATTAATTAAAAAGAATAATTAATTGGAATAATTAATTTGGCAAATTATGACCACTAAGGAAGTATGTATTAATTTAATATTACTAATATACATAAATTTATATATATTTTATTATTTATTATTATTATTATTAANACTTTGAGCCCTGAAGATGATCTCAATAAAAGATCGAAACGTTGGCACGATAAAGAAAATGTTTTTCTGAAACCTACATCACACCCGACTGCATCTCACGATATCTGAATAACCATAAATTTATGTATATTTTATTATTATGCCCTAACATCCAAACCTTGTATGTATCTTAGGTTAGCTATACCCTTCTGAGTGCTATAAAGCTCTGACTCCAAACATTCTCTCATAAACTAATTTATCCTATTGCCATCCAAGCTTAATTTATCCTTTTAAAATTCTTAATTTGGAACACCAAATGTATGTCAAAATCCCATTTTAAATTACATATAAAATTTATTCCTGTTTTTTTTATTAGAATTTTGAATCTTTGTTCCATAATTTAAACATTTCCCATAGGCTTGTATGGCCAATAATAGCAACTCATCCTTATTCTTCCATTCAAATATGATAAATAAACTAATTCTACAAATAATAAGAAAAGAAATTTTGAGGGAGCTACCTTTCTTATTTAAATTGCGATTTTGGGCATTGCAGTTTATTACTCCGCAATTTGTATTTTCTTCCATTTCATTTTTCCACTTCGGTAGCCTCAAAAATTCCTGAAAAAAGAAAGAAATCTTGCACATACAACTTTCATTCAAACATTAGTAGGCAAACATTCAATGGTATAACAATTGGGAAAAGGCCTAAATCTCATTATAAATTTGAGAAAGGTGAAAAGTGCTCTTCGAAAGGAACAATGGGTACCCAGTAACTCCTGTAAATCACTCGAAAGGTTGAGCCTTTGCCTAAAGGGTTGCAAAGTGCGAAGTCGACCAAATTATGTTTTACTGTCAGAATGATACTTTCTCCACTTTATTATTTATTTATTTTCTTTATTATAATTAATAAATAATAATTAATTGGAATAATTAATTTTGCCAATTATGACCAATAAGGAAATGTATTAATATAATATTACTAATATACATAAATTTATATATATTTTATTATTATTTTTATTTATTTTTATTTATATTATCTTATTATTTATTATATATGTACTACATAACATTATCATACATTATATTATATATAAATAAAATAAAACCNTAATTTAATATTACTAATATACATAAATTTATATATATTTTATTATTTATTATTATTATTATTAATCATTTTTAAGGGCGCTTTAAGGGCTAGGGTCATTTCACACCCATTTATCCAAACCTTCTATCTTAGATTAATTAAGGGTTTTATTTGAGATAAAAAAGTCCGTGTCACGAGCGGGATTCGAACCCACGACCTTCGGCTAGATATGCCGCTGCTCTACCACTTGAGCTATCATGACTTCGATCCCATCTCGGGCGTTAGAGTAGCGGCATATCTAGCCGAAGGTCGTGGGTTCGATTCCCACTCGAGACACTGACTTTTTTATTTCAACTAAAAACCTGAATTAATTGAAAGATATTAATTGGTCAAGCGGACCATGAAAAATAGTGAACTTCTATCTTAGGTTAGCAATATTCCTTCTGGGGGCTACAAAGTACTGACTCCAAACATTCCTCATAAACTGATCTCTCCTATTGCCATCCAAAGCTTTAATTTGTCCTTTTAAAATTCTTAATTTGGAAGACCAAATCTATGCACGTATGCAAAAATCCCATTTTAAATTATAAAATTTATTCCTGTTCTTTAATTAGAATTTTGAACTTTTGTTCTATAATTTAAACATTTCCCATAGGCTTGTATGGCTAATAATAATAATTAAGTCTAGCAACAGTCTCAGCATGAGTATAGGCTCATCATTATCCTTTTCCTTCCTTTCAAATATGATAAGTAAACTAATGCTACTTAACTTAACTACTTAACAAAAATGAGAAACAACCTTTTTTTTCTGCTCGGGCAGCCAAGTTGGAAGGTTGTTGCTTATTAAAAGAATTAATAAATTATAATTAATTGAAAAGAATAATTAATTGAAATAATTAATTTGGCAAATTATGACCACTAAGGAAGTATGTATTAATTTAATATTACTAATATACATAAATTTATATGTGTAGAGATTAGTGACCGTTAATCAATAGTTATTCAGATATCGTGAGATGCGGTCTGGTGTGATGTAGGTTTCAGAAAAAATTTTCTTTATCGTGCCAACGTTTCGATCTTTTATTGAGATCATCTTCAGGGCTCAAAGTGTTTGTCTTCTTTTATTTTTATATATATAATATATAATTATTAATTATATATATAATTGAAAAGAATTAATTTGGTCATGTGGACCACGAAACCTAATAACATTTTTTATATATGTTTGTCAATTATTTTCATCCATTAGAAGTTGGTTTCAAGCCGTCATCATTAAAATCCCATTATTAGATTTATATGGTTTGGAGAAATGTAAATAGTATTACTTGTTATTGTTTAATTGAACTTGGGTCTTTTTGTTTCAGCATGGCTCGGTGCTATGTCTACAGCTGTGGCACTTTTTGTCTCACCGGTGACGATAGCTTTCTGCCGGAGGAAATCAACAAGACTCACAGCTGTCATGGGAGGACTTGTCACAGCCCTTGGCTGCCTCTTTACATCTTTTGCATCACAGTTCCATCAATTGTTTATTAGTTATGGAGGAGTTTTAGGTAACTTGAAACTTCTCGTTAAAAATTCTTCGGTACTCAAGAGCATTACTGTTCCAGGTATAGGTGTTAGTATGACAAGAGACTGTTCTACCCTGATGGTAGCTCAATATTTTAAAAGGAGAAGAGAATTAGTAGAAATATTTATAGTTTCTGGGAGTGGCCTTGGTATAGCTGTTATGTCAATTTTTATGAAAAGTGCTATTAGGTATATTGCCGCTTCATATCCGTTTGTCTAGAAGTCGAATAATTTCCATTTTTAATTCCAGCGCTATCGGGTGGAGGCTGGGATTACAATTGGTCACAGTCGTTGTGTTTATGACCTTCTTCCTCGGCACTTTCTACAGATCGGCCTCTCTCTACCATCCGCAGAGGCGAGCCATCCTCCACCTGAAAAACCAAAAGAGGAAAATTAAAGACAAAAATAAAGTCGACGATGGACCACCTTTTTTTGATTTGACAACCCTAAGAAGCAAAACAGTGAGAATACTCCTTGTTTCAACAGGAATCAGCGCATTCGGGCTGAACACCCCAATTTTTTATTTGGTAAGGGCATAGTGCCACATGGCCATTTATCTTTCAATGTAAAGAGATAAAAATAATTACAGCAAAATGAATTTTTAACAAGGTCACATATCTAAACTAAAACTTAAAAATAGATTTTAAAAAATAAGATAAATGTAAATAACCAATATTTTACTTAAAATAATAAGAAACAATTATATAATTCAATTCATTATTTTCTTTTTTAATAAACAAATGGTTTGATTAAATAAATCATTTGACATTATTTTCAGGCTCACCATGCAGAAGAAGATGGGTTGGGCGATTCTGTCCTCCTTTTTCAAACATATTTGGGTCTCGCTTGGGCTTTGGGATGCTTTATATTTGGGATGCTTGTTCTCCATAATACTGCCGAATGTAGGATCGCAAGGCAGTACCTCTGTCAGGTGTCTGTGTTCATGTGTGGTATAGCAATATTCGCACTGACATCGCTTAACAACAACCACCAAGGGTACGTACTTTTCACATGGATCTACGGGATCTTTTGTGGTGGGTACAACTACTCGCTCAAGATGTACACGTACGAGAGGGTGAGAGCAAGAAATTTTGCTAGAACATGGGGTTTCGTGCAGTGTTCACAGGCTATCCCAATAGCTCTTGGCGTACCGATAACTGGTATTTATTTCACTCCTAAAATTTGAACAATAATTTGAAAAGATTAATTTTTTTTTCTAGGTTATATCAATGTCACTTGGGGAGGAAAATCAGGCTATTATTTCAGCGCTTCTTGCATTTTCCTTGGTACTCTTGCTTTATTTTTAATTGATTGTCATAAGAGGAGGTTGTCGAGGCACAAGCATAATGAAAGCGGTGAAAAGAAATTGTGTGAATCAGAATCCTGCCCACAGCGTAGAAAACCTTCGTTTTCAGTCGAGCCAGAAGAATTGGTAGTAGTCGAGCCACCAGCACAAGCTGCGGACAAACCGGAGCTCACCTGTATATCTGAAGAAGGCATTGCGGACATGGACCTTCCGGACAACATCCTTGATGACCTCGACTACATCGGGGACTGCATAACGTCATGCAACAAAGTTGAAAACTACCTGATGCTCAGTGAATTTGAAAACAACCTCATTGCAGAAATGCCCGTTATAATGGACCGTAAAGGCAGGAGGTGGTCTCTTGCGAGGCAAACTGAAGAAGAAAACCCAAAAGGAAAATGGCGCCTGATACCGGGCCCAAATAGAGTAATCACAGTTATTGATGAGGCATCAGTTTAAAGACAGTAACTTGTCCCACTATCACCATTTCATTGTGATGAATATTATCATTTTTTTTAAATAGTAATAAAATATGCCAAAGATAATAAATGTATAGAGATTAGTAACTTACCTCACTTCAAGAAAAAAATTATATATTTTTTTCATTTCTAAAAACTGAATATTCTCACTGCCAATTAATTACGGATAATAAAAATCAATTTTTTGCAAAGAAGGAATTGTGGTGCTTCGAAACATTATAAACAAATTTAAACTGCCAAAATTTATATTATTTTTTAAAAAGAAAACTATTTACTATTTCTAAATGAGTGCCATCTCAATTTATAAATAATGTAAATTTTCTATTGATAAAATGTATCACATTATTTATTCCTGTAGTATTAATTAAATGTCTGTAAATACAATAAATGGTTTACTGTATATTTTAGATATTTATTATTTATTTATTACTTAAAAATGGATATAAGTAGGTGGCAGGACTGAAAATAAAATTGGCATTTTTCAGAAAACAAATTATAACAATAATAAATTTATTATACCACAACTTACAAGTTTAAAATTATTCTATTTGCCCATTGTACATTTCAATTTATAGATTGAAAATTAATATATATGTTTGTAAAATATAGCCGAAAAAAATTCTGCAAAGAAAAGGCCAAATTTTTTTCCAATCATACCAACTTGTAATACTCTGTCTATAGGATTTTAACTTTTATATTTTCACATATTTAATGTAAATAAAATAATAAAAGAGCTGGTATAGTTTAATTTGTGAAATTTAGCTAAGTGTTACATTGTAAATAGCCCATAGAAATTGTTATGACAAAAACATACATTTTATATAGATTTTTATAATGTGTATAGTATTCTTATGTATGTCTATTCTAAATCAACAATATTTATAAAATTTATAATGCAATTGCAAACATGCAATAAGGAATGTTTTACCTAGTCGTCAAGGAAAAAAGGTGCATAGATCTAATTTAATTCAAAGCAAAACGTTATTTTATGAAAAAACACTTTTAAAAAAAAGTAATAATCAAAGGAATGACATTCAGAAATGACAGCGCTTTTCCTTTAGACGTAAAATTAGAGATATTTTTATATTTTTCATTTCAGAGACAAAAATTTTTATATCTCCACTTAATTTTTCAAAATCAGAATTAGAGGCCTTCTGCTTTTTGCATCTGTCATTTAATATATGATTTGTTAAATGTAAAACCATTTTATGGATTTTGTTTCATTTATGGGGAGGGTCGACTGAGAAAAGTGTGATTCTAGAAAAGAAACGTCCGTTTTTTCATGAAATCTATTTAAAACTATAAAAAAAATCTATTATTTTTTGTACGGGATATATAGAAGAATAATGCCAGAAGTAATTTTGATGTTTGTACGTTACCTTTGGAATAACATTTTAGGAAAATTGTTTTGTTTTTAAAATATAAACATGTACTTATATGTATTTTATTTACAATCCACTGACCTTTTGTGTTTTTTTTTCATTATGAATACAGCAAATGAATATTAACCTTATGTACATTATTTCAGTTCTTGCATTTATAACCTACGTACATACAATCAGTCATGTTTGTCTTGTTTCCTTCAATTTTTTTAGCATAATTAAGGAAAGAAATTTCAATGTTATCTGGTTAATCCAAGTGACACATCTGAGGATCTCTGACTCTATAAAAAGAACAATTATAAAATACATATAAAAAGTTCCTTTATAAAATTTAAATATTTACCGCATAGATATGTAATGTGTACCAACGAAACAAGGCCGTCAGTCTTACGATCACACATACTTGATGAAATACTGCTGATTAGTGATTTCAAATCTGAATCCTTGAGCCCTTTCAAAATTATTGAATAAGGTGAAACGCTAGGGTTCACAAAACCAACCTGAACGAAACATGAAAATCTGATTCATTTCACATTCATTAAGGAAGGTGTATTAACGAGTTTACCTTTTCAAATAAATGACCAAGGATAAAGATGACACCGACGTTAAACTGTGTCAACAATGGAAATCCCTTCAAAATTAAATCATCTCCAACTTCTAATTTTTCACAGGCACTCATAAACTTTTCAAAAAAACATTTCTGACATTCATTATAGTTTTCGGTCCATGAAAAGTCATTTGTGTCAATGGCATTTTTGCAGATAAACTTGTCAAGACTGAAAATGAAATTAGAAAAAAAACATCAGCATAAAAACAAGAATGAAATGAGTAAAATCGCAACATAATTCAAAGATAATTAAATTACACACTCTAACTGGTCTGGGATATCTATTTTTACCCCAGTCTCCAGACATAATTTCACCAATTCGGTGTATATAGCGAGAAGATTTCCTTTGCAAAATTTTGAAGTCCTGACTTTTTCAATTGGTTTGCCAAATTTCAAATTTAGTTTTATTTTAGAATTTGGACTAAAAGTGAACCAAAAAATATCTTCAACGTCCCAGTCGGTCTCAACGAGGTCCAATTTCCCCTTGTAAAAGTCCAACATGGCTTTCGTGTCAAGTTGTTTGAACATCTTCCTCTCGAGGAAAGTCCCGCTTTCATCTCTTGGAAATAGGTTCAGGCAAATTGCATCAGCCTTAAAGTAAAATTTCTTTTGGAATGAAAGGCATATAAATATATTGAGTCAGTCTCACTCACATCCTGATCGTGAACAACAAAATCTTTAGGACTAATTGGTCTTATTTTGTACTTCTCGATGAATAGATTAGCAGTACTGTCTCTGATGTCCATCAACTGTAGACGACTCCTTTTCCTCTTGTGTTGATGTTTGTATGTCTCAATGTTTCTTTCTATAACTGAGGTCTAAACAGAAAGAAAGAAGAAAAAATTATAATTTTTAAAAAACATGAGGTAACAATTTTAATACACATATTTCATTATAAAGTTTTAAATGACGACATTTATTTTTCTAAAATCTTACTTGGATTAACTTAAATTTTGTAGCACAATTTATTATTTCTTGTATGAAGAAATCGGGTATATCGTTCCTTGAAAATAATGCTTCTTTCATTTCTTTGTAATAGTAGACATTTAACTTTTCCAAAACAGGCACATGGTCCTTTCCTTTGTAACCCAAACAAACAACGTAAACTTCTGAATTTCCCTCCTTGCTTGTGACAGGCTTGAAAACGTTTATGTGCGTGAAGCAACATCTGAGAAGGTACATCAAGCAGACAGTATCACACTCAAACATTGTAAATGTTTTTAGCAGAAAACTTCCTCCTACAAAAAAAAAATAAATAAAAAAAATAAAATAAAAAGTTATTCAGATATCGTACCCGACTGCATCTCACGATATCTGAATAACTATCGATTAACGGTCACTAATCTCTACACATAAATAAAAAATAAAAATAAAATAAATAAAATAAAATAAAAAAATTATACAGTGTAACACCAAAGAAGTATATTTTCACTACCTCTTTCAAGAATGTTCAGAGCACAGACTGTTTCAGTAAAATGAAGGTGTACAACTTTTTTCTCTTGTTCTGCTGGATCACTGAGACAATCAATGCTGCCATCAGCAGTAACCTAAAATTAAAACTACTTGAAGAAAACGATATGATGAAGGTTTATATATATATTTCTTTTTTTAACTTACCAAGTACACAGGATGAAGAAATTTTGTCTTTTCTATAAGACTGCTTAAATAATTGTCACCGTAGACATTTCCTGTTTCATCATTACCAAACCACCAATTTTCAAGTGTATTGATTATAAAGCGGTCATCGTTAACCATATGCTGGAGATCATTGCCTTCATAATATGGATTAAGAGTAGTTGCAAACCATTTCCACTGAAATGTTCTTAAATTAAATTATCTCACTAAAATGCATGTGGGGTAGCGAACCTCTATTTCAGGGTGGTTCAGTTTAAGAAAATGATTCAACGAAGCGATAAAAGCTCCAGGGGCCTCACAGAGGTGAACGCTGTTCAGAAGTTTTTTCTTCAAACATTGTTTAGGAATCAATTTATACCTGCTCACTACCTCGTAAAATTTGCACCAGGCCTTAAAATGAATAAAGTTGAAATAAAACAGTGATAAAAGTTTAAGGTAAAGTGCTACCTGTGTGAGAAATTCAGGTTGGAACTTCCTCAATGATCTCATAACCGTTCCGGCATAGTTATTCTTTCTGGTATGATCGTGCCAGTCAGCAAGATTGTAGCTATTCAGCTTTGACTTGACTCCATTTAACTCTTCTTTGAGTTTCTGCAGCGTTTCAACCTGTTGCAATTTCCCTCCAGTTGATTTAACAGAACTTGTCAATAAAATATTACCATCGTAATATTCATTGCAATTGTACAACAGATTGTATCATAACTACAAACTTCATCAGATTGCATAAAATGTTAACAATTATGTAGAAAATATTCAACGTGTGGTGAGTGAACAACATAATGTTAAGTTTCAAATTTTTACTGCTTTGAGCAGTTTGACCATCCATCCTGGTTCTCATTAGAAGAGATTAACTAACAACATGAATGAACATTATGGAATGGTTTTGTGCCTAGCAAATATTTAATACTTGTACTTATAAATACTTTAACTGTGATTAATTTGCAACTATAAACTTTAATGATCAACAAAAACCATATAATGTATTCAATGTAGTATTCAATGCCTAGAAATTAAAAAATAATGTACATATACAGTAGACTCCTTATCCACAAGGATACATACAAAACGTCACTACAGATAACAGGAAACACCTCAAATTTCAGGCTTCGAAGAATTTTCACACTTTCTTATCTTGTGTGCTTTTCGTCAATATTATGTATGAACTTATCTACACATATTTCAGTATTTTTCAATGCAGGAAAACAATATGTACATACATATAGATACATACTGATATCAGTATGATCTTCCATGATTATCCTGGTCTGATTGTTCTTATTAAGTTGATCAGAGTCAGCTCTAGGCAAAAATGATAGGAATCAAAACATGGTTTGTTATGGAATTAAATGCTGTTGTGTAAAATTTTGAGATAGATTTGGACAAATAATAGCAAACTGATTTAACCAATTTTATTATCGATAAAAGTAGTCAACTAGAAGCAAAAATTTTAGGAATCAAAGTATGATTTGTTATGTAATTAAATACTGTTTATTTTTTAATTTTTTTTATTTTTTGTGATAGATTCAGACAAATAATAGCGAACTGTTTTAAGTATTTATTTATTGATACCAATCTATTTTGAGGCCACCAATCTATTGAAAAATCTACAAAATTATTTTACAACGTAATATGTTATGAAATGGTTTTGGCATTTAGCAAATATCTGAGAATAATCAGTATGATCTTCCCTGATTACCCTGGACTGATTGCTCTTATTAAGTTGAGCAGTAGGCAAGTATAAGAAAAAATTATAGGAAACAAAGCATGATTTGTTTGTAATTAAATATTGTTTATTTTGTTTTGTTTTGTTTTCAAAATTATGAGTTAGATTCAGACAAATAATAGCGAACTGTGCTGAATATAATCAGTATGATCTTCCCTGATTGACTTGGTCATTATGTTGAGCAGAAGTAAAGTAAATGCAAAATTAATAGGAATCGATTTATGATTTGTTATGGAATTAAAGGCTGTTTTGTAAAATTTTAAGATAGATTTGGACAAATAATAGCGAACTGATTTAACCAATTTTATTATCAATAAACAGTAGTCAATTACAAGCAAAAATTTTAGGAATCAAAGCATGATTTGTTATGTAATTAAATACTGTTTATTTTCTTTTATTATTTTTTTTTTTAATATTTTTAGATAGATTCAGACAAATAATAGCAAACTGTTTTAAGTAATATATTTATTGATACCAATCTATTTTGAGGCCAATCTGGCTCGCCTCTTCAGGGTTTGTTGGAGTAATAAAATTGAATTATTGAAAAATCTACAAAATTATTTTACAACATAATGTGTTATGAAATGATTTTGGCGATTGGCAAATATCTGAGCATAATCAGTGTGATCTTCCCTGATTACCCTGGACTGATTGCTCTTATTAAGTTGAGCAGTAGGCAACTATAAGAAAAAAATTATAGGAAACAAAGCATGATTTGTTTGTAATTAAATTCTGTTTTTTGTTTTGTTTTAATTTTGAGTTAGATTCAGTCAAATAATAGCGAACTGTGCTGAATATAATCAGTATGATCTTCCCTGATTGACCTGGTCTGATAGTTCTTATTATGTCGAGCAGTAGTAAAGTAAATGCAAAATTGATAGGAATCAATGTATGATTTGTTTAGGAATTAAATACTGTTTTTTTCCCCAAAATTTGTAGATAGATTCGGACAAATAATAGCAAACTGTTTCAACCAATTTATTTATTAATGCCGACCTTTTTCTGGGGTAACCTGGCTCACCTCTTCAGGGCTCGTTGGAGTAATAAAATTGAATTATTGAAAAATCAAATATCTACAAAATTATTTTACAACATAATATGTTACGAAATGGTTTTGGCGTTTAGCAAATATGTGAACATGATCATTATGATCTTCCATGATTATCCTTGACTGATTGTTCTTATTACGTTGAGCAGTAGTAAACTAAATGCAAAAATGATAGGAATCAAAGCATGATTTGTTATGGACTTAAATACTCTTTTCTTTTGAACATTTTGAGTTAGATTCAGACAAATAATAGCGAACTGCTGCAACCAATTTATTTATTGATGCCGAATCATTTCGAGGCAAATCTAGCTCCCCTCTTCAGGGCTCAACGCAGTAACAACCAGCTCATAAACATAAAACACATGAAGGATAAAATTGAATTATTTAAAAATCAACAAAATTATTTTACAACCTAATTCATTAAGAAATGGTTTTGGCAATTAGTAAATATCTCAACATAATCAGTATGATCTTCCCTCAATACCATGGTCAGTTTGTTCTTATTCAGTTGATCTGTAGTCAACTACAGGCATAAATTACAGGAATTAAAGCATGATTTACATGTGTTTTTTTAATTAATAGGTAGATTTTACAGTATATTGCCAATTAGCTTTGTTATGTTATTAAGTACTGTTTTTGTCAAAGTTTTTAAAACTCACCTCCCATTTTCCATGCGTGAAGAGCCCATCCTGGCTTGGAAATGTGGAAGGCCTTTTGTTCGAAAACTCGAAACATTTTGAAAAACCGTTCTCAACCACTTGCCAAACATTGTCTCTGTTCCTGTTCTTGTACGAATTTGGATCTTTTTCCGTTTTTGACGAACCGAACGAAACTGGCAGCGCGTCGAACACATTCATTTTTAATTAATTGTTTTTTTTTTTTTTTTTCAATTATAACAAATTTATAATTATGTTGAAAAAGAATCAACTATATTTAACTGTTGATCAGTTATCAATTCAAAAACATCCCTTCAGACGCAATTTGAAAATAACCTCACGACTGTTATATTTATATGATAAGAATATATATAAACTCAATGGAATAAAACAGTAATCCTTAATTTCGCAATTTTTAATCCTTAATTCGACTTAATAAAAAATTATTTTTTTATTAATTATCAAGCGAATTTAATTTATTTCATGAGTAAAGTTGTCATTAACGGTTAAAAGCGTTGGTTACACTGTAAATAAGCACGGCGCGGCTATTTCGCAGTACAAAGGAGGTTTCATGTGCTGGCTATTGTTGAACGACTTGATTTCATGAAACTTCTAAACCATTTCACTGTTTTACACGCATTATATTTTAATTAAGAATCGTTTTTCAATTGGGAAAAGATGGAAAATCCACCTTCACATATAAACGCACTCGAGGTAAAAAAAATACATTAATAATAATAAATTTCTCTCACCCAGTTTGAACAATTTTGATTGAAATCACTCTTGCATCTTTTGTCAGTGTTTTAATCAGTACTGGTCATTACTGTGTTCGTCCGTTCTGTGTCTTTACCATCCAGAGTTGTGAGAACACTACTTTTAAAGTGCAAGAAGTTTAAAATTCGTTGCATTTAAGCCTCAGTACTATCCAAATTTAAGCACTAATTATTCATATATTTCTTTCTACTTGGTGACGCATTGGGCTTAAAAGACTTAATCTTTTCAAATAAATGTGTACGTTGAAAAGAAATTGTATTAACTTGTTGTTTATCATTAAGAATTTACTAGAGAGAGAGGGAATGAATGTGCAAGAGAGAAAGAGAACAGACAGGCAGGTCTTGAAAGTCTCTCTCCTGAGCTCTATTGTGAGAAAGAGGTCTTTGTGAAGGACTTGGACCCGTTTGCGACCTTGCACCTTCCTGCTGAATCATCAACATTCGCCCACTGCTCCTCATGCTGCGCCATATTTATCTCCCTAGTTACTTCTGCAGCGTATCAAAGGCAGTGAGAAGAAGTCATATTTATAGAAAGAAACAAACAAGTTGACCAACTAGCCAAGAAATGGGCAGCTTTCTCATTTGTGGGCCTGGATCTACAACTAGATGCACCTGAGGTGTTTTAAACTTGTTACATGGGCGCATCATAAGTTGCATGGTTCAGGTGCTTACACAGTGCTCATAACTGTAAGGTAAAGGTCCAGGTTTGCATCCAGCAGCCCTGCATTCGAATCTTCCTCACGTACCACTCGATATTTATTGCCATTTGTGCTATTTTGTTTTGTAATACTCGCAGCTGCTTAATTTTGGGTGAAGACGCTGTTCCCCATATTTCACACCCATAAAGGACTAGGGGTCTTATAATAGATTTATAAATTAACATAGCAAGTTATTCAGAAATCGTGAGATGCAGTCTGGTGTGATGTAGGTTTCAGATAAACATTTTGTTTATTGTACCAACGTTTCGACCTTTATTGAGATCATCTTCAGGTGTTCTCAAAGTGCTTGTCTTCTGTGTAATTGTGCCATTCTTGCGTGTCGTGTTGAGAGTGCCCACTCTAAAGAACTGCTTTTTGAATCTCCAACACAACACACAGTCACTAATTACCACCCATAACATAGCAAGTTTGGGCCTAATCTTGAATTTGTGGTTTATAATAGAATACCGATAAGAGCACATCCTTCAGTCGCCTTTTTATTTGTGTGATACTGCCAGGATAGCCTTCTGTCCAGATGAACTCCTAGGTATTTCACAGAACTGTCCAGACGATGTAATTTCCATCAATTTGTAAGGCCGGTGGGTCGCATGTTCGTCGCAGGGCAAAGATTTTTGCTTCACACATTGAAGGGTTTATCTCCTGTTTCCATTTATCACAATATTTTGACGTATCCTCTAAAGAACTGCTTTTTGAATCTCTAAGATATCATGATTGGAAGTTTAATTGTGTGTGCACTGCTATGTTTACACCAACTGGAAAGGGAAGGTCATACATGAACAAATTAAACAGGATTGGTGAGAGGAATGATACTTGTGGGGTGCCTTGATGGATGTCTTTTTCTGTAGAGAAGCTGCCATTGACTTTGAACTTGAACTTCCTGTTTAATAGGAAGGCGCTTAAGATGTCATATAAGTATTTTGGGATACCTATTTCTTCCAGTTTGAATCTAAGCCCGTTATTTTCTATTTTAGCATTCAGATTATGTGTATTTCTATAAATTACAACTAATTCATAAATAAATATATGTTGTCTTGTGCTTATTTGCATTTTTTGATCAATAAACATTTTTAAAAATGGCAAATCAAGAAAATACTTGTATCTGTATTTTTTATTTCAGAATATTTTCTATTTCTAGCAATTTAAAAACTTTCCAATGGCTTTACTTAACTTATTTACTTGACTTGATTTAGTTTAGAACTATAAAAGTTTCAAATGCACTTTGTATTTAGCTTCTTTTTATCAGTGAACTCCAATTAATTATAAATACATATTATAAAAGGTTCATAAGAGGTTAATAATTAATTTGACAGTTTATGTTATTAATATGACTTTAAAACTTCTTCCATCTTTAATTAATTTATTTATACTGAACTACAACTAATTCACAATTATTGTTGTTAGGTAAAAAATTTAATCCGACTTTTTATCATTATTATTTTAATTGCAATAATTGCTTTTTATTATCAAATATACTAATGCTATATTGTAAATTTTTAGGAGTTTAAATTTAAATTATTATGCCAATTACAAATTTTTCCAAACGGGTCTGGTCCCAATTGTAAAACTCCATTGAGACTCGTCGCAACATCCAATAAATATGGCCTGGTATTCATCGGTGATAATCAAGGCTTTCAGTGTAAGATTACTATTACGTTAATTGCTACAATCGACATTGGTTAAAGTTTTGTTTTTCCTGCAGGTATACACACTAATTCTGTTATTTTATATTTTAAAAATGAATTCGCTTGCAAACGAGGAAAAATTGCTACTTATCCAAGGCGTCATGTTCCCCTTGAGTCCATACCGTCCCATTTAGATGTGAACAGCGATGGAGAGTTTCTTGCTGTGGTAACCACTCATCAGGATTGTCCCTTTCTTTACGTCTATAGCACTCAGTCTTTTGGAAGTGATGTACGTACTAATAGCTTTAATTTTATTGAAATTGCAATAATATGGTTTTAATTTAGGTGATTGAAAAGAAATTCCAAGTAACCCTTAGCAGTACGCAAGGGGTGAAAGTTCTTGACATCCAGTGGAACCCGGGTGTCGCAAACATGATTGGTATTGTGACTAGTGATGGAGCCGCGATGGTGTGTGAATTTACAGCAAACGGCCCGACAATCAATTCCATACCGGCAAACTCTCAATCCATGTGTTTGTGCTGGAGTCCTAAAGGGAAAAGGATTGTCATCGGTTCAAAAGGTGGATCTATTATGCAATACATGCCGGATATGAAAGTGGTGAAGGCAATTCCAACACCATCACTTCCTATGAAAAGCATCGATGTTATTTCAATAAGGTGGCTTTCCAACACACAGTACATTGTAGTATACAAAGACAATAAGGATCAATCCGGCAACACTGGTAAGATTGAAGAAACATTCATTTTTATTATATTTTCACTGTTTTCGTTGTGTTTTAGCTGTTATTGTAATAAATGTTCAGCAGAATCAACAACCACATTTTATCAATTATGAAGATCTCTGCTGTGGTACTTTGACAGAAAGGCCTGAGCATTATTTCATTCATATTCCACCGTGGTACTTATAAACAAATTCAGTTTTAACCTTATTCAAAAATTACAATTTAAAAAAATAAATAAAATATTAGCTATTAGAATACTGCAAATAAAACAAATCACTAAATGAATTTTCACATAATAAATGTTTCAGGAGTGTTATTGTTTTGGGGTGCGGAAATGCATTGGAGACAGCTGTTCTTAAGCAAAGTGGAGACTCCTGGGCACAGTGGATAATTGATGATGGTAACAGGGCTGAATTGCCATTGACAGAAGACCACTCGGATGTTTACAATGTGGGAATGGCGTTTGATTTCAGTTCCCAGTTCCCAGTGCCGATCGGTCCGTCTTTTTAATAAATAAGTAAACTCTGAATTTATTTTTATAATCTCAATGACAACTATGATTAGGCGAAAATCAGACAATTGACCCAGTGCCCCTTCTTTTGATGCTTTCTCATGCTGGTGTTCTGTGTCTTTTCCATTGCATAAATAGTGTACGTGATGCCCCCAAATTATGTTCAGAAAAGGAGTATTTGTCTCTGCATAATTTTGTAAACAAGGTAATCATTTTTGTCCTTATTTTTAAAATAAATTAAGTAAGAAAATTTTACTGAATTTAACAATTTCAGGCACCTGAAACATCCCAAAGGACAGATGCTCAACCAGCTGGGACCAATACTGGGACTACTGCTGATCTAGGCTATGTGGAAATGCCAACGTAGTCTTTAATAGTTTTTTTATATTTAAACAAACATTAGGATTTTATTTTCTAATGTATAGATTTTTCCTTTTTTGCAGACTCTTTAACACAGGGGCAACTAGATTACCAACAGGGCAGGCTACAGGAAATTTTCAAATGTCACAGCCGCCTGTAGGGCAAACATCGATGGCCTTTCAATTCCCACAATCGCCCATGGAACAGTCTTCGTTTGGTTTCCAGAGCACGTCACAGTCACAGCCCGTTCAGTTGAAAATACCTCAGCCTACTACTAGCGTGCCAAAATCCACCTCGTTGCAGTTTCAAGGTTCTCTTGGAGGATTTCAACAGGTGCCACAGAAAACGGATCAAATACAAAAACCAAATCTATTTAACCAGGCGCAAAATACAGCAACAGGTACAAGTGTGGCTGCCCCCGTGGCCACGTCACCGATGGTGCCCATATTTGGTTTAAATACTTCGAAAAACTCAAATAAAGCCTTAGGTATGTTAATTCATTTTTAAATAGAGAAGTTTTACTGGTGCGCGAATTTTTATTGAAGAGTTAAAATCATTAAGTATTCATCACTAGTGTGATAGATAATGAAACAAAATATTTTGAGAGAGCATTGTATAAATTGAAAGGAGCCATTTCTCCTCTTTATAATTTGAACTTGTAATGTTCACGTATTATTTACTTCCTTGCAGCCCAAGATTCTTCGAATTTTCTTTAATTTTTATGTTTGGTGGTTGTTTCATCATTGACAAAGGACAATTTTTGTAATTAATTTATTTGTTTTATTTTTTTAAATGCATAATACTGCCCTGCTAAGAAACAACAGCTAGGTCAATTCAGCACTTAACGCATGTAGTTCCAAACCCTTTCGTTCATTTGTAAAACATTCAATCCTATTTACATATTCATTCAATTAGGGTGATGTGGTACTCGATATTCCATCAGCTGTTGAGAGATTTTTTATTTTTGGAAGAGGCTTAAAAAGTTGATATTTGTACAAAAGAATTATCCATCAAATTTAAACAGTTTATTATATAGAGGGTAATTGAAAGAAAACATTAAAACTTGTTAAATTCACTAGTTTCGTGGTCCGCTTGACCAATTAATATCTTACAATTAATTAAGGTTTTTAGTTGAGTTAAAAAAGTCAATGGCACAAGCAGGATTCAAACCCACGATCTTCGGCTAGATACGCCACTGCTCTACCACTTGAGCTTTCGTGACCTCGATCCTCTCGGACACTAAATTCCCAGCTCAACCCCACCTTTTGAATTTTCCCTCCTTTAAGTAACCTGAAGTATACCTTCACGTGGCCATTTCATTTGTCGCCAGAATCAAATAGATTACACGACATTTTAAAAATGGCAAAAAGGAGGGAAAATTCAAAAGGTGGGGTTGAGATGGGAATTTAGTGTCCGAGTGGATCGAGGTCACGATAGCTCAAGTGGTAGAGCAGCGGCGTATCTAGCCGAAGATCGTGGGTTCGAATCCTGCTCGTGCCATTGACTTTTTTATCTCAACTAAAAACCTTAATTAATTGTAAAAAATTAAAACTTGTATTATTTTCCAGACAACCCAATAAAATAATGTTTTTTTTTTTTTTTTTAAATTTTTAAAACACATTAACTCTTAATAATTTGATTTTTTCCTTTCTTCTAACACTCGTTAATTGAAACTTTTGATAATTACTTTAATCATTATGCAAGTTTGCAAGTCTCTTGATAATACAAATTATTTTTGTAGTCCCATGGTCGAAAGACTGTATTTGGTTTGATCTAATCTGCAGAGATTAAATGAAATTCATTTATTAAATATTCTCTTTTAAAATAATTTGTGGGATGATCATAATAAACCAAGGGATAACATATCACATTCAAAATATTATTTATTTGTTTTATTAAGAGAAACTTGTGAAAATTGTCTTTACTCAGTTTCCAATTTTTATAGATACAAATAACTCTTATGGATTCTTTGGCCAACAGCCTGTCACAACAGTGGCAACTACAAAATCTATGGTATTTTTTCTTTTGTTATAACAATTTTATTTATTGGAAAACTTGAAAACATAAAATGATATTTTTTAAGCCATCGAGTGCACCCACACCCACGCAACCTGAAAATAATACAGAGGCATCAGTTTCAAAGCCTGCACAAGCAATGCCACAAAAAACAGAAGGTTAGTTTTCAATTATTGTACTGTTTACAATATTCAAAATCCATAATAAAATTCTAGACCCGGTCGAAAGTAAAAAAGCCAGTGCTGAAGCTTTGGAAAAAGAGAAAAGAGAGAAAGAAAAGGCGATAGTTGATTCATTGATAAAAGAAAGTAAATCAGTTGAGAATGAATTCAATGATTTCAAAAAGAAAATCGCCAAATTCGACCTCACCCCTGGCGATGAATCTGTGCTGATATCTATTCCAAATAAAGTCGCAGATTTAGAATTATTTGAAAAAGACTTAAGCGAGACCACTTCAACCCAGTCATCTGAAGTAAACGTTCTTAGATGCAGCCTTGTAGAAATATACGGTTGGGTTGAAAACATCAAGGCAAAAGACAGACAAGTTAAAAGTCAAAGGTTTGTTTCATGTTTTGTTTTTATAATGTATCATTAATAAGATTATTTTAATTGTTAGATATCTAGACTGTCTTGAATCACAAGCTTTAGACCCAATAGTAAAAAGACACTTAAGAAGCATCGAACAGCAAATGCATTTTTTTGAATCCCAAGTGAAACAAGTAACAGCCAGCCTCGACAGCCTGTGGTCAAACTACAAGTCTAAAAACAAGTACACTATTATTTTCAATGCTGTTTTATTCAAAATCTCGATATCTACATTTTTTTATTTTCTTAGAAATACCATCGATGTGCCTAATCTAGAATCAATTTACGAGGCTATTGTAAATCAAACATATATTCTAGCAGTACAAAAGAATATAGTCAGTGAACTCCAAAACAAAATAAAACAAGTTTTAAGGAACAAAACAATAGTACCACAAGTTATAGAGTACTCTTCACCGAGTTACAATTCTAAAACTGGGTAATGCCTGAGCTTAAAATTTTAGTATCATTGTGAAATTAATTGTAGAAATTTGTTTCTAGGGGATCAGATTTAGATATACTAGCAGATAAATTACTTCACACAAAAATAAATAATAAATCACCTAGTAAGTCTTTTAAAGAGACATCATATCGTTACATAGTTTTGGCAAATGCTAAAAAACATCTGAGCTCTTCTAAGGAGAATATTTTGATACAGTGGCACAAGTCGCATAAAGTGATAAGTACTAAGGCAGCTAAGCCGTATAGTTTCAGTGATGAAGATGAAGAATTATATAAATCTCCATTAAGTCCAGTTAGCATTGTCGAAAAAGTAACAACACCTACTAAAGAAGAGTCTCCAGCAGTGCAAGAGCCTGTTCAACAAAAGCCAATTACAAGTAAAAGCCCGTTTACGTTGAGTGGTAAAACAAGTTCAGCTCCTTCTAGTAATTTATCAAGTTTACAATTTGCCTATTCTACAGTGACAAAAGCGCCGAGTGTACCTGTTGTAAAGGAAAGTACAAAATCTACTGCTATTTCAACTGCTGCAATCTCTACAGCTTTTCCAACTTCTACCTTCACTGTTTCTGAAATGGGTAAAAATTCTTTTGGAACCGATGTTCAAATTACAAAGGCTCCTCCTAAAACAAGTGCCTCTCCTGTCAGTAATGTGATCATGTATGAAGAAGTGTCAAACACAACTCCAGTAAAACCAACCAAGACGGTTAGCTTGAGCCAGTTCACAAATTCTACAATTTTTGGCGGATCCCAAGATGTTTCCTCTTCACTGACTTCAAGCTGGCTCTCTGCTTCAGGAAGTGCATTTAAATTACCTACTTCATCAACTGCAACAACAACAACTTCAGCTACAAGTCAACCTACATCCCAGCCGTTTGCCCAGTTTGCTTTAACGAACACTCAGGTTTCACTTGGTGCACCGGCAAAAACTGAATCATCGACAAATATTAAAACGTCTGTCGCTGCAGCTACTACTTCTACTTCACTTGCGACACCCACCACCAGAGTTGAAAATACTTCAGTTGTCAATCCGTCAACAGAAGCTTCAAGTATTTTTGGCAGTAATTCTTCCTTCTCTTTATTATCATTGGGAGGATCTGCATTTAGTTTTCCTAGTTTGTCCTCAACTCCTAGCACTACTTCAACAAAACTTACAACTGCTGCTGAGACTACAGTAAACAGTAAATCCACAAATGTTGCACCAACTGCCAAACCTGCAGCTTCCGATGTGTCCTTTGATCAGTCAAAATTTTCACCAATTTCATTTAGTGAAACATCTGTGTCAACTGCACCAACTTCAGTTTCATTAATGCCGTCATTAATTACAACTGAAACCCAAGTTGTTTCTTTTACGACAACGCCCCAAGAACAAAGTAAAGTCACATCAACATCATCAGTGATGACGACTGGCACAACTTCAACTACGAATATTAGTACAACAAAGAGTATATTTCCTATTCTGAGCACTGCAGCCACAACTTCTACAACTACAGCACCATCCCTTTTTGGTTCCACTTCATTTTCATCTCCTTCTTTTTTCTCCAATTCATCAACAGCAAATGTTTTTGGTGGAAGTAGTATTTTTGGTACTTCTGCATCGTCTCTTCCTACTGCAACAACAGTTTCAACTGTTTCGACTGCATCATCTTTGTTTGGCGGGACGACTTCCTCTATAACATTTGGATCACCAGTCACTACCACTAGTTCAACCACCACATCAGTCAGCCAGCAATCAGTATTCAATATGTCGTCTCCTTCGAGTCAGCCCTCGATCTTCGGCGGAACACCAGCAACTACAAGTGCATCAGTGTTTGGCTCGTCAAACATGACAACTCCAGTTTTTGGATCTCCAGCAACAACATCCACTTCGATATTCGGATCCCCAATTAGTACTCCTTTGTTCGGTACACCGTCAACTACCACAACCTCCAGTATCCAACCCATTTTTGGAGGAACGCCATCAACTACTTCATCTTTATTTGGAAGCCCTGTTACCGCTGTTACAACTTCAACAACTTTATTTGGAAGCCCTGCTACCGCTGTTACAACTTCAACATCTTTATTTGGAAGCCCCGCTACCGCTGTTACAACTTCAACGTCTTTATTTGGAAGCCCTGCTACCACTGTTACAACTTCAACATCTTTATTCGGAAGCCCTGCTACTGCCGTTACGACTTCAGCATCTGTATTCGGTGCAGCACAAGCATTAGGGTCAACATCATTTTTCAGCACACCATCCACAATTGGAAATGCATTTATGAACCAGCCTCAGTCACCACAGCCTTTTGGCGGAGCACAACCACAAACGACAAGTTCATTTAATACACCTTTTTTCCAAAAGTCAACACCGACGACAAATGTTTTTGGAGCTCCAGCATTTGGGCAAAATGCAGCTATTACAGCCTCTTCGATGTTTACAGGGACTTCTACTTTCAAGCAGACCTCAGAAAACATTTTTGGAAATGCCACAACGTAAGTTAAATTAAAATATGTCTACAGTTTTTATTATAATTTTTATTTTTATTTCAGACCTAACAAGTTTGCAACAAATTCAGGATCTATATTTGGTGGAAGTTCTTTTAGCTCACCAACTCAACAACCTACATTTTCCAGTGGTAAATTTGTTTTGGAAGTTTTAGTTTATCTTGATGAAAACAAACAACAGTGCAATTTTTGATATATTTTTTTAAATTAATTAATAAATTTTTTAAGGTCAGACTGGTGGTCTTTTTGGTTCTTCTAATGCCTTCTCCAATGTTGGACAACCAAACGTTTCACAATCAGGTTTTGGATCACAACGTAAGTGTTTAAAAAACAATGTCAAGTACACCACTTATTTATAATTTTTGTGCTAGCAACTTTCGGCTCAAGCGGAACGTCTATATTCGGCGGGCAGACCACATTTGGAACCGCACCAACTTTCGGCAGTTCTGCCACTTTTGGCAGCCCTAAAAAGGTTTTCGGTGATGCCGCACCCAAATCAACGTTTGGATCTCCGACTCAGCAATCATCCACCTTTGAAAATCTAGCTGGTCAAAACACGCTCACGTTCGGCAACCTGGCCCAGAACCAGGGTGGCTTCAATTCTACATTCGGAAACGCTTCTCCTACCCAGCAACCGGCATTCCCTGCTACAACATTTGGGTACAAAAATTCATTACCTTCTTTTATCATCTAACAGAAATATATTGATTGGTCTATATGTTTTACAGAGGAAGCTCATTCAGCAATTGGAGATAAAGTTACTGCAGTTTTTTCAACGTTTAAGGAATTGTAAATCCAAAATGTTATTTATAAACAATCTATACTTAAATACAAGCTATCTCTTTTACCTTAAAATTAATTGTACCTTATCAGTTATTGTTAATTAATAAATAATTTTTTACTCATTTTTTAAATTTAATTGTCATTAGTAACATGACTGTAAAATATACATTATCAAACTGTTTCTTTCCTTAATTAATTATAAAGGATTAACATAAATAAAGTTATAGTATACATATTTTGTACAGTGTCTCCAATAATATTCATAAATTCTGTTTTTACAGTTCTTGCATTTTTTCTTACCTTATTAATGTTTTTTATAATTAAAAAAATTTAAACATTATTTTTGAAAATGTAAGAGAAATGGTTACAAAAATGGACAATTTCACTATAGTAAGAGGAAGTTACCAAATACCCGGATCCTATCCTTTACTGTGGCCTATATAAATATAGCAAGTAACATATCTTAGTCCCATGTCGTGCTTTATAGCATTGGTGTGACATTTATCGGCAAAAGTGGTACAGTTGTTATAATTCAATTAATTACGGTTTTTAGTTGAGATAAAAAAAGTCAGTGTCACAAGCGGGATTCGAACCCACAACCTTCGGCTTGATTTTATCTCAACTAAAAACCTTAATTAATTGAATGATATTAATTGGCCAAGCGGACCACAAAAAATAGTGAATTTAATGAATTAAAATGAAGTATACTTCACTGAAGCTCTCCGTGGCCATTTCACTTGTCGCCGAGAATCAAATAGATTACACGACATTTGAAAAATGGCAAAAAGGAGGGAAAATTCAAAAGGTGGGGTTGAGATGGGAAGTTAGTGTCCAAGTGGATCAAAGTCACGTAGCTCAAGTGGTAGAGTAGCGGCGTATCTAGCCGAAGGTCGTGGGTTCGAATCTCGCTCTGACACTGACTTTTTATCATTTTAATCATTTTTAGGGCCTATCATTTTAATTTCACATTATGATAAACAATTACTAAATTAATTGTACAATATGTTTTATGTAATATGAAATTAATATAAGACCTGATGATGACCTTAAAATAAGTCGAAAGCTTGGCAGTAACAATTGAATTTACTTTTCTCTACAAGACCATACGTTGATCTAGCGAGTTCATGGATTATTGTAGTTTCATTTCTTTTACTTTTATAACGTTCTTAATATTTGTGGTGATTAATGACCGTTAATCTATAATTATTCAGAAATCGTGAGATGCAGTCTGGTGTGATGTAGGTTTCAGAAAAACATTTTCTTTATCGTGCCAACGTTTCTATCTTTATTGAGATCATCTCTAGAAATACTTTTGATTGAATATAAAAAAATATATTTTGCATTGTATAAATTCACTTTTTTCCACATTCTACATGTATTTGTAAAATTTAAACAATGTTTGTAAATCCCAGGCCCCAAAGATCTCAATGAAGATCGAAACGGCATGATAAAGAAAATATTTTTCTGAAACCTACATCACACCAGACCGCATCTCACGATTCTAAATAATTATTCTTAATATTATTGTTTCATAATTTTTTAACAATTTTGTCTTTTGGCCTTTTCATTATTTTAAGTTTCAACAATTTTTTTTAAATGTTTTAATTACAATGTTTTTAATACTCAATAAAACCTTTATTTCAATAACTAAGTTTGTATTTCAAATAACTAATTAGTCCTGACTCCAGGAGGAAAGCACATTTGGGTCAAAAATAATCTTAAATCATCTTACTACATGGATATTTATGCTCATTTGTTAGGTAGTGTTACTATCACAAAAAAATTAATACCCTTACAGACATTCAATGACCACCAGTCTATACTTCTATAGCAAACAAACTAACTTAAATTACTAAGAGCAAATATATGCAAGAAAAGTGTCCCAACTCAAAAAGAGGCAGTTTTTTATAGGTTGTACAGTTGGATTTTTAACGTTTGGTTTTTCACTTAAGTCTTGGACAAACAGAAGATATTGATGGATCATGGCAGTTTTTATTGCCAACAACCGTAATGTCGTGTACTTAATATATACGTCAAAAACTAAACTTCCGTAAACTTGAAAAAGTAAGCATGCAATAATGTACATAGTCCTTCTGTTTCAGTCAGCATGTTGATTTCTCTGCTCAGCTCATCTTCTTAGGTGGTAGATAGAGAGATAGAGGTAGAGGGCAAGACCTATTGTTTCTCAAATCCTGCCTGCTGATAGAGTAGTTCCTTTACCTTCCTTTTTGAGAGATTTATAAATCTCTTAGCTTGTCTGGATCGTATGAACAATTTTTTACCTGTTTAGACCAAAGTGAACTGAAGAAGAGAAGAATTTGAGAAACGAAACATTATGCATTAGAAAGGTACATTGAAACAGAGTCCCGCGGGTAATCACGGATAAAAGCTAGTCAATATATAAAATTTTTCTTTTTATGTAAGGTCTAGGCTGAGATGAAAAAATGTCACGAATGGGATTCAAACCCACGGCCTTCGGCTCAACACACCGCTGTTCTAACCACTTGAGCTATTGTGACTTCTATCTATGTGGACACCAACTCCCAATCTCAACCAAGACTTTAAATAAAAAGAATAATTAATTGAAACAAGTAATTTGGTCAATTAGACCACTAAACATAACTGGATTAAAATAATTCTTTCAGTACTGATTTTCTATGGACAATATGTGAGCTATTAGCAAAATTATAGTAGATGTATGTATATGCGCCTAGCGTTACAAATAAATTATTAAAATTCAACTTCTTAAGATAAGTTTTCTTTCAAAAATGGCTATTTCACTGTTGACAGTACCTTTAGTACAGACAGCAGTTGGGTGGAGAACAAAAGGCCAGCCTGTGTGCTGACTGTCCTAAGACCCTAATAATATAATTACCTAATAATAAATTAAATAAAGATTCTAAAAAACTGATTTTGTTTTACATTACCATATCAGTCTACAGTCTAATCTTACAAAGAAGATAATTCTATGAATAAATAAATTTGAAAAAAGAAGGGTTTAAAAACAAACAAGAAGTTTTATAATTTAAAAAAATATAATATCAACCTGAAGTTGTTCTCAATACAAATTTAATAACTATATTTATAGCGTGTCTCTTTTCTTTTGGGCCCAACCCTGAATCCGAGAACCAAAAACAAGGTCCCAGATCAGGTTTTTCATGATCAGATCCGACTACGTTAATTTAATCTATTGATCACGCACCTTTTTTTGATAAATTAATTTCCAATATTCAATACAAACCGAAATAGATACAAGATCAAAATATTAGGAAAATTTAAAATCTTTTATTATAATTTATTTCAAAATAAATTGTAAAATATTTATTGTGTAATGTGGGGCATGGCGGTACATTTAAGTTTAAGTCCTCAGAGCTATCGCTATGCCCTTTCTGTCCTCTGTGGGTTCAAAATGTTGGTCAAAAATTAATAATAATAATAATTTCCTTTACTTTTACTATTCTTTATAAAATGAGAATTAAATTTGATTTTAAAATTGATGTTTGTAGATTTTGAAATAGGTTTTAATATAAAATAAAAAGATTCTTTAAATTAAAAATAATGAATAATAGAAGAAATTGTAATTTTATTTCAAAATAAATTGTAATAAAAGCTTTAAATTTTCCTAATATTTTGGTTTGTATTGAATATTGGAAATTCATATATCAAAAAAGGGTGCCTGATCGATAGAATAAATTATTGTAATCAGGTACGATCGTAAAAACCTCTGGGACCTTGTTTTCGGTTTTCCGAATTCAGGGTTGGACCAAAAAGAAAACAGTCACGCTATATGTACATTAATTTCTGTATTGTGGTATAACAGTGCATTGATTTAAAATTATTTCTCAATTGAAAATGTATAAAAATAAAAAATATATAATGCTATAAATAAAGCACTATGTACGCAATTTTTTTCTCTTTTTTTGTGGTTGAAGTTCATCACAATCGGTGTCTTTTTTCTGTTTTGTACCATCGATATCTTCATCCAACATTACATCTAACTCTTCTTCGGAATCTGAGAAATCGTGCTTTTTCGATTTGCTGTCTTCACTCTTTTCATCTTCCTCAGACTCCTCCGTGTCTGACATAGCACTATCTTCACTCTCATCGTCGCTTTTAGCTGGTTGGTCCTTCCTGTTATTTCCTTTCTGTTTTGTAGCACTTTTTTCAGCTTGTTTTTTCGCATAAAAGTCTATAATCTTTAACAATGACAAAAAAAAATTGTAAAGTGTATAAAATTTAAAAATAACCACATTCAAATTTATTTCAATTTATTATTTGCTTTAATGGGGGCAAACCATATTGCAGGGGATGACTTTAATAATAAAACATATGATATGAGGCTTCCATAATTAGAAATTATCTCCAGCCTCGTCCCTATTATAGTGGATTTTTTTTTTTTTTTTTTTTTTTACCTTATGATCTATGCATATTAACCATGGTGACGAATTCTTATATCTGTGTTCATATTGGGGGGGGGGGTTATCGTGAAAAAAAGGCCAGAGGCGACAGTGGGAATCGAACCCACGACCACGGCGTTTATGAGCCGAGAGTCTTTCACGCTAACCACTTGGATACCGCGGTCCCCAATTCACGACGTTTAGGCTACCCATAAAAAATAAATGTGATGTGATGTCACTACAGCTGAATTGACAAGTACACAACTAGCCAACAAATGTAGCTAGTAGCAAAGAGAGGATAATAAAGCAGAAAATAAATAACACTAGACTAGTACAATCCCCCCATTTAACAACTGCTTCATGCCATTAAAGCAAGTTGTCATAGGTTATGGGAACAAACACATTATCTACTTTATAAATATGGTAATACGTGATACCCAAGAGCAACTGATGACGGCCAAAGAGAGGGCTGGAAACAGAGAAAAGAATTTGTCAACATACTACCAATAGCAGTAGGGAACTAATATGTGATTTCTGAGCAGGAGAAGCAGAAATATTTTTTAAAAATGTTCATAAAACATTAAAACTTGTTAAATTCACTAGTTTCGTGGTCCGCTTGACCAATTAATATCTTACAATTAATTAAGGTTTTTAGTTGAGATAAAAAAGTCAATAGCATGAGCGGGATTCGAACCCACGATCTTCGGCTAGATACACCGCTGCTCTACCACTTGAGCTATCGTGACCTCGATCCACTTGGACACAAACTTCCCATCTCAACCCCACCTTTTGAATTTTCCCTCCTTTTTGCCATTTTTCAAATGTCGTGTAATTGTATTTTTTATCTCAACTAAAAACCTTAATTAATTGTAATATATTAATTGGTCAAGAGGACCACGAAATTAGTGAATTTAATGATTTAAAATAAAGTATACTTCACTAAAAACAAAACAAAAAAAAAACCACCATCTAAAATAACCTTTACTTATGACTGTACATCTCTTTACTCAACGTTCTTCACTCTGTGCAGGTTAAAACACTACCAAGAAATTCCCTATCTCCAAGCACCTTTACTATGGATACCAGGAACTGGAGGAGTTCCCTCCTGAGCACCTCAGCTGTACAGCTTATTGTACTTTATCCCATTTCTCGCAACAAAAGTGTGAATTTGATATTCCATCGAAGAAACTCATTTTTGAAGGGGGTTGGGTCCAAATTCAGGGTCGCTGAGATCTGTCCCGCTCCTTCCATTGATGAGTGCCGTGTCAATTTCTTTTAATTGCGGCCACCGGTCCTCTCAGGCATCAGAAAAAGTCCAGAGGCGACGGTGGGGATCAAATCCACAACTGCGGGATCTACTAGCCGACTTGTGAAGAACCATTTTCACGTTGGCGGGGGTTTCAACGGGTTCACTTTTGCAATTCATGTTGAAAGACATGGTTGTAGAATCCCTTCAACCTGATGATGAGCTAAAGGGCTTGAAATCCGGATTGTTGCGAAACAACTTATTGTGAGGAGGAACCATCTTTTTAAAAACGCGTGAACTCCACTCCACTCCATCATTTATAATTTCTCCACAGAAAGTCGTTGCTCGCTCAAAAACACTTTTCTATCCCACTTAATTAAACTTCGACAGGGCGGATGTAGAAAAGTTTGATGAATAAGGATCTTCACAAAAAACGTTCTTGTATCTAAGCCTTATGATTCAATTATTGTAATATTAATATTCAATCATCATAAAAATTATTGTTAGTACTATAATGTCATTTACTTATTCCTCAACATAATTATTATCTTAGGTTTTAGGTTTCATTTGCTTGAAAAAAGGTTTCATTTGCTTGGAAAAATAGTTTCATTTGCTTGGAAGATTTCATTTGACTGAAAAAAAAGTTTCATATGGTTGAAAAATGCTATATATGCCTATGTTGTGAAGATGTTTTCTCAGATGCCAGTGACGGGTTAGTAGTCCTACCACTCCTCTGAATTTAGCCCTCTCCAATTGCAGCAGTGATTTTGCCTGTCTTGGTGAGGGTTGTTTCATCTTAAGCTTACTGTGTCTAGCACTGCTATAGTTTATCCACTTCTCCTTTTGTTTTGTTTGGATCCATTCTGCGATGAAGGATTCTATATTTGTTTGGTTATCCCAAGAATAGGTTCAGGGCCTATGTATGGTCAGGACCAGGCTGTCTGCTTTCTCATTACCCGTAATTCCTCTGTACCCTGACCCAATATATCATCAGGTTGCTGTGTTTCCCCAGGTTTTGGAGATTTTGGTTGCATTCACTGACTAATTTTGATGTGATATTTTTTAAACATTAACATCAAGAATGTTTCCGGGATCATATAGTCAGTCCCCATTTCTAAGAATGGGTGTCTGAAGCTCAGGGAACTTCTCACGATCAAAGAAAGAAAAACATGGTGTATGGAACATGTGAAGTGTGAGCCCATTGTGAATTGCCCAGGTTAACAATGGAGGACAAAATATTGTAAGGAAGCAGTACTCTTGGCTGAATGCATACAATAATCACACTGAAGACTGTAACTATGAAAGAGCACCAAAATAAGAATCAGCCATAAACTAACCAACACTTATGGACCAGGGATGAAAGCTATCAGCCATCGCTGAGATAAAAAGAAAGAGCTTGAAATTAATGAGTATAGATAATGGACAGCATCTTCAAAAGCAGTTTCAAGTTATGCATTTTTTACATAAAAGTAAAACTATATAACAAGCTTGTCAAATAGAGTTATTAAATAAAAAATAAATTGTAAATAGAATTATTTGGCTACCTCGTTTTCTTTCTTTTTCCAAACGTCTTTATTAGAATCGAGTTTGGTTTTTAATATTTGGTCAAACGTAGCAGGGTCTTTTTGTCCTTCAACAATATAACTGACTAATATGTGATAATCATCCAATTGTCTTCTAATTTTTAATTTCTTTCCAAAATCAGTAAAAATTTGTTGCGCTGCAAAACATACAAAATATACATAATTTTTAATTATAAAAAATAAAACAACTTTGATCATGAAAATATTTAAATAATTACCAATCTCATAAGTTTCAGGGGAAGAAAGACTTAGTTTATTTTCTTCATTGACTTTGTTTGTAATTTTTAACACATCTTTAAAATTTGGAAATTTCCTTGTCATATTGTAATATTTCTCTAATGCCCTTTGAACTTGAACTGGCCCTTTGCCAGAGTATGTGAACCTCTGAAGATATTGACGATCAGCATGCGGTGCCTTTTCTTCGAGTCGACATATTTTCTCATAAACCTGACTAGCCTTTGCTCTGTACCTGCCAAGAAGGACATAAGGGTTTTCCATCTCGTCATCTGATTCAACTTCCATCTCTTCCAATTTGTCTATCCTTTTTTTCAATTTCTGCAACAATTTCACTGAATTTTATACAAGAAATATAAATAATTTCAGTTTTTCTAAAGCATACTTTCAACTTACATGAAATAAACTGTACAAAAAGTGTAGTTTTTTATTCACCTAAAGCATATAAATTTGAAATTATCAATATCACAAGAAACAAATAAATAAAAATTAGACAATTTACCAGCAGCTCATCACTTTTCAATTCATTTAGCACTTGTTTTATTTTTTCTATAATTATAAATTTGTCTTCTCTTTCTAAATCTCCGCGTTTAACAATAGCATCAATCTCTTTATTTATTTTTCTCAAGAAATTAATTATTTTTTCACTTTTCATTGTTTCTTTAGAAACTATTGAAGCATATTTTGTGATTTTGTGCTCAATCTTTCTTATTATCTCATCACCTAGGTCTAACTTTTTACAAGAGTCGACAATCTGAAAATTTGAACCAATTGTTTTGAATTAACATGTCAACATTTATGTAAAACAATACTTACATTGTCAAGTAAATTAAAGCCAATTTGGCTTGTATTGATATCAGAAGCATTTTCACACGTTGACTGTTCATCGTCATTAAAAAAAAAAATACATATGTAAATATGTTATTTTAAAATATATATACAGCAAAAGTAGTAAATAAATTTATCTTACTCTGGTTTCAGTTGAAGAACATGGTTCATCTAAATTTTTATCTTCTTTCTTTTTATCATTTGAAACGTCATTACTTGGTCTCAAGTTTAAATGCTTTTTTTCATCCTTAACAATATAGAATGTATTTCATTAAACATAATTTTTATGATAAACTACACTGATGGATAAATTTAATGCACCCCTCAATTTATTTAGTTTAAAATTAAATTAAAAAATTAGTGCAAGTCGCCAGGAGACTGAGTGTAAATCACTGCATAATAGGGAGGGTTCGTCGGCATTTCAGAGATACAGGGCTTCACACTAGAAAGCCAGGACAGGGTCTACCTAGGTCTACAGACGAGAGAGATGATAGATTCATCGGTCATCAGGCTCTACAAAACCGCAGCATTACAGGAAATGAGATAAAAAATTTGATAAGACAAGTCTGAAATGTATTGATTTCATCCAGTACTGTATGAAGAAGACTCAATGAAAATAACCACGGGGTCTGGGAACCCGGCACATGGACCTCTTCTTACTATAGCTCAGAAAATGGCCAGGCCTCAGTTCGCACGGGAACAAATGAATTGGACATAGGACGATTGGGACGAGTTCTCTTTGAGATGAGGTGAGAGTTGGCCTCAAATCTTCAGATGGGTGTAATTTAATATAGAGATGCTCAGGAGAAAGGTAAGCTCCATGCAGTATGGTTCCAGGTGGCATTCCTTGGCGGGTCATTGATGATCTTGGGTGGTGTTTGCTTGGACACCCGCTCCGAATTGGTTGTTGCACAAGGAAGATCTTCACGTATGTACTTATAACACATAATCTAAGAACATGTAGTGCCTACAATGTGCCCACAACAGTGAGAGATTTTTGCTGACAGGCCCCATAGAGCACATATTGTTGATGACTACCTGAATGAGGTTGAAATTGAGTGCTTGGTGTGCCAGTTCGAACTCCAGATATGAACCCAATTGAACACATTTGGGACCAACGTAAGCAACGAGTACGATGGCAAAGCCCAGGATCTAACACCCTAGAAGTGTTGGAACGGCTGTTATTGATGAATGGGAGTATTCCTCTTTTATTTATTTATTTTAAATCACAAATCTTTTTCATGAAATGCAAAGGCATAACGGACATGATTCGTGCCAGAGGTGGAACTACTTGGTATTAAAAAGGAAAAAATGTTTTTTTTCTTCATTTTTATTTGTTTTTAAGTTTTCTTTCTTCATTGTTATTATTTTTTTTTTAAATGTACCTTTTTATACCAAGAATACCAAGTATAAAGGAAACAATTTTTTTTCTTTGTTATTTGTGTAAATTTTCTGCTTTTTTCGTTTTTCTTTACTCAATAATTTTTAAAAAAAATTTTTTTTAAGAATTAGGTAATATTTTCTTTTTAAATATCTTATTTTTACAACTAAAACTAGTTTGTTTTTGTTTGTTTTTATTTGCTTAGCTTTTCACACTGATATGATAGAACGCTTCGGACCTCTCCTAAAACTAGTCAGATATGCAAAATATTAATAAACCTCAATACATTAATATTAAGGGTGGTGCATTTATTTTGTCCATCAATGTATTAACTATTGCTTAATCATTGTGGTAAAAAAATTTAATTACAATCTATAGAAAGAAGACGCAAAATGGTTCAATGTATGTTTTGCAAAACAATATAAAAATGGTCCTAAAAATAAAAAATAAAGTAATAACGAAACTTACCATCTTTAACTCATCTTGAATTTTTTTCATTTCATTTTCATCAATTTTTAATGGATCTTCTGGAATGGGTGACCCTGATTTGTGACTAGGTTCCTCAGTACATTTTAAAATGTTATTTCTTATAATGTTAACAACTTCAATTTTGTCATCACTTTCGGTATCGTCGTCATCAATTATCTGTATGAAATCAACCCTCCTAGGAACTTTTGTAGCAATCTGCCCCTTCAAAGAACAAAGTGTATAACTATTATTGTTTAATATGTATTGAAACATTTATTTACTAATTAGTTATTAACAATCAGCACTTGATAATTATGTATTGTTATATTGTGTGTGTGTGTGTGTGTGTGTGTGCACGTACGTGTGTGTCTTCTGTTTGAATTAGAGTAGTATCAATTAAATCATTCCAAGCACTATGAACTAAAGTAGCACTTTGAACACAGTGAGCCATGGTAAGTATAAGTACCAGCCATTACATTGAATGAACAAAAGCCTGCAAAATTGCTACACTAATAAAGAATAGAATTTGGGGAAATGTGTGTAAACTGGGAAAACGTATGCAATTATTTCATCTTCAAGTTCAAAGAAACACCAGCTGTGTTAGCAGGGGGATTCTGTCTCCTGCTGAGATCAGCTCTGGTTGATCAACATCTAATCAAACTAATACACAAGAGCATCCTGGTTTGGTTATCCAGACGATCTCGGTGCATTTATTAGAGGACAGCACGTCACAAATGAGTCCAATATGCTTTAACATTGTTGAAGTGTGTAATAAACGAGAAGAAAATAATGTCCTGACCCTTGCCTAGTCATTCAGTACATAGGGATAATGAGAAGGCCGACATTAACCAAGTCAATTATGAATACTTCTGGCCCCCTATTTGTAGCCTAGCCAGTTGTTTTTAATGTGCTAAACCAACTATATTTAATGTGTTCCTTTGTGTGGCTAGACACATAAAAAATAGTATGCTTTGAGTTCAAATTCTAGTGGATGAACACCTCAGGGATGAGACACCAGGGAGATTCATAGAAATAATTACTGTAGGACAACTGAAATAAAACTAGGATTCTGGTTTCCTGCCTGGACACTGCCAGATTTATGAACTAGATAGATCATAAGAAACAGTTGCTGATTTTGTCAGAAAGAGGAAGAGACAGAACACAATCTGTGTGTGAGGATATATTCACGAACATTTTGCTGCTTGGTGAGAAAGCACTACTTGGAAACCACTTAGAGCGATGGTTAGAGCAGTGGCGTATTGAGCCGAAGATCGTGGGTTCGAATCTACTCATGATAGCTTTTTCATCTCAACCATGACCTTAGATTAAAAGTATCGTAAGACAGTCCTTAACAGTTGCAGTGGTTAAAATAAGGGAAAAAAATAAAACGACCACAGAAAAAAGGCTGTAAATCAGAAGGGGCAAACACCTGATATGGAACAATGTGTCACCCCACACCAATCTGGGAAACATAACTCTGCAATAATTAAGCAGTTTGTCGAAGGGTGTTACCATGGGATGTTTCCCACAAACCTGGAAAACATAAGTTTCAATAGTTTGATAACTAACATTAAGTTATTTAGTGTTGAAGGGTTGTCACAAGGCCGAAAATATATAGCGATGCTGGACATCATAAATCAGGGTCGTGTCAACCAAGTGTGGGGCACCCATCTTCACCAGTCCACCCGCAGCGTGGGAACTTCCCGATTTTTTACTTTTCTTTCCACCCCTAAAAAAAGGATGATTTGGAAATCAAACATCAGTCTAGTCCTATGGCTCAGACGTTCTAGACTAAAGAAGCAAACCAGTGAATCAAAGACTCACCAGGCAGTGAACTCCAGGAGTCAATCTGGAAGAGAAGCAGCCACACTTCTGGGTCTCAGCCAGCCAGAGCCAGCGAGGATTAGCCATTGCGATTCATTGGATCATGCTAGAGGTCGAGATACAGGATACTGAGGATGCCCCAGATTGTGGCGAGTGTCGTTTTGGATAAGTCCCTTTGTTAACACTCATCCCAGATTTAGAGTTGTGCTTACTTGTTAAATGAATTAAAATTTTGTGTTGATTTGAGTTAAAATAAAAATGGAATTGTGTTAAAATTAAGGTTTAAGAATATGCTCTCTGGTTTATTGAATTCAAAAACCTTACCTTCCCCCGTATAAGAATAAGTAGCAAAGCTCTTACTCTAACTACTCTCCAATCACTTAGAGAAAACGAAGATAGAGTGTTCAAACCATCTTACAGTATAATTAATAAAGTATTGCAAATGATACCTTATATGAACAGGGAGAACCTAGTCACACTAAGTCTAACTGGCAGGTCGTTTAAACCTTGCTAATTATTCAATTGACTGTTTTTATTGGCTGATTTGTAAATATAATTATTTCACAGTAAAGAATTACTTAATGGTTAAAATTTATTTATAATACAAATAGAATGTATACATTTCAAAATGGAGTTTGTAAACATGTTATTCTGTGTATCAATAGCAAGTGAGTTCTTATTATTCATTTTTTATTCTCAACATGTAGTAGTACATAAAAAAAGATCAAAGAACATACTTTTATTTTCAATTTGTTGTTCAAATTGTCATTCTTATTCGTCAATGGTTCTTTCTCTTCCAAAAGAGTGACCTGCGGTGTGAGCAATTTGACATCGATCTCGTTGACACGTTTGGTCCGTTCGAGTTTCTTTTCGCCTACAAACTGGAAAAAATTTCATCGTTTAAGAAGAAAGAAAGGCGGGAATAGAAGAAGTGCGGAGAGCTAATGGGAAATTAGGGAGAGATTTGAAACTGACCTCGATCTCGCTTTCCTCCGAGTCCGAGCTGATGGTGATGCACTCCATGTTCCCAGGACGCGAATATGGATAAATGTAAACAATTGAAAACAAACCTAAACTATCTAATTATGAATAACAACTTACAAAACGGTTACACAGGGTAAGGTGGAAACTTGCCTACTTATGTAACCTAACTTTTATCAGCGATGACAATACATGACGTCACGGTTTGCTTTGGTGAACTACCTGTACCCGACAAAGTTCCATGTGCATATATAACTTTTTTGTAGGTTAATGACAGACAAAAGAATAATATTAAACAATTAAAATATTAAACACTTTTTTTTTAATTCAGCAGGGCCACCTAAAAAGGACACCCTTTGTATATAAAACACTTCATTTTTATATTTCCCTTACATTTGTTGTCCTCCACAATAATTAATTTTTACAATTTTGGGGGTCAAGATTGGGGATTTACAAATCCAATCAGAAAATCCCCAATCTCGATTTCCTTTGGGTCAAATAAAACCGTCAATGAGCAAAACAAAATCCCAGATTTATCGCGTTCCCCACCCTACATAATACCACAAGAATCGCACCACACCTCATGTGTATTTGAAATACTTAATTCAAAATTTATATTTAAATCTATATTGTGGTTTTTACAAATCAACATGTTTTGTATTTCATCGAGACCCTGAAGACGACCTGAATAAAGGTCGAAACGCGTAAAAAAAAGAAAAGTGTTTTTCTAGAATACTTCATTCCTGACTTCACCACTTCAACAAATTATTTAACCATTACAATTAATTAAGGTTTTTAGTTGAGATGAAAAAAGGTCAATGGCACGAGCGGGATTCGAACCCCACGATCCTCGGCTAGATACGCCGCTGCTCTACCACCGAGCTATGGCGACCTCGATCCACTCGGACATCAACTTCCTGTCTCAACCACACCTTACGAGCTTTCCCTCCTTTTTTTTCCATCTCAACTAAAAACCTTAATTAATTGTAATGATTTAATTGGTCAAGCGGACCACGAAATTAGTGAATTTAATGAAATTATTTAACTTCTATAAATCATTAACCATAGGATTATTAGCGCATTATATTAAAAGTTAATGAAATGTGTACAAACATAAATGCGAAATAAAAGATTGTTAATTATTTGTATATAGTTGTTAATTTAATATTTGTTTGTAGATTTTTGTTGATAGAGGGTGTGCGATTTGAAAAAGAGCGGGAGGACTTTGAACAGCGCCACCGTCTGCGTCTCCGGCCGTTGGTTCGGCTTTCAGCCAGTCTCGTTGCAACCATGGTGTAGTGTGGTGGTCGTTGTGCGATTGCTGAGCATTTTTAATCCTCTCTTTGCCCAAAAATTGGCTAAATTGTGCTTGTTGATGTGACCTGTGAAGTGAGCCGACTCGTATTTTTGGATTTAGCGGAACAATGAGCTGGGGAACCGAACTTTGGGTGAGCGATTTATACGTTTTACCTCTTGTGTTTTTCCCTTCTTTCTCTTTTTGTTTTCTTTCCTCTACCTTCGTTTTAATTCTGCACTTGAAAACAAGTTTTTCCGTTCGAAGACGGCCGGGGTCGAGAGAATCCCGATAATCTTGGATATTATTTGAGTTCCACTCCGTTAAGACGTCCACTTGCATTTTCCAACACAAACACACATAATTCTTGTTAATATAAACGATTGTTTAGACAATAATAGAAGTCTTTCAAAGATAAACCTACGCTTTTCTTTCAGCTTTAAACAGGTTCCTTCAGATTTGACAGGTTCCACCGAATCGTTTTCCTCGACGGTTTATATTACCTTTCCATATCTATTGGAACTTCTCGTTGCTTTAACAGTTACATACATACAAAACTAGTTACCTTAGCGACAACAAAGCTAGACGAGACACATTGTGCAAGTTGCGACACCCTGTATTAAAACTTAGGAAGAGAAGTTTGGCACAGCTGGGTCAATCTAATGAATATTTGTAGGCACTACTGTAGGATTAGGGCCAAAACTTGCCAAAGATCCCCTCATGCATATTTGTTGTGCTACAAACTATGGTAATACCACAAAAACTCTCAAACATTAACAAGTGTAAAATCATCACATTTAATTGCTACTATCCTTGATATACAAACGTGAGTATTGTTGTGTAAGCACACCTGGATCAAAACCTACCCAATTTTGGTCTACCAAATGACCAACTCAAAAGTAAAACTCCAAATAGTTGCAGTAAAGCTAAATTATGACGAGGAACGTTCTACGACACCCTGTCGTGATAGTTGAAAGTTGGCACAAGCGAGTGAATCAAAAAATCCAATACGTACCAAAAGATAGTTCTTTTGTAGGCACAATGTAGGATTAGGACGAGAAAAACATTCCTCATCTACACTAATAAATGGAAAATCCTCAAACCCATTTGGCACTCATTAATATTAGGTGTGCATACATGAGTATTGTTTTGTAAGTACAACTCGACCAAAATCTACCCAATTTTGGTTTGTCAAGTGACCAACTCAAAAGTAAAACCCCGAATAGTTGCAGCAATGCTAGTATTTTACGAAGGACAGGAGCTCACCGGACGCAATTGTGTAGGATTAGGACCTGTATTTACTGTAGATCAACGTTCCTCTCCTGCACTAGCAATTGTATGATCCTTGCATTTATTTAGTTCGCAAAAATCGTAGACATAAATACAGAGGTATTAGTGTGTTTTGTAGACACCCAATTTTAGGATACTAAATCAACAACGGCTAAAGCAGCAACAATACTAGATTGTACGACATGCTGTACTAGTCAGCATAGTTGTTTTCTTTTGTAGTTAAAACATAATGACTCCAAAACTAACCAAAGTTGCATTCCACTTAGTTTGTTTTATAGTTACAACTATGATAATATGACAAAAACTCACCAACACTAACAGATATAAAATCTTGACATTCAATTGGTTCTCAGTAATCGTAGGTACACATACTTGGGTATTGACTTTGTAGGCATAACTGGCTTACTCAATTCTGGCTTATTGACTAAATTATAAAACATTAAATAACAGCAAGAAGAAGGAACATTGTACGACACGTTGTACTGAGAGAATTCAAAATTTAAAGGCAACAGTTTAGAGTTACTAGATAATACGACAAAAACTCAAATAAAACATCGTTTATGAAATAACATCAAATTGTATTTAATAAAAATAGACATATATTTTGGAGGCAAAATTTCAGGAGTAGGACCAAAACCCACCAATTATTCAGGAGGCCCAACAGTCATAACGTGTCAAAACTCATAAATTTTTTTCTGATAATATCAGGATGAATAAAGTCAAATTGATTGACTATTGGGTACAATGGATTTATATAATTTTTAATCAAACCCTGTAAAATTTGGGATGATTTGTTTTATTTTGTGAAACCCTCGTGTCAATTATGATGATTCGTCACCCTTTATAAAACAGCGAAGGGTTTGGTTTTTGATATAGAACTAAGGGATTAAAACAAAATCTTCCGTAAAATTGGAAGACCGATCTACCATCGTTTTGAGCGCACAACCGAATTTGAAAACCAAAAAAAGTATTAATTATTAAAATGACACTATCAAACCACGTATACGTAAAAATAGCGTACGTATTATATTAACGCGTTTAGATCATGAATTTCATCCAAATTTAATAAACATACGAGGGATTTTTTATTTGGAAATTAATAGTCAACTCCTTCAAACGAGGTTCTTAAAAACAGCATGTATGCTATTCTGTAATGCTCAATTCATTTTTTCTACATACGATCACCTGCCGTGTCTGGAGACATATGACAAAAGATTAAATAAATTAAAAAAAATAAACATAAAAAAAGTTTGTTTTCAGTGCATTTATTACTTAGACATATACATACACAAAATCTAATTAGGCATTGATATTAATGTTTATTAATTGTTATATGGTAGAGACGAAAACGCGTTCTTCATAAGTGATAATTTTATCAGTTATTTTCTTCACATAACGCTCCTTCATATTCTTTAAAATAAAAAAGGTCCCAATCAAAATGTTATCGCCAACGTAATTTCATTTCTCGTTTTTAAATGTATTTATCTATAATTAGAGACAAGATTTCTATTCCTTTAAAAGTCCGGTTTCTTATATTGCGTAATCGTGTTGACCTGAACTTTTGCATTAAAGTTTTGACTGGAAAAGTCAAAAATATAGTGTTTTGAAACTTTTAATGGCCTTGTCTATTTTATTAGACTTGCGTTTTTAGAGATTATCGATATTTTTGGTTTTTTTTTCTTAGCTGGAATAGGCAGACTACGATGATCGCTTGTTCCCTACGATCTAACTGCTGACAAGTTACATAACTGTATCGTTAACAAACTTGACTATTTTACTATTCTTGCTGTATTACTTTCACCCGAAGCAGGAACCTTTTCTAGTTCAGTTAGAAGGAACCTATAGTATTGGATAGGTATTTGGTTTATTTAATCATTTTTTTTTTTTTAAACTGGTCTCTCGTATTAAAATTTGCCAACAACTATTGGTAAAGAGCTAATTGGCAAAACCTGCCCTTCTAATTTCTATATGGGAAATAGTAGCCCTGTTTGAATTTAAGAGGCCAACCTAAAAATACAAAAGTGTTTTGTTTTTCCCCAGCAGATGTTCTTAGTCAAAAAGGTCAAGTGGTCCCCACTTCGCGAAAGCATTCCTCTGCGTGCTTGTGGCCGCTCCAGAAATTCTTAAGCCCGACACGTGTAATTGAAAAACAATCCGGGACAAACGCGAGATGGGTTCGCCATCGAACCGTTCTGGAATTCCTTTCTTCCTTTCGTCATTAACGTCCATCTGGCACGGTCACCGTTCGGAATTATATCTGTAAATAGAGAAAACAATGGCAATTACGCTCGTTCCTAGCACACGGTGGTAATTTTAGAAACGGAGGAATCCACCCTTTAAAAGTCAGGAGGGTGCGTAACCATGGAGAATAAATGCAAATACCTCTACTCGACCCTTCTGTTTCGTCAAAAAGCAACAATCCCTACAGTCGTTTTCCCGTATTTGTAACAATCCAGTTCTTTTTTTAATGAATGGAGTTTGACGAAGGTCATGGAGAATTAGTTGTACACAAGGGTTTTTTTCTTCTCTTAATTTCACTCACTCACTTGATCCGCCTTCACTCGCGGGGTTGTTGAACTATTCAAACGCGTATCGGCATTGCGCCATCTTCAGTGAGGAACTGTTTGTCACTTTGTCCGAGTAGGACTTATAGTCGATAGGTCCGTCGGTTTTCGCTAGGGGCTTTTGCGTAATGAGGGAAGACGAACCCAATGCCGGTTCAGCATGAGTTCACTAACTCAAAGACGAACGCCCAGCATCAACTCCTATATTTCTACCCTTGAAAATATGTAAATAATCCACTATGACTTCATCGTTTGGATCGTCCTTGGTTGTATTTTGGTCCCAATTTAACAAAAAAATTACACAACCTCACCATTGAAGTTGACACAACCTTCACAACCCAAACTGTAAGAATAGGCAAACTAAAATCATCCCCCAGACATCAAGAACAAATCACGCAATTACGCCGTGACGTTATTTTATTTTATTATTATTATTATTTTATAATTTATTTTATTTTAATAGATCTATAATAATAAACATAAAAACGGCTGTAATTCCTTTCAGGTAACCACGTTTTTTAGAAAAATGTAAGCCAAAAATCTGAAAAGTACTAAAAGCTAAATGCCACGAGTAGTAAACGACGTCCTTCTTTGGTAAAAATCTTCGTTCGATTACTTTTATACACATCAAACAGTCAGGATTTCAGGATGTTCGGTTTTTATACCCCTGCCATCTTTTAGATAATTTCCGTAGGTAGTGTTTTGGTCGTTTACGATCATTTTGATCTGTTAAAAGGGTCGTCAACTTCAGTGGTCAGGAAAAACGTCTGATAGAAGAATATAGGGAAGATGGATTAAAATTTTGGGAAAGATCCAATTTAGGGTCGACACACCGCGGACCTCGGAAGCACTACAGGATGATCGAACTGCTGACAAATACGATAAATATGCGCATGGATCAACAAAATTTTTGCCTCGTGACTAACGGAATGTCAGGTTTTTCCCCAACGATATTTGTCTTCTTGAAGTCCGCCTTTATAAAGCCGTTAATGCGGATGGGTGCCATTTACTTTTCCTCCATAGTCGCTGATGAACTGTATTCCTGTAGAAAATCAATTTTTAAGCGTTTGCATTGATAGTTTAAAAAAGTCAAGCGATTCGCTCACTTTAGACACTTAGAGGAAATTGAAAAAAAACATCTTGCTTGAAATTTAGCTTATTCGTATGTAGATTCTGCTTGACAAGTTTAACTTGACAGTTGTTTTATTGCTTAAATCACATTTAATTAGGCCAAAACGCAAATCACTATCAACCACGTGATTATTGTGTATTTCCTGCCCAACTGTAGGATCTAACATTTAATTGTACATTTAATGAAGCGGACGGGGGGTCATATAACATCGCCGATTATTATACATTCAGGTTATCCAAAGAACTTAAAGGGCAACGTCGTAGGTCCGACCCCAAAATCAATTACGCCATGTGTCATATACGAGGATCGCTGAAACCTTTCTGTCAGCGCAGTTTATTTAGTCTCAACTATTATTCTAATGAAAGGAATTGTTTAACAATGCAGGAAAGATCTTTACTGATAATAATAAAATATGGGAAGATAATAAGTAGCGTCTTGTACTTAGGATTACCTGTCGAGTAGTTCAGTATAATTTATTTTCTTTTAGACCTGTCGTTGTCTGTTTACGTCTTTAAACTTTCTAAAAGTGCAATTGATGAAACGGACTTCAAGGTTGGACATAATTAATGAGACAATAAGTTAAGTAATACGTAGCCAAACCTTGTCTTAGAGTTTATTGGTCACGAACGTATATGCTACTATTTTAGAAATAAAATAGATCAAAATTAAAATAAAATTTTTGAAAATGACATGGGGTTTTAACAAGGAACAAACCAAGGCCAGTTTATCTTAAATCAGTGTCTCCCACTAGTCATTAACCCAGAATGAAAGGATGTGTGAGAACCGACCGGAAAACTTCATATCGCTCTGAAGACATAAACGATAAGGTTCGTAATTATTACTATACCAATTTGTAATTAAACGGGGCATCTTATAGAACAAGATGGGAATTTAAATAATATGGAAAATATTTGGAAAATCATACCCGAGTTTCGAGAACGGCCAGTGAACATCCTATCATAAAGGAAATCATATACTTTTAAATTTTTTTTATAGCTAATGTAAAGCTGAATTTAATTATCACTTTTATACATTGTTTTATTGGTTTAATAAAGGCCAAACAGATTATGTAAAATGTTCGGAAAACTTCTTTACTGGTTCGGCTCTCATGGATGATGAGGATACAACGTGCCTAATGACAGATACAGCAAGGCCCTTCTAGCGGTGACGATAATCGTCTTACGGCTTACATTCCAAGTTGTTGTTTGTTCATAATCTTCCAACTTATTTTTTGTTTATTTTTTATTATTATTTTTTTTTTAACCGGGTGGTTTATACATTTGTAACCTAAAAACTCAATTTTTTGCTACTCTTTTTACCTATACATTTGTAATATTGCTTTTTTGATTCTCTATCTGCTGTTCTAGATAATGATTTATAGCTTGTCTTCCATATTGTTGTTTATTCATAATCTTCAAACGGGTATTTGTTTTTCTGTTATATATACGTTTCACGGTACTCATAGCTTTTGCCATTGATTTGGAATTTTCTACTTTTTATTTTTATTTTATTTTTTATTTACTTTAAAAGAATAACAAGAAAAATTTTGTCGTTTATTCAATGAGGGCTTAGGTGCAACTTCTTGTCTCTATATAGAGAGCGTGCAGGATTGCCACCCGATATGATAATCATGTTTGAGCACGGTTGCGAATATCTGGGTCCCCTATTCCGATTTTGGTTGGAAACACGTCCCTAGCTTATGTTGAGAATGAATATATTTATTAGAGTGAGAGGGCTTTGGCTGAATATTGTACCCATCGACCCTGAATTAGGTTAGTTATTGGGTTAGTTAGTAGTTAATACGTGTAAAGGGTGATGGGGGAATATCTGTATTACACCACCCTAACTAATTGAGTGAATGGTATGCAAATAGGAAAGAATGTATTAAGTGTAAATGGGTTTGGATTTAGGAAATTCATGCGTTGGGTGCTGAAATGACCTGTGCTGTTGACAGCACCTGGTGCCCAACTTAAATGAATGGACAGATAAGACCGAGGTCTGACCCCGTACTGCCAACACCAGAGGTGGGTGATTCTCGAGCCTTGCCGGCAATTTATTGTAAATTTGAAAAGCTGGAATTGCCGAAGGACTGCGAGAAGTGATCACTTCAAGTCGGTACATGTGGGTATATGTACATATATGTACAAACATGCAGATTTCAGTTGATAGAAATCCAAATCCAAACATTGAGGGCCTTGGTCTACAAAGCTGAATATAATGATTTTTTTACAACTTTTTTCAACCAGTATCGCGTGCTCCAAAGATATAAATTGGACGATAATGTCTATCGACCACTCCAGTTATATACTGGCTTATTCTGTAATAAATACAGTCTCAATTTGTTAATGTATGGCCAGACCAACGATGAAATTGACATAATATGTAATGACTAAAACCACCTGATTTGTCATCACCGACGTTTACATGTAAATAAAATTTATCTCCGATTGTATGAGTTTATTAGGATTATCTGATAATTTGTTTTGATTGATTAAATGTTGAGAGTTAAGAGTGAATGACGAATACAAAAACAAATAATATTGGAATGTGCGCATAACCTGTTCATTGGTTCATTTGGTAATTGATTATTTTGAAATGATTTAAGATTTTATATCACGGAAAATTTGAAATCAATCGTAGAATAATAAAGAGTTGTAAATCGCTTTCTAATGGTTCAATTTATAAATTAACCGTGGAGGCTGTTGAGAGAAAAACGTCTGTTGTATAATTAATTTAAAAAGTATATTGAATGTTTACTACAATTTACAAATTCAATTATTCTCATAAAACAACGTGATTTTCTCAGGTCAAAAGCCAAATTCAAATTTAAGCTAAAAGAAAAATACCTTATTAATATTTGTTCGATATTTATTGACATTTCCATGCTTACAAAGTTTATTGTGATTTGAATTCCTTGAAAATTTAGAAAGATAAGAAATTAAATCGTGGAGACTATTTAAAACAAATGAAAACATAATTTTTTATTATACTGCGTGAAGTTATATCTAGTACATAATTCGTGAGCACTTAAGTTAATAATCTTTAATAATCAGAACGAATTTTTATCATTTCTGTTTGTACTCTAGCGTTAAGGGATTTAATACTTCACTGCATTGTGCCAAAATAAAGTCAGGCGAAGAGCCAAAATCTTCAAGTTGAGGTTTAAAGGAAAGGAAATACTCTTTTTTTTCGATCTGGGTTGGTATTTTCGGGACAAAGTCAGTGCAAGCCTTTATTTTTTCAACTGTGATTAAAAATCTCTGGGAAATATAAATAGTCTAGGCTAGAAATTGGATCAGCCAGGTTTTCATTTTTGACGTTTGCACAAATAGGAAAGATCTAGTGCATGAAAAAATTGAGTTTTTTGACATTCAAACCAGATTCTTATATTTCATTTAGTAGGTTTAAAAATTTCATTCATCATTAAATAATTTTTGTAATTTGACGTATAAAAGAACATGTACATTTTTCGACATTTATTGTCTTGTAGAAATATGCAAGTAGTAACTGTTTTGATGGATAGAAGGGCACTCCGGTTAAGATTTCCATACTTCTTCGCCTTGTGCCAAACAGTCAGGCGAAAAGCCAAGTGTTGCAATTTAAGGTCTTAAAGAACATAAATCATGCCCATTGTGGATTCTTCAAAAACAGTTTTTGAATAAAAAATGTTAAGACTTGAAAAGGGTGTTCGTTCTATAGGAATTAAAGAGTAGGAAAAAATAACATGATTGGAAAAAATGCTGCTGTATACATTGTATAAATTGGAGATATCAGTAGTGACCGAGAACGTTAAAAATGTATATTTTTAAGAACGAATTTTATTCAATTTGCATTTGTAATGTAGTTTATAAAATCTTTTCTTCCTTTATCGAACGAAGTGCTTTTATCAAATAAGGGAAACATTTGAATTAAGCTGTTTATAATCGCAGGATAATACATTCTAGATATTTAGTTTTATGTTGATGTCAAATCTTTAATATTTTCAATCAAAATAATAAGCACGTCATCTTGTCATTTATATTACGTGAAATAGTATTTTATTTTGAGCTGTCACGCTTACGTAGCACTCATGCACATTTCGGCTTTAGGAAATTTTCAATGAATATAGTGTTCACGGTAACTTAATAAATTTAAATTTCAGATTTGTATTCTTGAGAAGTTTAATCTTTCGATGGTTAACAATTTATATGAAGTAAATTTTCGGATTGCTCATTGCAAGGTTGTATAGCTAGTGATTGTACTGTTCATAAAAGTTCATAAACTTTGGAATGGATTCGCTTTGAATCCATCGTTTTGTCATGATAGTTTTGCAGTTGAATAATCCCGTTTCAATTCTGCCAGACAATTTAGTCTGCCTATTCTCTCTGTTTTGACCTGTCAGGCTCATTCTGTGGTTGGCCTATGTGTTATTTTGTATGTCTTGTGTTTTTTATAAGTCCACACAAACACCACAGACTGTGTGGAAACGCAAATACCAATGAAGATGGCGAAATGCCGAGACGCGTTTGACAGACCAAAACCGCAAGGATAGACGGATTAAAATGATGGAAAACGTACAAGCAACATTTGAATTTGATGGTAGTTCCAGTTCACAGAGATGTGCCTGGAAAACAAAATCATTTCGCTGATCGGCGCAAGTAGTTGCTTAATTCAACCATTCCAAACCGTGTCTGTAAGGTTACAAGTTTACGTCTTTTAATTTTAGCATATTGGTATTTACAGTCTGCGGGTTTCTTGGGCGTTCCAACGGAATGTAAATTTTAGATCAATGACGTTCGTCTAAAAAGGAATTTCTCGCCTTTAGGCGACTTCAGGTGTTTTCACTTCCGTCAAATTAATTGATAGCATTGTCCAGGAATTTGACGTGGGTATTGCCAAGTGCGTGTTGCAGTTCGTCCTTGAATTCAGACGAATCCTCTGGCTGTAAAAATAAATCGAGAAAGCGACACGCGAAGAGCAGGCATGAAAGCCAGGATAAGGAAACAATCCAGATCAAAAGAAGAGAAAAACCGATCGAAAGGGGGCCGGTTTCTAGGGAAGTGTGAGAGGTCTTGCATGATCCGCACCAGACTGGCGTGACCGAGTTACATGATTCCATGCCCGCGCATAATATGCATAAAAACTCGTGCAATTACAAACCCTGCCGTTATGGATTTTTGATTTTTCCATCTTGGTCCAGGCGTGGACCACGTACGTGACCATTGGAGTTGGACGGAGACAGGTTCAAGGTCCTTGGCAAAAAAGCCGGACGGCTATGATAAACGTAGAACGGTTTGGGGCTCGCAGGTAATCGCCCCGTACTGGGAACATAGACGGGAGTTTGTTGACCGTGAGAGTGAGAAAGAGATACAGCTCTTCTTCCTTGCACTTTCCCTTGACGCCATAGAGAATTACGTGTTTGTCGCCCATCAGGAAAGTGATTTTTGGAAGAAAAAAGGTCAAAATTGCTCAGCGGATTACCTAACTTATGTAACAATATTCATGTAAAATCAAAATCCTTAGTTCTTGCCAGTATAGTAATTGCTGGCCTTTGTATTTCACTGCATTGGAAAGTGAGCGGGACATGAATAATTTTGGTGTGGAAAATATTCTGCAATTCTTGACTCTATAATCAGTGTAGCTGTCAATTTTTAATTAGTTTAATAATAATTTATGGAAATATGGTTAATATTGAATAAGCCCTTTTGAATATATAATTTATTATGCATAACTTTGCACTTAGAAAATTGTTCCTATTGTTATATTTGGGGGGGGGGTTCAGGTCATACAGACAATATCACTGGCCAGCATTGCACTTTTTAATGCTCTTTCCAATGCTGTTGTTGGATTACCCCAAAAAGTAATAGTTCAAGAGAAACGAGTATATTTAGGACGAATACTGTAAATGTTTGCAAAAATAATTAAATATCTGCGAAAGGGTTGAGAATCAGACCACGGCTCATACGAACTTTTTTGTCACTCAGGAGGTGTGAACTTACTGGAAAAGTTAGACGCGTGCAGCCTGACGCCCTGTATATTGACTTTCTGGCGTTTGTAAATAATAGGCAGAGCACGTGTAGTATAAAATATTTGAGCACATACTGAGTCGGTGTAATTTAAATAGCATTTCATTAAGTCTGTCATTTAAATATTTTAAAGTTAAAATTATTTTGAAAATTAAATATTTTCTAAAACAACACTAGGTAAATTGCCTATTTCCTATCCCTCAGTTTGAAAAATGGCAGAAGAAACGTACAGATATACTAAAATTTAGGACTAGAATAAAAAAAGTCATTCCTTTCATACTGAGAGCTTTTACGTCGGCTGTGGTGGATAAATAAGGATAGATTTTTATCTGAAATACTAATGGTATGTCATTCTTAGCATATGACCATAAATACTGAATTCCTGTTAACAATTGCTGCTTGTATAAAATAACTAATATTTACGTATGACAGAACATTTTACTACAGCGTTGAAGATGATTATCTTATGGACTAAATTAAATTAAAATCGACTGGAAATAAGCCGTTATTGCATTTGAAACTAGGCTGCTTAAAAATAAGCCACATGATCTGTATGATTACAAAATGTACAACGATACCGGAACAAAACACATAACCGATATATGGATTCAAATTGATCTTGACTAAGCAACTGCATAAGTACAATGACATCATTGGAATATTGTTTTTGCTGATAGGAATGATTGCCTTTACAATCGACCGTGTACAAATATTTTTATCTGTTAGCTTAAATTGTCAATTGTTTTCATTTGACTTAAAAATTTAATATTGTGTTTTTCTGAACAGAAGGTACTTTTCAGTTGGCAGGATTGATCCAGTTTTGTTTGGTTGTCTTTGATAACGTAATTTCAGATAAATAGTTGTAGTCATTGGCACTTTCCGAAATTATAATCTTGAAGCCGGTAGCGTTTGTCAATACAAGATTATTTTTATTGGAATGTAATTCACTCGAGTAGGCTTTTTGGCCCCCTTGAACTTTCTAAAAGATTGAGGATTCTCCCTTGAATCTTAGGATTACTTTGAGAGGTCAAAGTTGACTTTGATTTTTCTTTAGACTTTTGCGGTCTCTGCCAAGGACGTAACTCGATTTACGAATGCGAGGTGACAACCGTCGGCTTAAATCTATCTGGTTGTAAAAAAAATTGAAAATCCCCTGGCATTAATTCAGAATGATTTGCTTACCACGCATTTGTCGAAACATCATTTGTTAAATTTAGAACATCTCCCTATTTAATTTCCCTATATGAAAATGCGTGTTGTCCCGATTTCCTGATGGTTTTTCAATTTTAATTTAAATATTTTAGTTTTATAAATTGAGGAAAGACAGACCGACCCATCAGAACTGGTCCCTGTAGACGTACATATAAGGAGGACCGGCACTGGAGGCCAAACCTGTTCCGACTTGGCCGCCTACCATTCCACAAGTCAAATATCAAATACCAAACCGAGTAGTTCACTAAGCCGTTAAAAGATAGCCTCTGCAAGAGTTCCAGTCATCAAGGACAGAGACAATTGTGTTCTTTGATGCTGTGGTATACATCACATATGGATAATCGAGCTAGTTTTAGGCTTTCTACTTCAGAAATAAAGTTTGGTTGGAAGCCAGGTCGTCGGATAAAAATCGTTTCGCTGATTTAACATATCTAATTTATCCTAGCCATTTAAAGGATTTCATTTTTATAGGCATTTTGACATCAATTCTTGAGACACAATCCTCCCGAGCAAAGAATTATCCATAGCATCTTTATCCCCAACACACTTATTTATGCCATAGGTCAGACCTTATTAGGCCTAATTGTTTATCCACCATGAGGATGACTATTAAGGCAAAAGAAAATCGCACAAACTCCAAGTTGATAGTAGTAGATCCAAAGATGGTCAAACCGCTGTCAATGAATACTTAAATCGGTTATTAGGATAATACAATTTACGGTTAGCACATAGACATAAATAAAAAAGTTGTAGTGAAAAGTTTTATCATTGATGCAAGATGTAGATTAACTTTAGTTTTGAAATGATACGCTTCCTTGTCAATTAAACTTAACTTTATACAGATCAACAACGATCGCTTTTTGATCAGTAAATTCTTGTTGGTTTTGTTGTTACAAACCAGCGCGACCAGACTGCCCCAAAAGGTGATCAGTGGCTTCAGACCAACCAACACCGACAACTTTAGCTTTTTTACAGTTAAAAACGTGTTGAAATCTTCCCCTTAGTTTTTAGGAAAATAGCCTTTCGACTATTTGCGGTTGACCAACAGTTGATACATTTCACAAAATGTTTTGTAGTTGAAATACAAAATCTTTTTGTTCGGAATTTAACATACATATTGTCATATTGGTTTAACCATTTCGCCATTTTCAGTTGTTAGTTAATGAAATATTTTCGTCAATTTGCAAACTGAGTGTGGTTTTTCAAATCCCCTTTAAAATTGATTTTATTTTAAGGATAAAAACACGAGGAAACGCACAGATAAAAAAAAACTTCAAGCTATTTAATTGGAGTTAAAACTGTAATTTTGCTGATGGAAGATATACTTGTATTAAGATATTAATGAGTCTTCTAATGTCATAGAAAAAACAATGACGTTGACATAAAATACAAACCAGGTTAGAACATTGCATCAGCAATAAAAGAGTCTTAACTTTGAGTAGTAAGTAGTGGTCAACATTTGTTAAAATTTCATTCTATTGGGTTGTTTCACATAAAATGTCCGTTTCCAAGGTAAAGATTTTTTTAAAGAAAAATTATTGTATAAAAACAGAATCATTTTATTTGAAATATTTGTGTTCATTTTATACCCATTTTTCCCAACGCGTGAGCAGCTTTTTAATGCCGGAACTGAATATTTATGAGCTTTGAAATTAAACAAAATCTGAAAAAGTTTTTTTGAATTTGAACATCATTTAAAAAAATTTTACGTTGTCTAAATTCCTAAATAGGTGAAAAGAGAGACAAGCCTGGAGAATAAGTTGGATGCTGAAGAACTTCGTTGCCATGCTCTTTCAATTTGTTTACAGTATGTTTTGAAACATGAAGCCTGGCGTTGTGGTGTAAAGCACATTTTCGATTTACCAATGCAGGTTTTTTGAGTAATTTTTTATCCATTTCGTCAGTTTCCTTGCAGTACGATGTAGAGAGGTAATGGTCTCACCTCTAGACAAAAAGAGTAGAGATTAATTCCAGCCTTGGACCACCAATTTTCACCATCAATTTTTTAAGGTGTAAATTTGGTTTTGGCATGTGTCCTGGCCTTTTGTCAACGTTTCCTGACCTACGCTGATTGTCATATAAAATCCATTTTTCATAGCAAGTGATTATTCTTTCAAAAAAATGCTCGGCTTTTTGCCTGGCGAGTGACGAAAGCAAGGCGTTTGAACTGCTGTCGCTCAGTGAGCTCATGAGGGACCCATAGATCAAGCTTTTTGACTTTTCCTATGTTACTTGACATGGTAGCCGCACTTGTATTTAGTTGTACTGGGAGTCTCTGACTTTCGACCTGACGTTTAAGGACATCGTTGTCAATTAAAGTTGGAAGCCTTCCGCAGGGCTCCTTTGCAATTCGGTATTCCCTTCCAAAAACTTAAAACGGCGAATGGTCCGTTCATTTACACTCCCTTCCTCAAACACCTTACTGATGTTTCTTGCAGCCTCATTTCTCGAATGACCGAGTTTAAACCGTAAAGGAATATTACACGAAATTCGCGTATGTTCATATTTGGTCGTATACTAAAAATGTGTACTGGATTGAGGAGCTCATCATCATAAAAAAACTTTTTCATTTCAATCAAAACCTTACGTAAAGAGATTGATTCATTGAAAGAAGTAATTTGGATTATAAACAAAGGTGGAGGATTAATAACTGCTTAATTATAATATGTAAACATTTGGAAGGAAACAACACAAAACCGCTATATCTTCTCTGAATTTCTTAAACTATAAAATCGGACATTTCATGTGAAACAACCCAATAATTTTAAATCATTGCCAATGAAGTAAGATGTACTACAATTTTGACATGATAATCGCAAAGAATTGCACTTCTGTGCTGAAATAGTTTTTGATTCCCTGATGTTGAATTATAAAACTTTTCGCTTTTTCCCCGGAAGAAATCGACACTGTATTCACTGAACTTCCTTAATAGTTGCATTTAATTGGTAATTGGGTGTTGTAAATGCTCTCGCAAACGAAGACTTGGCTTGATTCAGTCTGCACCTAAGTATATAAAATTTAAGGTGTGTACATTCGTCTGTAGGATCAAATTTACCGTTTAGTTTTTTTTGCTTTATCCTATTTTCAGTACTATTGATTACTGTTCATTCCTAAATTGTTGGATTACCATAAATTTACATCTTCTGTTAAGGCAGCTCTCGAGATCTCTTTACTTAAACGGCCGGAGAGCCGAATTAGGATGTTCGTTAATTACTCCTAGTCTCTCATCGTATAGTGCAGTCTACAAATGAGTTTGGAACAAACAAAACTAGAGAGGATTCAATTCCAGACTTGCTGTATAAATATCGTACTAATGAAATTACAGTTACAGCTTTCGAATAGTATCAGTATACATTCACACCGTAACTGTATTATAATTTAAAAAATATTGACTCCTTATTATATATTATCAGTATTATCATAATCATTGTCACACAAAATGTTGAGTTGTAAATAATTTTATGATCCCTCAGGCTAGTTTATCCATTCTCAGCTACACGCAAATAAAATGGGTGGCGTATTGACAAGGAACTATTTTGTACACTCTATCAATATGGATTTGATATTCCATTGTATCCTATCAACTACAGTAAAAGCCTCTTGTTATCCCAATGCATATTTTTCCAAAAAAACAGTATATCTCTCATTTCCCTAGATGTTCCTCGATTTAACAAACCGTTAACACACATGTCCCCCCCCCGGCCGTTTTTCCCTTTGTAAACAGAATTTTTTCTTCTTCTCCCATCTAAATTACCACATGTTCAATGTACCACCCGGATACCCCCAGTCGGTGTCTTTGCCCTGTGAAGTTCACACTGGATGCCTGCGGGCTTTGAAAATGGACACCCCGGATATTGATTTTGATAAATACTCATGCAAAGTAAGTGCCAGTATCACCCGGGTATTTAATTTTCTAACCTTGGTATTACAGTAGTATCCTCCTTATTTCCTTTTTCCGATTTGTATTATTTCCGATGCACATTATATGTTAAAGTTTGTTTAAAGCTACAAATCAATATTGCCTTATTATAACATTAAACCACAAGGAATAAAAAAACTTTAGAATCTTCTCATATTTTTCTAGTAACGCAGTTTTTTAAAGAATCCTATCCTTATTTACTTGCCTAATTGCGAAAAACAATCTGGAATATGCTTATAAATTAATTGAACCAGGTGCAATTTATATTTGGCTTAGTTGCGTAATATATCTAATAACATTGATATTGTTTCTCTGCCATTTATACGTTAAACAGTATTTATTTAAAAACAAAAAAATCAAAAGTGTAAGATAATTTTGAAAAGCGTATTGTACTCAATACTTTATGTATTGATATATGTTTTCTTATATTCTCGAAATCTTTGCAATTAGTTCGAATGACAGTATTGATATTTATTGTTCTATCTGACAATACTTTTATGTAACAAAATAAACATACCGTTTGACAGGCTTATGAAGAAAATGGCAAACTTGCTTGAATCCAGTTTTTCTTCTTCGCTAATTTTCTAAACAGTGCTTAAATTATCTCTCTGCTATAACAGAGAATTATTAATTCCTTAAAATTTCACTTGTATTATCAAGTCCTATCCGTAGTTAGCCCTCGTAGAAGAAGGGTCATCTAGGCTATGTGAGGTTGAGTCTCGGAACTTACTTTTGAGCTAAAGCCTGCTTGCGTGTACATCATGTAGAAAGGTTACTCAATGTGTCCCACCTAATTGAAGGGTGCAATACTTTGGCTCCGTATGTGAGGACGAAGGAAGCTTCCGATTCTTGGAGGGTATTATAGTATATAATAATCATAGTTTTGTGTCCTTACCTGGTGCAGAGAGAGTGAATGTATTGATTAGCGAGAATCTAGTGTGAGAGGACTTAATCGTTATGTTGAGTATCTCATTGACCCCAAATATGTTGGTTGTTAGGATGGTTGGTTATATAAAGTGTAAAGCATTCATAAGAGACTCTACTACTCTGAGTGAATGCTGTGCTAATAGGAAAGAATGTATTTAAGAGTGAGCGAGAGTGTGAATGACTTTGGATTGCATGCTGAAATGGCCTAATTGTCAGCACCCGGAGCCCAACCTCGGTGGTTGGACGGACGGAGGCCTGACCCCGGACAGCTTGGATCGCCTGTGGGCTGAGAGAAGCGATAGGTTCAACTCTGTATGTGTATTATGCATGTGCGTGAGCAGATTTGAGCTTAAAATCAGTAATCAGTATTATCAGCGTTTTACAGATGTTGATTTCCTTCAAGTTGATAATTATTGATCTGTCTATTTATGAATATACTATTTAAAAAGTAATTTTATTAAGTAACAAAACATACTTATATGGAGTATTTCCTTAAACAGTCAATCTTGTAGAAAATGAATTATTTTTTCGAGGAAAGTAAATATCATGCATACTTATCAGACAATAAATTATTATTTCTAACATAGTTAAGTCAAGAATGATAAAAATAAGAAAGAATAATAAACTGGTATTTTAAAATTTGAGTAAACTTTCCGAGAAAAAGTCGGAATGTAAAATTAGCCAACGGCGACTGGGTGTTTGCGTAAGCAAGCTTTATTTAGTGCGGCTTAGTTAAACAATTGGAATCATGCTGTGTGGATAAACAAAATTAAAAAAAAAATCCTTCCTTCCCGTGGAAAAATAAACAATGCAGTCGGGTATTGACATAAGCATAACTAATTAAATTTCATTTATTCAGAGAAAGCCGACTCGAGTTGTGGAATATCTGATGTAGAAGATCGGCGAAAGCAAAAGGAAGTTCAAAGAGTGTAAAATCTTGATATCTGCGAAATCAGCAATCCTCTCTATTCAAAGTCGGCCGTGATGAAGGAATTGAAGTGTTACGTAAAAGTTTAGTTTGCATAACCCTCTCCGCTCACCGTGGACTGCATTAATTATTTATTCGCAAAAAACTCCTCATTGTTGACCAGTGAAAGTGATAATTAAAACAATACCTATTACAACATTTTGAGCCGCGGGTTTTGTCAACTGCGACCAGGAACGATGTGTAGTCTGTTAAAAAAAGTTTATTTTCCGATGAAGTTGTGAAATCGTTTTCGTTTGTTTTATACCTGAATACAAACGAGAAACAAATCGTGTATAAAATATTTTCTGAGTTAAAAAAAAAAAAAAAAAAAAAAGCCTGTTGCTTTCTTCGTTTTATTGCTTTGGACTTGAAAAAGCCGAACAAACTTGGTATATCATGTTAATTTTCTTGAGAAGTATTATTTATCGGTGGGTGTGAGGTTTGATAATTTGTACGCAGTTTGATCATCCATGATCATTCTGCCTTTTCTCCCTGTCGGACTTTTTTCGAATTTTCATTTAATTATGCTAATATTTCAGATCAAAAAATAACAAAATAAAACTAAATATATATCATGATAAACCTCAAAATAACGCATAGAAAGAGTTATTGTATAACCTCCTCAGCTCACTCTGGACAGTATTAATTATTTATTTGCAAAAACTTCCTATTCCTCAGTTATACGGTAGTTAATTCTATTAGTTATTGAAGAAGCAGGAATCAGTGATATAATTAAACCTAAATCGCAGAATATCTCGACCTCAACTTGGATTTTACTTTTATCCAAATTGAATCCAAATCCAACACAAAGTGATTTTACTTTTACTAGGCTGTTATAAGTAGCTTGTGTTCAAATGACGGATTTGTCTTGGCTATTTACCCATCTTTCATCCAGAGTTTGAATTAGGTGACCTTATTATTTTGGTTTCAGAGTAAAATAATCTTACCGTCATAATTTCCCTATACTCTTGTTCGAAATTGTTAGAGTTACCGTCGCGAGCTTTTAAGCTTTTCTGCGAGCAATTGAGCATGGTCCTCAAGAGACGCAAATCAATGTGGAACAAACTGAACGTACATAACACCTGGACAGTTCTATCAAAAGCGTTGTCAACTTCACGTTCAGAACCTTTGAACCTAAAAGCACATTAGACAAATCCGAACAAGTTTTGAAGTTAGTATGTATTAAATTGAACTGAACATTAAATACCAGAAGACGTACATTACTTTCTAAGTGTACAGGCAAGGTTTAGTGTTGTCTGTCATAAACAACACTCTTAACTATCATGGCCCTTCTCGCACGCCTCTTGAATCAGATAAGATAACCCAATTTCCTCGTGGTCCCAGTTGTGTTACACGTTGGTAGTTTGATTCAAATCCTTTATGGGTGTATTATCTACATAAATATCGGAATGGCTTTTTGTTGACATTCTCTTGGTTTTTGATTTGTGACTAATTTTCTATTTTAGCATGTGATGATGGGGTGATTAACGTCAATTATGTCTTTGACTTATCGTTAACATTTATTTATGGTTTTGGATGTTTTTTTATAGACTGGTTTTGCCGTGTTTTTGGTTTCGATTTTTATTTAAGTTTAGTCAATAATCCGGTCGTGGCACTTCGTTTTGTATTGGTGTTGTTATCATCTTTCACAATCCTTTCTAGCTTGTTTTATTTGGAACTTGCCCATTCCTTTCTTTTACCGGTGGTTGGTGGTCTAAAAGCTTCCAATCGTAAAGTCAGTTGAATTTATCTTTTTTGTTTTAAATCAACAGCCTTTGCGTCCCGTCATTCCCAGTCAATTGGGCAACGCCTCGACGGTCTCGTCTGCACCGCTTGTCTTCTTTAGTTACAAAGCCCTGACCCTTCTTCCATATTTATTCCCTGGGTGTCGGACCGATTCGCGGTTTTCATCTCTTGGGATTGAGAACGTTCTTCCCCGAGGGATCAGATCTGGGGTTGAAGCCGTTTCAAAGGGAGAACAGGTAGTCATCGCCCTGTTTGAGGTAGGTTAGTGGACTTTATATCAAGGTCAGGCTACGCCTCGTCCTGAAAACATTAACCTGAAATAGAATTCAATACCCACGATCTTGCAATGGGTACCTGACTGTTCTATCGCGGATATCATATAAACTATAATAAAGACATATATTGCAAAGCTACTTTCTATAGTCGGCTTTTCTAATTTTAGACGACAAACTATACATCTCAGCTTCAAGTTGGGACTTAAAATCACGTGTTGATGCGAAATAAACATCCCACGCCTAGTGGTATTTATGAAAGTTTCAGCACTCCTTTAATCTTCTTTTTTGTAACTCCTAAGGACTAACAACGAATCTGAAGGATAATTATATTAATCAAGCCATGAACCAAACCTGTCAGCAAAACCAATGTTTTAACTCTTTTATGTGTCCAATATTTAACTGTCGCTTTTTCTTCAAAACACTACAAATATTTATATTTTTATTTATCTCTGATCCTTAGTTAGACGCTGGTATATTTTGTTTTTTATTGAAAATTCGATAACCATATTTTTTATCTCCCTGCTTATCAATAATTTATGAAAGCAAATAGAAAAACCAATAGAAATGACAATTTATATTAAATAGCAGACATAAACTTATTGTTTATTATAAGAAATAGTTTCAATCTTATATAACAATAATATTTCAATAGAATTTTCTGGAGCTATCATAATCAGGATTGGCATGTTTCTCTTGTGTGCATTTTATGCCAGCGTAGTGTTTTCTGATCCTTAAAAATTGAATTTTTATCCAAATTAAAGCATTATATGAAAGAGGGAGACGCCACAATTTGACATCGTGAAATTTCTTTTTAGGTTCTGCAGGGTACCTGTAGTTTGTTCGTTATCGATTGTTTTGGTGTGTCAGACGCGTTTCGATTTCTCCGTATCTTCCAAACGCAGTAGTTGGATTAAATTCGAGGCACAAACACTTCTGACAGAAGAAAACATCCAGGCAGACAACTAACACGATCGGAAAACAATAAGCGACAAAAAGCTTTTATGTTTGCGTTTTTATAGACAGGTTTTATATCAGTAACCATTGGCATGCCGCCGGTTGACTTATATCACTGACATGTAACAGTGAGATTTTGCTGATCAACACGGTGATTCGAAAATCATAGATTATCTTCTACTCGAAGTTTATTAATTTTCTCTCTGACAAAATAATATTTTTTCTGGTTAGTTAGTTTCTTTTAATTGATATACAAAAGTGATTATTCTCCACGTTGTTCAAAGATGATAAACAAGGCCGCCTGTTTTCTCTATTACGTTGCAGATAGCCAATTATTTGTTTTAACACACAATAATCAATATTTAGGTCAATAGCCTATACAAAGATTCAACTCTCGAATCAGATATTGAATAATTTTACTTAAAGAAGGCAGTCTTCTATAATTGAAAAAAGTCTTGTGAAGGTCGTATGGAGTAAAATTTAAAATACTTTTAAAGACAAATTAAAAGCTTCCCTTTTTTGCTCTTATCGAACAGTTTTGTAGAAAACATCCTTACAATGTATTCTCTCTAAGCTTCCAAACCAAATAACTTAGGCGGGCGAGAGCAAAAATTGGAAGGGCAGACATACAGCAGTTCTGTCCGTAGAGGTGAAGTATCCGGTTTGGAAGCGGAGAAGAAACCGCCTCGGCCATGAATGAGGCCATTGGGGTGTTGGTAGGAACCGCTTGGAAATTCCTAAATGTAATTTCTCTTTGAAACCAGACACCTTATTTAGGTTATACGATCAAAAAGAATTTCTTTACTGGTTGAAATTTTATACTGGAAAGGCAAAATTTAAAAAAAAATCCGTCAAATTCAGTGTTTGATTCTTTATTACATGGGTTTCATGTTTATGAAATTATCAAAACATTGCTTAATATGTTAAAAATGAGGTACGACAATTTGGGGCAATGCTTTTGTGAAATGTAAGTCGATTGTGTTGGGTGCGGCGTTGACTCTAATTTGTTATATCGTCCTTGCCCTCCGTTTTATAGAGGCTGATCACCGGGCGAAAATTTATTTTGCTGCGCATAAATCCCGTTTGGTTTTCTTTAAGACCTTTAGCGTTTTGTTTTTGAACTTTAACATTTCACTTTTGTCCGTTCAAGGCCTTTGGACATGATATCTTAAAGAGCAAGAAAGGTGATATGGCCAATCAATTAAAACAAATATTATGTTTATAAAAGTTCATTCTGTATTAGTAAATCGTGTGTTCATTTACATTCTATGAGAATTCTTAAGCGAAAAATGTTAAACGTCAAGTTACACGTTAGATGTCAGTGTTTTTCAATTCTACTTTTTATTTACCATATTCAAATATTTATCGCTACACAAATAATTCCATGTCAAATTGTGAGAGTATAAATTGTTTATTCTCACGATTTTGAGTTGTCAGACTATTGCTTATTAATGTTATTCGTTAATCACGATTTTCTTTCAACTTTCTAATAAACTACACACACGATTTTAGTATCATTCATCCTAGGTCCCATATTTTAAAAGTTTATACTTAACCTTAGATTTCATTATCCCTGCTGTAAAGTAAAACTGTAATGTTATGATTACTTCATTGTTCAAGTTCATAATTTGTAATTGTCAAACAGTCGCCAGCTTTTTGTCGCTCATTAGTGATGCTCTGTGGGTCTCTCATTCTCGTTTTTCCCCCTCGGTCTATCTAATAAAGCCTAGACTAGAGTATTAGAATTGAAAACTGAATATTTAATCGGCACATTGCATATACTCTAAAAAGTGTTTTTTTTTTTAATGCACGACGTAATTAATGGATTAGTCCGTCGTAAATAGTCGCAAGTATACAACAAACTCCATCCTAAGAAACCAATAATAGTTCACTCTCGCAGCCACTTTATCAAACGATTCATCAACAAATCAATCAATAATAATTGTTATCTTACTCCCGTACATGTCAATAATTCCCTCACACACCTTCCCCGTTATCATTCTCAAACCAACCCCTATGAATACTCAAATTTTTTCAATCTACTTCTCTATCTATCATTTATAGCGCACCACAATTAACTCAAAGCCCGATCCCTTACAATTTCGCTCAATTAGTATGTGTATTCACTAACTCAGTCACACTCAATCAATCAATCTCAGCTTGAGCTGTTCATTTCTCAATCGATAAATTAGTCTAAATATAATTAATAATAATTTTACTCCTCTATTCTTACTCTCATTCTTCATTTATTCACTGACTCAAACATTAATTCATTTACGTTCTTAATTCTACCTGAACTTTTAAATGTTTAATTTCTATATGTAATTCACATTCTCAATCACCCCCTCATTCTCACCCTCTCCCTCTCTCCATCATTCTAAATCAATCATTAAATCAATTGTAGAACGACATACAGAATTAAATTTTATTGTAATGATTATTTGGAGAGCGTGAGGTGCGGCCTCGTGTGATGTAGGTTTAGAAATACATTTTCTTTATTGTGCCAACGTTTCGATCTTTATTTAGATCATCTTCAGGGCTCAAAGTGTGTGTTTTCTGTGTACATGTGTCACGGTTGTGTGTCGTGTTGAGAGCGTTAGTGAGTATTGTAATGCACGCGCAGGTTTTCTTGAAAATAAAAAAAACCCTATCATATACAGGTATTAAACGTATTGACGTTAAAAATATTCGCCATCATCAATAACATGGTTGACACAAAGACAAAAATTCAGTCTTTTCAAGACTAATAGTTACCGTAGAGTAATAAGTGGATTCAGGTTCTTTCAAATAGTGTAATTAATTAATCGTTCAGTCGAAAATTACATCACAGAATAAATTAGCTACGTGAACAAGCTAAAAACGGTAACTGCTTGTCAGATTTTCAAATGTTGATTTATGAAGTGATTTTTGACAAAATGGTTTTGCTTTCTTTTAAATTTAATTTAACCTTAGGTATTGGAATAATAGTTTTTTTATATTGTGCTGATCACATTTTTAACGATTGTGCGTTGAGTTTCCTTAGCAGGATGGGAAAAAGCACTTCTTAATTACATCAATTCAATAGAAAGGGGATTTCTTCGCAAGAATAACTATATCCTGTCTGATTCGAAATTAACTGCTCGTGCAAAGAGGAATGTTTGGGCGTCTGCGTGCTAATTAGAGATCAGATAATTACGCACCATTGTAATTAACTAAATACAATTGAATTCTGATTTGTCCATTCGCTAATAAACTGGCCATTCTTTCCATATTATCGGCTAATGAAAATCAGGAATGAATAAAAATTTGCTAGGGAAATTACCATAATGTGTTTTTCCTTTCTAACTTGCACTTGGACTAGTTTTATTTAGGTTTTCTTGTTTAATACAGTCTGTATATTTTTTTATGTTAACCCACTCTATTGACGACAAAAAACAAACTTTTGTAAAATAAAGATATTTTTTATAAATATTTAAGTGGGAAATAAAATAAATTTTAATAACACCCTATAGAATAGAATATTACCGAGATAACATACATTTTTTTAATGAATATTCTGTATATTTGCTAATTTTATGATTAATAATTATTTTACTTTTAGAAAATTTACGTAGTTTAACCATTGAATAGTATTTTTGTTCACGCAAATTTTTGACAATGACAATCATTTTTAAGTCAATCAATTTTTTGTCAATTTTGACCTGATACGGAAACAAATTTGATTAAAAAGTATATATTATACTTATTTTGTAATCAAGTCAGCAGTTACAACAGCAAGCAGTTTTTTGATTGATCTTTCCTATAGAGTCTTTCAACCAGGAAATAAGTTTTTATCAATCCCAGTTTTTTTAAATTATAAGTTAAGTAGTGTGAGCTTTATCGTTCTGTTTTGAATGAATAAACAAAATATAAATTCAGTATCCAGTTTGAACTTTACGGTCATATTATATCGCCCCAGTTAAATTAGCAAATTAATTTACATCCAGTGGTTCAGTACTAAATTAAATCTACAATAATAATAATAATAATCATAAGTTAATATATTATTCTCGTTTTAGTCTAATTTAACCGTACGGCTAATGGCTTCAGGGTGGTAATTCATCAATACTATTCAATCTTCCAGTTCAATAACCTTTGAAAGACCATGAAATCAGAAAGCCAGCGGTCTATAAATGACGAATAAATTAATCAAGAGTAATCTCGTCAAACGGAAAACATATTTCACTCGTTATATTGACAAAATAAATAGGGGAAGATTACATTTTAGGTGTTTGTGGCAGTTCTCATTTATGTTATAACTATATTAGGTTTAAATTGTGAGATTGCCTCTTGTGGTCTGCGGGATGATAAACCCATAGTTTGATAGTTACCTATCATCTTGGTCTGCCACAGAAATCATCCAAACACTGGAGTTGGCGAAATGCCGAAACGCGCCTGACTGATAAAATCAGCGATGATGGGCAGACCAAGACGATAGGTAAGTCTATAGGTTTGCTTAGTTTTAAAATATGACACTGTTTTGCACAAGAGATGCCGTAATTATTTAGCATATAAAAACATGCTGGCCAATAGGAATCGCCCTGTTTTGGTCCTGTCTTTGGAAGATGTTTGTCGGCAGTAAAAATCCACCTGCAAAACTATTCGTACGTGGTCGCAGACAGGCCCAGGATTCCGGCGAAGGATTCGGACAAGAAGGTCTTAATTTTGTATTCAGACAATGTAAAGTGTGGCTTCAAGGTTGTAGACGCCCACTCGAGACAATGCACCCTTCTGCGGGAAACCGTGGGATGCAGGCAGAAGACGAAGGCAAAAAGACAGGAACATCCTGGTAGAATCTGTGTATCTGTTAATGTCTAACAAATCAAAAAGTACTAACTGATTTATTAAGTTTTCGTTCAAACAATTCAGCGAAAACTGTTAAACAATTTTTATTTGCAAACCAATAAAAAATAAGGATGAATGATTTTTTACTTTCTGGTGGTTGTTGCGAGTCGATGAACACATGTTTATTTGACCACATTATTGGGTTCGTCTACTGTTAGTGTCGATCAGTTCAACATGTGAAAGATGGGGTATTCACGATGTGTTATCTTGTGAATGCCTCTTTTCTTATTTCTATGTTAACATGTTAGTTCTCCTCCGTTGTGTCACAGGTGGCGACTAGTAGAACAAAAACTGTTGTCAAAGGTATAACAGTTCTTGATGATTTGTTATTGTACATTAAGCTTTTATTTTTAGTTGTGAAGGAAGAGGAATTTTTCAAAATGCCAAAAGTCAGTCGAAAATACGACTAATGAAGTCTTTGATTCAAAATGCAATCTTTGATGTGTGTGAAAAACTGTACGATGAAATGGATCTCGTTAAATGTTAGAAGATAGACAAATTAAATCGACATAAATTGCTGCCCTGCTTAAGCAAAAGACAAATATCTAAACTTACCAGATGAGAAGAAGATATAATAATTGGTTCGCGAATCAAGTAATGAACATACTGCATTGGGTAGGTGAATGGAACGTAATATATGTTGATGAAGATCCCATGCTTCTTGTGTGAATGAGGGTATGATAATGGTCAAAAATTAACAAAAGAACTATATTGGTTGGTCAAATTTCATTAAAAAGCAAAATAATACCAACAAATAACAAGCTGTTCATTCATGTCATCATGTTTGTTAGTCCTAAAGGCTAACTACATGCAGCCTAACTGCATTGCTATAAAATTCGACTTAACATCTAACAAAGGTCCAACTCCCATAGATCGATCAATGTTAAGTAATTCTAACAGACCTACGTCATCATTTTCTCGATGTAACACGACTTGTGTTGTGTTAACCAATAGAGACGTCACACATCATTTTGCAGAATTGCTGTTATTCTTATAGTAAATCTACTGCTTTAAACAAATACATTTTTCTACAATGGAATCTTAAAATTTCCCGGAAGTATAGAATAGTGCTCTATACCGAGACAGGTCCTGTTCGATTGAACTAATAATAATAATTTACGGTCCTTTGTAACGTACTGTTGGTTTTCCGTTGGTGTAATACTTTCATGGCCATCTATTACTCATTGTGGTATCAAAACGTTATATAGGTCTTACTTAAATTGTAAATGTTTATAAAAATAATTTGATTATAATAAACCGTTATTTTTTTTTAAAAATGGAGAATTCATTGGAGTAAGACAATTCTATAACGGGAATGTTAGAGGAGTCCAATACATTTAAAAAAATTGTAAATCTGACTTTTCATATGAGATAATTAATAATTAAATATTTAATTGTTCTTTATTTGATAAGTGAACTATGGCTCATCATCGTTCATTTAATCAGTCCTGTTGATTAATATTTTATGGGTATGCATTATGAACTTTGTTAGCTTTGTGGCTTGTTGAACAATAGAGGTGGAACCCACAACTGTCTATATTTTATCATTTATCGTTGGGGTTTGATTTAAAACAATAGTTGTGTTTTGTATTAACAAATAAAAGGCTTGTTTTTTAAGTTTCAATTTGAGCCAACAATCAGAAAAAAACAAACACGTTTCATAACGCTATTATTTGATTTGCAAAATTTTTTAAAAAGAGATCTATTTATCGTTAATATAATGATGTTTATACTTTTCTGTTTCCTATTTTATTGGTGTTATATCAAAATAATTGGTCCAGGTCTTACTACACTCACATTCCAACATATTGTTTATGATAAACTAAAAAAACCTAGAGTCAAATTTCCCTGTTATAATCTAGAGTAGGAAGATATCTTTATTTGCAAAATAAACACGAGCTAATGCGCACTAGTAAATTATAATTCGTAATAAAACACGTAAATATACTGAAAAATAATAGTCATTTCGAGTAAGGTTCACGTTACGTAATTATATTTCACGCTTTAATGGGCCAATTTTTATAATTATAAAATTAAATAAGTTTTGTTACCATTAAAATTAATTGTGGTGATTAGTGACCGTTAGTCGATGATTATTCGTAAATCGTGAGATGCGGTCTGGTGTGATGTAGGTTTCAGAAAAACATTTTCTTTATCGTGCCAATGTTTCGATCTTTATTGAGATCATCTTCAGGGCTCAAAGTGATTGTTTTCTGCGTAATTGTGCCATTCTTGCACTCTCAACACGACACGCAAGAATGGCACAATTACGCAGAAAACAAACACTTTGAAACCCTGAAGATGATCTCAATAAAGATAGAAACGTTGGCACGATAAAGAAAATATTTTTCTGAAACCTACATCACACCAGACCGCATCTCACTATTTTCAAATAATTATCAAAATTAAAACTAAATTCTTTAAAGATCTTTTTTATGGTGTTTTTCAGGAACATGCAAGAATTCGACTTTATCGAAGCGATATGTCGAATGATTGAATGTTCCGAAAAACACCTTAAAAAATCTTCAAATAAGCCAAAAACCAGGAAGGATGAAGAGGCGAATACTAAATTATTTAGTTTGTAATACAATTATGCGATAATAGACGGACTAAGATCGAAAAGTATTATAATAACTATACACAATTGAGATAACGGCTATGTTATTCATTTCACGCTTTTAACATGCCAATATTTGTTAGGTGCAAGGGATGTTATATAATTTAATTAGGGTCAATGTCCAGTGTTATCTGAAGGAATAGGGAGAACTGGCCGGTCAAACTTGACGATTTAGGCGTATGAAATAAATCAGGAGAAACTTTGAGATAATAAATCTTTTATAACAACTTGTAATACTAATTAATATAATTAATAGTAAATTACTGATTTGTATAAAATTGTTGAAGGAACAGTATTAGAGGAATGAAATATTTACAGTAAATAAAAAATATTCAATTGTTTGTACAAACACTTGCAGTAAAAATAGTTAAATTTTTATGCTCTGGAACAAAATTAAAATTTTAAAATGCATTTACAAATAATCTATATTCACAATTAACTTGGTCGACTTTAAATTGTATGCGCCAGTTTTATTTAAATTAAATCATGACGTTAAATGTGCATATTTTAATGTAGCTTATGTTTTCTTTGTTTTTCCACATTTTAAAATGTAATTTATGTTCGGAATAATATAGTAATACGAAAAAAGATGCGCTTTAGTATAACAAGTTTCTATTATGCTTGAGCTTTAGGTTTAGAGTGTCATATTTCATTACAGTATTAGTTTTTTGGAATATGAATTGAATGATTCCGTAGTATTGGAAGTAATAAAAATCTTCTACGTTGATAAGAAACCCTTTAATAACATTACTTTCTTACGTTTAGGATTAAAGAACTCATCAATTTTCTTAACTTCAACGACTCTACTTTAAAATCGGCCATTATTTTCATTTTTGAAAATTATTTCCATGCTTTTTGACTTGGGCCTTTTAAAATAATTAGATCTAATCTTACCCGGCCACTATTTCTTCTAATATTCGTACGGTTACGTACGCATCAATTGTGGACGAGTATCGTCGATTGGCTAGCTTTAGCTCTCAAGGAATTCTGCATCATTGGCCACTTTGATTGAGCCTCATCTCGATCATCATTGGCTTCTGAATGAAAACCACTTCATTAAGTTTAAGACCCCTTTAACTTTTTACACCATAGTTGTTTTAGCTCTCGATATTATTTATGATATATTGCTATTTCCGAAAAGTAAAGACAGTTATGATTCATTTTTGAATAATTAGTGTAACCAATGCTCTAATGTGCGTCGGTGGCGCAACGGGTAAGGCGTTGACACGGCGCTCATCACTGTAAGGTAAATGTCTCTGGCTCAAAACCAGCGACCCTCCATTCTAAACCGACATACTTTCAAATGATTGTTTTAAACATTGGCACCTCGATGGTGTTGTGAACCCTCATAAAAAGTGTTCTAAATTATAAAACAATTTAATAGTAAACGTTTGAATGGTGTTTACTGTTTACAAGCACAAGGCCATTTGTAACAGCCTGGTAATAGTCGAAAGTGCGCTATTAAACCCTAGATTTAGCTAAAACCAGAACTAGCTTATCCAAGGACAAAAGGGAACACAGGACCAACAACAAAATGATTGAAGGTGTTGGTCAAAGTGTAATAAGACATGCATTTTGCTATGCTTAGTTTATACGTTGTTTCTCAGTTGTCAATTAGTACACCATAAATAGAAAAATTGGTTTCACTAATGATCCACCTTTCCTGAAAGCGTTTGTTTGCCTCTCAAATCCTCGGCGGATTTCACCCTGGTGCACGTCGGTTGCGACATTCTCCGAGCATACAAATTCCAGTTTAAATCGCTTGTGACACAAAAGACTTAGCGAAACCGCACTGCACTTTCACACCTTTTTGCAAGAGTGCCGGAGACGCGATTTTTCACGGCCCCTTTTGTCGCATTTAATTACACGACCTATCAGTGTCAACGTTGATTGATCTATGCGATATTTCAAGCAGCTCTAACCTCCTAACCTCTATAGTAAAGTAAAAAATATACCCAACAGATATATATATATATACATTATACAAAGGAGAAGAAGAATACAGGGGAAAATATGATACATTACATGGTATACAGGTGGCCCCGAAACAAACGAAGGAACAGGATNAGCATATTGTATATACATATATTAAACACTTGTTTATTTATAATAAAAATACATAATAACATTGATTTTATAGTCTGCGTAAAGATTGTCATCTTGTTGTCAAGAGTAATTCAGTTGGAAATAATTTGACCTCCTGAATAATTACAATTTTGATATATCATTGAAATAATTGTATGTAGCATCCAATAAATCCTCGATGTTAAGATCATTTAAATTTAATTACTTCCACAGCATAAAATATGTATGTTGTAGTCTGTACTGCAAAGTTATGACACTGTCTGAAGACGCTGGAAAGTTCTGTATATTAACAGAAGATTTGATATTATTTTGTTGAACTAATTTTACATACATAGCATCTTATGAATCGCCAAGGTCGTCAACATAATCAAAATTTATGCTCTTTTTTATATAGCAAAATTTACTTTCTTTAGGTAACCTAATTTCAAATAAAGATAACACTTCTTAGGTAGGTGGTTTTTACATAATTAACCAATAATCTCCATGCATTGTTAATTTATAAGTTTTACTACGTACTAACTTTCTACTTTATCACCTTTACAATTGTAAACATAAATATGATCCAATTGGGTATGCAAGTTCGTTTTTAGCCGAAGATTGATCGACTCAATTAGACTTTATTATACATTTTGAATGTATATAAGGATTAGGTATTTACCTCCGGATGATAATGATGATTTCAATACGAATACTCATAAAAGATTTAATGTTAACTAACTTCCTATGCAACGTTTTGGATTTATTCAATTTTTTTATATTGTTTGATCACAATACACATGACACTTCTTGAATATCTCTGTAGAATTTGATAACAAATTATCAGTAAATTCGATTGTTCCTAGTCAACATACACTGTCGATTTCAAAAGTTAAATTTAAAAATAGTTCGATGATAAGAAATATTATAAAAGTTTATCATTATTAATTATTAAATACGAAATTAGATTTTGAGCAGTTTTTGTTATGTATCAACTTTATATTGCGAAGCTTCTTAACATGATGATATCTGTTACGCCGATAAATAATTTAGACAAGTGGTAAAATTAGTCTTACCGGTTCTTTTTTTTCTGCCCGTTAAAAGAAAGGTCTCCCGCATAATACGTGATATAACAAACAAGTCGTTAGTATGGTGATAGAAACCTCATGGGAGAACTCCACTTGGCTCGGATTTCTTGCATATTATACAATTCTAAGCCGAGATACGTATGAATAAAAACATTTTTAAATCGAAAGAATATAGTTTTAATTATAACACTGTGGGTTTCTAGCAGGCCGAAGTTGCCAGTTAGATTATTATATATGCAAGTTACCCTATTACGCAAACACTGGGATTTTTTTATCTTGAAAAACTTAGTGAAAGAGGGTTGCGCACTGATGCACATGAAGGTTCTTTGCTGCAATCTTGTGAACAGTGATATCCAAGAGGGGTCACTTTTAAATTCAAACTGCGTCTGAACTAAACAAGGAAGTGGCTTTCTTCAATTTGTTGTCGAGATGGCCACCAAGGTTTTCCTACTTGTTTCATACAACTACACCGTTAAAAAAAAGAAAAAAAAGAGGAAAATTCTAAGACATTATTATGGCCAAAGAACGCAAATATTTGCCCTTGAGAGCATTTGTTCAGTGTTGCGTAAGTTCTGGTGGTGAGCTTAGGAGTCCTTAATAATAGGAATTCTTTTGTCTAGGTGGTGGTTCATTGAGAAACGTGACACGGCTAGACTAGATTTCACTCCAAAATTGAGTTTGGCAAAACTATAAAGTGATTTAATAAATACCAACATCGTGATTCCCCTCGCTGGTTTATTATTACTTCGTTCTGAAGCCATGCGTAGATAAAATGGGTCGGTCTATTAAAGGTATCTGTTACTGTTTTGGTTCGAGGCAATTCCAGTTGTACGATCCATATCGAATACCTAACTCAAGGACTCTTGGAAATGGTAGGGGTTCAGTTCAGTCCCAGCAGAAACCTGGAAATTTTAAAAAGAATTAAGATTTGGGAGAGTTCCTCTTCTGGCCTGCGGTATGATAAACCTATTGTTCGATATTTATCTATCGTCCTAGTATGCCTATCATCGCCGATTTTTGTTAATTTTTATGCACGCGATCTTGAGGGTTTGAGTCCATAGAAATCACCCAATCACTGGATATGGTGAATTGCAGAAACGTCTGAAAAATCAGCGGGGATAGGCCGACCAAGATGATATTGTATTTGATATGGATTTGACATTAAATTCACTAGTTTTATTATATTTTGCAAAATCCGAGAATTGGGGACTAGTATTAATAGATTTTCCTATAAAATCGTTAAAAATATAGTTATTGCCCGACTATTTAGTCGTAGTATTTTGATTAAAAATGAAATATTTTTACACAAATTACCCACTGTCTGTTTTAATCGAAAAACTAAGCCGTAGCGCTTACAAATAAACATAATTATTCTTAATTATCGGGCCGGTTCAACTAACTAAGAAACCGGCGTAAAATGCAATGGACAAGGCGTAATCCGACGTAACTTATTGGTGTGGACTTATGCTTGGTGTAATAGACTGTAGACGCAACTATGCTAGAAATCTGTTATATAATGCATGCAATACACATATAGACAAGGACGGTCACAGACACGCACGCATAAGCACATACAGACAAACATATATAACAATTTAGAACTTGAGTATAGTTTGACCCTGTGTCATATCTAATTCTATTTGGGATAAAAAGTCCTTTATTGCTTCGTTTAGCCCTAGAGTATGTACGCTTTAAAATTAATTATAAAGATAGAATGACGTATGGACAACAGCCCTGACGTCATATTCTCCGGCGTCCCAGTTGAAATTTTCAAGATACTTGATTTTAAATAATATTAGGTTTATTCCATCACGCGTCCAAACCGTTAACAAACTGGTGGGCGCATGATTAGATAATTTTGGCGGTTGTTTTGCTATCAAAGCAGTCCGAGGATTTTACTAAGGACTTGTAGTCAGAGACATAGCAGATGGGTAGTTAAGTCAACTAGGGAACGTATTTATATGTGAAATAAAATATAAATTTGCATGTATAGTATGTATTCATTCTTTGAATAAACAGCCAAGTAAAAAATTTAATCATGCAATTTTTTTAAGAAGTTATGTGCAGATGTTACTTGAAAATGTGTAAAAAGGAAGAATATAGCAAGCTAATAAAATAGAAAATAAATCTTTAATTCGTTTGAAAGAGCGTAAATTTTTACATTTTCATAAATAAAAATGTATCTAATGCTAAAAAAGTTCTATAAAATAAAAACGCATGACAAAATATTAAAGAATTAAGAATAAAATATTAATTAATTAATAAGAAGAACGAAGTTGTTTAACGAAATCATAAATGATGAGAAAAATTCAGTTGAGGGAATTTATTAGGCATGTTCATTATTCCATCGAGAATTTCTTATAATTAGTTGAATGATATTCAATATAAAAAAAGTTCCTGTGGTGTTTCATTACAGGAGCAAAAAATAGATAAATTATAGAAGGGAGGAATAGTACAACATAACAGATACAATATATAATATCAACAAATAGTTCATTCCAGTTTCAAATGTTTCGATGTTTCCTACCTCTGTACTTTTAAGGGATAACCAAATCTCAACTGTCGGAGTCAGAAATTGGAATAAAGCGTTCCATCAGAGCTATGAATCCTTGATGTCACGGATTAGTTGGCAACTGGTTTGTGATTGTGTGGTGGAGGAATAGTATCTTCCTAGGGTCAGTACTACAGAAGATGTTACACATTGATTAGCTGTGCGGTATTTTTTCACTTTTTGCTATGGTTCCATACTTCACAAATTAATTTATTATTTATTCATTTATTAATTTTCAAACTTCGGCCATTGCCAAAATCTTAAGACAATTGCTTGATTGTTTTTAATTGTAGTACTCGTATTTGTTACCTATGGGCGAAAAAATTATTGTTAATTGCACTGATTCCACGACATTTATAGTCGTGATGATTGCCTTTCAACTTCGCGAGCCTGATCGAGATACTATTGTTTTTAGTTTAGTTCACCTTGCGTGGAAGTTCATTATGTTCGATGTTGTATATCGGGTTTATTAATTTCGCAATTTACTGGCGAGCGTTCATGTAAAATATGTTGTATAAAAAATTTATTTCAAAATAAATCAACGGGGTTTTCACTTTATACAACCTTCGTCTATATCTTTCCGCCCAAGTCGATTTGTGCCCACCTTCTTCCTTATAAGAACTCGTCGTATTGGAGAAACGACACAGTACGGTATTGTCGGTTTAACTTGTAGAAAACGTGTTTTTATACTTATTCTTTTGTCAAGTTCACGTTTTTCTCATTCAAGTTAAGAATTTCATTATTTCACTTTATGGCTAACGTTTAAACAGGTGAAAACAGCATTCAGCACAAAAAAGACCATTCAAAGTGATTTCACGCAGTATGGAAGCGAGAAGTGTCATTTCCTTGATAATAAACGAGATTAATTGAAACGCATGGTGGGATTTGCACAAAAAGGGCATTTTCGAAACTCCCTTTGATTAGTAGAGCAAGGAATTTTCTTCTTTTTTGGATTGGGAATAACAGTGACAAGGAAAGTCAATCCATTTGTTTAAAAAAAGTGGAATGAACGATCATGATTTGTTTCCATGTTTCTTTTTTTTAATCTTTGTTTACGTGATTAAATCTGATAACATTAGTGTTGGTAATGATGAGAAGGAACATTGATTGATGTGAGAAACCCCCTATGACCGCACAGAGGAATCTGTGTTGAATTTCATGGTCGCCGTGGTCTCTTGACTTGTTAATTTAGTTTAAATAAGTACGGGATTGTGCGACCGAGTTCTCTGTGGCCCAGGTCAATATCTGCTGTGTAGAAGTAGGTCAGGGTAGTTGGAAACCTCAGCCGCCCCCTGCCAGTTAAACACGCTCAACATGTATTATATCCTATTATTTTTAACCCCTTAATTTTCTACTTTGCTTGTTTTCAAGTAACGGCTCGGACCCGCAGCTCGGATGATAACGGGGGCGGCTGTGTGTGCAGCGACGGTTTTCTTTGTTTTCGTGCTTGTTACCAAGCTAAGTACACCTTTGGGAATGATAGACGCAATAACAAGCAATTTTCTTTTACCGAGTTAAATTAGGTAAAACAGCAGTTGGAGTGCTAATCATGCTGTTGCACCAGCAACATGCGTTAAAGGACCGTTACAGTTAAAATTGAAAGTTGCACACGCTAAGCGCATTTCGAACTCTACGAGCAAAAAACTGAATCGAAAATAAATATACATGTATTTTCCACAAAAGTATTCTGAATTAGTCTTTTCATGAGCAGTTTGATCAGTCTATATCAACCTGCACTGTTACAGGAAAATCATCCTATATAAAGAACTAAACAACGAGATTTGACGACCAGCCTTAATGGCTGGGAACTGAATAAGGAAATGTTTGCTTATAAGCAGTTAATTTTTTATCAATATTATCGTTAAACCGGAAAACGATACAGCGAAAAAAATTTTGGCATTTTGGGAGAAGGGACGAAAAATATCCTACACAAAAAGTTTTTCGTTGTATCATTATTTTTCGAAGTTACCTTATATTACGCAATACGGGTTAATTTTCAGATCTGAAAAGTGATAAAGCGAGAAGAGACGGACATTTTTTCTTGGGACAAGTTTGTTGGTTTGCGATAATCGTTATTAGTAAATACATAAATTCAATTAATAAGAAAATGGCTTAGAATTCAATGGACAAAGCGTAATCCTACATAACTTATTGGTGTGGACGTAAGCTTGGTATAACAGACTGTAGACGCAATACTATTTTGGTATAAACCTGTAGTAATTTGTTATATAATGTATGCCTTTATGAATATTATATAATGATATCTATAAAACGTCAGATGTTCAGATGTAAGAATTTCTATTACGGTAAAAAAAACGACCCAAAACAAAAACTACAGAAGAAAAATTGTCTTTTATAAGTAGTTTCATAGATTCGGATACGTTTTGTCTATAGCATAAGGAAACTATCTGATCAGAAAAAAGTATAAAGCGACAATAGACGATCTTCGTCATTTTCAGAACATTAAGGTAGCTTAAAAAAGGAATTTTCTTGAAATTGGTGATTATTTAAAACCGTACACAGCTAAGTTGACGGACCAAGTTTCTTTAAAAAACACTGGACATATTGGGGCTGGATTAACACAAAAACATACAAACTGAGACAGTAAGTTGTTGATAATCATTCGTGATAAGTAAAGCTCTATTTTTATTCTTCTGGGAATACTAATCGAAAACATCGAGTCTGAGGATCAGGATTATCAAAAAGTTACCGAAATTGACAACCAAACCTATGGTATGGTATGGTATGGTAGAAAAGGATACTAGGAAGCGAGGTTTGCACTCCCCGGGCACTGCAGCCTTCTGGCTTATTGTACCTTCCCAGTTCCCTAGTTTAGTCAATAGACTCAATCCTTCTTCTCAGAAGCATCAAGTCATTGACTGTTATTGCTGCAATTTGGTTGCCTGTGTCTTTTTCGTACGCTAGGTTAAACCTCCATTGAGCTGTTGCTTCGCATTCGAAGATGATATGAGTGGCCTCCTCATTACATAATCTGCAAATGGGGTCATCGCTGTATATTGGGCTTGTACAGAAAACGCCTGATCCGGTTCCTTCGTTTGTTTTGGAGCCATCCGTATACCATGTCATTGTATCTGGTGCTTTCCTGTGTTCTTCCTCTCCTTTATAGTCTGTTGAAACTTTATAGGAAGTTGTGAAGATTGTTTCCGGGATCATGTAATCAGTCCCCATTTCTAAAAATGGGTGTCTGATTTTATTGATTATGGTTGTATGCCCGAATTGTTTGGTTCCTTTCCAATTTAATTGTTTTTGGAGCCTAAATGAGCTTTTCCTAGCCTCTCCTTGTATAACCAAACCTATAAAACATCACAGAATATATAAACTGTAATCATTGAGGACTAAGTTGTTATTCGTAGGACAGTGGATGTTTTTGTTGTAATTTGTCTTATTTTAAAATAAAATAAAAATCACTTGATCAGTGTAGTAAGATTAAGGCCGGTTTTACGTAAAAAAATCAATTTCCGCTCAATTCATTTAATGTAGTATATAATTTATATTGAATATCAAGGATAAGACCAAATTTTTTGAAAGATAACACTCCGTTCATCGAGCAAGAATATCTACTTCACCATTACATTGAAACCATTAATAATAATAATTAACAAGGTTAATAAACATAAATGCATACATATTGACAATATTGAAAATTATGTTTTTCAAAAAGTTGAATGAAATTTAGAATTCAATGTACAGTGAACGAGACGAATACCCATCCATTCTATATAGAATAATGTAATAACATGTTATTTATTTTAATATTATAAACTTTATTGCAAAAACTAAATTTTTTTACTGTGTATTTTATTGTAACATACGTGTTTTTATTAACAAATTTCTTTTTTGTTTTCAGGTATGTTTTACCATCGACCCTGCTGTATTAGTGTAGATAAGTACAATTAAGAATTGTTTTCTTTAAAATAGCGTTCTTTGTTTAACAATAATAATAACATAACGTTTTTTATATTAAGTAAGAAAAGAGAACTATATGAAACAAACTCAAATTAACAACATTATAAGGCAAAATCAAAGTCGGTCTGCCGAGGTTACATTTTTAAACAATGCATTTAAATTTTAGTTCAACTACAAATTCACAGAGACGTCTCATACGTCGGTATAAGTGATAAATATATAAGCAAGCCGACAGCACCGTATGTAAAAAAAATCTGACCAAATCACTGGTGACGGGCGATAAATATTAATGGGCCGTATCTGTGTTAGAGGTTGGCAGAATCAAATCGTGGCATGAATACGAATTTATGTTTACGATTGGCAAAAATGCAAAAAGCCTTGAAATCGGACGGAAAATTGGATAAAAACCCGTCTCGGGCGGATTTGTCGACCGAGATCGCCTTCATAACGTCCTATTATTACCACAACTCATTGTAAACGTTTAGCACACTTCTTAAACATTTTCAGATTCGTCTAATTTTTATCTAGATAATTTGCTTAAAGTATCACGATTTAAGTAGTTCTGTATTTTGGCTTTCATCTATTTGGTTTTTAAGGTTGCCAATTTTTGCTCGGAATGCAAATGCAAGTTCAAGTGCTTCTTTAGCGGCTTCTGTTTCTTCATATATGTGGTGATTAGTGATCGTTAGTCGATGATTATTCGGAAATCGCGAGACTCTCAACACGACACGAAAGAATGGTACAATTACGCAGAAAATAAAAACTTTGAGCCGTGAAGATGATCTCAATAAAGATCGAAACGTTGGAACGATAAAGAAAATGTTATTCTGAAACCTACGTCACACCAGACCGCATCTCAAAATTTCCGAATAATTTTCTTCATAAGGTTGCTTTATTCGTTGGATATGCTAAAAACTCTAACATAAATTTTATAACTCATACCGTCGCCAACCGTTTATATTCCTAAAATTTACATTAACCTTTGATTATTTTCTTCCTCTTTTGTCCTAAATTTCAACCAGATTCCTTCGTTTTCGATGTAAAAAGTTCTTCTAATCATATTTATTTTTTAATGTGTTGTCAGGTAGTGTCATGCCAGGGAAATAAGCAGGGAGGAGGTTTTATTCCATGTCTAATTTTACCAGTGTTAGGAGCCCATCATATGCGGCTGAACAAAGATGAGTTTTTTTTCAGTAAAAACTCCCTATTCGCACCAACTTTCGTTACTTGTATTAATTCTTATCCAAAATCGACTATTTTTAAGTTTAGGAGCAATTTTATCCGGGCACGGTCTCTCAGTCAATCTTGTCATTGTTATACACAAATCGACCAATTTTCCTAATATGGTTGTTTAAGGTGGCATTTAAAGCATAAATTATGGCCAATAATCTGCATGAAGTAGTATACAATTATCAAGCTTGTACTTCTTAATGATTAGGTATCACTGACTACTAATTTTAACGAGGATTGTCTAGAAGGATGATATTTCCAATATTCACAAAAAAACCCTAAAAATCTGCAAGAACAACATCAGCCATCTGGAAATTACGATGTTTTCATGGTATATTCTCGTGTTAGTTCAAAATATAGCATTGAAATACATTACTTTTTGCATTATAAGCCTATGTCAGCAATTAAATAAATTATTTTATTTAAGACAAGAAAGTTAAATAAACAATAATTGACTGCGGATATAATAAATTACGTACAAACAGTATATTTAAAATGTTAATTACATTTATTGGTAATTGCCATTTTTTCTTTCAAGTCTTTCTCATATTTTTAGTTATAAATCAATAATAATTCAATATGTACCAGCTATGTATTTATTAAACATAAAACGTTTATGTGAAGCCAAACGTTGCAAAAACCTCTTTTTATGCCGATTTTACATATACCATGGCCAAATCGATCCATCGGATAACAGTTTTACGAGTTTCTACGAAAAGGTCAGAGTTTCGCTGGCTAAACACGATCGAAAACATAAAACAAACCGGTGAAAGGCGCTGAATAAAATACTTTTTCTAAAAAAAATATCTCAGAGGAATGCTAGGATTCGTTGTTACGTGTCGATCAGCCAAACGTTTATTATGTAAACGATTGTTGAAAGTTTTAAATTTTAAATTCTAAGTTCTTTTATGGTTGAGAGGTTCAGTCCGGTCATGTCCGATCATCCTGATCTGCCGATCCAAAACAGCACGGTCCAAAATGATTGGAACTTATCAAAAAGTAGTCTTCCTATTTCACCTTCCTATTCTTTCAAATGAGGTGGCAAAAAAATGTAAATAAATGAAGTAGTTTGTGATGTCTCCAATCTGAACGTTTATTTATGTCCACATTTTGGTACACATTATGTTTAACTTGAAGTTTAGATTTGAGCCAGACTGTTCTTAAACATTGAGAATTCGTCGTTGAATTTATATTAAATAATTGAAATTACTACTTTTGTTCTACTACTAGTATTGTAGTACTAAATAACCTTTGTACAGTTAGCGGAATTCAAAGCAGGAAGAATGACTGTCATTACAGAAACATGTATGTGGTGGCCTTTACGAATTTCGAACGACAAATGAAAGGTCCCATAGTTGAATTATGAATTTTTTTAAAAATGTTATACATACATTGAGAATTATGAAAAAGTTATAAACAATCTTTTAACAAAGGGATCCGGATAATCGGGGTCTGGATAAACTGGTGTCTACTGTAAATTTGAACTTGTACCAACCCGAATTGAAGAGCGAAATATAATAGTAATAATCAGGAAATAACAAAATACGAACAAATATGTGAATAAATTTAAATTCTTTTGTAATTTTTTTAAATTCAAAAGCGTCAATTTATTTCATGAAGGCTGCGGTTTTTGTAGTGATGTTTCGGTTGACTTCACGTTAACAAAAGTAATACTTCCAGTAAAAGTGATGTTTTCTCAGTTGTCTCTTTTTTAAAGGGGATTTTACTAGCTGTTTTTGTAGACGAAAGCAGTAACAAATTAACACCCTTGCCGAAAAACTTACTTGAGATGGATTCAATCCTTTTTCGTTAAGATCCGGTGGTGAGCTTTGGTATTAAAAATAAATCCGTCTGAGGATGTCTGCCGCTCAGGGCGGTCAATAAGACAACAGTCGACGACAGAGTCAATCGTGGCTTCTTTAATTAGTCCAAAGGCTTTAAAAGTCTAATAATAGGTAATGTTTAGCCCGAAGGTGGGTTCAACGTTCTGTTTTGCTGTCCCCAAACAATGCCAAATCGGGCTACTGAGGACAAAACTAAATCGAGTCAAGTGTGAATGGCATTTTCAACAAGTTGATTGTTCATAGCAAAGGAGGAAATCGTGATTGATTTCTATTTCCTTCTTCTATTGATTTATCTGGTCTCGTCTAGTGATATAAAGGATGACTCAGATAACTCGAGCGCAACCCCTGATAAACAAACTGAAGAACGTATAGAAAAAGGGGAGAAATTTAATAAACAATAGGGTGGAAAGGCTTCACAAACTCAAATAATATTATTAATTTAAAATAGGTTTTCTTTATTGTTTCTGAACATTTAGGCATACCAAATTCGTAAAGGTGACCTTTCTACATATGTTATTTAGATTCCGACCATTTAAGGCAATGTGGAACTTTCGACTAGTTTCACTACTATTAAGAAATCTTCAGGCACTATTAAAAATTATACGAACAGTTTTATCCCATAAACTTACAGTAATAAATATATTTTTATAAATACAAATATTAATAACAACTATAGACATTAATTTTAGCTTCCTCTCACATTTATCTTATTTACTGTTTACTTGTCTGTTTGCCAACTGCCATTCTCTCGATCTTATAACTTACCACTATACTTTAAAAGTACCTACATAACACATACTACTCTCTACCAACCAATTTTCCTACTAATAAACTTCCAAGGTTAAACTACCTAAATCCTTACCGGTCTTCTAACGAATTGCAGGTCTATCTATGGGGTAACATACTTTACTTACTCAGCTATCTACCTAATAAGTAATCATCCCCATATCCATCAAAATATCAATACATTTATCTATTATCCATCTCATCCATATTGCTGCGGATTTACTACCTACCCACATACTTACCTACTAGACGACTGTCCTATCATCTATAATATATCAACCTACCAACCCGTATAGTTTTACTGCTCATCTGGTTATCAAGACATTTTCCTTCCAGTTATGTCTACTTGCCAACCGAATCTAATTATTTTACCTTCCTGTTAATTTTCAACATACATTCACCAACAATCCATTTTGACCATTAACAACTGAATTAAGTAAATGTCTGTCTGTTTGTTGGCAAAATTACAAAAATAAATCTATTGTTTACATTTTGAGCATCTAAACGATAATCTATGTTGAACTTTTAGTCACTGAATGCATCGATAAAAGCTAAGAAATCATGAGGTCACTGTTGTATTCAATAAAATAAACCCTTGTAAATAAAGAAGTGCAATTTCAAATTTATGTCCATCCATTATCATTGTTAACTCATTCGTTATGTTTAATTAATTAACTGTTTTTTAAATGTTTATAGCGCCTTATTTTTTTTTTAATTATAGGTCTCTTGTTGATTGTTTTTCTTGTTTGCGCGCGCGCGCGCGCGCGCGTGTGTGTGTGTGTGTGTGTGTGTGTGTGTGAGAGAGAGAGAGAGAGAGAGAGAGAGAGAGAGAGAGAGAGAGAGTGTGTAAGGGAGAGAGAGAGATTTATAAAATGCCCGCATTTTTATTTAGAAAATTCTCTTAGAAGAGCTGGTAGTTGTTAATTGGTTGTGCGTAACATGAAGAAAGTTTGAGAGAGGTTGACTTCCTGGTCGAACCCTCGTGTAAGCGACACTTCACTTCCTTGCGCTACATTCCAGTGGGTTAAAAAAAATCCAGCGTTACTAGGACTCAGAGCTAGTACTCATAAACCCTAATGTTAATGCAAACAGTCCATCTCGGAACTTGGGGTTATTTAATAAGAGCTACGATTTTCGGTGACCACCTTGAGGCTGTTCAAAAAACCATTTGCAGATGGTAGTTTTAAAAAATATATTGACAATAAAAATCCTCAACCAATGTCGTTGCCATTTGACACTCAACGCATTATTTGGTCGCCTGGATCAAACAGCAAATCGCTCATGATTGAGATGGCACAAAGAAGCAGAATAAGGATTCAAAATGAATCATGACAGCAGTGAGCTCCCTTATATTGAAAGACTGAATTTGGTCGGCCTGGACCCTTTGGAAGACAGAAGAATTTTGGCTTTGGCATTGTTTTACGGAAGCTACTTTACAACAGGATTGATTCCTCGGGGATCTTGTCGAACATTCGGGTCCCCCGGCATCGACGCTCCTGTGAGCTATTCTGTTCCCAACATTGGACGAATTATGTCTAATTATATTTTCTTTCTGGGATAGTTCGGCACCTTAATCGATATGGAGACGTCGCGGACCCTTTCCTGACTCCTTGCCGGTTTTCAAAATGATTTTTCTAGCATTAAAAGAGTTATTCTCTTAGCCTTGTTTTTTAAAAATATTTTTTATGTGTTTCAGTTTTTTCCTTGGCAACCAGTTTTATCGTTATCTGTTGCGGTTATTATCTTGTTGTCTATTATTTTTATATAATGTTAAGTTATTATATTCTGAATATTTATGTATGTTTTTTGTTGTCTTGACTGTTCAGTTTTGCATCATTTGGCTCATAATTAAATAAACGAAGAAATAAACACTCAAGTGGTTAATTTATGAAAAGGGTTTTATACTGGCGATAAATGCGCAGATTCAAAGATCACCAGTCGAAAGGAGACCCTTGCCGCTCTTCAAGGACTCACTTTCGAATCTCTACAGATTGTAATAATCTAAAAAATATTCACACATTCACTTAGACCGATGAAGCAGGAGACATGAAGACGTTGGGTAGGCGTACGAGACATCCGTCTAGGCCAATTGACGGATTATCCCCTAATTGACGCACTTTTCGTCCATCAGCTACAACGATCCTCCTGATAAAAATCTACTGGCTAATTAGGAAAGCCGTCCGGATGCTCGTCCGGTATTTGAAATCGACGATTTAGACAATTTCGCTTACTAATGGGTATCAGTTTATATCAAACGTGCAGTTAAGAGGCTGAACTACACTCAGGGACCGCCCGGTCTCGCTAGTTGTTTTGTACGCGCGAGGCCGGACGTTGATTATGCAATAACGGGATATGATGAGTACATTTGTGTGAGTAATGTGCTAAGAATCTATAAAATACTTGCAAATTTTTAAATAATCCAAAATTTATGTTGAGGCAAATGAAATTTTTAATCTCCTAAATGTAATTATCTACTATATATATACTATATATACTATAGATACTATTAATAAATAAACTATTCTTGTACTTGTGTTTGACAATATTTCAATGATGGTATTGATATTTTTTCATTAGTACTAGCATTGGTAAACCAGTTAGGAGTATTTCACACTGGCATAATAATTTTTTTTTAAATAGACCCCGAATCGTCCAATGGAATAAATAAAATAGGACACACACCTACAAATATATTTGTCGTATTTAGACGTGTTTACCTGATATATTCTTACCTGGATACCTATCAGCCTGCCTGCTACTTACTATTTATCATCTACTAATGTATGATTGTGATAGGAATATAGGGTTAGAAATTCCATTATAAACCAAAACTGTCTTGAGAAACAACACCGTTGCAACAGTGATTCTGCAACGCGTCTTATCGCCTACGAACATCAAGAATAAGCAAACCCGAAGATGATAAGCGTTGATAAAACAGCTGAAAAGGCTTCTTCCATTCTTCCAGGCAGACCAGCCGACCGAACAGATCAACGGCGCGGATCCTCGCGTGTGGTTTGTTTTCTCTTTTCTGAAGGACGCTTTATCTGACATTGTTTTGGGAAATGTCCGAAATGATTTGTGTTTTACTTTGCATGACATCGGGGAAAAATCTCATGACAAATCTGTAAGATTTGAAGGGCGTAAAGGTTTTGCTGCTAAATCTCTCATTGAGATCTCATTGGGTAAATCTCTCAAATTAATTATTCATAAAATTAAATACATATTAAACATTGAGATTTTAAACTTTATAAATTTCCTAATATGTTGAAATATACGTGTTAGCTTTATTTATATGTTTCTAGGGTTCTAGGCGTAGTTTTAAAACTGCGGTTTATTTATAGCTCAGAGTGATAAGTTTTGGAAACATCTCATGTTTTACGGAACAATGAACGCAATTTGGGGAGGTATAGCACTTCCGACGTACATTATACGACAGATATGTCATTACGTTGACGTTAGAATTGGAGGAGCAAGTTGAATTAGAATTTAAGCGAACATTGAATGGTAATTCAGTTGATCGCATTTAGATGGAAATTCTGAAGACTTAGAGAGAATTGGAAAAAGTCCAGTCAGCTCATTCAATCATTTAAAAATACGTGTTTCCCATATGGGATTAATTAGATAAAGCAAGGCAAATGTTTAAAACTAGCAAATTGTGAAGTCAGAAATAAACATTTTCTAAAAAAAGTCAAGTGTTGGCTATTTGAGTATGTGGCTAAAAACATCAACAAAAATTAAAACCTACTATTTAAAAAGGAAAATTCTTAGTTTTTTCATGTTTGTTTAATCAATTCTTATTAGTTGTAACTATTATCATTGTTATATTTTTTCTCTTATCGTTTAATAATGTTATGCTCCCTATTCACTATTTTTGCCCTCAACCCTTTTTTTATCATTGTATTGCTGGCAGCCCTTAAGCAGGAACCTCAAGGGTGTCGATAGCACCAAATTTTGTTATAGAAATTCTTATAGTTTTCTTCTGAAGTAGAACATTGCAATTGTATCTTTTCCGCACTATGTGTTAGTCTAATAAAGTTGGTAAAAAAAAATCTAGTTCTAAAAAATCGGCATGGTTTTGATGAGAGTAACTCAGTTCCAACATCCCAAGGAGTGTAACTCTGTTGTGTAAAACAGTAAATCGGTCTTCAAAGCAATTTGAAAACCATCCATTAAAATCTTAATTATGCCAATTTGTAGAATATTTGAGATAGTTTTGCTATGACTTTAACCCTAAAATAGGTCGATAGTTTGGCAATAACAACTGAATTTGTTTTTTCAACAAGACTATATCGAGATTCAGATTATTCGTGGTTAAAAATGCGGTCGATACATGTATCACTTTAAATAGAAAATTCGTAAGGTAACAAGTAATTCTTTGAAGCCAAAGATTTCTTTTGCTACTCCTCGTAATCAAATGTAGATAGATTTACTCTATATCGCGAAATATAAAATATGACGGTAAGTCATTTAGTTCGTTTATTTATTTAAGAATATTAAATATGTGGCGTAAATCCTGCCAAAATTGTGTGAAAAACGTTTCTAGAAACCATTTGGTACATTTCTGTTCTCAAATATCTTTACAACTGTAAAGTATAACAGGGTTTCTGGATTTAATTAGGGGTCTTAAATATGTACTCAATTGTTTTTTAATGTTAACTAAAGTCTTTTAACATATTTACGTTGTTAATTATATTTAATTACTCTAACAAATTAAGTTTTAACATTTCCTTGTTGATTCAGTTTTATTAATTAATGTTATATAATTAACATAAATTTGACATTTACAGCTATTTGTTTTCCATACATGTACGAGCTACGTTAATTAGGTGTCACGCCTGTAATGGAGATTTTGTCTCTGATGAAAGAATTTCCCTAATTTCATTTCTTCTTTAAGTTCTATCTCCCATGATTTACTTAAAATAAAAATAAAAACATTTGGTGATTATAACTTTGAGTGGGTACAAATACTTTGATTGAATTAAAAAATATATTTTGCATTATATAAATTCACTTTTTTCCACATCCTACATATATTTGTTAAATTTAAACAATGTTTGTAAATCCCAGGCCCTGAAGATGATCTCAATAAAGATCGAAACGTTGGCACGATAAAGAAAAATGTTTTTCTGAAACCTACATCACGATTTCTGAATAAAAATAAAAACATTTAAATCTTAAAAAAACCTAACTTGAAAATTGTTTATATTGGCTGACATTTATTTACAAGTCGTAGTGGTAACCGTAAAAGCGCTTTTTGTGTCAAGAAAATAATAAAAATTTAATAGTAGAAGCCCTACAGATATTCAACATTCTTGTCATTTTATGAAGTTTGAATTGGATTAATAAGTTCAATTTATATTCCTCAGTTAAACAAAATTTAACCTTTCCTTGTTGATACGCTTTCGCTAACCACTGTTATTTAATTAACATAAATTTGACATTTACAGCTATTTGTTTCCATACATGTGCAAGCTAAATAATTAGGTACCATGCCTGTAATGGTCTGCATTTTGTCTCTGTTGAAGGCATTTCCTAAATTTAATTTCTTCTTTAGGTTCTATCTCCCATGATTTACTTAAAATAAAAAAAATCTTAAAAAACGTTTTTATATTGGCCGACGTTTGTTCACAAGTCGTAGTGGTAACCTTAAAAGCGCTTTATGGGTCAAGAAAATAATATAAATAGAATGTTAGAAGCCCAAGAGATATACAACATTCGTGTCACTTTATGAAGTTTGAATTGTATTAATAAGTTCAATTTATATTCCTCACTTGAACAAAATCAGATAACTCTTACAATTTTTTTTTATCGTGGGACGAGCTCAATGTACCCAGTTATGTGTGGGATAACCATCCGACTCGCGACGCGTAGGTGTCGTAGATGGGCGATGATCTCACTGGATTCCTGACGTCCTTCGGGCAAAAATCGTTCACCCGTTTTTATAATTGCAAAAAAATATATTTAAAAAAATAAATTTGGCCAAAACGCGCGATTTGTCTCGTCTCGTGGTCGGAACAAGGCGGTAATTATGTCAGTGTGCTTTCATCCTCTCGGCTTCATTTGAATCTCGTCAGCGAGAGGTTTGCTCCGTTAGCTTTCTGACCTCCTTCGTGGAATCCGACCGACTTGCCGGAAGACACATCTACCTAATTCACAACCACCTGTGCTCTTATCGAAATTAAATTCTAATCTCGAAATTCCCAAAAGGCAAATGATATCTCGATTATTTTGCATACATTTCACTAATTAGATCGTCAATTAACAAAAATGGCAGTAAATATTTTTGGATCTCTTTGTCTATATTGAATCTTTATAGATTAGATGCTATAACGATTCAATATAGACAAAGAGATCCAAAAATATTTGGATTGCCAAGAATACGGATGCTGTATCATAGATGTAAAAAGAAACGAAGTACAGTTCAACTTTAGCTGGGAATATTTCAATTTACTAATATTTCTAACTACAAAACTACAAAATACGAATGTACACTATTCTTATAGTACCATTTATACAAATTACACTATTCTTATAGTACCATTTATACAAATTGAACAGTGAGTGTTTTCAATTGTGCAAATATCAGTTAATTTGTTAGATTTTATTGATTGTTTCTAATCCGTTTTGGTCTGATAAATCACTTCGATACGAATTTACGACAGTATTACCGTATATAGGTTTGTTCGTCAGTGATTATCCTGGTCCGCTACTTCTCGCTATGTACTTCACTATTGACAACAATTTTATTAGGTTTCGTGGTCTGCTTGACCAAATAAATTCTTTTCAATTAATTAAGGTTTTGGTTGAGGTATAAAAGTCAGTGTCGCAAGTGGGATTCGAACCCAAGACCTTCGCCTAAATCGCCGCTCCTCTACCATTTGAGCTATCGTGACTTAGATCCACTCGGACACTAACTTCCCATCTTAACCCCACCTTTTGAATTTTGAAAAATGGCAAAAAGGAAGGAAAATTCAAAAAGTGGGGTTGAGATTGGAAGTTAGTGTCCGAGTGGATCGATGTCACGATAGCCCAAGTGGTATATTAGCGGCGTATTTAGCCTAAGGTCGTGGGTTCGAATCCCGCTTGTGACACTGACTTTTTTATCTGAATCAAAACCTTAATTAATTGAATTGACAACAATCTATATGAACCAATTCTACCCTGAGTATTTCTGATTTTGCATGTTCGGTAATTAATATTAGATTTTAATATTTTATATGATATGTAGAGACGTGTTCAAATGTATATCATTATTGGTAGAAATGAAATAAACAAATAATTTTCGTTTTTATCACGTCAGACAATGCGGGTTCGGACGTTTAATGTGTTCATAAAGCACGTTGAGGAAGATGAGTTGATAATGGATCCAGCAGTTACACTTAAATGTCACAAATGGCATAGTACATTACGTCTCTATTTTTTAGATGTTGCGAAAATTCGTAATTTCAATGTCGTCATTTTCTCAGGGGTGGCCAGGTCGCATTGATTACGAGGACAAGCCAAGGGCTAACCGTGTGAATCCAGCAGGTATTCTTTGCGAGATGTGAGATGTTCGTGTTGATTACTGTCGACAGCAATTTTGTGATGGTTTTCCTCACTATACCTTTCTGTTTAACGCTCTCGGCACATTGAACATGTCTTTTCATGTTCTAATAATTAATTAAATTTCGTTCCTTTCATAATACATAACTATATGATTTTATGTTGTTATCCAACACGCCATTTAGAGAATGAATAAGTCAACTGAAACAATAATCTTTAACTCTTTCAGTGCATGTCTCGGAAGTTAGATTATTTAATATTTATGTTTATCTCATACTCAAGGCAAAGTTGATATCAAAACCGAGATACACAGGCTTCCGGATTCAGACGATCAGTCGACAAACAGCTTCGGAATGGCTGACCAGAAAGAAATTTACCAGTTGATGAAAAACAATTCTAAAATTCTAAACACTTACCAAATTAATTGCCCTTTCGATGATGTGATTATGGTGAGTAATTTCTTTACCTTTTACTATTTTCTAGCCAGCTCATACAAGTCATTCTCTTTGTCCTCTAAGTGTATGTATCATTTTTAATATGTTTTATGCATATTCGTCTTTATTAATTTTAATCAATTTTGAAGAATTGTTTACTTTTCTCTATATTCGCATGTACTGGATTTATCATGTGCAAACAAAGGATCATTCGTAAATTGAACGGCGGAATTTTTATTTGACTAAGTGTCTCTTCGATTAAAATTCTAACAAAATTTCACAACTTGAATCTTTTATCAAAATGATTTGTGAAAATTCAAGCCTGAGGCAAAGTATATATAATTTTCTCAATTTTTATTTTAAATATTCGCGTATTGTTTCCGTTGATTTCCCGATTTTTTCTTTTCTTGCCGTATTAATATTTAAAGTAAAGTTTACTCTCTGTTATGTAGATTTTACGATATTGAAAGCTCATTAGAAAATGATGTATCATTTGAAATTTTACAGAAAGAGGTTTTATTATTTAAAGAACCAATTTTAAATGTCCTTTTTCAATTTAATATGGTTTGAAGGGCGACGTAGGATTTCCTTTTTTTTTATCGAAATGTTATCAATTTATCATTTCACAATATTAACACAAATTCTTTAAATTGGATACCATTTAGACTTTTGCGTGTTGTTGTGACATGCTTAAAACGATGAGTCATTTGAAATAGTTAAGAATGTTTTTCCTGTAACTATTGAACAATTAAAAAACCGTGGTCAATGTTAATCAAATTTGTCACCACATCTAATCCAATTGTGATTAGGGAATTTCATTCTGCGTCAGATCTTTTTTTATTCAAGTACTTTGCTGATTTACAGTATATATTTTTAAAATAAATGAAAACCTCTTTTTGATCGTCCACGATATAATTAAAAACAATAGATATAATATATTATTTTAAAGTGTAATTATTACCGAAACGATCTTCAAATTTGCATGTTTGTACCTCTTAACACGTACATTTTATATCTTTCACACATCTACCATGTACGTACAATCAGCGGGAGCATCGTTCAGGTTGTGACTGCGTACTTTTTGCATAATGGATCAGCAACTTTTAAAATAATTGATTACCAAAAAGGTTTTTTGGTTTCGCAATCACGACCTTCAAACCTACTTCTGTTCTTTTTTTATTTTATTTTTTTAAATATTTTTTTTAAATTCTCTTTCAAAATAAACAAAGATTTACAAGTATTATTTCAATAATAGGAGATTGCAATCATGTTTAAAAACTTAAGATTATTACTCCATCTTTGATTTATTTGTAAACGTTTGACGTTTAGTTAATAAATTTTAGTTCTTTCATTGCAACTTTTGTATATTTTTACGATGAAATTAGCGCTCTGATTTAAGGAAACATTTTGAGCCTTTTCTTCTTATACCTCCTTATTCTAAATTAAACAACATATTTTGCAAAGTTCACTAATTTCGTGGTCCGCTTGACAAATTAAACATTACAATTAATTAAGGTTTTTAGTTGAGATGAAAAAAAGTTAATGGCACGAGAGGGATTCGAACCCACGACCTTCGACTAGATACGCCGCTGCTCTACTACCTGAGCTATCGTGACCTCGATCCGTTCGGACATCAACTCCCCATCTCAACCCCACCTTATGAGTTTTCCCTCCTTTTGCCATTTTTCAAATATCGTGTAATCGGTTTGGATTCTCGACGACAATTGAAATGGCGACGGAGAGCTTTAGTGAAGTGTACTTCAGTTAATTCATTAAATTCACTAATTTCGTGGTCCGCTTGACCAATTTTGCAAAGGTTTTCATTTCATCTGGTTGAAGAAGAAAGTGCACAGAACCGGCTGTAGGCAAAGTTTTGTGCATGTTGTTATTATTTTTTTCACAATGCAATATAAAAAAATACTTTCTCCGCTGATTGCCAAAATTTTGCAGTACGGTTCTCATAAATGAATTATCACTAATTTCTTCAATCTTTCATCTTGTGTGTTAAATTGTTTGTTATTAAACATTAGATTTACTATTCTTTGTTATTCTTCGTAGTCTCAGTTAATTTAAAAATTTAAACATGTCATCAAAGATGTCTTGTAAAATTCTTTTATTTTATCCTATTTGGAAGAGTAGTTTACACGTGGAAGGCAACGGTGGGAGATTTTTCTTTTATTATAAGTGTTAAACCTCCTTAATTGATATATTTGAATTTTTTTTCTCAAAATATTGCGTTTTCACCTTTAATTTTCCAATACATTGCAGTTTTCTCCCCCAATACAAGTGACTGCGATCCATTTAGTGTGTTTTTTGTGGAGTTTTTCATTTTATTTTTATGTTAGTTTTGCTTATTATTTTGTGTTATAGCCGTTATTGTGTGCTATGGTTTGGTTTTTTTAATTCACTTTCGTGCATGTGTTTGTTTAATGGGTTTGATTTCAGTCTGTCTGGTGTGTATTTCAGTGCTGCTAATTTGTGTCAGTGTGGGTGAGTCGTGACTTCAGTTGCTGTTGGTCTTCTTTGAAGTTGTACTTTTTCTTCTGTTTTTGTGATTGTTAAGCCTAGGATCTCGTTTTGATGTGTTGAATTTCGTTTCACCCTGTCAGTCAATACTTCCAGTCAGTATTTCCAGAAGTTTTAAACCAGTTCTAGTTTCTCCCATTAAATGATTTATCTTTGGCTAAAATTCTAGGACATAAGGCCATTAAAAAAAATTAATCTCAGTCCTAACCTTCTCGAATAATCCTCGTAAATTAATTATTCTTTTTATTTAAGGTTTTTTGCTTTAGGTGAAAAATTGTGTCATGAGCGGGATTCGAACCTATGACTTTCGGATGAATACGCCACTCTAACCACTTGAGCCATCGTGAGTCGAAAGGTCCTAGGTTTGAATACGCTCGGGGAACTACTTTTTTCATCTCAACCAAAAATCTTGGTTAAAAAGAATGATTAACTGGAATAATTAAACATGGCCAATTATGAAAACTAGTCAAATATGGATTAATCTATTTTAAATTATATCTTCTTTCTATCTCTAGCATTATATCATTATGGCAGTATAATTCAAAAACAATGTATCCATTTTATCATTTTATGGCTGTATCGATGAAAAAAGAACGCTCGTCTAACATCACATTAATCTTCTACAATATTGAAAAATTAAAAAAAAAATCCATTGATTAAATATAAACAAAATGTCCAAGTCCGTGGCTGTCTTTAACCTCGCTCTTATGTCGAAATTCATGAGAAAGGACGCTTCGATTTATAAGGATCCCCTTACTTTCACACGGTACCCCGCAAAAACTAAGAGCTGACCCAAATATACGAGGTCAATGGCAAAACTAAGAATCAATACCAGTGGAAGGTTTTCCCGCCGGGAATCTCTCGCCTGTTGGACTCGGGCAGAACGCGCCTGGAATGTAGTCGGCCTCCGGTCATTTCCTGTCAATAAGTTGCTAATTGCTACTTGTTAGTACTGCAGACTACAACGACCTGCTGTTTAGGCTGAAGGATGCGTAGTCCCTCGATTCCGCTAACATTTGGAAATGGCATTCCTACATTGTTAAACCTTGTGGATCCTTAATAGGACATAGGGTACACATAGAAAACCCGTGTATATTAATTTATTTAACCTTGATATAGATTATTAAAAAGCTTTATTTTTTCCTTATTGCGCTGTACGGTTTTACTTGTACATATGAAACTTTAGATTAATGAGACATAAATAATGATTCAGCTCCCTGTCTTTTAATTCCAATAAATAGTGATGAACTGTGTTGTCATAGAAATTCTTTAATTATTAAAGCTCAAGAAGAATCCATAAGCGTTCATGGAACAACAGACAGCAAAATATAGATAGCCAACGAGTTTAGCCCAGCCAGCATCCAAATGGATTCCTAAGGACTGTACCACTTTTGTCGCAGGCATTTTGGAATGTTGCGATAAAGTATGACTTGAGTAGATTTTTCGGGGTTAATTAATGTCCATGAGCTTGTTGCATTCGTATATTACTGAGTCAATTGTTCGGTTTCTTCTGCGTTTTATCTTGTACCACATCGTCGGCGAATCGCGCGCTCGTACATCCAGCAGGAGTAGGAAATCAAGAAGGAAATGATTAGAAGAGATGTAGGGACGGGTCTAGGGCGTTTTCTTCTGGAACACCTGAATTTATAGAGCTGGAAGATAGCAGGGCAGCATTTGACGGAAAACATTCAACTTTACATATGAGTGAAGGAGTCTGTAGTAGGTGTTTGGTCGAATTTTAAAAAAGTTCAAATTTTTTTGCTCGTTTCTTCTGAATCTAAAAACACCCAGGCAGCTTTTTTTAAATCACCCCGCAGATTACAGAAAGAAATCAGCAAGTTTTTTGCTCAAACGTTTCCAGCATTGTTTCTACTATAGCTGGTGAGGATATTGGCTCTGAAGCCAAATCTGGCATCATAGGAGCTTAGGTACAGAAAAAGTTAGGATTAAAATGAGTTGTACAAATATTCTTTTAAAGTATGCCTAGAAAATGTATTGGTCTTTAGCTGTACAGGCCGTCATACTTTTTGTTAAAATGAGTTGTACAAATATTTTTTTTTAAAGTATGCCTAGGAAATGGATTGGTCTTTAGCTGTACAGGTCTTCATACTTTTTCTTGGTCATCCTAATCACCCCAATACATTTGTAGGCACGTTTCAGTTTGTGTGGAATGTGGCCATTTCTTGGTTGTAAAAAGGTATTATTCAAAAATTTAAAACGAATTAAATCTTTAAATCAAAACGAAAGCTATTGCTTTCAAGCAATATTTCAGTCAACGTTATTTTGAATTTGATTACAATGCCTTTCAAAAGCAAAGAATGGCATTCCGATTTCAAATTCTCGCAGCTTTCCTAACACCGTTGATTCATATAAGACTATATATAGATACTTAACGTTAGGGATGTAAGTAGGTCGGGGCATGGCACGGGCTCGTTGGAATTGAGTCTGTGTCGTACCCGACCGAGGTAACGTTGTCTTGTCACTGTATTGATTTTGACAATTGCCCAAATTTTATAAATAGTAAAAACAATTGATTTACATAAGATTATTTATTTCATTTATGATTTAGAGATGTTCTCACTCACAACGATTTTTATGATAATTGGATCATCATATTTTACGTCTTTTGGGTAGTCGCGTAAAATCGTTTTACTTTAACAGTTCTTTCATTAGAATCGCATAATTTGAAATCACACGTAAATTAGCCTAATTGAACTTTTCGGTTTACAAATATAGACTAGTCTTAAAGTTTTCTTTTTATTTTCAGTTTGACGTGTCAAGTATATAATTTATATAGATATACTTGATGATGGGATAGATTATATAACAATTTAAATGCAATCATTACAAAAAAAAAAATAATAATAATAAATCGAATGCGGTTTTTAATAAATATACATGCAAAGATTACTTCTAAGTCTATCGGCTGGCATGCCAGTAAAAACTATATTACGATAGCAGTAGGACACATCCATCTTAATGAGGTTTTGCCATTTTCTGGATGAGAAGAGTACATTATACTTGCAAAAATGTATCCTAAATGTATAGTAATTATATAATTGCATGGTGCAAACCTATTAATTACTGTCGAGAGACAATTAACTAATTGAGTTTTTTTTGGGACGTTTAATTAAATTACCAAAATTTAAAACAAATGATGTTTTTCAGTCAATACAAACTAGTTATTAATTACATAAAGTTTTGTTATTTCTGTTGTAATTGGAAGCAAAATGTCCCAAGTTCATTATTTTTCTTTTCTAAATTATATATTCACATATTTCGTTCGGCAATAGTTGATGTGGAAAAAATAATCATGATATTTAGCATCTCATACCTAAAAAATAATACAAATAAAAAATTTAACATAAAATGAATCCAATACATAGTTACATGTGAGCTTTACTCACAGATCGAATTACTCGAATGTATTTCTTTGGAAGAGGCCGGAAGGACGTCGGTAACAAAATATTTGCCAATGAGTCATTCTCGTTCATTGAACGTGAATTACGTTGCGTGTATTTTTGATATGCAGATTGCCAGAACGTTTGTCTATTTAGGGCACCGGTTTTGTTGTTCCTATGAACAAGTTCTATTTAGGAAGTAGTTTCATTATTATAGTGCGAATTTTCTTTGAAATACAATATATTATATTGCGATGTATTCCGTGTTACATTATTGCTATATATTTTTTTTAGTTGGTTTTACATGACATAACGGTGGAAATGAGCGCTCAGGGCCGACAGTAATTAGTCATTGCTAAGGTCATTCGTATATCTATCTTCACATGTGTAATAGATCTTTTCTGAATCTCAATTATATAATAGATTCTAAATTAATATTGTAAAGTCATTATTACTTGAATCTGTTCTCGAATACAGAAGACAATGAGATGATCTATCGATCTAGGTTCACATTTCGTTTTCTTAGAAGTAGCTCTAGGTCCAAAATAAAAATAAACGCCTAACAAATTAAAAATAAATATAAATATGTCAATATATTGTAGAATGTAAAACACTGTAAACAATAATGGAACAATAAAATAAATCTTATCTTAGGTGAAAAATACGCTGGTCAATTTATATTAAAGTCATGTTTTTTATACTTCGTATTCTACATGCCTGGTATAAAAATACTTTAAGCCAGAATTGGAATATAGAATTTTAGAAGTATTAAAAACGCTCTAATACAGGTATAATGAATTTATATTAAAAAAAGTATAAAATTGTCTTCCATACTGGTCGATTTGGTCAGTACAAATATACAATGTGAGAATAAACAGGATCGCCCGAGCAGGTGCCCCTTATGCAGAGAAATGTTGCTCGATGTGTCCCACATAATAGAGGCGTGTCAGGCCTTGGCACCATAAAGAGAGCGTGTAGGCATGCCGCCGGACTTAAGAAGAGTTCTCGAATACGGTAGCGAGTTTTAGAGTCCCCTGTTCCGCTTTTTGGAGGAAATTGTTTTTTTTTTATTGTATATAATATGTCTTATGTCTTATTAATACGTTTTGTCTGAGTGCATGTATTTATTAGCGTGATGGCGCGGGGCAAGGGTGAAATATAACGTCATCATCGCACCTCGAACGTTGAGAGCGTAAGAGTGTGTGCTCGGGATCGATGGCGGAATATTTATAAAAGTACTCCATCGACCCCAATCTAGTTTAGTTTGAGTATAGGTCGGTGGAGGAATATCAAGTACTTCACCGACCAAACGGAATGAGTGTACTGTGTGGATGTATTTATGTGTATGAATGTATTTATTTGTATGAATGTAGTGTTTAAAAGGTTTAAATAGAATATAGACATAGTTGGGGGCTGAAATGATCTAGATGTCTGATGCCCCAGTCAAAAAAAAAAAAAAAAAAAAAATAATAATAATAAACAGGAACAAGGATGCTTGAACGACTTTTTCATCTAGATCAGTGCGTTGTATTGACAAATTTGTCCAGTTTGCAATGATTAGAAAATTTTAATAATCTTTGTATTGTATGATTTTGTAGGTAGAGAAATAGTTTTTAGTCCACTCAGTCTCTCTCTTAAAAAATTAAATCCGGGAGCAGCGCATTTCCTCTACCGCTACAACTAACATTGCTGCTGCTGGTATAGCTACTACTACTACTGCTTCTATTGTTACTACTGCTACTACTATGCTAGTGTTACTTTATATGGACGAGTTAATTCTTTGGTATTTGATTAGGCGAAAAAAGTAAGAATATAGTAACAGGGTTTTATATCGCCACGCTTTTCTTTTTAACTTTATCCACATAATTATTCAGAAATCGTGAAATGCGGTTTGGTGTGATGTAGGTGTCAAAAAAACATTTTCTTTATCGTGCCAACGTTTCGATCTTTATTGAGATCATCTTCAGGGCCTGGGATTCACAAACATTGTTTAAATTTAACAAATACATGTAGGATGTGGANAGCCCTGAAGATGATCTCAATAAAGATCGAAACGTTGGCACGATAAAGAAAATGTTTTTCTGAAACCTACATCACACCAGACTGCATCTCATGATTTCTGAATAATCATCTACTAACGGTCACTAATCACCAAACATTTATCCACATAATCGCGCGGTCAATATTGTCCCAAAGCGTGTGATATTTTTGTACCAATGAAATTAGTTCGTCGTTATCAAAATGTCACAATCCATTTTTTAGAAGTTTAAAAATGAGGCGTATGAAAACAAGAGTCGATATGCTCTACAGAATGATAATATGCTGCGCAATGTACCGTCAGGCGTCCTCGTATAGAAAAAGTATCAAGCGTCCGAACATCCCTAGTGACGAAAAATCTTTATCCCATACCGGTCGCCTTCCAGTCCCCACGTCTGAAGGTCTCTCACACCTATCACCTCTGTGTGAACCGGGCCTTAAAATCTTCAGAAAAACTTGTAATAGACCTGTCGTATTTCCTCTATTTTAGTTGATATACTTTATCGTACAGATATGCATGGAGTGTGAAGTTTGACATATTCTGTCTATTCTCGGATTGTATTTTTGAATTGACAAAATCGACCAGCATGGAATGAGAAGTCTGTTTTATATATATCATATTTCTAATTCGGTAGACGCATAAATGGCCAATTTGTTAGGTTTTATAGCGTACAAAATTTAGTCCATTATTGGGGCCGCGGTGGCTGAGCAGTTGGGCGTCCCAGGTGTATTTGGTACCCTAGCGGAACAGGGTTTGAACCCAAGCAGAGCCCATGAAAAATGTATTGTAAAATGGTTTGTGCACTCTTCCGTGACATCTAATACTTTTATCTAACATTAATCCACTTCTTCTTCTCGTCTTATCGTCTTCCGATTCAGACAATCGATTTTTTTTGTCTTATCGGTTCCTAATCGTTCCTCGTCTCGTTCAGTTAAGTTTCAGATTTATCTGCATTTCTACCACTTCTGAAGACGCTAATTGAATCATTGGAGTATTTCCAATTCTGTAGGTAAAGGAACAATTAATTAGTTTGTTTCATTTAGTGGGCTAGGCTATTAATCCTTTCCGGTCGGATCATCTCGCTGGCAAGTTTTTAAACTTGCATTGATTGTATCAATATTTGTTGATATTTATAAGTAGTTTGGCTCGAACATTTTCTGCCTGTTATTAAGACAATAATAATATGACGGAGAAGAAACTTGTGTGTGTTGTTGCAGAAGACAAATACTGAAGATGTTCAAATACCCGAGAGTCCAGAGATGACAAGGATGATCTTATGAATGAAATTATGATAATAGTGTATCAACTTTCAAAATAAGTAGACATGTCTTCAAAGTAGTAGTGGAAACAGGTGGTTGGAAGTTCTATAAGAAAAATTTACTATAAACTGCTTTTATACAATCATTTATATTGGTTTCATGTTACGTTTATGATGTATTGAACATTAATTATATTGATTATTCGGAAAACGTGAGATGCGGTCTGGTGTGATGGAGGTTTCAGAAAAACATTTTCTTTATCGTGCCAACGTTTTGATCTTTATTGAGATCATCTTCAGGGCCTGGGATTTACAAACATTGTTTAAATTTAACAAATACATGTAGGATGTGGAAAAAATGAATTTATACAATGCAAAAAATATTTTTTATATTCAAAGTATTTCTACTCACTCAAAGTGTTTGTTTTCTGCGTAATTGTGCCATTTTTGCGTGCCTTGTTGAGTGCCAGTGAGATATTAATGTTTTATGTTTATATTCGTTGGATTTTGAAGGTGTAGGGAAGGAAGTCGGTATAGAAAGATATTTTTGTATTAGGAGTCGGCTTGTTTGAGGTGAAAAGATTGATTATATTACATATTTTAGAGCATCCATGAGCAAAAACATAAACTGTACTCCAAATTCCATGTTTTTACAACATTTGACAAACGAACATTTACGTGTACAATAGTCGGTGAACGTGCTTCTCTTATCATACACTGCAATTCCGAGTTAGATAAAAAGCTGATGTGTTATTCAACCCCTAGGTATTAATATTGTTCACGTATTGAATTCGAAGGTGTTGGTACTTCAATTATTAGAATATCATCGGCGAAATCATTTTTGTCTCCAGTTGGTCTTGACAACAAGTTTAAACAAAACGTATTACCTGTGATCATTATTACTTCCTTCCTTTGTTCCTCAACTACCATGTATTTGACCACGCCCAGTTATTACCACGATCGTAATTTATGCGGCCTAGCTTCAGCCTAGTCGCAAGAAGAATACTAGGGATTCTTCTAGCAACATGACTAGCAGGTGAGGACTATTTTAGTATAAGGATTTACGAAATAAAGTTGCAAAAGAATGTAGAAGGATCGTTTTATCCGTAAAATAAATAACGGTGAAAAAAAGCTGAGAGGTATAGCTTATACATAGCTTCCTTCTATAATCTTCATCAATTTATTCCCCAAATACGCCGGGAAAATCCTATACACAATATATCATTCTAAAGAAATAAATTTAAAGAATCTATTTAACGAAAAAGTATAGTACAAAGTAATTATTAAGAGTAGATTGTAATTATTAATTAGAGAACATAAATAAAACTTATTAACATGACAATTACTTGTGTAACAAAACTTGAAAATTTTCTAGTAAAATGAGCTATATATGAGTATGTTTGACATGTTTTCTATTTTTTTCAGGATCAATTTGAGAATTTATCGGCACACACTCTAAGAGGGATCGACTTCCTTGACAAGTACAACCACTTCATCAGGGAACGTTCTATGATAGAAGTAGAGTATGCAGCTAAATTAAGGTAATTTTCATCAAATAATGTATTTAACATAATAAAAACTTACGTAACAACAGTATATGCTTTTTTTAAAAATTGTTATGAATTTACTTAATGGTCTTTTCCAAGTGTTGTTTCTTACAATATTGACAATGGCGAAATGGAGAAACAATGGACAATTTCTGTTGTATTATTTCACGTTCATTCTTTGGTAAAAATACTTTCTCCACGGAGAAAACTATTACGTTGATCCTGGTCCTTCCAGACCAGCCGCATCCTATTTCCCATCACGGGGCTTCGTGCGGTTTAATTTGAGGAGTACGTTGATCCTCTGGAGAATAATGGGCGTCTCAAAAAGCGATATTGTCCAACCTGTAGGCTCTCTAATGACTAAGGGAACTTTTTTTTGTATCCTCCAATGTTTCTTTACACCGACAGCCGGCCTCGGATAGATTTTGATCGATCCTCGCCAAATAAGGTTGTAAATTATATTCGAGAAACTGTCGGAAAGTGACTCGCAGGGACAGTCGGCGAGAGTACAACTTTCAATTGGAGAGAGCCCTAGCAACGATGATGGTTCTCTAATTTGGCTTTGAATTTGAATGCGATTCGAAAGGATTGTGACCGCTTTCTTGTAGGGAGAGCCAAAATTCGGAAGTTCTTATTCAAAAAACGTGTTTGAAGACATAGTTGGTTTTATTATGATCAATCTTGTTAGACCCAATTTGAAAATATATTCAGCATCATTTATTTGCTGCTCAGCCGAAGCCAGTGCTAGCCACTCTAACAATTTTTCTCTAGTACCTACTGTATAGAATTTATCAACGATATTTTCTGTACGACCTGAAAACAACAGCAAAAATTGTGTTCTACTAAAATAAATAAATAAAATGATAGAGAAAAAGTCTCACGTAACGTTGTCATTTACGAAGTTTCAAACCGGTAATGAAAGTACGACCTTTAGATACAGATAATTTTTGCTGTGCTTTCACCAATTATACATACATAAAATTAATCATTTCGTTCAAATTATAGTAACCGTATAATTTTCTCCGCCAGATTTATTCAGCGATATACTTTCTGTATTCTTCAGTGTTAGCGCCTGATGAACAGGCCAAGAAAACATGTCATTTCATTCATCATATACATCCAAGATAATTTTTTCCCCTTATCTCTTGGAAAAGAACTGACTAACACAGGGAAACGTTTGTGTTGTTTTTGTTACTTTGCACGGTTTTTTTAAATATACAATACCAAGTTAGTATACATTTGGTTTTATTACATCGTAGTTTAGTAGTATACTCAGGTACTTTATCAGGCAAACATTTACTATTGCTTGTTTGCATTTTTGGCTAGGGTATTTTAGAATTTAGCAATAGTCTTTTGATTGTTTGCATCGTTGAATTTTTATTTTCTGCATCTTTTATTTTTATGTATTTTTTCATTGATTCTTAGTACAATATATTGATTGAATTCACAAATTTGAAGAACAATTTATAATTATAACTTTATCCCGTGAATATATATTTGTTTGAACAAGACTCTGATTTTATTTACAATGCAATTTGGCAAAAAAACATTTACAATATTAAATAAGTGCATATCGTTGTATAAACGTACTATGAAAATTATACTTCAGGATGAGAAGTGTTATTTGTTAGCTCTGAATTGAATTCCATGAGAGAATGCGGTCCTGATATACCATTCCATCACTTCGGGATAAAAATAAAGTAGATGGGGAAACAACGGACGTAGCTCGAAAATAGAATTGCTTTCCGTAACAGAATTACGTAGGAAAATTTGGAGGGAATTTCAACTTTACATCTGGGCCCAACATCTCTCGGATTTTCAGTAACTTCTTGGCGTCCGGATACAGTAGATAAGATAGAGATGATGAGGGGTTGAATGTTACGTGTTTATTTCATCGTAAAATAACTTTATCTCGAAAGCCCTTCTAGGAGAATCGTCCAGATAGATAAAAGCGAGCCGAATGAAAACCGCGGATCTGTTATTATTGGCTTGTGTACTGTTTAGTTTCCCGTAATAATTTCTTTTTTACCGGATGGAGGCACTGTAAACTAGTCCGAATAGAATTAAAAAAGTTGAAATTTAACACACAGGCCATAAATCAAGAAAAAAATTGAGTACGAATACGAGTAAAAATAAAGTTTCATTTAAGAGACAAGGTCTGAACACGAACTATAACTATGGACAAAATGGATTTCATAAATTGTCTTAAACTTTACTATTGCTTATCTTTTATCTGATTTGACGTTGAAATGGAAAGCTGCCAAAGGAGAAATTTCTATTTCTCACCTGTTGAAGACATCCGAATATTACTACTCTTTAGAAAATGGGCCTTAAGATTAATATCAAGATAGCCATTATTCTTAACTTATAATAAGGGTTAACTGGTCGTTCAAACTTCTCGTCCTTAGCAGAGAAACGTTTATCGTTGGGAAATAAAGGGGTTGTTTAAACCCGCCCGAGGAATATGGAATACTCTGGCGTGAGTGTGTGACGTCTAGAGTAAAAGTAAATTATTAGCGAGAATGGAGTGAGTTCAACCCCGTCCCGAAGAATATTGAATACTCTGGGGGAGTGAATGCGACCAGACATTTATGTGTATCGAGTATTGTGTTTATGTTAATTTATTGTAATGAATGTAAGTTATTAGCGTGAAAGGATGTGATTGATTATTACACCGCCCTGAGGAATATCTTGTACTCTGGGGTGAGTGTGTGTCGTCTGCAGAGTAAAAGTTATTAGCGCAAACGGAGTGGGTTCGACTCCACCCGGAGGAATATCGAGTACTCTAGATGAGTGAATGTGACCAGACTAATATATCTGTGGTGATGTATATTATGTAAGGAATGTTTTGTGTGTATTGGATTGTAGATGACACTTGAGGTACATGCTTTCCCGTATTAAAGGACTCGGTCGTCCTTAAAAGGACAATCAGGATCTTTAACGTCCGCACCTAGCCTATTCCGCCTTATCGAACGTTTTGATTCTCAAGATGAGAGCCGACGCACCTCCACATACGACAGAATGGTGTTACTGCCGCAGCATTGCTGTAGAGGGAGCTCAGCCCTGAAGGCCCAAGACAACCTCGCTCCCCGCTTGCCCATTCCGAATGGTCGGGTCTGCATTAAGCATCAGACCGTATGCCGCGCGCATAGTGCTACCTAAGCCGAAATACATCACCCTGGTCTCCCGCGCACTCCCTTGATAGAGAAGGCCACTATCTCCCAGAATATTGGGGCTTCTCAGGGAGAGGCAGAAACTACCGGATCCGCTCCGGCGGTTTTGTTTAAAGTGGAATTGCTAACCACCAAGTTTCCTTTCGATCATCCCTTTCCCAACCGAGAGTCGTTGGTGATGGTGTTCCTCAAGGCTCTATCCTCGGGCCCTTCTTTTTCCTTGAAAATTAAAGGAAAATACCTTCCCTAAGATTGTAAAAATGGCTCTTTACGCTGCCGATATCGCTCTGTTTTCCTCTTCTTGGAGGATAGACACAATATCGAACAAATTAGACAACACAATTCGCTACATAGGAAGTTTCTGCATCCGTTGGCAAATTAAAATTAATCAAAATAAAACGGAGGCAATAGTTTCCACCAAGCGTAGACCGTTCGTTATAAAAAGATCGAATTTGAAGGTGTAACGTGTCATGATCTGAGTCAGTAAAATATCTTGGAGTGATATTGGACCGTCAAGTCACTTTACGTTACTTACGAGGGTAAAAGCGGCTATCCGCATACTTCTCCCTATGCTCTGTCGCCTGTCAATAAAGTTCTGTACAAGGAAGTAGTCAGGCCGATACTACTGTATGCGTGACCCTCCTGGAGTCTCACATAGGAGTAATGCCGTCTGTAGGTTGTGCAGAACAATTTTCAGAGACTTGTGACAGACTCGCTCCTACAGACGCGCATATCGGAACTGCATGATGAGACAAACAGACAATGAGACAAACATGCTGATGGTGCTGGAATACATTAGAGATGCAACCTTTAAAATGATTAAATAATGGGGAGCTTGCATAATCTACTGCAAAGTTGGAGAATAAAGAATGCTCTCCTATAACTTGTCCATGATAGCTACGCTTTTTAATATAATTTTTCCCCCAAAAGAAAACAGTGTGTTGTAAATAATAAAAAATTCGTTACGAATTAATCAGCAGGAGGTAAGTGTCTCTAGACAGAAACTCAACTAAACCAATTTATATGATATATATATCTGTAAATAAAATTTCAATTTTGGCCTTTTTAAATTATATCTTGTAAAGCAAAATAAGTGCACTGTGTTGTTTTTTGTCTGTTTACTTATCTGTTGTCTATCTGCTTGCCTGCCCTCTTTCAATTCACTTAGCCTCTTTCTCTGTGTATTATCTTTCTATATTTCTGTGTGAGGGTCTTATCATTCTTATTGTCGTGTTATTAAATTTCCCAAATATCCTTGTTATTAAAAAATAGCTTGATGTCTTTTGTCAATATACAATTAATCTTCTGTTCGTCTAAAAACGGTAACTTTATCGATTATTTTAAGATATTGAAATTTTCAAGTGGGATTTATGATTTACGTTTGCCTTAAATTTTCCGTTTTAAAATTGGGTGTAATTTCAAACCTTTTTTTATTATTTAATAAAACTTAACTTTAATAAAAATATAAGTTGAAGGAACTGTCCAAAATAAATTTCTATGGCCAGAAAAGTGGTTATTTTATACGCAGTCATACAAAACTTCGTGTTTTTAGTATAGTTTTAATGTGAAAACATAAATTCCGAGATGATTAGAACATTTCTGAGCCGAGATATCGCAGGAAGTAAGGACCAGATGTTAATATTTTTAAGAAGCACAGCCGTCTTATTTAAGAAGCGGATCGTTAATCTGAAAATGAAATCTTTGTAACTCGTATACAAATCAAATCCTCATGGGTCGTCATGAATGGCGTTTTTAAAACCGGCTCGTACTACGATCCGTGATGTAGTCAACTGGCTGGAATGCCCGTGTCAGCTTTGCGTCCTTCCTTGCATGAGTAAACGCCGGCCTTTTCCCATAATTGGATGCGTTCTTTACTGATTGTACACGGATTTCTGTTGTCTTTCGAACAGCTTGCTTCAAAATGGGAACAAGCCAAAACCGTGTCAAAACACAAAAGAATAGCGATATCCTTTGTAACTCTCGCTTGGACTGTTTTCTAAATTGAAATGTAACTATTACTCTCGATATGTGTCCATGTCGTAAGTACTAATTTAAAAATCTAGTTTAAAACCTTAAATTATTTAGTTTAAAATATAAATTATTCGTATTTTTACTCTTCTTTGTACTTATTTGTAATTATACATCGGTAATGCCATAGGATATTTTACACATATCATATTACTGGGTGTACATTTTCTAACCGGTTTACATATCGTTTAATTTTCATAGTTTTAAATTTCTTGCAAAATTTTGTTTTGGTTTGGGCGGTTCCATCCGGCTTCAGTAAAGTACGTTTTTATTATCTGTACTCTTTGAAAAGTAATAGTTTGATAAGTAATCCGACAGATCGATAAATTTCAATAATTTTGTAATTTTAACTTAATGAAAAACAACTTGATGAAATATTCTGGCAACAATAAAAATGTTGAGAAAATCCCAAATAATTGTTTCTCTGTCGTTAATATTTAAAAGAAACTTACCTCAGGTGTCTCTATTTTATGGAGTTTTCCATCCAAAGTGGCTAACCTGAGTTAATTTAATTTCCAATCCAGCCTCTAAACAACATTAACAATTAATAAAGAATTTATTGTTAAAACGTTAAAAAATTCTAATCCAATACAAAATTTGCAATCGTACATGATGGTTTATTCAATCTATATTAAAATAAAAATACAGTTTTGGAGGAACAAACCTATCATGAAATGCCCACATTAGCACTAGGAGCGAAAACAAATAAATTCAAAAGATAAAAAAAAATACACAAAATCTCCGTAAAACAATAATTCTCGTCAAAACCATAAATGTTTTACCAAGTTTAAATTTAGTGTGTGGTGATTAGTGACCGTTAGTCAATAATTATTCAGAAATCGTAAGATGCGGTCTGGTGTGATGTACGTTTGAGAAAAACATTTTCTTTATCGTGCCAACGTTTCGATCTTTATTGAGATCATCTTCAGGGCCTGGGATTTATAAACATTGTTTAAATTTTATAAATACATGTAGGATGTGAAAAAATTGAATTAGTACAATGCAAGAAAATTTTAATTTATAAAAAAAATATACAATGCTAGAAAAAATTTTTTTTTGTTTAAATCTAAAATTTTCTATCATTATATAAATCCATTTGTTTTAATCTAAAATTTTCTAGCATTGTATGAATTCTTTTTTTTTAATCTAAAATTTTCTAGCATTGTACAAATTCAATTTTTTCACATCCTACGTGTATTTGTAAAATATTAGTGTTTATAGCAACATACTTTAGTTATTAGGTGTAACATAATTCACAGTTTCGTTATTTAAGGAATAGCATTTGCAAACCTTCAGACAGATTAAATTATGATTTGGCACCCCAAATGCAATGTATATTTCTTAGCGTATAAGAAGTCCGCAGTATGCGAGGTGATGAATTGAACATTTGGCGAATTGTGCGGTATTTTAAACCTGATTGTCAACAATTTATTTAAAGTTAATTAATTACGTGGATTCAAAAATACGTCATTACGTTAAATATTAACCAAAATTAAATTTTTTTGTTGTCGAAGACAGTTAAAATCAGTCCATATTGGAACGACTTTACCGTTTAGGATGCACCTTAAGGTTTTACCATATCAAATGTAAAAATGCAAAAGATTACATATTAAAATGACTTACAATTTATTTTAAATTATTATCCAGGATAATTTACTTAATATAATGAATACGGATTTTTGAAGTAATTGTTCGGATGTTGTTTTATGCTGTCAGAATTAATCAGAGGTTTCATCGCCCCTGGTTATCCTGATTCGTTTGTTCTCGCCTTATATTACAATAAAACATTTCACTTAACAAGCACCGAATTGTTGTTCATTAATTGCCAGAAAATTGCCATATCTAATCTTAGATTTATAAATATAAGATAATGAGCAGTACATCAATTAAATTTCTGGAATAAGGCCGATAAGGTTGACGAAACGGAGGTAAATTGATAAAACTAGTTAAAACGTTGTTGACCCACTGAGGATTTCCTGTCCTTAGCTTTTCCTTTCCGTTGAAACTGATAGTTTAATTAAAACTAATTGATTTCTTCGAACAGCAACTTGAAAATTGCGTTTTTATTTTGTTATGCAACGGCAGTTTTCATTATATTCTGAACGACTCTTATTAATATTGACGACTGATATTGATTCTAATCGAGTACACCTAACACTTCAGTAGTTATTGCTAAAGATAGTAAGAAAATATTTTGATTGTAAATAATTAAAAAAAAAATACTATCTGCCAAGTATGGTTTAGTTTTCTGTGTTAACCTTTCCCTTTACTTTCTCGTCTGTGCAAATTGTGTAAAACAATACTGAACCATATGGCTGTGAAGTTTTGCAAGTGCAGTGGGGCAATAGTTCTCGGTCTAGATCTGTCTGCGGAAAATAGCAATTCTTCACTTTCTTGTCCAACATAAAAGAAATATTAAACACTTCAAGGCACGTCAAGAAGAACAAAACATACAAATATGAAAGCTGGCTGTAACAAGACTTTTTATACGCCAAGGACCTATATAAATTCAACATTTAATTTACTTCTACCAATAACTTATATTTATTACATACGTACTTGGAATGATTTTCCTATCAAAAGTGTTCATACTTGTAAAATAATTTTTAATATAGGAGAATTGAATTCCTAAATGATGAATTTATTAGTTCATTTTGAAAGCTGTAAGTAATGATTTCCTGAAATTTAATGTTGATATGAAATTTATTTCTAATAAATATCACCTAATGGTAAACAATAATTACTATCAATTGATAACAATTTGTTTAACAAAATATTTCCTGCAATTTAAATTAATTCTCTTAAACAGACATATTGTTCGTGATTAATTGATTTAATTTCTATGAGTAATAATTCTAATTATTATTCGTTAATAACTATTAAACACGATATTTATGACTAAATTCAGTTCAAATAAAAAAAAATGAAAATTGCTAAAATAAAATTAATGGCAAAACATTGAAAACAAAATCATTTAAAACCAAATTATCCTTGCAGTACTGTCTTGTTATGGAATAGTAACAATTGGCAATAATATACACATGCACAGGGTCGAACAGTTCACTTCTCGCAGTCCACCGGCAATCCCAGCTTTTCAAATTTACAATAAATTTCTGGCAAGCATCGAGAATCACCCACATCTGGTGTTAGCAATACGGGGGTCAGACCTCGGTCTTATCTGTCCATTGACTTAAGTTGTGCTCCAGGTACAGCCAACAGCTAGGTCATTCCAGTACCAACGCATGAATTTCCTAAATCCAAACCTCATTCACACTCATCCATTCTTATATACAATCTGACCTATTTACATACTGTAAACGCAATTAGGGTGGTGGGTAGTCGATATTCCTCCATCACTCTACATCTTTTATATAACTAACCTAAGCAAGAATCCATTACAGTTCGTGGTCCAATTGATCAATTAAATTTTTTTCAATTAAGCAAGAATGTTTTATAGGTATCTTTAATACATTGATAACCTGATAAAATGTCACCATCTATACTTCTTTTTAGTAAATTGCAAAACTCATGTAATAGTGTGAGGTAGTATCGAGATAGGTCGATAGGGTATTATTAAATTTCGCAGTTGACCCTATCACACTACACAGCCACGCCATTCTTAAATTCATTTTTTCCTTATTTACATATTACATTCAATTAGGATGGTGGAGGACTCGATATTCCTCCATCACCCTTTGCACATATTATAAAACTAATCTCAGAGAGACTCTTGAGAGTCGATGGGGTACTCGATAATACGCATTGGTATCTCACATCACACATTCACGCCAATAGTACATTCACGCTAATAAATATATTCAACTCATCACACGCTAGGGATACAAAACTATCATTTCTATATACGATAAAACTCCCTGTTTCTTCCAAAAAAAGGGACCGAGATTCTCGCTACCGTGCTCAAGCACAATTCTCAATTCGAGTGGCGTTGCTGCGCGCTCTCTGTTGATTTTGTAGGTTAATTAGGTGAGGCATATGGAGGTACCTTTCTCTGCATGCCGTACACATACGCAGGGTTTGATACAAAAGTATATGGCCGTGTGTCATCATCGCATGACCTATTCTTAATCGGACGAGGATGATCCTTGTTCTAAACGAGTCAAGTCCTCCCAAGGACAGCTTTTGAAAATCGAGAGCTTCTCTGCCGATCCAGCCCACCGACGCTGCCACTTATAATAATGTTTTTATTGCATTTTTAGAGTCCAGGTGCCGCGGTGTTAACTTCGTAGGTTTGGGACCAGGGGGGATCAGGAATTAAAATGAAATATAATTGGCATGTTGATCGTCGAAATGACAGAATAGTTTGTAACTGTCGGACAAAACAATCGTTCATTAGTGACCTAATAACGATTATTAATTGATTCTGTGGTCTTGGCTTTACTGTTATGGCTGGTTTATAATAATAACAATCAAATGGAATGGTTACATTGTATTTTTTATTTGAGCTTTTGTAGGTTAAACGTTAATAAAAATTCCAATTACTTAATCTTTATGCAAGGTATTGGTTGAGGTAAAAAAGTCATTGAGTTGAGGTGGGATGTGTCCGAGTGGATCGAAGTCACGATAGCTCAAGTGGTAGAGCAGCGGAGTATATAGCCGATGGTCGTGGGTTCGAATCCCGCTCGTGACACCAACTTTTTTTTATCCCAACCAATACCTTGCATAAAGATTAAATAAGTGAAAGATGTTAATCGGTCAATCGGACCACGAAATCTAATGGAGTTAATAAAAGCATACCTAACGTAGGTTATTGAATTGTTTTCTTCCTACTTGTTTATTTTTTGTTAATATTATTTAAATTGGTAACTAGGTATGTTAATCCTTGTGCTCATTAAGTGAGGATTAATGGTTCAGTTAGATTTAAGGAATTCAGAAAGTTTTCTTTCTTTTAATTATTTTTCCTATTTTTATGTATCATTTTCTTCCTATACACCTTTGGTAAATTGTTTGTTTAAAAAAATTACTGTGTTTGTTAGAAACTTTATTTGCTAGAATGTTTGAAGTTTTTATGTTGCAGTTTTCATTTGGATTAATTTGTACGTTTTTTTACCTTGGCTTAGTTTGCTTATTACTTTTTCTATCGGTTTTAAATTATTTATAAAACATAATTGGCAAGTTGTGTTTGTTCGGAATTTTTCCCTTGGAGTTCAGAAATATGTGGTGTTTAGGGTTTCTCTTCTTGGCCTACCCCATTTTTAAAAATATTAAATGTTAACTTATTTTTTAATAGGTAGATTGTAATTGTATTTTAGCTGGTTTTAGTTAGTCGATTAAATCATTTCAATGAATTAGTGTACTATTATTTCCATTGTAGCCTTGGAGTGCTTAAATTACAACTAATATTTTGAAAATTTTATTCTTTTAATAAGGAACTAGGGTTCGTCAATTTTATCTTAGTTTTATTTATTTGTAATTTATAAATAGGCTGGGTTTTTGCCCACAATGAAGTTCTTTTTATGTCTCTTTGCACTTTTGAGTAAGTTATTACATTCGTTTGGTCAATCCTTATTGAGGTCGTACTTTTCCCATAGAACGTCTGGTTACTTGGATTATAAAGTGTGTTTTTTTACGTCAATATTTTATTAAGGAAATATCATAGTTAAACGGAAAAAATGGACGATCCTTCCGGTATCATACCACATTACACTTTATGGCCGTCTGCTGATTCAAGATCCCCGATGGGAGATGAGTCAGACGGTAAATCTCCCGCCCTCCTCGGGATTTTCCTAGTGATCGAATGCCGAATAATCTATTACTGTAAGCCTATTATGTATATTTTAGAAAAAAAAAAGTGTCCCCTTTTTTAAACCAGTAAGATCAGTTGGGGCCGGTCGTAAAAAAATACTTTCAGATTTTCACCGGCTTTCGAGATGCCGTTTCATTAGTTCTCATTGACGAAGAGATAGTTCGTTATGTTTCCCCTGTGAAAGTATTATTAGAGAAAGATTCCTTGCGACAGACTTGGAGAATGTCAATTAAGAAAAAACAACGAATACATATTTGCACGGTGATGATGGTTAAGAAAAAAATTTATTTTCTCATTAGTTTTTTTCATCTCCTGAGTGTCGGGATCTATAAAACGTTGACTTAAATCCGAGTCGGTTTAAATCCGTCTTCTCCATTGTGTTTTATAATTCTTTACTCAATATATAAAACGATCTTTGGGTAAGGGTTGGGTTATAAAAAATATATTTCTGTATTATCATATAAATCTTACTTATTAGACTTTTAAAACAACCCCGCCCCACGTAAGAAAATATATTCACGCGTAAACCCTTCACTATTCATGAAAATCATTGTAGGCAGCTTGTCAATGTTGAACAATGAAGACCTATCCATTGAGGTGTTGTTTTTCAATGTCTTTTTGTGTTTTTTGCCCTACGTCATTTCCCTTGCTGATGCTTTGAACCTCGAGGTCTAATCTTCCTTTCTTCTTTTAATTATAGATATTGATTGCAATTTTATAAAGGTAGGGTTTCATAACGAGCAATTGAATTGAACATTATTAATTAATTAATATATGTGCAGCAGTCTTATATACTATTTATACTATTTCAATTAATTATACTCTTTGTCTAAAGTCTTGGTTTAGGCGAAAAAGTTAGCGTCGTGGTTCGAATTACGCTCGTAGCACTTTTTCACCTCAACCGAGAAGATAAAAAGTATAATTAATTTATTAATTAATGTTTATTACCATATAAGTTTTTTCGATTATTCCATCCACAAATGAAAAATGCTGTTTTTTTTTTTTTTTTAGCTATTTGACCAATATCGTTGTTGGTGTGGTTTTTATAGTGTATGTCATTTTCTTTGTTTAGTTTTCTCGCTGTTCTGTTTTATTTTCGAAAAATTTCTGTTTTCGTTATATTTTCGAAAAAGTGATTCTTTGGTTTTGTACTTTATTTTACTTTTAATCGACATAGTTTTTGTCTGGCATCAATATATATTTGATGTATCGTACGTGTTTATTTTATTGGTTTGTAAATAATTTTATTGTTTTTTGCCCTCTTTGTTAGTTTTGATCGTCATCTTTGTAAATTTGTCGAATGAGTTTTGTATTTAGCTCCTTTGATATTTCTAGTCGTCTTAATATAAGATCGTCGTTTTTTTTAAAGAGTATTTAGTATATTTTCTTACATATAATCACGCTATTTTTATTTTTATTGTACACGATATATTTTTTGAACATGGTGTTTCTGATTTTTACATTCTGTATTTTTATTTGACGTATTTATTGACTTGTTTGTTTTCATGTCGCCTTTGATGCTGTTGCGTTCATAGTCATCACCTCTTATTATCGTTGTAATCGCCATCATGTTCGTTGTTTGTTGTGATTTTATTGGCTGTTTTTATTGCTTTTTCATTTTACTCGTGGTATTTTAATTTCTGGTATATTCACGAATAATGTTATTCCTTTTCTAATGAGCGAATCTTGTTTTTGAATGCTTCATGTATGGGCCCATACTGTTTGGATTGCTTAAAACAAAACCAAACAGAAGTTTTTATCTCAACAAAAACCTTAATTAATTGAAAAGAATTTATTTGGTCAAGCGGACCACGAAACGACCAAGAAAATAAATTTAATAAGCAAAATGAAGTATACTTCACAAAAGCTCTCCGTGGCCGTTTCCTTTGTCGCCAAGAATCATATAGATTACACGACATTTGAAAAATGGCAGAAAGGAGGGAGAATTCAAAAGGTAGGGTTTGGATGGGAAGTTAGTGCCCGAGTGGATCGAAGTCACGATAGCTCAAGTGTAGAGCAGCGGCGTAAAACTTGGCCGAAGGTCGTGGGTTCGAATCCCGCTTGTGACACTGACTGTTTTATCTCAACCAAAACCTAATACAAACAAACAGAAGGTTTTTTTATAATACTGTTCAAATGTAATACTAAGTCACGAACACAATCTTATATACATTCTCTATTCTCTTCTCTCATAATTTTGTATGTCGTTCGTTTGTATAAATTTTTTTAATTTCCATTTGGGTTTGTTTATATGGTATATCCCGATGGCAGTCATTAATTTCAAATTTATGAGAATGTTTATAAGTGCTTTAACATCAGGTAATAGCAGGGCTGTAATCAATAACTCATTTTTATGATGCTTATGTGAACAAATTGTATAGAAACAAATTTTTATGCTTAAAACGTATAATGCATATGAGCTAAATTCTCGTGGTTTTTTCCTTGGGTTATGATATTCGCCCTCTTATTTGATGTAGTTTCTTGCTATTTTTTTAATTGTTAATTTTGAAGTCTTTGTCGACTGCATCCTATTTTTTGTTCACTGTTGCATTTGTTATCGTCCTCGTTATCGTTTGGCAGTTTTAGTCTTGGGTGATAAATCTCATTCTTTGTCACATTTTGTTTGACTGTTATGCATTATTATTTGTTTTCTTCGTAACCTTGTTTATTTTGATGTCTTCTAATTTTTGTTTTATTATTATTGCAATGTGTAGACCCTTCAGTTTATGTTTACTATGTCTGGTCAATCATTAATTTGAATTACTTAACAAACACTCTTACGAGTTTGAAGAAAATAAGATAATTTGTTATAAAATTAAGGCTTACCAAACTGTCCCGTCATGGTGAATATTAATCCTACACTACATTTGATTATTCGTCTTTCGTGTAATTTATTTTCGGTGGGTTGATTTACCGTTTATCGAAACCATAATCCGGGGATTTGGGGTCTATAGCCCTTGAAGGTTGTTTAAAAATTAAAAAAAAAGGATCTGTTGCCCTAATAGAGTAATAATGCCCAGGCTGGAGGTGATCAATCTTTCAATTGCTTTGCTATATTTCTGACAGAAAGCAGGGATTAGAGAATGGGCCTATAAAAAATCAATACCGAATATCTCCAAAATAAAAAATTTATTGCTCGACCCAATCCTCCCCTTAGGCGAACGTCAGATGTATTCCATTAAATCCTAAAGCCCCTTCAGTCATATTATTCCAAGGTCTAAATCTCCCTTTATGGAATGGTAAATCTTCCAAACACAAATTCCGATTATTACCAATAACGTTAATATTTTTTTAAAGCTGTTAAAGCATCTGAAACATAATTTTTTATGTTCTCCTTCCTACTTTCCGTTTGTTGGTTACGGAATGTGTAAAGCAATATCTTAAAAAATAATTAAAAATTTTGAATAAATTTATTATACGTTTTTTAATTTATTGACCCCCATGGACAATTTAGTTTAACGGATCCTGTCCGCTGTTGAAAAACATAAACATAAATTAATGGTTCGAGTTACAGTGGCTATGAGAAAACGGAAGAAAATTTTTCGTTTGCGCATTGCGGAAGGTGGAGGCATCTCGAATCAAAATTAAAAAACGTTTAATAAATTCGTTTAAAATTTCTTTAAGTTTAATTTAAGTTTATGTTTATGTCCTTTTTATTTATTTATTTTTTAATTTTTTCACCTTACCAATCCCGTCAACCACGGTTTTTTCCTTTCCTTCATGAATTTCTTCATCCTTGAAAAAATTAAAAAAAAAATTACGCCACTAAAAAGGATAGTAAATAGAGTACGTTTTCTGAAATTTGCTGATCTGCCGGAAATAGTAGCTTACAATCATAGTAAGTTTCTCAACATTGAAAAAAAAAATTGTTTTTCAATGTTGTCGCTACTTAAACGCTTATTTCACCGTTGTAAGTGTAGTATTCATCACATCTTATTGCAAATTTAACGAAGTTTTCAATGGTATCAACTGATTTGTCCAAAAACTTTCAGTTTTGGAGTTACAATTGTTTATTTGAAGTAAGGTGGTGAAATCTTAAAAATGAAAAAAAAGGGGAATAACTCCGAAACTGTTGAGATTCGGAGCATATTAATTAGGATTTATTGGTTCCATTTTAAATGTAGAATTTACTGGCAAAGTTTGTAACACGAGTAGCCGAACACGCTCTCTCCCTCTCTCTCTCACTCTCACTTTCTCTCACTCTCTCTCTCTCTCTCTCTCTCTCTCCCTCTCCCTCTCCNCTCTCTCTCTCTCTCTCTCTCTCTCTCTCTCTCTCTCTCTCTCTCTCTCTCTCTCTTTGCGCGTGCGTGAGTGTATATTTAAAATTTGTTTTTAATAAAACGAATATTCAATTTATGAGTTTACGTGCCTTATCTCAGTGTTAAATAAACATTTGAGAATCGGCTAAGAAATAAAAAGCGAAACTTGGCAGAGGATACGAAAGTTCTTGAACTCCAATTTCTCCCTTTGTTTTAAGGAGTTTGACACCTCTATCAAAGATTTCTCCGTTGTCTCCAAACGATTTCCCTTCTGTTACTAATCCATTACTCACGTTCTGTTATTGTTTGACAAACCTGATAAATTTATTTTAAAAATGCCATTCAAATTAATAATAGCACGAACTGTCATCGTTAAAGAGTTTTTTTTCCACTATGTTCTAACATTATTTCATTCTAGTCGACAAAAATATATTAGAGAAAAAAATCATAGATAGAAATATGGTATATTCTCATAAACTCTTTCTCGTCGATATCGTAAGTCGTTCGAGGACAAATGATACTATTACGTAACTATGTTATCATTTTGATAAACAATTTTTTTTATATAAGTTTTGCATGACAAAAGAAAGAGCATGCAATTCCGCAGTGATGCAAGATAGTAGTCACAGTTAAATACTGCAGGTCATTCCTGAGTACAAAGCCGTCTGATGTCATAGGATTGGTGATTTTTCGCTTCTATGTTAGGTCAAAATATTATCCAATGAAAAATATATTTTAAAAAGTAATTGTTTTATTCCTATTTATGCTTTATATTGTGGATTGTATGTTACAATATTAAAGCCCCAAGTTATTTCTTTTACCTTTGATTTTTTTCTAAGATTTTTGAACATTAACGTAATGGGATCTCTTTTCATCTCCGGTCGCCATCGTTTTTCAAAATTGATCGTTTATGTTACTTTTCAAGGGAAAAAATCATCGATGGCATGCGATCTGGCAATTTTTTAAGTCCAAGGCCTCCCAACTATCTAAAACCATTCGTGGTACATAATAACATTATCCAGTAACTAACGTTTTGAATAAACTGTTTTTGTAGTTAATCAGTTGCTTGTGACTAACATTAAAAAATAGAATTTTATTTGCTTTTAGGCAGTTTTTACCTTGTGTTTCCACATTAGCCATTTTTTAGGCCTTATACATAGCCTTTTTTACTGGGGTAGTTTCATGCTTAAAAATAATTTCCTTCAATTCAATAAAAAATTACGTGAATTTTATTATTCTAAATATAAGGTAAAGTGTCTTCGGTTCAGGTGACCATGAATTCACCATTCCATCATGAATTTATGTATTTTTGCTATATTGATATATCTTAATAAAGGGGTTACATCGTTATGACCTAAAACAAAATAAAAAATTGGTTAATACTTTAAATGGTTTTCATGTATGAAAACATTTTGTCTTTCGTACCAACCTAGTTAAATAAACGAGCACTAATCATTTTAGTGTTATCTGTGGCCGGTTTATAAGAACGACAACTTTAGGACAATACGGGACAAATCTACAATTTTAGTGTTTTTATCAGTTGGTTAGTACAATTCATTTGTCCATAATTGTACTATTTATACGTTTGCTCGATCTTTTATAATGCTAATAGTTTAATCTGTACACTTATTTTTCATTTATTATATTCAGTTATTGTGTGTTTCTTTTTCTGAATATTCGATTCTCTGTATACTTTTCCGAATTATAGAGTTTAGATTTTTATTTACTGAAATGTTCCCAAAATGTGATAATTTCCGTGAGGGGGTCTGGTTAGATCTACGTAATCTTTCAAAAGTATTTTTCACAAATGAATTAGAATTGAAATACAACCAAACTTTCTTATTATAAAGAAAAGAAAAAATTCAGATATTAAAATAATATTTTACTCTCCATTCTATAAAGAAGCAGAAAGCAAGAAGGAATGTATAAGTACATGTTTAAATTGGTCGATTAAACCTATCACTGGATATGCTTGTCATTTTGACTAAACACCAAATAAATAAATGCAGAAACTACTGTTTAAAATGACTGGCTAAACTGTAGAGTCATTCTGTACAAAGCAAACTAAAACCAAACATCATTTTGTTAATTATTGAGTGTATGTGTTACACCAGTGCGAATAAGAGAAAGTTAATAATAATATATAAAAAATAGACATAAGGAGATAAGAATTTTATAGTTATTCGGATTTATTCACTAATGATGGAGGATCTTTCAGTGCCTCTTTGATAATTTTACAAACATTTACTAATTTGTATATAACTAGAACATTTTAATCCTAATGTTAATATAACAGATCAACTGGTGTTCTGGAGATAACGAATCTTTTAGATAAGGGGTAAGGTTATAATTTCTTAATTGTTCATAAATTTGCACATGCTAGAAAAATGTGTTTTCCTGCTCGCACAATTTGCACACACCATATAGAAAATTATTTATAGTATGACTGTTTTTGCCTATAAACTTTTTATCATTTTTGAAAAACCTCAACAGAATAATTATTCTCTGGTTTTTTATGGTTATAAAGTTGTTTATAAAACAATTATTTTACCCATAACAACAAAATTGTCGGAATAGAGTATTATATTTTGAATTTAAAATTCTTTCAATGTCTACTAACGAAAGATGTTTTTTTCATCTCAATTGTTTTCATATTCTTGTTGAAGGTATGATTCATTGTTTAAGCTGAGAAAACTATAACCAATCACAATAACATCACGCAGCTGACAGAACCATTCTTTGGCATTTGTGAGTTCCTTAGTTTTTTGAAATGTCGTGCGTTAAAGTCGTAAAGTCCTACTAGTAAACTCTCTTTTAGCAATGACAGGACCTTTTCCGCCACCAAATGATTCGCTTCAAAGCCATTAGTCTCACAGATTGCCATCCCATTTCAACCCTGATGTAATGATTAGAGTAATGACTGTTAAGTGAACCACGTTTTTTATGAAATTTAGTTCCACTTTAGGTATCTCCTCAATGTGTGCGATCGCCAAGATTTCCGAAGATCATCAGTGATGTGGCTGCAAAGGTTCTTGACCTACGTTATTACATCATTAACTTATACAGTATGAATGTTTGGGTTGAATACTCATTAGATTTAGTAATACTTAATGCAAAAAAGTATACTTTTATTATTTCAATTTATATACGAGCTTAAGGAATTTTTTTTTGTAATGATTTAACTAATTCTTTATTAGGTTTTCTTTTTTGGTTCGCTTTAGGTTTCTTATCTTCTGGTTTGCCTACGTCGCCGTTTTCGTTTTCGTGCATATTGGCCATGTTGATTTTTTTACATTTTTTACTAATCATAATAATATTAGCAAGAAAAATTATAATTCTAATAAATCCATTATGATTAGTGGTCTAATTGACCAAATTACTTCTTTCAATTAATTAATCTTTTTATGTAAGGTCTTGGTTGAGCAGTAGGTTCGAATCCCGCTCATTTTATTGTTGACAATTTGTTGTCTAATACAGAAGATGATCATGAAGAATCAAATGATCTATCGATCTAGGTTCAGATTTCATTTTTTTAGAAGGACCTCTCGGTCCAATAAAAATTAACACGTAATAAATTACAAATAAAAAAAAAATTTAAATATATATATTGTAGAATTTCAAGTAATTATTCTTTTTTGTAAGGTCTTGGTTGAGATGAAAAAATTAGTGTCACGAGCGGGATTCGAAACGGCGTATTGACCGAAAATCGTGGGTTCGAATCCCGATCGTGACACTAGCTTTTTAATTCTTTTAAAAAGGTAGTTCCTACTCAGAGTAAGTTGTTTTTAACGATCCTCATTTCGAGCTTCTAGCTCATCATCAGGTTGAAGGAGTTCTACAAACAATGGCACTTTTGCACTTCATGTCGAGAGACGTGTTTGTAGAACTCCTTCAACCTGATGATGACCTAAAAGCTTGAAATCCGGATCGTAGAATCAACTTACTGTGAGTAGGAACTATATTTTTAAAAGGATTGAACACCACACTCACAACACCATTCATCATTTCTACTAGCGTTTTGTCTCAACTAAGACCTTACATAAAAATAATAAATTTTATTGAAAGATATAGTTTTAATATTGAAGTATATATGTTAGCGTATATAGGCATATCTTGTAGGTATTCGGTATTCAGTTAGTAATATATACGCAAACTAGACTATGTTTTCTCTGATACTGTGCGCTACCTGGAACTTACCATGCACGAAAGACATGTAGAAGAGGCATCATTAGTCTTTGCCGGGACGTCAGCTCGTAAATCTTAAAATAAACGAGATAGATGTAAGAAAGAGTATTCTTTTCTGATAGAATCGACCTCGATTGGCGCAAGAATTATTGCCATTGCTATTTACAATATTTGCCCGACGAACTAAACTTTCTTTTAGTAGTAAACAACAGATAACAACGCAATATTAAACCCAATTTACCTTGGACTGGAGATCACACGCTCCGGCATTCAAGGAATATAAACTCCACAATTCAAGATTCTTAGGGACATAGTCCACTTCGATATCGTAACATCAACATGATTACGAATCAAACCACCAGCATTTTTCAACACCTAGCAAGAACAGATACGTTAACTCCACATACTTTTTCCATTCGCGATAATGCTGAAGTCATTATCAATCGGCTTTTTCCAGAAAAACAATCCCACTAGACGTCTGAAAACAGGCCTCGTGATTTTTTAAACAGCATGTTATGAAGTGCAGTGTGCTTAATATTAAAGCATTACGATGGTGTCGTGACTGTTTTTTTTAAACGAAGATATGATACTTGCTGTGATGTTTATATATAAATATACCAAAGCTGGAAATAGGTTGGCTGGCTAGATTTTCCCTCTTGTCTCATGACCGCGTTCCATATAATCCGTTTATTTTCGCCGGAAACCGCTGGAAGGGATCGCGACGTCGCTGAAACCCTTCCAGATTGTGCTCAAGATAAAAGCCGGAGGCAGTCATTTCAGTCACGCGATTCGGGAAAGTCGTGGAAAGAAATGATTTTTAATCAATCCTAGCAGGCGGTTTTTTTCTTCTTCATTTTTTCCAGTTTCTTCACCTCGTTGATAAACTTTCCGCCTGCTCGGATTATGAGGCTATTTTAATATGGATCCTTAGGATGGTGTTGGGGCTTTAATTGAAAGTGGGGAGGAAGTTTTTTTTTAATACCGTGTGCCGTTGAAGCTCATTTATAATAATTTACTGAAACTGCTTTTCTTTGTTGATTTGAACGGCATAAATTTCTTTTCTGGTCGTTATTATTCCGGAATTCATTAAAGTACTAACATTTAGTAATTTTCGAATTACTAAAACCAAAGAATAACATGACATACATGAAAAAACCCTTATATACAATACAAAACAATCATGTTCTATCAAAAATGGCCGGGTTTTTAATGTTTGATTATTCAAATCGATCTCCTTTCAGCATCAGCTTCAGAATACTTCACGATCCGTTAAACTCTGATGGTCAAACTTAGCACACCACCCTTTAATTTTAATGCATTATTCCATAAACCATATCCAGCTCTTCTAGGGTATTAGGAACTGGGTTGGCCGTCGTACTCATAACTTAAATTGGTCCCAAATTTGCTCGATTAAGTTCAAATCTGGACTTTCGGCTTGCCATACCAAGCACTCAATTCCAACCTCATTCAGGTTGTCACCCACTACGTGCTCTATGTGGCCTGGTATTATCCTGCATTAGCAAGAATCTCAACGATGTGGGCACAAATGGCAATACGTGTTTTTCGATTATGCGTTGTAAGAACCTCTGTGAAGTTCGTGAATATCTTCATTGTAAAATAACCAATTCGGTGCCGGCGTCCAAGGAAGAGCCACCTCAGAACATCAATGCCACCCGAGGACTATACAGCATGGAGCATAAAATTCTCCCGAGCGTTTCCATACAAAATTACGTCTATCTGAAGATTGGAAGCCAACTCTTACCCCATCTGTAATGAGAACTTATCCCAATGTCCAATTCACACAATTCTGACCATTTTCTGAGCAATGGTAAGAAGAGGTCCACGAGCTGGAGCCGGGCCCCGAGGTTATTTTAATTGAGCTTTCTTCTTAAAGCATTGAGGAAATCGAAACATTTCGGACATGTCTTACGAGATTTTTTATCTCATTTCCTGTAATAATGCGGTTTCGAGGAGCCTGATGACGGATGAATCGTCCTCTCTAGAAGTCCTTGGTCGTCCCTGCCCTGGTCTTCTCGTGTGAAGGAAGCCCAGTATCTCTGAAGCCGAAGAGCTCTTCCCATTGTAAAGTGATTTACTGGCGACTCCGCGTTGCCTGTATCCTTCCTTTAATAATTTGCCTCGCTGGAGCTATTGAAAAAGATTTAAGAGTAAGAATAATATCAAATGAAATCAAGGAAGGAAGAAGATTAACCGAAAACGACCTTTAGGCGTAACATAGTGGAAGTGCTTAAATGCTAGTTTTTGTCCAAATGGGATTAACAGTTCAAAAGTAAACAAAACATTATTTACTGGTTTATTTTCACTACGATAGCTCCTAATTACCTGTAACTATATAGAAAGATTTAATTTAAACTAAATAAATTGAGGGGTGTGTTAGATTTGTCCATCAGTGTCAAATGACAAAGATATTGTATTCAAAACCAAATTAACTCTTAATTTTACAGGTGTGAGTCAGCCTGTTTAGGGATCAATAAGGGCTTTCCCTACGAGTGTGACTCATCCTCGTTCGTCCTTCTGCGCCTTTCACCGTCACGTGACGCAATACCCTTACTCATTCATCTCCGGTCGGTTGGAATACTTGCGTATTGGCATATATGTTTTCCCAAAACCGATTGTCTAAAAATATATTAATTAACATCTGCAAATATTTTAATTGTCGTGGAAATTCGGATCAGACAAGGAAAATATTGTAATAACGCCTACGGTGCGTTTTGAAAATGGCTAGGTTACTATTGCAAGCTGTGCACCGCAATTACAATTGTTATTAGTTTAAAGTGATTCATTGTTGAAGCATTTTATCAGTTAACTCCTTATAGACAAATTAGATCACCTTTGGAAGGGAAAACGATGTAATGAGAAATATGAAATCCATTATCACTTAAGACAACAGAGGGGATGTTTATCCCCGTTAATTGTGACATATTTAAATGGTTAAAATAATTTAGATTTTCTTCTTGAATTTACAGTTCTTTTTCACTTAGATTATTTGTAAGCTTATTTCATAAAGCCTTAATTTTAATTAATTAATTCCATAACGGTTTCATCTTTTTATGAGAGAAGGACGAAGGCTATTTGCCAGGGCCCTATTCACTTGTGCCAGAAGGGTGGCGCACTCATTACCATAATAGATTAGATGTCCTACTCTTGCAGATGGAGCGAGACTGGAAAAAAAATTCGCCTGCGTTTTCGCATGCGACTTGCGAGTATGAGAAATGATAATCTCTTTATGATGTTTTATCGTTGCGTTGTTCATTTTGATGACGGGCTATTTATGCCATGAAAGCGAAAACTCGTCTCGATCACAGTAGGAATTTTAAACTCGGAAAATTAAGCCCAGACGTTATCTTATACACCGTATGTATTTTGTTATTTTTGATTCGTTTGGTTGTTTTATGAGTTTATCAAAAATCTTTGATTTTTTCGGCCGGCCTTCGAGTTGTTAACGTTTGTTTCATCCAGGTATTGTCCGTTGACAGACAAGTTTTATTCTTGTTAGATAAACAGATATACCAACTTTTTTTGAACACAGTGTTGAAAAAAATTGAATCAACTTTTTTTAACGAGGGTTTGCAACAGCAGAGGTCATATCAACCCTCAGGGCCTTTTTTTTTAAAGCCCATTTGTAGGTATGTCAACCTGTCTCTTTTAACAACCTACAGTACTTAGAGCAGAATTGTAGAGTAAACAGAAAAAAAAAATTAATTATTATTTTTAAACGTGTGGTGATTAGTGACCGTTAAAAGATATTTAGTTAGAGATCGTGAGATGCGGTCTGGTGGGATGTAGGTTTCAGAAAAACATTTTCTTCATCGTGCCAACGTTTCGATCTTTATTGAGATCATCTTCAGGGCTCAAAATGTTTATCTTCTGTGTAATTGTGTCATTCTTGCGTGTCGTGTCGAGAGTGCCTGTCGACACGACACGCAAGAATGACACAATTACACAGAAGACAAACACTTTGAGCCCTGAAGATGATCTCAATAAAAATCGAAACGTTGGCACGACGAAGAAAATGTTTTTCTGAAACCTACATCACACCAGACCGCATCTCACGATTTCTAAATAAAAATTCTTTTTAAAAAATATATATAGATTTTATGTTTTTGTCAAATATCTACTTGTAGTACTCGAACTAATCATTATTGAGGAAATAAAAAAAGCACATAATAAAAGAATAACTCATCGTTATTTTGCTGCTCTAGTTGTTCACTATGATTATTTCTATTGTTTATGTGTTTTGTTTGATTTTTACTACTTTTTTTTACTTTTTGATTTTTGTGTTTGTCCTATTGTGTTCAACAACACTACTTATTATCCCCTGGACAACGCCCAGTTATCCTATTATACACTACTCTTGGTTGTGGCCAAAGAAAATATTTTTAATTTTCTATCTTCGCCTAGCTTTCGGAACTTTATTGTACCTTCTGCAGGGCTTTATAAAAGGACTTGACTATACTAGTTACAGTGTATAAACCGTACTTGAGAAAAACCTCTCACTAGTCTTTGTTTTTTTCTTTTCTTTTACGAGGGTTCGCAACAGCAGAGGTCATATCAACCCTCCGGGGTTCCGGTGTTTTTGATTAAAAAAAGCCCGTTAGTAGGTATGTCGGGTTGGATTCGAACCCGGGACCATTACTTTACAGTGATGAGCGCCGTGCCAATGCCTAACCGTTGCGGCCACCGACGTCCCCCAGTCAATTTTATTACAAAATAATAAATATTTCACTGGTGTACAATCTTTGTATTCTCCTCTCACACTTTCTTCGAGCACATATTATTCCTTTTGCTAGCCCACTACAATTTACTAGGCACCCAGCCAATCAACGACCTTCGGCTGGGTTCGAATCCCGCTCGTGACGCTAGCTTTTTCATCTCGATCAAGACCTTAGATCAAAAGTATAATTAATTAAAAAACGTAAGTTGTTTTATAGTTTTGATGTTGGTTTAGATTACATTTTTTAAATATTTTTTTGTGTTAAGTTAGCACTGTTTGCAGTAGGGATCACGTTATGAAAGCTCAATGAACCAGCTCTGAAGTTCATCGAAGTGGCTTATTTCACATTCGAGAAGAGTATCCGGAAAATCCCCAAAACTTATATGTTTCCGTGTCTGTATGGACTTACTTTAACGTCCTGGAATTAACGTGTCATTCAACAAGAATTCAACTATATTTTAAATAATTCATAACAGGCTATGAGAACGGAAGCTGATAGATAAAATGACTGAATGGTTAGTTCATTTAAAGGTATATTGTCCAAATACCGGTAATTTCCCTGTGTAAAATAGAACTAAATCGTTCTATTGTTGCCTTTACTTAACATCTATACATTGTGACTCATGTGAAAGAGCGATTCGTTTTTGAGATAACAATCGATTTCCTGCATATGTACAACCGTCAATCATCGACTTATTTGAGAACTGTTCATTAACGAAAAGTAGATTACCGGCCACAATTAAGTCCGGAGAGTGTGTGACTGGGGCCATTTGTCAGGAAACATACACACACGCACTTTCTCTCTCCATAACACACCCTCTTTCACACACAAGTATCTTATCGTAAAGAATTACAATCGAGATGTACGGGTTTGTATTCCGAGAATTGCCTTCGCTTGAAAAACTCGACCGAGGATCCATCCTTCCCACAGCAATTAGCCCGATCCAGTTACTGATAGGCTCTATCAGTAGTGCACTGTATTCTCAGAAAGGTTTTGAATTTTGTTGTAGTTATTGCAGTGGGAAAGTCCTGCCACTGAAAAATACATCTTTTATTTATTCCAACAATACAAACACACAAAAATTAACAGGCAGTTCATGAATTTTATTATAATAATTACCTATATGGCAAAAAAACTTAAATTTGTTAATAACCGTCTGCGAGAGTGAATATAATTTAAAATTAAAAACATATTCTTTGGTATTTTGCGTTGAATATTTTCAATCATTTAAAATATTTAAACGGCATGCATTAACTCGTTAAAAAATCATGGATGATCACTCTATATTAAACAAAAGAATAGTCCATTAAATTCTGGTCGAGACCTTTGTAAAAATAGAGCTTTGTTCGTCTCAATTAGCCAATAGATTCACAAAGAAGGAAGTTTAACATTTCAGTTTATACTAAAAAAGAACTATAATTATGCATTATTTTAATTTCCTTAAAGGTCTCAGGACAAGAAATTATCTCAGGCTTAGTATAGCGTGACCTGCAAGCCTATACAGAGTTAGGAGACTGTATAAATCTCCCTAAAAGCCTAGTTAACACCACGCAAAGATTAGTTAAACGAGATCTAAAACAGTGGTCGCAATTAAAGCCGAGATGAAACTTTTTCGGCTTTTGACACTACATTAAACGTGCCATATTTTTCAATATGTCCTGAAGTAAATAGAATACGTACAAGCGTTACTAATCAAATACCTGAAGTAAAACTTCATTTCCCCAAACAAAGTATTGAACAAATGTCGTAGAATATGTTTGCATTATTATTTCATATGCAAAATTATTAAGTGAGCGGGTAAAGTAGAGACAAGAAGAAAGAAAGTGAAACTTATGGTAAAATAGAAAAAAGTAGAGGTGACAGTAAATTCAAGGAAAAAAGAAAAATGGGAAATGAAATGCATATGCAAAGGGCATAAAGAGTGAAATGATATGAAGCGAGTAAAACAGAGCNTTCAAGACCAGATATCAAACACTTCTAACAAAAAAAAATTGCCATATGAGGTATCTTTTTACAAGTAAACTATTATTTTGATTTACATACAAGAACTAATTTTGGATATAATTGAAGTATGATATTTTTAAACTTAAACTACATATGTTTACATTCTTATGAAGAGACTTTTTGTATTATTAATTTTTCATTTACAACTTTTAATTTTTTTAATCTGTCGTTTTTATACGTATCTAAAAAGTAGATTATTTTTTTATAGATTTTTTTTTAAATTAAGAGAGAGAGGGAGGGAGGGAGAGAGAGAGAGTGAGAGACACAGAGATTCCATTTTATTTATACATCACTCAGGATTTGGTCTCCAGGACCACTCTTACTCTAAAGTGATATACAATAGTTGAATGACACTCTACTTAATCCTAACAAAACAATTACTTTTTCATACATCATGAATAAATAAAAACCATGTATATAAGAATAACGTGACAAAAACAAATAAAAATTAATTTCTTCTTACTTAAAGAATTACTTACAAAAAAAATTTACAAATAGAGTTCAGCAAGACAATATATCAAACACTTCTAAAAAAAATTGCCATATGAGGTATCATTTTACAAGTAAAAAATTATTTTGATTTACATTCAAGTACTAATTTTGGAGATAATTAAAGTAAGATATTTTAAAACTTAAATGACATATTTTTTCATTCATATTTTAATTTTTTAATCTGTCGTTTTCTACGTATCTAGAAAGTTGATTTTTTTTTAAATTAAGAGAGAGAGAGAGAGAGAGAGAGAGAGAGAGAGAGAGAGAGAGAGAGAGAAAAGCGTTGAGCGATTATTGAAATATAGCATAATTAAGAGAGTAAAGAGGGAGTGTCAGAAAGAAAATCATCCAGCAACGGGATCAAGTAATTAAGTAAGAGAATGATAGCCCTCGATTAGTACAAGAACACATGCAGAAAATTTATTAGATGTTCAAGAATGGTTTGTAATAAGTAAAACAGACGGGATGTTCGTTTCATGATGAAATAAAAACAAAAACATGCCCAGTAGGTTTGAATTGGCTTATCTCTCAGTCTTTTATGTACCCAGACTTACCCAATGGACAAAATCCGAAGTCATGAAGCAATATGACCGTTCTTAGTACTCAGGGTCGGTAAATCATATTTTATGCATATTTCATCTGTCGAGCCCGCAAGCGTCAAAGAGCTCTTTTATTCTGGTAGGGGCCCTACTTGGAATAAGTGTGGTTTTGTGGTCCACAAGTGGATTTTCGTTCATAAGGGCCGACGGAAGTACACGTGGACTTGACTCAGAAGATTAATGAGCCTTGTACGTGAATCCCAATAAATGAGCGCATTCAGCCAAGCCGCCCAGTGAATTTTTAAATTAATTTCTTTGAAAGTAATTTAAAAGGGTTGCTCTAGTTTACAAAGTTTGTTTGTTTGTGTGTATGTTTTTTCTCCATTTCTCTTTCACTTACTCTCTTTCTCACTCTATCTCTCTCTCTCCTTCATTTTATCCCTATTTATTTAACTATTTCTATGTCTACCTCTCTGTTAGAGAGAGTTAAGTTGCAGAGAGGTCGAAGAGACCTGAAAACATTACATCAACCAATCTCTTGGGTTTTTTTTTCTCTCTCTCTCTCTCTCTCTCTTTCTCTTTCTGCATTCCCCCCCCGTCTAATTCCTGTTCGTATTTCTAAGTATAGATTATAAATTTTTATCATCCTATATGTTGTACCGTATTATTTTCCGTGAATGCCAAATGCAAGTGCCGATTATTTTATCCGCCGATTACGTTAATCAAGAAGATTTCTAGGGATTCATCATGGCTATCGAATGTATTGCTCAATCGGCCCGAAATCGTGTCGAATTTTAGCTGATCGTCGATTCCATTTCGATAAATTATCTTAAATTACAAATAAATCACTTGGGATGAAGACCGAAATCTCTGGTACTCTTAAACAGGGTCATGGAAAATACTGATCCCTTGCTCTGATGGTACAATGAATCATGGAGAATCATGATTATAATTGAACAGTTTTATCTGCTGTATAGATAATTTTAATCCGTTTAGGTGTAAATGTTTTCTTTTATGTTAACCTTAAATGAACATGTAAAAAATCAATCAAACTATTATCAATCTATGGAGTATAGAAGCTGTACGAAAATAAATATTGTAAAAAAATAAAAGATTTTAAAATACGCTGATGAATTTTATAGGTGTAGTCTGTCAATACTGTCAACTGTAGAACAAGCAAATCGCAAAACGACGTTATTTTCCTTGAGCTAAAACGGTATTGCCCGGGTATGTCTAGGATATATACCAGGCCTTTGACCGAGTATAGCACTCTGGGCTGCTGTGGAAGCTCAAGAACATCCTACCAGCAACCTTATCCTAAAATCATATCCTAACGATCGTTCCTTCCAACTATCCCAAAGAAATTCATTGTCTTCTATCCATCCTATTCTAGGGCAGCGTGCTCGCTCCTTTCCTGTATTCAATTTATTCCTCCGACCTACCTACGCAACCTTATACACCTTCACCTTTGCCGATGATACCGCAATCCTTCCTCCAATTAAAGATCCTGTCACAGCTTCCCGTATTCTTCAAAATCACCTAAACATCCTAGAATGCTGGCTCCGTCAGTGGAGAATCAAGATCAACGAAACCAAATCAACGAACATAATAATTATTTACTCTAAACAAGAAAACACTCCCACCAGTATACCTCAACGTTCCCATCCCAATTGCGAACCATGTACGATACCTCGGACTCTACCTGGACAAACGACTGACGTGGAACCCCCCCACGACTTAAACGCACAGACAACAACGATTTTTCATTTAGACGACTCGACAGACGATCAAAACTGTCACTAACAAACAAAAGAAAACTTTACATTGCCCTCCTGTCCCCAATTTGGACATAGAGACTTGAACTTTACGGGACGGCTAAGCGTTCTAACCTCAATCGAATCCAATCCCTTCTATCTAAAATCCTCAGAACAATAGTCAACGCCCCTTTCTATGTGTCCACTCAACACATAGACGTACCGACTTAAATGTCCCTCTTATAACCAAGCTGCCCAATCCCGCTACAAAACGTTCCAATCCAAACTACCGCATCATCCGAACCCTTTCGGTCAAAAACCTGTTATCCACCTCATTACCTAATAATCCAAACAGAAGACTGATGCGTCGGTGGCCCCGCGTCACTTGGTAACACTTGACTTAAGACTTGAAATCGTTCTTCTAGGATGGAGTACATCTCGCTCATCGTACTGATGAACTAACGGCTACCATCACTGGATGGTAGCTGTTCAAGCTTTCATGCTACCGTTAATATGTTTATAGGTAAATATTATATGTTTTACTTGTTGCATCGAAGAATGCAGTTGTAAAAAAACAAAAAGTTTTTAAAAAAGTAGGTGTAGTCAATAGGTATATAAGATTTGGATTGAGGTTCATGTTGATTTTTCAAAGAGACGAATAAATCTTCATACTTGCCAAAAAAAAATGGAGGTTGTAATGCTTCTAGGCTTAAAACAACAATTGAGGAAGTACTGATTTAAACAATTTTCTCATTTAAACAGTATGCATTATAAACTGTGTAAACCTCAACGCATAAAATATAAAAACTAAGATTATTCGGAAATTGTGAGATGCGGTCTGGTGCGATGTAGGTTTCAGAAAAATATTTTCTCTGTCGTGCCGACGCTTCGATCTTTATTGAGATCTGAAAGTGTTTGTTTTCTGCGTTGTTAAGAATGCCCTCCACACACGACAAAGAACTCCACACAATTACCCAGAAAACAAACACTTTGAGCACTGAAGATGATCTCAATATAGATCGAAACGTTGGCACGATAAAGAAAATGTTATTCTGAAACCTACATCACACCAGACCGCATCTCACGATTTCCGAATAATCATCGACTTACGGTCACTAATCACCACACATAAAAACTAAGGACGATTTCTATTGATGAGAAAGTTGAAAACTTGGCTTGCGATGGCCATTCGAGTATTTCACGACGTGAATAGAATAAAAGGCGGGTCGTCGTGTTTTAATTCTATTTTTGTTAAGACACAAAGGGCTTGTTCGATAAACAAATTCCATTTGCACGAAAATGGAATAGCTGGGAGATTATAATTGTCCTTCTTGTCACGTTCGAACCCATTATAACGAAATCGGCAGGTACTGCCCGACATGGGACACGGTTCATATCTAGAGGACAATGGTATATTTCGTGTCACTGGACTTCTTTGGAATCCCATCAAAATTCTTATAGCGTATCAATCTCACAGATTCAATCCGCTAATAAATATCGCGATTTAATAGAAATTTATCAATAAGTCCGAAGCTTGTCTTGTTGGAATGGATAATTTAGTTTTGTAAAATGATCTATAATCAGGCTAACATCAATTTATCGAAATAAGTTATGGTTATTTTCTTTGTTTTTAAACATTGTAAACTTATCCATCTATGAAAACATTTATGATTATTACGAATACGATAATTGATTTAGAAGTTCTTAACGTTTTTGATACTTTTTGAGGTATAATTTTCATTGTTTCCTAATGAAAATAATTCATCATGTTTACACTGTTGCAACAAATCTTGCGAGATGGACTAGTCGTTTGTAGTTTGCTTACGCTAGTTTATACTAATAATGGAGGACTTTAAATATTTTTTTGTTTCTAGAGTTCTTGGTCCTTTTATTTCTTAAATTTGTTTTTCTAATATTGCACTTCAATATAAATCAATTAAATCTTTTATGGTAAAGAAAAATACGTACATTCCACAAGGAAATATATTACTTCATCTTTTATTAAATCTCTTTATGGTTTTTAGATTTTTAGTTGTTGACATCTTTTGAAGTGTTTAAGTAAATTATAATGTGGAATGTACACCTTTTGAAGTTCGAGGTGATTATAATTAAATTTAAACGTAGTAAAATATTTATGGGTTTCATGAGAATTACGATTTTAGGGAGATTTTTTTATTTTTTTAACCTTTTGGATTTATTTGTTTTCATTCCTACTGCTAATCTGGGCATTTCATGATAGGTTTGTTCCTCCGCTTAACCTAGCGAAGGATAGGACTAAAGGATTGGCTGAGGTTATTCATAATCAGAGGAGATTTGCTTTATCTCAATAGTGCGCCTTTCCGGGTTAAAGAAAATATAATTTGTTCATTATTTAACGACCGTGTTAAATTGTTGCAAAATGCACTGCCTTATCTGAGATTCGGCTTCTTCATCGAAATTTTGTTAAATTGACTTGTGGCTAAATGATTTCAAAAATGTAATTAATTATGCGCGCCATGCTTAGCACTATCGCCATGAGTTAATATTAGAATTATTTTATTAAATATATTTTAGTATTATAGTATATATTATATTTAAATTTTAGTAAAAGTGGACTACCAATGGGTGTTTGTACTACAAATTATTAAAATTAAAAAAAAAAGATATATATATAATAGTAATGCTTTTTAATCCTAAATTGCTGCCTCCAATAATTTATTTTAATTTGAACGAAAAAAATTATGTGTGATTCTTGACCGCACCTCAGAAATTCAACAAATTACAAAAAAAAATTATAGTTTGTTAGTAATGTATTTGTTAAAAATTAAATTATTAATTGTAATGTTAGTTAATGCTTCATTGTATTTTTTTTTTTTTTTTTTTTTTACTGTGCAAGCCTAAAATTGAAGTCAAATGTAAATCGACCTCGGGCAAACGGACTCCCATGCCGTAAATTTACTTTAATCGTATATTATGTAATGTTTACAACGTTTTTGCAGGAAAGTCTGTATCCTGGTGCAATATACAGATTTTTAAAATTTTAATACATTTAAAATAAAAATACAGTTTTGGAGGAACAAACCTATCATGAAATGCCCATATTAGCACTAGGAGCGAAAACAAATATATTCAAAAGATTAAAAATACACAAAATCTCCGTAAAACAATAATTCTCGTCAAAACCATAAATGTTTTACCGAGTTTAAATTTAGTGTGTGGTGATTAGTGACCGTTAGTCAATAATTATTCAGAAATCGTAAGATGCGGTCTGGTGTGATGTACGTTTGAAAAAACATTTTCTTTATGGTGCCAACGTTTTGATCTTTAGTGAGATCATCTTCAGGGCCTGGGATTTACAAAGATTGTTTAAATTTAACAAATACATGTAGGATGTGGAAAAATTGAATTTATACAATGCAAAAAAATATATTTTTTATATTCAATCTCAGTATTTCTACTCATTCAAAGTGTTTGTTTTCTGCGTAAGTGTGCCATTCTTGCATGTCGTGTTGAGATTACCAGTGAGATATTGCTGTTTAACAGAGTCACTGGCACTCTCAACACGACACGCAGGAATGGCACACTTAAGTAGAAAACAAACACTTTGACTGAGTAGAAATACTTTGATTGAATATAAAAAATAGATTTTTTTGCATTGTATAAATTCACTTTTTTCCACATCCCACGTGTATTTGTTAAATTTAAACAATCTTTGTAAATCCCAGGCCCTGAAGATGATCTCAATTAAGATCGAAACGTAGGTACGATAAAGAAAATGTTTTTCTGAAACCTACATCACATCAGACCGCATCTCACGATTTCTGAATATTTTAAATTTAGTTACAACGGGCCAGCAATTACCTTGAATTTCAAAAGTTATACACTATTTGACTTCATTCCACATTATCATATACTTTACAACTTCAAAAGATATAAAAAACTAAAAATCTTCTAATGAAATATTATTGCGATAACCGTAAAGAGATGTAATAAATAATGAAGTTGTGATGTAATGAACGTATTTTTTTTCTTTACAATAAAAGTTTTCATTGATTTATGTTAAAGTGCAATAATATACTGCAATATTAAAGAGCAAGAAATCTAGAAACTACAGAATGTTTTAGCCCTTCATTATTAGTATAAACTATGGTAAGCACACTAGAAACCACTAGACCATCCCACAAGATTTGTTACAACAGTGTAAACGTGATGAAAAATACGAAAGAATGAACAGTATCCTCAAAAACGTTAAGAACCTTCAAATCAATCAGTAATTAATTCGTGATAGCCATAAATGTTTTCATTCTAGATTTAAAATATTTTTACCTCCTAATTACGTTAAAATGAATATAAATTTTTTCTCCAATAATCCTTTGGGATCAAATGTTACGTAGATTCTTCATTAAACAATTATTTTATGCGTTGATAATAACGTGGTGGTAGAACAGCATTGCTGAGTATTGTTTTAACCTGGTTTCCCAAAGCGATGATGCCGAGTTTTGCGATTTAGCAGTCTTTTCGCCCCGTCACTGTCCCCCGGGAGGAAACAGAATTTCAAGATATTATTGCTCCGGGAGGACGTTTGTCATCCGAATGAATCTCCCTTGACTTATCTCCCTAGGCGAAACTTCTCTCAACTAATAAAGAAATATTGCTCAACCGTTTATAACATTTTTCGTTTATTTTGATCCCGAAGGCAAAGTTTCATCGCGGAGACCCCGAAAACCCGTTTGGGTAGTTGTCGAGACTATCCCGGCACTCAGACGTCCTGCTAGGAAAGCCAATCTGTCTAACGGGTCACGTAGACGGCGAAGTACATGGCAGGCCGAGTTTTATCGATTTCGCACACTATTGAAAGCTCGGATTATATCCGCTGTGTTCGTCGTGCCTGGGGTCTGGACACAGTTTTTACCGGTTCGACTTTACAGTTTGTTACATGGGAAACTGACCACCTATTGGTGGCCCCAGAAACCGTCTTGAAAGTTCTGAGCTTATAACCGACCTTCTGGCCAGCGACCCAGTGGAATCATGAGCAATCTTCACACATTACAGGTTCGCCTAGAGTCGTTTTTAAGTCAGAACCATTTAAATTTAATTCTGTTTTTGTGTCCACTGGTAGGCATATCTCTCTCTTTCTTTCTTTCTGTACTCTCCTTCTTTTTTCTTTTCCTTCTCTCCCCTTCTCTCTTCTTCTCTCTCTCTCTCTCTTTCTTTCTTTCTTACTTTCTTTCTTTCTTTCTTTCTCTCTCTCTGTACTCTCCTTCTTTTTTTCCCTTCTCTCTCTCTCTCTCTCTCTTCTCTCTCTCTCTCTCTCTCTCTCTCTCTCTCTCTCTCTCTCTCTCTCTCTCTCCCTCCCTCCCCCTCCTTCTAAAAAAAAAGAGGGGGGCTGACAGGCTGACAAAAATAATATATTTGTAAATCCATTAGGCCGACTGGTTTGTCTGACCAACGTGGTCTTCACACATCGTGTGCCAGCACATTTGGTAAAGCAGTAAAACAAGCTTTGTGTCAACCCGTCGGAATTTTAGATTTCTGATAGAAAACAAATTTTCTTTGCCATGAAAACATTTTACCTGCTGGTTTAAATTATAAAATAATGAAGTGATCATTCCTGATTGCCACGTGTCTTTATGAAACTGTTCTTTATTTTATTGCTTTCGTTTTAGGTTTCAATCCAATCTTTATTATTCAGAAATCGTGAGATGCGGTCTGGTGTGATGTAGGTTTCAGAAAAAATTTTCTTTATTGTGCCAACGTTTCGATCTTTATTGAGATCATCCCCAGGGCTCAATGTGTTTGTTTTCTGCGTAATTGTGCCATTCTTGCATGTCGTGTTGAGATTCACTAATCTCCACACATTACTATCAGTCCTATATTTTTTTTTCTTCATAAATATTATTTTTTTCTTTGAATATACAAAACGAGGCTGAAAAGTAGACTCGACCGGTATGGCCTGGCTTCTCGGGGTTCAGCAAGATTTATCATTTTATTTTGCCTGTCGGAAAATTAATGAAGAACATAACTTTTCGTGTGACCGGCTAGCTAGATTTTAGAAACAGGCCTATTTCGTGTATAGGCCTGGACGGTCGCCAGTTTTTCGTGAATGAAATCAGGCCAAATTATACAAAACGTGGTATTTGGCGTTCATTTTCTAAACACGCAACTCGATTTTTCTTCCTTTCGGAAAATCAGTCCGATCGATATTCCTCAACTGCTTAAGCCGGGTGTTATTATAATTCTTTCATTTAAAAAAAAAAATGAATAGTCATGATAACACTCGCCGTTCTATCGGCCTTATATGTATAATTTAGATTTATACTAGTTTCAATAAGATTAGATACCGTTATTTGAATTGGGAACGAGATACAGTATTAAATCTCTCCTGGGGATAAATCTAACTCTAGACTTTCAGCACCGGGACCAGATGTGATTCTGTTTATCTCAGTAAAACGATTGTTTGAAGGGGGAAGCATCGGTATATTTCTGTTGGAAACCTTTTATTTGAATCAGAGGATAACTTAAAAGAACTTATACATCCTGTACGAACTTCGTTAAAGCATAAAATATATATTTGTTAAAATGTTTATGACATAATAAGCGTAGTAACTACAGTCAATGACCTACTTCTTAAGAGAAAGACCGAGTTGATTGACTGAACTAAGAAACTAAGAAAGTACAATGTACAACAGAAAAAAACCCACTTCCTAGTCTCAATTCATCTTCATCATCAATATAAGTCATGTTTATTTAATGACGAGTTTGAGCTGTAAAAATATCTGTCGGAATTTGCCTTAAAAAAATGAAGAACCAAATGAATTAGTTTGATGTGAACGAAGTTTTCTCGCATTCACGATACCCTCAAAAATGAAATTGAATAGGAAAGAAAGTAGGATCGTGGCCATTTCGAAACTTATCGCACATTACTGACCGTTCCTTTAGTCGAAAGTTTTATTTTATAAATGGATTCCAATGTTTCTCTTTTCTTCTTTTTTTAATTAGTGTGAATCTGTTTTTATCTATCACACTTGTAATCCCTCCAGTGAATAAAAGAAGACGGAGTTTAATAGGATTTGTAAATCCATTAGGCCGACTGGTTTGTCTGACCAACGTGGTCGACACACATCGTGTGCCAGCACATTTGGTAAAGCGGTAAAACAAGTTTTGTGTCAACCCGTCGGAAGTTTAGATTTCTGATAGAAAACAAATTTTCTTTGCCATGAAAACATTTTACCTGTTGGTTTAAATTATAAAATAATGAAGTGATCATTCCTGATTGCCACGTGTCTTTACGAAACTCTTCTTTATTTTATTGCTTTCGTTTTAGGTTTCAATACAATCTTTATTATTCAGAAATCGTGAGATGCGGTCTGGTGTGATGTAGGTTTCAGAAAAACATTTTCTTTATCGTGCCAACGTTTCGGTCTTTATCGAGCTCTGAAGATGATCTCAATAAAGATCGAAACGTTGGCACGATAAAGAAAATGTTTTTCTGAAACCTACACCACACCAGACCGCATCTCACGATTTCTGAATAATTATCGATTAACGGTCACTAATCACCACACCAATCTTTATTGTTTAAGTTAGATTTTACAAAAGTTTTTGTTATAATTAGAATTTTTATTATTTGGAAATTATTTAATAAAAATTTTAATTAGCGAGTGAATATAATAATAGTATTATTAAACAGAGGTTGTAGAAGCCAAGATGAATCGATCTAATCCTATGATAAGGAGTACTGTTATGGGTCCGCTTATTTTCGCTGTTTATTGGAATTATTCATTATTATACAAATCACATCTTTTTTTTTCTTTTCTTCTTTTACGAAAGTATTTCAACTGCGAGGTTATATAAACTCTCGGTGGTGCCAGTATTTAAAAAACAAAAAACGTTCGAATGCGGGGCCCCCTGGGTTCGAACCAAGGACCTTTACCTTACACTAAAGTATTAGAATGGGTGGTTTTTGAAGTATGGGTGGTCTTAATTCATCGGTTATTATTGTCTTTAGACCAATTTTATTTATTTAAAGTTTCCCAAAAAGAGGAAGTTCCCTGATGTTAGAATCCAAGAACTGTCGACAGTACTGAGAAAATTATAGTTGTTCACTAGTTTTCGTGGGCTGCTTGAACAATTGATGTTTTTCAATTAATTAAGGTTTTTAGTTGGGATAAAAAAGTCAGTGTCACGAGCGGGATTCGAACCCACGACCTTCGGCAAGATACGCCGCTACTCTACCACTTGAGCTATCGTGACATAAAACCTTAATTAATTGAAAGGCATCAATTGGTCAAGCGGACCACGAAAACTAGTGAATTTGATAAATTAAATTGAAGTGTATTTTCACTAAAGCTCTCCTTGGCCATTTCATTTAACGCCGAGAATCAAATATATTACACGACATTCGAAAAATGGCAGAAAGGGGGGAGAATTCAAAAGGTGGTGTTGAGACGGGAAGTTAGTGTCCGAGTGGATCGAAGTCACGATAGCTCAAGTGGTAGAACAACGGCGTATCTAGCCGAAGGTCGTGGGTTCGAATCCCGCTCATTACACTGACTTTTATCTCAACTAAAAACCTTAATTAATTACAGTTGTCATAAAAAAATTTGTCCGTGGTTCTTTGTACATCTCCAGAAAACGTTTTTGGGCTTTCTTAAAAATACACAAGTGCAACAATTTGTAAATTGGATTGTCATGTTGAAGAGGAAATTCGGTCAAAACCGAGGATACTCTGGCGAAAATAAATTATATAAATAGAACAGGAGTGCTTTGTGAGTCTGGACTGTCTCGTATGACAGCAGGGCTATTCTGCACGAGGTTTTTCGCTTCCACTTCCACAACCCAAATAACCCAAGCTGGATGTGAAAGCAGTGTGTTTAGCTAAATTACTAATAATAGCATTAGCTTGGCTTTCCGAGGCAAGAATTGGAATGGTATTCGTGAGTAGTTTTCGGTTAATCTCCAACACTGATAAGATCACATTGCCTTTTGATGGAGGGACCGGGGAGGTCACGAAACCAGCAACTGTTCCGTCGTGGAGTGAAACGCAGAACGGAATCTCGCGTTTAGGGCCGGCATGTGTATTTTTTTCTTTCAAATTTTGATTAATTACTTGACGGAGAAACGGCATCCCAGGTTTTCGGTCGGGGTTGGTGTTTTCATAACGGGATCGACCACGGGGAGATGTCGTTTTTGTTGGAAATTCGGGGTTAGGGAGAAAGGCGTGGGATCTCCATGGAGACGTGCTTCTGCCAACTGCACTACCTGCACCCAATCGATATAAACATAGGCCTTTCCCCACGTGGGAAATAGCCGCTAGGGCCTACAGAATAGTTTAGTTTAATTTTTAATGATCTTGATCTAATCGGATTTTCGGGACGATCTAAACAAAAATATGACGATTGTACCATCAACACCTGCTGTCCTCTGTCACAATCGTTGAGAAGTCTACTTACTGGATTATACATATGTAATTAACACTGAAAAGGACTCGTGTCATGATGACGAAAACGTTCTAAAGAAAACACCATGCTGCAGTGTACTGTTCAACAACCTACAGTACTTAGAGTAGAATTGTAGAGTAAACAAAAGAAAGTTTTAATTATTATTTAAAAAAAAATAATANATAACTCAGCGTTATTTTTCTGCTCTGGTTGTTCACTATGATTATTTCTAATTTTTTGTGTGTTTTGTTTGATTTTTACGTTGATTTTGTGTTTGTCCTGATGTGTTAAATAACACTTTTTATTATCCCCCTGGGCACCGCTGAATTATAAAGCTAGTAATATATATATATTCAAATAATGTTCTCTTGGTTGTTATCAGGGATGTGGTAAAAGAAAATATGTTTAATTTTCAATCTTCGCCTAGCTTTCGGAACTTTATTGTACCTTCTACAGGGCTTTACAAAAGGACTTGACTAGACTAGTTACAGTGTATAGACCGTACCTCAGAAAAACCTCACATTGTTTTTTTTCTTTTCTTTTACGAGGCTTCGCAACAGCAGAGGTTATATCAACCCTCGGGGTGCCGGTGTTTTTCGAAAAAAAGCCCATTTGTAAGTTTGTCGGGTTGGAAGGCAGGCCCGCTGGATTCGAACCCGGGACCTTTACCTTACAGTGACGAGCGCCGTGTCAATGCCTAAACCGTTGCGGCCACAGACGACCCTCCCATTGTTGTTTTTATTGCGAATTTTACTGTCTGTGATGTTACATAAAACTAGTCTAGTGATTTCATAGTTGAAAACGAGAAGAAAATATTGGAAAGTTTTTCAGAAATTTTTTTCTTAATTATTAATTGTTCAGTGTTAACATGAAAATACAAAATTTTAATTTTATATACGTCTGACTGAAAATCAGTAAGTACAAAAATGTGTCTTATTCTTATATATATATTTGATGTTCAATTGGCCAAAATTGTATAATATATCATCTTGTAGAGCCCTGAAGAAGGTACAATAAATTCCGAAAGTTAGGCGAAGTTTTAAAATTATAAATATTTTCTTTGACCACATTCCTGATAACCGAGAACAATTATCTGCATAAGTTGGTCGAAAAATCTACAAAACTTTTTTTATTAGGTTAACAACAACAACTTCCGTGTTGTTTTAGTTTTTTTCTCGTCTGTATTTAGAGTAAATATTTTGTACAATGTTTCTGCTTTGGTTGTTCCTATGTTGCTTTTTTAAATGTTTTCTTTCATTTTTCTTTCTTTTTGTACTTTTTTATTAAGTTAAAGTTTGGAAATAAATCCCTACTTGGGTAAAAAGTAGAATTACTATATTAATTCCATTTCCCATTTTTAACATCGCCACCACTTTTTTCCTTTTTTCCCATTTATAATAAATTTTCTGCCTTTTGGTTCTATGTAATGGAAGAAAAGAGTATATAGCTTATTAAATGAAGATGCTGTTGTGAAAGCTCTATTTAAATTTGCTCAACTAGGTTGCAAATTTAGTTTTTTTTTAATTTATCAGGTTTTGAAAGATTTCGTGTTTGATTTTGTACGAAAAATTAAAAAGTAAGTTCTAGAAGCGCGCCTTCTTAAAAGAAATTGAACGCTCTTTTCAATGATTTCTTTTGATTTACCCAAAAATGAATAGTTCATAGATAGTTGGAAAAACAGAAATGAAGTTGACCACATGGTTCGTACGAACATTTTTGTTTCATTTGAGGTGTAGAAGCACCTGACGAACTTTACCACACGAGCTTGAATAACCCTGAAGATTTAAGTTGAGTGAGCCTTTAACTAATGTACGTAGCAAGCACATTAATGTAAATGCATCTATGAACGTTTGATGTTACTGTTTCTATTATATAGAAGTATTCAATATGTTGTACATAAATAAAAACCATATTGATATAAAAAAAACGTATTGAGCCGAAGGTCGTGGGTTCGAATCTCGCTCGTAACAATACCTTTTTCATTTCAACCAAGACCTTACATACAAAGAATAATTAATTCAAAGAAGTAATTTGTTCAATCGGACCACTAAATATAATGGATAAATAAAAACTTGCGCGTAATACTTTATTTGCTCCTTTTTATGTTGCGTCCCAGACCAATAACCGTTAGCGCCCAGTTTATTTACGTGTTACTACTTATTTTTTCTTAATAATTACTGGTTAACAAGCAAATTAACCTTAATGAGCCAACAAGGTGAGGAAAATTATTACAACATGTATTTGTTCTGTGTCCCATTGAACGATATTGCCTTCTCAAAGTCAAAAATTAAATTATAAAGAAAATTACATAAGACTCAAAGGCGTTCCATTGAACAATATTGCCTTCTCAAAGTCAAAAATTAATTTATAAAGAAAATAGCATAAGACTCAAAGGTGTCCCATTGAACAATATTGCCTTCTCAAAGTCAAAAATTAATTTATAAAGAAAATTACATAAGATTATTTTTACGTTTGACTTAGGTGTTTATAGGATTGCATCATGAAAATGCCCGAATGATTGCAAGACGTTATCAGTACAGGCGGCGCAATATGTCATGAATTAATTATTGACCATGGTCTAGAAATTATTGAATGAAGAAACTCGTCTTGAGCGTGATAAATTACAATAGAATCTCGTTATGATTTTTTTCTATGTTTTTATCCATTCAAATGCTATTGCGATGTTTATATCCAATAGAGATTAGAAGTACAATATTGTTAGTTGAAATGCCAAACCGATAATACTCATCGGTTTTGAATACATTCCGATTAAAACTAGTCGGCTTGAGCAAATGTCGAGGCTACCGTATGTAAATACGGAAGAAATGTTGGTCTGAAAGAGAGAAAAAAATATCAAAATGGTAATAATGACAGCCTGGAATAACAAAACCGACACAAGTGTTTAGTGGGGAGTGGGGTACAGCTCGAAAATGACTACGGCAGAGGTCATTAACTGTTGTACAGATGGCCTGATTTCTCAGTCCTGTCATGCAATTTGCCGTGAAAGATTATCCGAAAGAAAATAATAATAATAATGTTATTACTTTCAAATTGTGCAGTGGCTATTGCGTGCGTCAAAATAAACAGTAGATTTGAGACGATCAAGGCCTTTATAAAGATAACATTGATTGTGTTTTTATTGGCTCTTATGCAACAGCGTTAAATCGCTCATAAAACATGTTTGTTACATACACGAAGCGACTTTAAATTAAATAAAATCAGTTTTGTACTACAACCCTAACACACTAACATATAAGAATATCGAAAAAAAAGTAGAGTACACACAAAAAGGCGTTCCAGTATGATAAAAAATTATTTTTATTACAATTCTTCATGTATAACTAATATAATCAAAATTATAATAATCTATAATATATGGTTTAAATAATAGATAATATAATACTTTTACGATGTCTGTAATCCGTAATAAATTTTATCTTTGTTTACAAAAACTCTTTACAAGTCTTGTCTTTTGTAACTCTCATTAAAAGAATACTAAATATAATAAATCGACAAAATTAAATATCAGATACATACCTGCAGAGATAGATTAGTAGAGTCGTGAGACATGTAGGGAGATAAACATAGAAATGCATAATTGAATGTATTCACAGACGGACAGGAAAACTGTCAAATAGACTGAATTATGACTGCTTGGGTCAGTGTAAATCTTAACAAAGGTTTCATTAACAAAAACCCCAAAAGATCAGACGGCCAAGCAGCCATAAAAGAAGTCACATCTAACCTTCACTGGGTGTATCCAAAATGAACAGCTTGACAAAATCTTGCGTCCTAGGACTCGAAGGAAAACTGCATAATAAAAAAGCAGACGACTTGCCAGAGTAGGATGTGCAAGAGCACGTATAGGCCCTGAACCTATTAGTTGAAATAACAGGAAGAAATAATGCTCCATCTTTGAAGGGATACGCAAAAAAAAAAAAATGTGTGGACGAACCCTACAGGTGACAGACCAAAACTGGCAAACCTATTGCTTCAGCTGAAAAGGCAAAACTCAGACGAATGACAGACACCTATCTACACAACTACTCAATGATGACCCTGTCTGTAGGTTATGAAATCAGGAGGGAGAAACTTCCCTTCCACCTATCTTCGCATGCAAAGCAACCACTCAATGGAGGTATCCCAGGATATCAAGAAGCCCCAGGAAAAGGAATCGCAGGAATGACCAATTACTTCTGAAGAGAAGGATCTAGTCAATTGAACTAAACTAAGAAACTAAGAAAAGTGCAATAAGCCAGAAGGCTGCAATCCTTTGGGAATATAAAACCCCCGCTTCAGGTCTTCCGTCATCATCATCATGAAAAATATGTATATATACTGTTAAAATATAGATAAATTCGTTGAAAGATAAAATTAGCTGACGATATATATGTATATTGTCTTGTAAATAAGTTATCCGATAAGTTATATGTACTCTGTCTTTTTCCCTCATTAAAAACAAGATAGCAAGGTAGCAACCAGTTAAGTAGAACAATATATATATATATAAAGTGGAAGGTTTATGGGCCGACAAACAGCTGAGGTCATCGCCGGCCCTCCGCGTGTATTCCTTCTATTTCCTGTCTTTCTCGCGTATTTTATATTGAACTGCAGCCATTTGAGCATCTCAATCTGGTTACTGACTCTCTCCTTTTACTTGTATATTACGTCGTTATTTTAAAATGCTAGCCTCTTGTTAGTACCTCAGGTTGTCAATTTAAAAATAGATACACAACATACAATACATAACATATATATCGCTACAAACATAGAAGTCTGGTCACATTCTCTCCCCCAGAGTACTCGATATTCCTCGGGGCGGGGTTGAACCCACTCCATTCGCTCTAATAACTTACTTTTACTCTCCAGACGTCACACACTCACCCCAGAGTACTCGATATTCCTCGGGGCGGGGTAGATAACCCCTTCCTTTCATGCTTAAATTATATTCATTCCAACAGAGTAAAATATAAACAACATACAATACTAACATAAAAGTCTGGTCACATTCACTCCCCCAGAGTACTCGATATTCCTCGGGGCGGGGTTATAAGCAACCCCTTCCATTCGCTCTAATAACTTACTTTTACTCTCCAGACGTCACACACTCACCCCAGAGTACTCGATATTCCTCGGGGCGGGGTAAATAACCCCTTCCATTCACGCAAATAAATTACATTCATCCTAGTGTATTAACATGAACATCACACAAACACGACACAAAAACTTCAGACACAACACAAGCACAGCACAAACACACATAAACTATATACATTTGAAAATCCCTATAGCCCTGAGGTACCGGTACAGCGATTTGTGCCCGCTGCCGTGCCCCAAGACTACTTGGAAGATGATATTCCAAAATATTGCCTATAAACGTAGTAGAACAATAATAAGGGACATTTGACATGACCTTTGATAAATAAATAAAAAGATAACACTTAGAGATCAAGCGGATGCCTTGATAAAGATTTGAATTAAATCGAAACGTCGGCAAAGATTCGAAGTCGTTTTCTTTCCAACAACCATTGACCGAAATTCCCATCACCACCGATACGAACACCACAATTAAAAACAAGATGTTAGGTGTCATATATGTTTTGAAAGCAAATAAAATAATAAAGTAAATAGTCTTTCTGATAATATTAAATATATCAAAAGTAGGTTTCTATATTTAAACAAAATGTGTTGTTCAATAATTTTTACGATATTAGTATCATCAGGTTGTCGAAAAAGAAACAAAATATTTTTAAACCATCAAGAAACATCTTCGTGTTTACTTTTAGAAAGGTTGAAAACCAGTGCAATGTTACTTTGGGGATTTTAAGTCGTCGTTACATTTTTCGTGTTCCGGTTTTTAACCCTTTTTGAGGAATTTTCCTTCCATAAAAAAGCAAAGTGCGAATCGAAGAAAACATTCCAACACCACCTGACTTAAATCGTGGCAAATCCGACCGTGCAAAGGGTTGGGGTTCATCGTCCGAAGATTGCATATCTGTGACAGCCGATTAGGAATTTTTTTCAAACTTGTTTTGATTTTCTAGAAGCTGTTAAAAGACATGATTCTATATAGAACCTTTTTTTTTACCTTTTTAGGTTTTTCCGAGTTTCTAATTATTAGGTCGGTGTAACAAATATTAATATTGCACTCTTATCGGAGAATATATTTACCTTATTGTGGAAGTGAAAAGAATGTTTCTTTTTAGCCTGAAAATTGAATCGATCATTGGATTTGGATTTATCTAAGCTCAAATCTGCCCATGTACATACATACACACATGACCAGAATTGAGCCTATCACTTGTCGCTGTCCACCTGCAATTCAAGTTTTTGTCGTTTATAATAAATTGCCGACAGTCTTCGAGAATCACCCACCTCGGGTGTTGGCAGTCCGGGTCTTGCTCCTTCAGCCACCGAAGTTGGGCTCCGGATGCTGTCAACAGCTAGGTCATTTTAGCCCCCAACACAATCTGTTCCGAGAAGCAAATCATTCACACTCACTCGTTCTTAAATTCATTCTTTCCTATTTAAATACCTTTCACTTCATTGGGGTATCGAGTACTCGACATTCATCCATGATCCTTTCATCCTATTACATAACTAACCTAATTGAGATGGGGTACTCCCATCCGCCATCACTCCTCATACACTACATATTCATGGTAATAAATGCATTCACTCTCAACACACGCTATGAACGCAAAACTAATTCTCTAAAACATGCTTGTTTCATCAAACAATCGGAACGGGGGACAGATATTCGCTGCTCAAGCACAATTCTCATATCGGTCGCATTCCTACACGCTCTCTATACAGAGCCAAGGAGTTGCACCCTCCAATTAGGTGGGGCACATCGAGCAACCTATCTCTCGCTGGCTTTGGCCGTAAAAGTAAGTGTTAGTGTCAAGCTTGCATGGCCTATTCTTAATCGGGTAAAGATGACCCTTCTACGAGTCAGATCCTCCGAGGGCCACTTATCGAAAGTGTTCTTGATACGTGATTGAATCGACCATTCTCCATATATACAAACTTATTTGTTATTTATTTTTCTCTATTTCAAGTTCAATTTCACCAGAATAAACCATAATTCCCTCTGAGGGAAATAAACCACTCGGGAAACTTAATGAAACCCTACAAAAAAGAAAAGTTAGTCCAGTAAAAATCACAATCGTAATGCCATCTATTTAACCCAATGAAGTTAAATTTAAGGTTCATGCTTATTTTCTTTTTATTGATCATTAAATCTCACTTGGATTACGGTCTCATTCGTGCTTTAAGTTTTTAAACTTCAATTAGGGAAAATATTTGTATGGCCCTTTGATGTTGCATAACAACTGGAATAACATCGAAGACATTGAAATACAATTTGTTTGGTTAACTTGAATCTTGAAATAAAACCTATGGATTAAGCCACCGTAAATATTGCATTCAAATGAAAGAAATAACAAAATGGACGTTTTTTTTAATGTGGCATGAATCGAAAGAGATAATAAAACGACGAAGCAAGATCTGGTCTGTATAGTGGAAGTGGCATGTTCCATCCTAAGAAAATCTAGTAATTGTAGGCATTTTCCTGCTGCAACAGGACTCCTAGGGTTAACTAAATGCTGGGACAGTTTCACCTACTTTTTTGCTGTTACAGAAGAGTACAAAACTGTAGAACATCTATCAGGAAGAGATTTTTTTATGAATCTTGAATAGTTCCAAAAATATTTCTTTACACACTTCAACGAGCGACTGGGATGCCGTTCGATCGAGATCCATTTTCTACGGATTATCAAGATTTTGCCAGTAAACCGTCTTTTCACGAAACCTCACAATCTTCGACGTTGCTCCAAGATATACTAAAATTGTTAACGAGTAATTGATTTCATACTGGATTCAGTGTACATACTTGGATTTTTTTAACTTTCTCTTTATGATTCTGTGTAAATGAAAGCTTTGGTGTAAGAACATTTTTTTTTATTTTATGTACCGTACAATCTAGGAATTGAATAAAGTGATTTCGAAGGTACGCGAAGCGTTGACGTATAGTAAGTAATTTCCGATGGAGGATAGTCGAAGTATGACTGCATCATCATCTTGGCTAAAAACCAATATGGAAACTTTTTACTTAGGTTACTTTTTTCCCATTAAATTGATTGACTTACTTTTTAAATACTTACTAACTTAGCGTCGTTTTTTGGTTATTTTATTTCCTTTGTTTTAAATTGTTTTCTAACTCAGTTTTATTTCTTTTTTGCAGGGGTCTGGTCAAACGTTATCAACCAAAGAAGAAAGAGGAAGAAGATTACCAGTAAGTACTGTTTTCCTCCATGTTTTCGTGGCCGGTCCCGTCCGGGTATACAGGGTAGCGCGAAACGGGCACGTGTCCGCCGATGCGCTCCAGTCCATGATGGTAAAACGTGTATGAATTGAACTACGGCCCGTTCGGTGAATGGAGGAACATTCCTCAACGTAACTGCCGTTCTTTTTGATTGCTCCCTCAGATTACAAGTCACGGAACGTAAAATTTTCCCTTCGTCTTATCAAATAAAACGCGTCTCTTGTTAGGGTCGGTTCACGACTGCTTTTACCTTCGCCAAGTCGACGAGAACGGAGTATGTACAAAACATGGACGTAAAGATAATTAAATTGATTTTGGACGATTTAACTGTTTCTTTTTAATGACAATATTTCCATTGTAATTGTATCCATTTGCAATTGTTTCTTTTCTTTTGTGTTAAACCGAGTTTATTTCTCGTCTGTGAATATTTCTTTTTAGCGTGCCGTGGGAATAGATCAATCAAACAAATATATAAATTATACATGAGATTGTGTTAAAAACATGAATTGTAACAGGTGGCGTAAAACGTTCAACAGACCTGGTCGGCAAAATCGATGAACCCAGAAAAAAAGTCAAACGAGCCGGTTCAAGCTTGGCCGAACTGATTGATCGTTTACTCTATCATCCAAAAACCTAAGCCAAACCTTTTTGTGACTAGTTGGAAAAGCGAGGAGGTGAAATTCATGGCAGGTTGCACTCTGGGAATTTTCACAGCCCCACACGGTCGCGGAAGCCCATTGTCTCGGCCAACTGCGAACAGACTTGATAACGAAAAAGTTTATTCCGTAAAGTTCGAAATATTCTCTGGTTGTATCTGGTTTAAATGTCAACATTTATTAGGTTTGGTGATCCGCTTGACCAAATGAACTCTTTTCAATTAATTAATCTTTTTTTAATTAAGGTTTTGTTGAGATAAAAAAGTCAGTGTCACGAGCGGGATTCGAACCCACGACATTCGGCTAAATGTGCCGCCGCTCTACCACTTGAGCTATCGTAACTTCGATCCACTCGTACACCAACTTCCCATCTCTTGAAAAATGACAAAAAGGAGGAAAAATTCAAAAGGTGGGGTTGTGATGGGAAGTTGCTGTTCGGGTCGATCGAAGTCACGATAGCTCAAGTGGTAGAGCAGCGGCGTATTTAGCCGAAGATCGTGGGTTCGAATCCCGCTTGTGACACTGACTTTTTTATCTCAACCAAAACCTTAATTAAAAAAAAAATTAAATATCAACTTCATTCGAAACCGAACTGTTGCTGATGATAAAAGTAAACGTCTCGCGACCCGCCTGGTAATTTGACTGGTGGTTATAAAATGGTTCCGAAATGTTTTTCATTGTTCGTCGTAAATGCCGAAAAAAGTTCTGCGATACAATTGTTATGCTAATTCACCTGTCTTAAAACTATGTCGGATGTCTTCATGATAACAGTTCTTATCTTTTATATCCGAGATGTCCATACGTTGGTTGTATGTATGTGAAAGAAAGTAAAGTCTCTCTCTCTCTCTCTCTCTCTCTCTCTCTCTCTCTCTCTCTCTCTCTCTCTTTTTTCACATTTGTAGCCTATAAATATTTGTACTTATTACAAATGTGATCAAAGTACTTATTTTTTCACATGTTTACTCTAATGCCAGCGCTGCAGCCGGAGGGCACATGCCATGAGAAACCAGCCTTTGCTGGCAGTCAGTATGAGAAATTAAGGGGCAAGGAGGTCTTGAAGGGTCGTTTAAGGGGTTAAGGGGACGTAGCGTGTTCTCGGGATGGAATGTGCAGAGAAGGTTCGAGCAGTAGAGTTAATATGGATCGAGAGGTTGGTGTCAAACTTTTGGACGGATCGCGGTTAAAAGAAATGTTGAGGTCGTTGTGGATAGTGAGTTTACTGACGTAGTAATATTTGACAATTCGTCTGAGTACTATAGATTGGAAGAATGCGCTGGGTGTTGGACGGCTTGGCAGAAGCCCACATTTCCACTTCGTATGTTTAAAGTGGTCGCAGTGAGCTGTTAATGTAATCTGACTGTTTTCTCTTAAATCTTATGTGGATTTCACATCAGTCTGCTAGCCTATGTATAATCCTAAGTGAATGGACGTCGGTATCTCTTTGCTGTAGATAGTTGTAGGTGGTGATGATGGTCAGCAGTATAGATGATATAAAGTACGGGACCAAGAATGCTCCCCTGTGGGACGCATGTATCGGACTAATTTTTGACAACTCGTTGCCGCATCTCACTTTGAAACAGCGGTCTGTTAGGTAGGATTTCAAAATAAGACATTCAATTTTGTTTAAGAATGTAGGTGTTTTATTTGACTCTATTTGAACTTTTATGTACAACATAGATTTAGTTGTAAATAGAACGATTAAGTTATTAAATTGAGTTTCAGTTATAAAATATTAATTGTTTAAAAACAGTATATTATTATTTGGTTCTGTTTGTTCCGAGGTCTGCCTACAGTAAATTATTTAAATATTGACCTTTTTCAATTTGTACGTCTCAACAATTTTACATCTAGTATAAAAATAAATACTGTTTTAAAGGAAAAAATATTGAACTCTTCAATTGTTCCATTAGATCTGTATAGAAAGGTTGTTGTTAGTTGTTAATCTTACAATTAGTCAATAAGAATTAACATCATCAGTAGATGCTTTTGTGAGTACATCAAATTAAAACCATGTGCCGTTAATAATAATCATTTTTTGGTTAGCATATTTGGACCTTTCTTCCAACGTATAATTTACTTGTTAACATACTTTCTGAGATTATATAGTCATTATTTTCTTATATGAACGAATAGAAAGACAATTTATTTTTCGAGAAAATCACAACTATTTAAAGTGCTAGATGTTCCTGGACGTGTCATAATCGTTCCACTGCGGGTGGTATGAGGGTCTCCTGTACATAATAAAGCCAGTCCTTCCAAACACCTTATAATCCGCTCCTACCTTACAGGAGGATTCTTCCGAGTTTACCATGGGTCGGTTTAATCCGATTACTGTCCTCTGGGAGCTGGAGTAACTCCTCTACACCTCAGACAACCTCTACCCTCCTTCATCCTTTGCAGACGACATAGCCATGATATTCTTTGATCCCGAATAGCTGAACGGAGTAAAGTTTGGAGGATAAAAATTTAAAAAAATAAATGCAGACATTTTATATTTACCCTGCAGAACAAAACCTACACGTTGTTCAACAACGACCTATTCCTAAAATCGACTGCGTACGCTACCTTGGGTTCTATGTGTGGTGATTAGTGACACAGAAGACACACTTTGAGTGAGTAGAAATACTTTGATTGAATATAAAAAAATATATTTTGCATTGTATAAATTCACTTTTTCACATCCTAAATGTATTTGTTAACTGTAAACAATGTTTGTAAATCCCAGGCCCTGAAGATATCTCAATAAAGGTCGAAACGTTGGCACGATAAAGAAAATGTTTTTCTGAAACCTACATCACACGGTTCTATCTTGACTCACTCTTAACCTGGAACTGATGTACACATAAAAAAGAGAGGAACTGAACTGACACTTCGGTCTTCTCTATAAACTAGTTGGTCGCAAATCTAACAAAATGACTGTACAAAACACTACTCAAAACAATTTAGCTATATGAACTAGAACTATGGGGAACGGCTAAACATACCAATATCGAACGACATCAGTCCTTCCAAACCAAAGTTCTCAATAGTCAACCCTCCCTACTGTATCTCCTATACCACCCTCCACAACAACCTCAAAATAACATTAATTAATCCCTACCGAATTTTCCAAGTTCCATGATTCACTCTCCACTCACCCCAATCCACTAGCCCAATGCCCGACATAATCCAACCTTATAGACATGCGACTAAATCGGAGATTACCCCTGGACCTCTCGCCAAGGACTAGCCTTAGACATTTTGAATGATGGAGTGAGTGTGGTGTTCAATCTTTTTTTTAAAAAGATAGTTCCTACTCACATTAAGTTGTTTTGCAACGATCCTGATTTCGAGCCCTTTAGCTCATCATCAACGCGACGTTCCAATGAGCAGCTGGTTTTTTAATCAAATCCAATTGGAAGGTCGCGTTGGCGGGGGTATCAGCGGGTTCACTTTTGGAATTCATGTCGAGAGACGTGGTTGTAGAAGTCCTTCAACCTGATGAAGAGCTAAAGGGCTCGAAATCCGGATCGTTGCAAAACAACTTACTGTGAGTAGGAACTATCTTTTTAAAAAGGATAGGACTAGCCTTTGTGTAAGTTGGTTTTGTGTAAGAATGGTTGCTGACCCCTCAAGACGATGTATTGTACATATTTATGATAAAATCCATGAAAGTACAAAATGTATTATTTTATACAGTTGGTAATAAATATTTTATTAGAAGCAAAAAATGTATCCATCACTTCTTACGAATAATCAGGATCTCTTCGTCAGTTCCTTATACAATCCACATTATTCGTGAAAATCACAACGACTGTCTTTCTCTCTGTCTTACTGGTAAAATAAGTTTCTTTTTAGAGATAGATAGATAGATAGATAGTTAGAGAGAGAGAGAGAGAGAGAGAGAGAGAGAGAGAGAGAGAGAGAGATGAGATGAGATGAGATGAGATGAGAGTGGATACGGCTTAAACTTGCAAGTCCGGCGTACAACTCTTAATTTTACTTTTTGAAAAACCCTTCCAACATTTCGGAGAGAGGAATTCCGATTTTCGCGAACATACGGTATTCCTTTGCAATAACGAAAAAATTTTAAAATTTTTTGCCATAACTTTGTCATATTTTGATCAATTTAAAATCCGATTGCACCATTGTTTTAAGCGTAAAAATGATTTGTCAGGGTGTATAGGGTCGTATTTGAACTTTTGAAGTTGACCTGGGCGTTAGGTACCCTGTATCATTTTTCTCAAAAAAAAGGTAAAAATTAACCAGCCAAAAAATAGTAAACGCGTATTTTTTAATTAATTAATTATTTTTCATAACGTCATTTGTTGATGAGAAATTCAGCCGGACCATCTAAAAAGGACACCTAGTACACAGTGCATCAAAGATCAAGGGAGAATTTAAATAAACTTCATTAACTAGTTATAATGATAGTCTTCGCCCAAACCATTATGGTAATAATTTTTGTAGGACGTGAGATGGGATGAGGTGATTATATCCAAGTTCAATTTCAATATCTTGTGAAAATGAGTCGTTTTCCTGCATGACAATGCAAGATGTCTTTATACCTTTTGCGATTGCTTTTTAGGAAAATTGCCTCGATAAATGAAGTTTACATAACAGCTAAAAACACCGTTCATGTAAACAAATATCGACAGTCCGATCGTGTATTGAGAAAGTTTAACCGCAGAATCTTTTCTAATCGTATAATGCAGCCGTTGAAAAAAAAAGTGACTATTAGACCAAAATATCCCATTGGAGAATGAAACAACCCAATTAGGTATCGCGTACATCAATTTCAATAAAAACCACAGCAGCTGTGGAGATTTCCTAAACAAGCCAGAAAAATCTTAATAACTCCATACATCATTAAATACATGTTCGGTTAATGAGTAATCCTAAACCTTTTGACTAATGCAGTTGTGACATTGAATCGCCACTTCTTGGAATTAATATTGACTATGTGACTGTTCGTGTTTAGATAGCACAGCTATTTTTAACACGCTAGAGAGGTCATTGGGGTCATATAAGTAATTAAATATATCGCAATATTCTTTGTTTTTTGTTAAAGCCATTTCAAATGTCATTATAATTCTAGCATGCATGTCCTCATTCTCAAATTATGGCTTTATAGCGCTTTATGCATACGAACGGTGTACTTCCTGAAAATTAAGTATTATAATGTTTTACCCTTTATATATACGTTTTTACAAAACAATCATAACCAAACTGTCATAAAAAATATTTCTTTGCTTATAGTAGCAAGGTAACTATTAACGTCCTATTTTTCGGAGTTATATTTAAATTCACTAGTTTCCTGGTCCGCTTGACCAATTAATATATTTCAATTAATTAAAGTTTTCAGTTGAGATAAAAAAGGCAGTGTCACGAGCGGGATTCGAACCCTCGATCTTCGGCTAGATACGCCGCTGCTCTACCACTTGAGCTATCGTGACCTCGATCCACTCGGACACTAACTTCCCATCTCATCCCCACCTTTTTGAATTTTCTCTCCTTTTCGCCATTTTTCAAATGTCGTGTAATCTATTTGATTCTCGGCGACAAATGACTTTTTTGTCTCAACTAAAAACCTTAATTAATTGNCTCTCTCTCTCTCTCTCTCTCTCTCTCTCTCTCTCTCTCTCTCTCTCTCTCTCTCTCTCTCTCTCTCTCTCTCTCTCTCTCTCTCTCTCTCTCTCTCTCTCTCTCTCTCTCTCTCTCTCTCTCTCTCTCTCTCTCTCTCTCTCTCTCTCTCTCTCTCTCTCTCTCTCTCTCTCTCTCTCTCTCTCTCTCTCTCTCTCTCTCTCTCTCTCTCTCTCTCTCTCTCTCTCTCTCTCTCTCTCTCTCTCTCTCTCTCTCTCTCTCTCTCTCTCTCTCTCTCTCTCTCTCTCTCTCTCTCTCTCTCTCTCTCTCTCTCTCTCTCTCTCTCTCTCTCTCTCTCTCTCTCTTTGCGCGTGCGTGAGTGTATATTTAAAATTTGTTTTTAATAAAACGAATATTCAATTTATGAATTTACGTACTCTCTCACTCTCTCTCTCTTTCTTTCTCTTTCTCTCTCTCTCTCTCTCTTTCTCTCTCTCTCTCTCTCCTATTCTCTTCTCTCCTCTTCTCTCTCTCTCTCTCTCTCTCTCTCTCTCTGTCTTTCTCTTTCTCTTCTCTTCTCTCCTCTCCTCTCCTTCTCGCTCTCTCTCTCTCTCTCTCACTCTCTCTCTCTCTCTCTCTCACACACACACACACACACACACACACACACACACACACACACACTATCTATCTATCTATCTATCTATCTATCTATCTATCTATCTATCTATCTAATTTACCTGATCTATCAATCTCTGTCTCTTCTATTTATCTCTCTCTTAGAGTAATGAACCTATTAAAAATCAACTGTTTTTCTGTTGCTCCTACGTTGGAAAAAAAAGAAAAGGTTTTCGATTAATTAAATAGAATTATTGTGTGCCGTTCGAGCTTCCATTTCACTTGTTTAAGCGTTCTTTCTCACTTTGGCCGATTAGAAATATCAGTAAGTTTATGTGGCTTTAGTGGGTCGTCTTCATATTCCTAGACTCCTGCCCAAATAGGTTGAGGCCCAGTTTTGAATACAATTCGTGGGCGACCGGCGTGTTTCGGGAAGCAGAAACCTAGTTGATAAACGCCCACAGCCGTTGCATCTCGTATAGTTAGGACTTAGTTGAGTGGCTTTAAAAGCTGGGCGTTACCCAGCTCCTTCAAGTATATGACTCAGATGTGAGATTGAATTAACCGGAATAATGCAGGTTGCGAGCGGCCTTCAATTAAGACGTTAAACGCTCGTATTTACATCTTTAAAGGAAAATCGCTTGGTGTATTGCAGGTGATGCGGTGAAACCATAACAGGAAGAAAATTATAAAGGTAGATAAGCTATCTTGATACATTTGCTTTTTAAAAAACGCGATTATCTTCGAACGATCCAAATTGAGAGAAAATTCTGAATAATTACTTTAAAAAAGCAGAAAAATTGTGGCCCAGTTTCTTTTGGAAAGTTGAATCACCTTCTCGATAAGCTGTGTTGCTTATCCTGTACAAATTTGAGCAGAAATGGGAACGAGAATTATTAACGTAGCGGTTTGAATCCAAGCATCTGCTTCGAAAGCACAGAACCCTTGTCGTTTCTGCTAAATAATGAGAAATTGCTGGCTATTTTGATCCTGCGGCCGTTTTTCTATAGTTCAGGTGGTTTTCATTTCCGCCGGCGATCGTCCGTGACGGCAGCCCGTTTTTCCCCTCGCCGTATGATCCGTACAGCCCTGGAAAAGTGAGGAAATCAAAAATAATCGACCACCACCAGACAGGCCGCGCGAGTTGGCGGGGTGCCCGGAAGATGGGTCGACAACCGTTTGTATACCCCATAAAAATGGCAGTTATGATAATTTCGGATTTTAAGGAAAAACCTGACGATACATTATCAAGTAAATAGCCTTCGAATCGCTCAGACACCCGTGGCAAACCTTTACGACAATTTAATTCAAAATAAATTACTTTTCATATTAACCAACAAAAAAATTATGGAATTGGTGGTAGTTCACACTCTAGAAGGCATAGTCAACTCACAAAGAAAACACTGATGATGTCGAAATTCTAAGCATCAGCCAAAAAACTCATTAGCAGTCCCATTATAAAAACTTCACCTTCCAAACCCCCGAATGGTGTTAAAACTTAAAAATAGTCATGAATGCTGATAAATCTAAGCTTATGACCTTTTCATATCTAAAAGATGTATAGCCACAAACGATTACTTTTAACGAGAATAGGACGTTAAGTTGACCTTTTTCAGCATATTGACGATATAACGATATGCTGAAAATTAAGTATTGGACGATTTTCAGATTTCATATTTGTTTCTTGTGAGTAAAGGTAATGCATTGCATACAAATAATCAATTGACCTATTCGTACGGGTTTGCATACTATATAACTTTAGGTTTTTTACTAGCCTGTATAGCCTTGGTAGTTTCTTCTTGGTTTTATTTACTGGATTTAAATTTTCCATGCCCATTTGTGGAAACGTTTTATTTTTGCGGCCTTCACAGTGGCATGTAATATGTACTGCGGTTTACTCATTAATTTTCTGTGCCGTGTGTCCTGGGATTCAAGTAAGAGACGTTTTGTTCTCTGGCACTTTTTTTCTCCTTATTCAGATAGCAGATCAAGTAGATTCGAGAAGATTTATTATGAAAAGTAATTCTTTTTAATAGTTTGATAGCCACCCTGATCGATAAACCTCGAAGTACATTGATGGTGTACTTATCTTGCACTATTGTAAATATGTTTATGCTTGTCAAAAAGGCCAAGTATATGAATACAATAAATGTTTTGGGGGGGGTTATTGTGAAAAAAGGGCCAGAGGCGACGGTGGGAATCGAACCCACGACCGCGGCGTGAGAGTCTCTCATGCTACCACTCGGCTACCGCGGTCCCCCAATATAATAAATATTTTTAATAAAAAATTTAATTAAACCCTCAGTTACTGAACTTAAAGGATTCACTGACCAATTCATACATATATTTCCAAGCAGATTTTCTATAATTCACAGGAGGAGCCCAATTTTTAAAACCATTTAAATATTCTATCTATCTGTCCCTGGACAATCTAGTTTTATCTAAATAAGATACACCACTAGGACAGACTGACAAAAAATGATACAGCCAGATATGATTATGCGTATAGGAAAGACCTAGGCAAATGAATACAATAAATATTTGTAATAAACATTTTCGATACATTTAACTAATATAATTATTCTACCCCTTTTTTCAATGTGGAGATCTTACCAAAATTAAATAAAACTATACGGGGTGTCCTTTTTAGATGGCCCGGATGAATTTCTCTTGAACCAATGACGACTTGAACCAATGTCATTACACTGCAAGTTTCATTTTGCCATAATTTTGTCATTTCTTGACCAATTTAAAATTCATACATATATTTCCAAGCAGATTTTCTATAATTCACAGGAGGAGCTCAATTTTTAAAACCATTTAAATATTCTATCTATCTGGCCCTGGACAATCTAGTTTTTTCTAAATAAGATACACCACTAGGACAGACTCCCAAAACATGATACAGCCAGATATGATTATGCGTATAGGAAAGACCTAGCAAATGAATACAATAAATATTTTTAATAAACATTTTCGATACATTTAACTAATATAATTATTCTACCCCTTTTTTCAATGTGGAGATCTTAGCAAAAATTAAATAAAGCTATACAGGATGTCCTTTTTAGATGGCCCGGATGAATTTTTCTTGAACCAATGACAAAAAAAGAAAAAAGTGTTTAATATTTATTAATGTAGTTTTAAATTTTTACCTTTTTTTAGAGAAAGATTATATAGGTACCTCAAACACAGTTCAAGTTCAAAGTTTGGTCTTTTTAACCACTCTTCCCCGGTGCTCAGAGCGATAGAGTCAGGGAAGATGGACTGACAAGCATTTTCTATCCTTTGCCACAGTTCATCAACTGAGGTTGCTTGGTTATGATTGGCGTTGGCACTGTTGACAAAGACTGTTTTTTTCGCCAAACGTTTTGTTTCAATTTTTGCCATGACAAGAGTACAAATTCTCGGATTTTCCTCTGCCCACGTTCGAAAATTCCAACGGTTTAGTATGCCATTAGAGGTGGGCTTGGATTTATCAGTCCATAGGATGTATGAAAGAACTTTTTCTTCAGCCTCCCAAGTCGACATTTGTGCAAGCAATGTCAGACGCCTGTCATAATCAGAGTCCCGAAGTCCCTGAACAAGATAAGAGCGATACTGCTTAAAATTCTAAGTCCGGAGTACATCTCGAATTTTTTTTTTTTTTTTAAACACTTCCAACATTTAGGAGACAGGAAATCGGATTTTCGCCCAAATACAATAAAATATTCAGCTCCTTGACGAAATTTCCCTGCAAGTTTCATTTTGCCATAAATTTGCCATTTTTTGACCAATTTAAAACCCAATTGCAGCGTAGTTTTCAGCATAAAAAATCCTTTAAAATATATCAGGATTTATAGGGTCATATTTGAAATTTTGAAGTTGATCGGGGCCTGAGGTCCCCTGTATAATTTTTCTCCAAAAAAGGTGACGTTTTGAAACTAGATTAAAAAAATATTGAAGATGAATTTTTGGTCAGCGTCATTGGTTCAAGAGAAATTCAGCCGGGCCATCTAAAAAGGACACCCTGTACAACTAAAACGTAAATTGAAAATAAACAAAGCATATAATTTTTTAAAAATTTAATTGTACAAAAGAGAAAGACTACACTTGACGAAAGTCATCAGCGGGAATGTTCCTATATGCTAATTTAAATAATAAAAATAATTTTAAGCGGTGAAACTACCTTAATAATTGAATTTATAGATCAATTCGTACATACATTTCCAAGCAGATTTACAATAATTCACGAGAGGAGCCCATTTAAATATTTTATCACGCTTTCTCTGGATAATCTTGTTTTTTCTAAATAAGCCACACGAAATTCATTTAGGATAGGAAAAAAAATGATACAGGCTCTCAATTGCTGCCAAATTACATAGAGGATAGAGTTGACGTGTGGGATCTCATTATATTGGGTTGTCCGGAAAATAATGCAGGATTTTAAGTTTTCATTAAAAAAAATCTATATAAAATATTCTGTTTACGTTTACAGGATTACNGTATGGGAAATTATTTTGATTAAAGAACATTGCTTTAAAGTAACTAGTTTCTTTTTTTTTGTTTAATACCAAAATCCTGCATTATTTTCCGGACAACCCAATATTTTATTAGAAATGTTGTTTTTTCCAAAAAAGAATATTGTTTTGTTTCAATTAATTAATATTTGTTCCTTTTTCCTAACTTCCTGTCTCTTGAAAAATGACAAAAAAGGAGGGAAAATTCAAAAGGTGGGGTTGAGATGGGAAGGTGGTGTTCGAGTGGATCGAAGTCACGATAGCTCAAGTGGTAGAGTAGCGGCGTATCTAGCCGAAGGTCGTGGGCTCGAATCCCGCTCGTGACACTGACTCTTTTATCTTAACCAATACCTTTCATAAATATTAATTAATTGAAAAATGTTAATTGGTCAATCGGACCACGAACTGTAATGGATTGTTTTGTTTTCACTCTAACAAGCAGTGAAACTACAAAAAGGGTTCTCTTTGAGGTTGATTTTTCCGGTAGGGTTAGAAAAACGTCAAATGTATCGCTAGGAAAATTTTTCTGAAGAAGAAACAATTCGTTACGTGAAGAAGGGCTGAATCAATTTTCCATCGGTCAACTCCTGGAATGAATCGATCTGTTTCGAAACAGCACAAGATCGTACCTAGTCCGTCTACATTTTGGACCGGAATTCGGACTTTTCTGAAAATTAAAATAGTGAATTGTACATGTTGGCGAATTATTTGTCCTTGTTGAAGGAAGGCATTTCGGTTTTTAGAAGGCCTGCCACTGATCCTCTTCTCGCCTTGGTTGGCAAGATACTCTTACTCCCAAGGGTGTCTTAGTTTGCACAATGGAGACAAGTGATGTTTACAAATGAATCAAGATCCACCCTATACTCAATAGACTGGAGGGAGAGAGCAGAATGGGGAAATGGCAAGTTATAGAGAGGCGCTTCGATCGAGGAAGCATGGAAAAACTACAAAGAAAAAATATATATTTATAGCAGATAGAAGGTGTGAATGTGTGTGCGAGACAGAGCAGAGCTAGATAAAGAGTAAAGTGTCTTTAAAACAAACCTATTTCAAAAAATATAAGTTTGATAAATTTAATAGAGTAACGAATTAAATTTTGAGGGAATGGCGTCATTTATGTATTTTTGGGATAAATCAGTTTATTTGTATTTTAATTAACTCAGCAAACAAGCTTACGTTTGTCTCCAAAAGGTTATGTTTTGGTTTAAAAATGACTTTAAGAAACAAGAAAGTAATTCAAAACCAGCTTACTGAAGAACCGACCGAAGAACTGAAAAATGGCAAAAAGGAGGGAAATTAACTTTTTTATCTCAACTTAAAACCATAATTAATTACTGAAGAACGTTTATCCTCAGCAGTAGTATGTATTTGATTTATTTAATTTTAATAATTTTAATAGAATATAAACTTAAATTTGAGGTTGTAGGTTATTTAAGTATTTATGTATTTTTGGGATAAATCAGTTTATTTGTACTTTAATGAACATAGCAAACAAGCCAGTGTCACGAGTGGGATTCGAACCCACTACCTTCGGCTATATACGCCGCTACTCTACCACCTGAGCTATCGTGACTTAACCGCTCGTGACACTAACTTCCCATCTCAACCCAACCTTTTAAATTTTCCCTCCTTTTTGCCATTTTTTGTCTCATTTTTTTTTATCTCATCACTATTTTAACTAAAAATCTTAATTGATTGAAAGATATTAATTGGTCAAGCGGACCACGAAAACTAGTGAATTTAATAAGTTAAAATGAAGTATACCTTCACTAAAGCTCTCCGTAGCCATTTAATTCGCCGAGAATCAAATAGATTAGACGGCATTTGAAAAATGGCAAAAAGGAGGGAAAATTCAAAAGGCTGGGTTGAGATGGGAAGTTAGTGACCGAGTGAATTCACGATAGCTCAAGTGGTAGAGCAGCGGCGTATCTAGCCGAAGATCGTGAGTTCGAATCCCGCTCATGACACTGACTTTTTTACCTCAACTAAAATCCTTAATTAATTGAAAGATATTAATTGGTAAGGCGGTTCACGAAAACTAGTGAATTTAATTAGCAAACACGCTGACATTTGTCCCCGAAATATTATTTTTTTCGTACAAAAACGACTTAAAAAGGTAATTCAAAACCAGCTTACTTAAGAACGTTTTTGATCCTGAAGTAGTGCGTATTTGATTTATTTGATGATCTGATTTTAATAATTTTAATACAGTACAAATTTAAAATTTGAAGTTGTAGCGTTATTTAGGTATTTAAATATTTTTGGGATAAAGCAATTTATTTGTACTTCACTGAACTCAGCTAACTAGCTTACATTTGTCCTCAAATGATTACTTTTTGTTTATAAAACATGGCTTTATAAAAATAGTAAGTAAATCGAAACGAGCTTAATTGTGAAAATTTTACATCAGCAGTACTATTGATTTGATTTGACGCATTTTAGTATTCTAGTTATAAAAGAGAAAACTACAGACATGAGATAACAGACCAGCAAAGCAGCTTCATTTTAAATAAACAGGCTTATTTCTTTTAGGGTATATTGTAAATTTTTAAAAAACTTTCCCAAAAAAAGAAAGTTAATAATTAAAAAGGAGTATGTAATTAAATTTTCAGGCAAATATTCTTTTAAACATCATAAATAAAAACTTTCCAAAAAATAGAAAGTGATTAATTCGCAAGGAATCGGCCTAAGTTACACTTCATGTGTTTATTAATTATTTTTTTAAAGTGGGTATTAGTCTATCAACAAAACTGTAATAACAAAATTTAATTTATGGAGATTTACAATAAACAAATAGTCTGGGTTAGGAATAGACAGAACAACAGATAGAAATAGATACATGAATACAACAATAGGTAGACAGGTGAACATTCCGATAGTCGGTATGAGGGTTGGGGAATTGAGAAATATATTGATAGATCGAGGGAATAAGTAGGTAATAGATAAAAAGATTGATATAATCGTTGCAAAACCAGGATTGGAACATAAACAGATTAGTAGTGCTAAGTTAAAAGATAGATAAACAGAATAGGATGATGATATTATAACAAAAATAAATAAATGAATGAAATACGTAGATTCACTAGTTTTCAGTCGAGCGGGATTCGAACCCACGACCTTCGGCTTGATACGCCGCTACTCAAGCTCAGGTGGTAGAGTAGCGGCGTATCTAGCCGAAGGTCGTGGGTTCAAATCCCACTCGTGACACTGACTTTTTCATCTCAACTAAAAACCTTAATTAATTGAAAGAGTAATACATAGATGTCTTATAGGTATATTGACAGATGTAAATGGCTTAACTATCATAATAGTTGCATATATCATAATAGAATTATAAAAATAGATAGGATAAATATGTAAATATAAAAATAGTGTGATCACGTTCAAAGGTAGGAATACATAGATTGGTAGAAACTTAAATCGATAATTAGGTAGTTTGATGCTAGTTGGTGATAATTGAGTCTTTGAAAGATAAGGACGGATCGATAAATAAATATAGATAGACACGAATAATGTGGTAAATTTGTATGCTGTTGTCGTCTGTTCCATTATGTATGTAAATAGACAATAATTCAAAAGTGTGGTTGATAAATAAAGATGAGAAAGATAAGAAACGTAGATAGATAGGTTGGAACCTAAATTGACAAATAGCAAACGACTTAAATCAAGGTCACTGGAATTTGCTTCAAGTAAATAATCGTATTAATAATGTAAACAAGAAGCGTTTGTAATATTTGGATAATATATGATTTAATTTTGAGCGATTGTAAATTGAGCCAGTTAGTTTACCTGAGGTGTGAATCTTATTTTTCAGTAATGTAAATAACTCCATGATATTTAGTGGTCTATTGACCAAATGACTTCTTTCAATTAATTAATCTTTTTATGTAAGGTTCTGGTTGAGATAAAAAAAAGTCAGTGTCACGAGCGGGATTCGAACCCACGACCTTCCACTCAATACGCCGTTGCTGTACCATTTGAGCTATCGTGACTTCGATCCAGTCGGACACCAACTCCCCACTCAACCTTTCGAGTTCGAATTTTCCCTCCTTTTTGCCATTTTTCAATGTAAATAACGCCAAACAGTCAAAAAAAGAAACGTTCCGCCAACTGAATTAACTCTTTTCAAAATATAAAATTAAAACCAATCAACCCAATTAGCAACCGTGCCCTGTTTTGTCGCATAATATTTTTGTTGGGGCTTCAACTACCTCGACGAAGGAGGTCGTCCTTATGCAAAAAGCGTCGCCACACCGTTACGACATTGCTGAATTTCTCTTGTTGTTATCTCTTGAAGTTCTTCACAAACGCAGAAAATGAACACTTTGAGTGAGTAGAAATACTTTGATTGAATATAAAAAAATATTTATTAGCATTGTATAAATTCACTTTTTTCCACACCCTACAAGTTTTTGTTAAATTTAAACAATGTTTGTAAATCCCCGGCCTGAAGATGATCTCAATAAAGATCGAAACGTTGGCACGATAAAGAAAATGTTTTTCTGATACCTACATCTCACCAGACCGCATCTCACGATTTCTGAATATCATCGACAAACGGTCACTAATCACCACATATGTAAAATAGTTAAATAGTTTGAAAACCATACAATAAAAACTAGTCAAGTAGATTATATTGTAGGTATTACTTTAGAGTCCATTGGTTATGTTTTCGCAGTTGTATTTATTTTCCTAGCGATTATCATCCCCTCGCTGGAGGAATCATTTAGGGATTCATTTGAACAAAAATCACGCCTTGAAATTTGACCACTTTGCACTGAACGGAGACCCGTTCTTCGCATTTTATCGGGTTCAAGGAGAACCCGTGTCTTCTCGGGCTACACCACCTGCTCGTACATCTGTCACGGATTTCCTCCCGTTTAAATAATATTCAATTCAATCTGCCACTTCCGAGCTGTTCTCTGCTGTCGTTTTTTTAAGCTGTTCAGTTTTTCTACCCCCCAACTGTTCTTAATCTCCGAGGAGGTTCGCCAAAGTGACACGTGTTGCTTTCCTTGTAATCAAGGTCCTAGGCTTAAGGAGAAAAGTGCCAATTTGAACATAATCCAAACCCAATCTCACGTCTGAAATGCCAATTAACATAGACTAATAACTTATAAATTAATTACGACATGAAATTACAATCTTTTGCATTAGGTCACAACGTGATTTGTGTGACTACCGCGGCCGATTGTATAGGTCACACGATGACTAAGCTCAATCATGACTTTTCCTCAGAAGGCCGTTTATCGCTAAAAGCAGAACAATGTTTTGTTTTAAGAAAGAATGCCGTATTGATACGGCTTTAGCAGGTTTATAGAATCCCAACGATCACTTAAATATATAAATTTAAACCTGTATTTTTTGCACTTGTTGAACCATTCAATGCACAATATATTGTTTATAATCTTATGTTGTTTACAATCAGTGAAGAAATTGTGCAAATTCTGCATAAACAAAAAATGTTTACTTAACTGAATCATTTTATATCTCATAATCTTTGATGTAAAAAAAAGTCTTATAAACAAAATTGATGTTGATTTCTTTGTCGAACTTGGTAAAAATAAATCTTAAAAACAAGGTCTACTTCAAATAAATTTTTTTTTTTGAAAAAACATTTGTTAGTTATACAGGGTGTCCTTTTTAGATGTCCCGGCTGAATTTTCTTGAACCAATGTCTCTTTTAAAAAAAATGTTTAAAATTGTTGATACTAGTTTCAAAAGTTTACCTTTTTTTGGAAAAAACTTTTAAGGGTACCTCAGATCCAGTTCAGCTTCAAAACTTCAAATAGACCCTATGCATCCTGACACATCATTTGAAAAGAATTTTTACGCTTAAAACAATGGTGCAATTGGATTTTAAATTGGTCAAAAAATGACAATGTTATGGCAAAAGGTTTGAAAAAATCCAACAGAGACAACCTAGCTCAGAATTCAATTAATTAATGTTTTTAGTTGAGATAAATAGTCAGTGTCACGATAGCTCAGGTGGTACAGTAGCGGCGTATCAAACCGAAGATCGTGGGTTCGAATCCCCCTCGTGACACTGACTTTTTATCTCAATTAAAAACCTTAATTAATTGAATGATATTAATTGGTCAAGCGGACCACGAAAACTAGTGAAATTAACTAGTTCAGAATATTAATAGGTGTTTTTGTTACTTTAGAAAACTTGTTACCTTCCTTTTATAAATTTTTAAGTTTACAGTTTGTGATTATGTTCGTAAAAGACAAGGGATGATTAATACTTTTCCCTAAATTCTTATTGTTGCTACTATTATTTCTATTTTGTATACTTTGTATTATATGATTTTGTTCAACTTAGAAACTAGCATCGGCTATTAATCAGAAAACCTTTTTGTTGAAATGCAGACAACACAAGGCCCTGAAGATGATCTCAATAAAGATCGAAACGTTGGCACGATAAAGAAAATGTTTTTCTGAAACCTACATCACACCAGACCGCATCTCACGATTTCCGAATAATCATCGACTAACGGTCACAAATCATCACACATTCCATAAACTTTAATTTGTAAATTAGCATCGAAAAAATGTTAATTGTGCGACCAGTAATTTTTTAGGCATCGCGTTTAAAACATAAAATGCAGTTTGAATAAATCACCATAACTAATCGCCAAGTCCGATCAAATAAATAAAAGAAAATGTATTTACAGTTTAGTTCAGTCATGGCCATTTGTCTTTTCGTTGCATTCCTTAGTATTAGATTGATTTTCCGACAACAGTTGATTCTCTTGAAGAAAATGTATATTATTTTAAGTATACGTAAAGTTATACATACCTAACCAAATTGTGCCAAGAGGTACAATGCTGGGCGTGGTATTCGAACCGGTACATTTACCTTACAATGATGAGCGTCGTGTCAACACCTAACCCTTTGCGCCCCGACGCCCCTTCTTGATTATTTTATAATAATTTGGTACGGGAAGGGATTCAGGCATCTGAAGAGATGTTACAGGGCGACGTTTTAAGTCTCTTTCTATTTTTTCTATTATTGTCCGATTGGTTTACCATTATATAGGGGCAAAGATTTACATTTATTAATACGCTGACGACCTTTTATTACATTCCTGGGATGAAAATCGAGGAAAGTTAAATTTAATTAATAAGTACTTTGCAAATAACTTTTTAATTGTTAATACCAACAAAACATTGGCTGCGGTATTCACTTGATCTGGGGCGCTGTTGGAAAAAGTTTTAAGTACGGAAGTGATTCTATATCATTTGTAAAAAAGTTTAATTTCCTATGACCCTATCATCAGGTAAATTCTTACAAGCCAGTAAATATTTGTTGGGGAAAAGTGTAATACTTCAACTTGGATAAAATTTGTACTTTACGTACCTCTCAGGCTCCTAATGACACCTCATACACTTTTTAATTAACTGCTTGGCATGACTTATTTCAAATCAAAATATTTCTTGCATTCAAACTTAGAAAACGTAATATTATTACTTGACAAATTCTGCTTGAAAAACAAAATAAATAACTTTTTTGTGAAATGAATAGAAAGTTTCAGATTAGTCTCCTCACACCTTAAACCTTATTTGATTTATTATTATATTTTTTCTTTTGCTGCTTGATTATATAGATATTCACATTTAATATAATTCAATTAATTAAGGTTTTCAGTTGAGATAAAAAGTCAGTGTCACGAGCGGGATTCGAACCCACGTCCTTCGGCTTGATACGCCGATACTCTACCATCTGAGTTTTTTTATCTCAACTAAAAACCTTAATTAATTGAATGATATTAATTGGTCAAGCGGACCACGAAAACTAGTGAATTTAATATAATCTTAATGTAATGTTATTGTTATTTGTATGTCTTATTTTATGTTTGCTTTATTTATGTACATATTATGTTATATTAAACCAACCTCTTCTATATGCATTAATTGGCTATAACAGAGTAATTATAAATACGAAAATCAATAAAATAATTATAGCTAAAGTTAGAAAAATAATTTAATGCATTTGTGCTTTGTATGTATCTTGTGCGATCGAACAATTATAAATTGTAAGTATTGTTACTTATATTTATTTTATTCATTTTCGTGCAGTGTCTGCCCCCCCCCCCACGCAGTAAAATATGCAAACTTCATCATCGCCTTTCACGTGCGTGCAGTAGTTTCGGACGTTTCAATTTCCAGAGAAATGTGATTGTTTCTCTCCATTAAGCATAAAAATTATTAAAAAAGAAGAAAAGAAACGTCTGTGAGAAGAAGGAGAAAGTGAAAGAATGAGAGGATTCTCACGCGTTTGCCTTTTTGGCCGACGCTTGTGATGAAGCCCGACCATAGCCGTTTTGCGAGCAATTGTTGCGTTAATTGTACAACTGACGCATTTTTATGAAAATAATTGTCCGAATGGATTTTTTCCGCATGTTTTCACTGCGCTCAGAATTTACGATCGTTATAGAATATATACGTTATGTTTACAAAAATAAAGGATAACACAGAAGAAGACATACACATTCACACCTAGGTTGTTTAACTTAAAACAGAGAACACATGGCTCGAATTATGTTTGCTTACTCAACCACAGACTGATTTAACGTTGGCCCAACGGACTTATGCGGGGTGTTCGACTACTCGCGTTACAAACTTTACCAGTAGATTCTACATTCAAAATGGAACCAAAAAGTCCTACTTAACTATGGTCCGAAACATTTTCGGAGTTATTCCCCTTGTTCTGATTTTTTAAAATTTCACGACTTTACTTCAAACAAACCATGATAACTCTAAAATTATTTTTTTTTTTTTGATAAATCCGTATATACCATTGAAAACTACGTTAAATTTCCAATAAGATGATGTGATCAATACTAAAGTTGTAAAATTTCACAACACTTTCACAAAACCAATATGACACAACAAGAATAGCACCACACTTTATGCGAATATGAAATATTTGGTTCAAAATTTATATTTACATCTTAAATAGTATTTTTTCCAATCAACATGTGTTTTGTAATTTACCCAGTCCCTGAAGATGACCCGAATAAAGGTCGAAACGGGTCAAAAAAATGAAAAGATGTTTTTCTAAACTACCTCATTATTGACCACTCATCACGACTCATAACTTTTTCATATTATAAAAACCAACTTTTTAAAACTGTTGCTGGACTTGAATGTAAGTTAGGGACAAAATCGACCAAAATATATTCACCTTTTTGCTTCTCTGTGCTTCTTCAATCCGTATATACCATTGAAATCTACGTTAAATTTCCAATAAGATGTGATCAATACTAAAGTTTTAAACTTTGGTGAAATAAGCGTTTTAATAGTGAGAACTTTAAAAAATAATTTTTTGTTCATTGTTGAAAAATTCGTATGGTGATTCTAAACTACTATTTCCAAAACTAGAGACTAGCAAGTTTCAGAAAACGTACACCATTTAAATATCCTTTTTAGTGGTGTAATTGCTCTTTTAATTTCTTTTTTCAAAGCTAAAGAAATTGATAAAGGAAAGGTAAAAACCGTGGTTGACGGATTGGTAAGGTTGAAAATTAAAAAAAAAATAGGTAAAAACTTAAGGAAATTTTGATTGTATGAACTAAAAACGTTTTGAATCTTAAAACTCTTTTTTTCCGGGGAATAATAATACAATAATCCTTTAATCCAAGATGCAGTCTTGCTGATAAATATGTAAACAATTGCACTATTTGGGTTTCGAACCCAAATTAAAAAACGCATAATAAATTCATTCAAAATTTCCTTAAGTTTTACCTTCTTTTTTTTATTTTTTTTTTTATTTTCCACCTTACCAATCTGTCAACCACGGTTTTTACCTTTCCTTCATCAATTTCTTTATCTTTGAAAAAAGAAATTAAAAAAGCAATTACACCACTAAAAAGGATATTAAATGGAGTACGTTTTCTGAAACTTGCTGGTCTCTAGGTTTGGAAATAGTAGTTTTGAATCACCATAGGAAGTTTTTCAACAATGAACAAAAAATTATTTTTCAAAGTTCTGTCTACTAAAACGCTTATTTCACCTAATTTTACAACTTTAGCATTGATCATATCTTATTGGAAATTTAACGAAGTTTTCAATGGTATATATGGATTTGTAAAAAAAAAAAATTAGTTTTGGAGTTATCATTTTTTATGTGAATATGGAGAATATTGAAGGAGTCATGACATCTTAAAAAATTAGAAAAAGGGGAATAACTACGAAACTGTTTCAGACCATAGTTAATTAGGACTTTTTGGTTCCATTTTGAATGTAGAATCTACTGCAAAGTTTGTAACGATCGCTTTTATTTCGGTAGAGTTTCGAGTGAATTCTTGTACCTGTTCCCAAATGCTGCAATTAATGATAGCACTTAACATGCCAGTTTTAATATCATGGGAAAGGAAGTTATAAAGTAGAATATAAGAGGATAAAACTGATTCTTTTTCTCAACTCGGATAATTTTCGGTATAAAATTATATGGCTTCTTTTAGGCCTTGTTTAAAACGGAAAAAGGCTTCAACTAATGTTGTTTGTTCTCTTTTTCTGTTTCAGATACAGCCCTTGTAAAGCTTTTAAGTCGGTTATGAATGAAGTCAACGACTTAGCAGGCCAACATGAAGTCATAGCGGAAAACCTTCAATTGGATGTCGTAAAAGAAATATCAATACTTTGGAAAGATTTGAAAGATGAGAGGAAAAAGGTAATTATAATTTTTTATTTATTAGTTGGTACTTTGTATATATTTATAAATTTCTTATACCTTTCACGTTATTCTTTTTAAACAATAAACAAAAATTTTGTTTCATTTCTTTAGTTTAGTAAAATTCCTTAATAGATACATCCCCATATTTGTGCTATGTTTAAACTAAAACATTTGCACATAATCAGTATGCTAAATAAATATTTTTAAAGCTAAAAAAGTTTATTGTATAGTCAGTTTATTCAAATATTTCCTATATTTCAGAATTTCAGTAATAGGGTGATGTAAAATAGATTACTTCATATGTGACCACCTTCTATTAACGAACAAGTGGTGCTAAAAAGAAAAAAAACTAAGAGGACGGACTCGGGTTAGAATAATAGCAGTACTTGTTCTTTTGTTAGGAAAGTGTTTTTCCTTGGCAAAGTTGGGACTGGGTCTATCTTCAAAGAAATTGGAAATTGACTATTAAAAACTTAATTATGTCAATTTGTGGACATGTTTGTTTTGCCCTGATGGTGACCTTCATAAAGGTCAAAAGCTTGGCACTAACAATTGAATTTGCTTTTTCATTAAGACCATACTATGATCCTGATCATTCTTTGTGTGTGTTTCTTAGTGGCCTTTTGTTTCATAATTTGTTGAAGTCGTGAGGAGTGGTCAAGAATGAGGTAGTTTATAAAAACACTTTTATCATTTTTTTTCCATCCTCACTTACAATTCATACATAAAGACAAAATAGAAAACAAAATACCGTTCCTAGATGCACTCATAATACGACAAACAGATGGCACACTAATTAAAGATTGGTACCAAAAACCAATGAATTCTGATCACTACCTCAATTATACATCACATCTCCCCTACACACAATATTAAACACGGCAAAAGGATTATTACACAGAATCATATCTCTAAGTCATGAAGTCATGAATCCTTTCGCCTAAAAAATATTCAAACATACAAACAAATCTTACATAATAATAACTACCCTAAAAACATAAACAACACAGCACTACACAAAACAACATCCTCCACGGTACATCATCAACCCAATTATACAAAGACAAACCTATATACAAGTCCAATCCATTTGTCTACAAGTTGTCACACAAAATAAGTAAATTTCTCTCCTCGGAAAAATAGCTTTTAAAAACCATAAAACAGCGCATGCACTTTTTCCAAAGTCAAAGATATGACACCAACAGACTACAAATCCAGCAACATACATTGGAATTACAACGCAATATCTAGAAACCGAAAAGACAATACATAACAACACAACAACAAAACACCAACAACTAATCCCACAGCATTGGCCACACACCACTTTGAAAAACAACACAATTTTGTTTTAAAAAAAAATACAAATACCAAACATGGAAAAAACAAATATAAACACAATTTTCTATAAATGGTTTACGTTAACCGAGACACACAGCATTGATTACAGATAGATACATGCAAACTCAGTCATAGCTTTGCCAACATCATAAAGCAAATAGACTATTAAGCCTTAATTTTATTTTTCCCTTTCCTTCATTATCATCCTTTATAAATAACTTGCTTTCCAATATTGAATGCCTAATCACAAATACAAGCCAGAAAATTCCCATTCTAGACTTGCTTTGAGTTAAATGAAGCCGCTTATGATGAAAGAAATTTTCCCAGATTTATCGCTTCCCCACTTTGTCATAATCGTATAAAAACAGCATAATACAAATTCACGCTTCACCACACTTTATGTGAGTATGAAATAGATGTTTCAAAATTTATGTTTGCATCTTGTATTTTTGTATTTTTTCCAATCAACATATGTTTTGTAATTTACCCAGTCCCTGGAGATGACCCAAATAAAGGTCGAAACGTCGGCAAAAAAATGAAAAAGATGTTTTTCTAAACTACCTCATTCTTGACCGCTCCTCACTACTTCAACAAATTATTTATATTATAAAAGCCAACTTTTTAGCCAGGAAACTGTTGCTGGACTTGAATGTAAGTTAGGGGCAAAATGGACCAAAATATATTCACCTTTTTGCTTCTCAATGCTTCTTTTATACTAAGCATACTTTGATAAGTTACCTTGGCACCTTACAACTTAGTTTATGTAAAAAATACTACTTGTAATTTAGCAGTCAAAATTGGTCTTTCCTTCTGATAGTTGAATGTGGTAGTAGCATTTATCTCTTCCTTTATTTATTTAATTATAATATATATTTTAGTATTTTTGGGTTTCTGTTGCTAGGAAAGTTTTCTGTTATGGAAGCACAGTTTGAAAAGAAGTCTTATGAAGGGATTAAAAAGCATTAGCTTTATTTCCTTCATAGATAGAACCATCACACATGCCAATACTATAATATAAAACCAAATTTTTTCCCAAATAAAGCTACAGTTTGACCTGCAAAAGTTATTACCATCCAGCCCTAGAGTCGCAATACTCATCAGTGAGAGACAATCATCAAAAGGGGGCAGTCATTGAAACACATTTCTCCCCCTTGTACTCATTGTCTGCACAATTTCACTTTGTGTTCTGAATCGCTTAAAGTCCACATTGCTGCTCTGTTTTCCGTGCTTACTCTAGTTTTATTAATGGCCCCTCTTCATAAATATAAAAATTTCAATAAGCTTGGTATAGGTATTTTAAAAATTAATTTTTCTAATGTTAAATTATATTAAGGATTTTGTTATCAGTTAAAACACTCTTTAAAGATCACATTGCCAAGAAAATTTGAGCTCTAATGGTTAGCATCAGGATAGCAGGTAAAATGTTCCTTTAAATCTGCTTCTTGATGTAATTCTTGATGCTGAGGCCAATCTTCACCTATGATGAAGTTTTGTCTAATTTCCTCATGATGTTGACTTTAGTCTTTTTGATTGTATTATTCTGCTTATCCGTACTGTTTTGGCCATTCTGACAAGTTTCAGCTTTTGGAAAATAGGATGACTGGAATATCTGATATTTTTGTCTCCGAGGATAATCAAAACAAGTTCAACTACAAATTAGATCGATTTAGGTTTAAAAAAAAGAATGAAAAAGAAGGAAGACTCCAGAAGTCTCTCTAGGAATGGACAGTCTGTACACTGATGGCCAAATTTAACACCACTCAATTTATTTAGTTTAATAATGAACTTTCTACATTATTTACAGGTAATTAGGAACTATCGTGTCAAAATAAACAAATAATGCTTTGTTTACTTTTGTGTACCAATCAATCGCATTGAACAAAACGTGATGTTATGCCCTTCCGCTCTGCTTTGCCTTAAGATTGTTTTCAGTTAATCTTTTTTCCTTTGTTGATTTCATTTGATATTGTTCTTATCCTTAAATCTTTTTCAATGGCTCCAGTCAGGTATTTGAGTGAGTATGACAGCATCAGGGTCATAACATTATTAGAGAAAGGATCAACCAGTGCAAAGTCACCAGGAGACTGAGTGTAAATTACCCTCCAGCTCCAGGAAAGGTTATTCAGCGATTCAGAGAAACAGGGCTTCACATCAGAAGGCCAGGAAAGGTGCAACCGAGGTCAACAGAAGAGAGAGACAATAGTCATCAGGCTCTATGAAACAGCAAAATTACGGGAAATGAGCTAATAAGTTAAATCCGAAATATTTTGATGTCCTCCAGGACTGTAAGAAGAAGGCTCAATGAAAATAACTTCAGGACCCAGCACCCAGCTCGTGGACCTCTTCTTATATCTCAGAAAATGGCCAGGCATCAATTTGTACAGGAAAATGTGTGTTGGAAGATTGGGAGATTGGGGCCAAGTTCTCTTTACAGATGAGGTGAGGCTTAAACCTTCAGATGGGCATAATTTCATATAAGACGCTCAAGAGAAAGGAACGTGTGCCATGCTGTATGGTTCCCCAGGTGTCATTCCTTGGTGGATCATTGATGTTCTAGGATGGCATTTCCATGGACGTCCACATCGTATTGGTTGTTGTGTGAGGAAGAACTTGTAGTGCCATTTGCCTCCACCCCCACATCGTTGATTCTTGCAAAAGCAGGATAATGCCAGGTCCCATAGAGCATGTGTGAGGAACACTACCTGAATGAAGTTGGAATTGAGTGTTTGGTGTGGCCAGCTCGAAGTTTAGACCTGACACATTTGGTACCAATTTAAGCGATGAGTACAACTGCGAAACACAGGTTCTAACCTGAAGAAGATAGGACCTAGACAAGTTGGAAGCAGCCGTTCTTGATGAATGGGAAAGAATTCCCCTGGATTTTATCAGAATTAATTTCCAAGGAGTGTAAAGGTGTTTAATGGACGTGATTTGTGCCAGAGGTGGAAATAATCAATATTAAAGGGGATAAAAAAGTTTTGTATTATTGTTTAAATTTGTTTTTATTTGTTTCTTAATTTTCTGTTTTTTGTTTTCTTTACTCAATAATTGTTTTTTAAGAATTAAGTAATAAAAATTTTCTTATTTTTACAACTAAACCTATTTTAGGCATGGAAAATATGAATAAACCTAAATACATTAAAGTTTAAGGGTAGTGCGTTTATTTTATCCATCAGTGTACATAATAGAGTGGAAGGAGAGCCTGTTTGTTTCCCAAATCTCTCAGATACCAAGGATCCCATTCAATTGGAAGTTCTGTTGAGATACATTCTGTCATAATAGATTATTCAGAAATAATATGTATTATGCCAAGCAGACGTCACTTCATTGAATTCATACATCAACTCAAATATGGTTCTGAATTGCAAAATCAAACTAAATGCCTTGGAAATACAAAACAGAATTATTATTCACCAGTCACAGGATACACAATAGTTAAGTAGTTGGCACACATTTGTTAGGACTTGATGAACCCTATCCAAGGCACTTTTAGGCCATAAACTAAAAGATAAGCTCTTGGCCTTTGCAGTCTAAGGAGTAAAATATGTTTCAGAATGTATAAAAGAAGCATAGGTTTGAAGACAAGATACTGTTTATCTCAGAAAAATTGGCATTAATCAACAACGGCAATATTTCTCAATATTGGCAACATATTACGAACTGTTGTTCTTATTTTAACTTTTTTTTAGTTTAGCTAGTTGCTATTGTTTATTATGTTCAGTTTATTAAGATTAATTGTTTAGGTAGAAGTTTTTTCTTGAGAGAACAAAAGAAGACATGTTATATTTTGCTTCCAGTTGCTGGCAGAAGGAAATCGTATGGTGGCCAATTTAAATCAGCAAATAACTAGCCTAGAAAGGTCACGGAAAAACTATGAGAAAGCTTCCAAAGAAGCCGAGAAGGCGACTGACAGCTTCAAACGTGCTGACGCTGATTACAACCTGTCCAGGGCCGAGGTCGAAAAACAGAAAATGAACATGACGATCAAATCGCAACAGTTTGAAGATGCGAAAAACGAGTACGCCAATCAGCTGCAAAGGACCAATGAACAACAGGTAATCCTTTTGTATTGTGTTGTTAAAATTAGTTTTTTTTTTTTTTAAATATATATATAACATTTTGTTTCCTTTTCAGAAACAACACTACAAGTACCTAATGCCCGAGATATTCAGGCAGCTTCAGGAACTTGATGAAAAGAGGATTAGGAATATTAGAAACTTTATGATTCAAAGTGTTGAAGTCGAAAGGAAAGTCTTTCCGATAATCAACCAGTGCTTAGATGGTATCATCACTGCTGCCAAAACCATCCATGAAAAAGAGGTATTAGATCAATTATTTTTCACCAAAGTTAATATCTCCTCTTAAAAAATAATTAAAACCATATGTTTAAAAAATCATAATATATCGTGGTATATATTTTTTTTTTGTCAAATTGATAGAATTCAAAAATTTAGCTAACAAGTTGAAACAAATTTTGTTTAATTTACAGCAAATTCTTTTATCCTATCAATGTATAATTATATACAGAAGCAACAACTGCAATGAGTTGCCATTGTTAAATTGAAAATAAAATTATCCAAAAGAAAGCTTAAATATTAAAATGTTGTAATATTTAAAATATATCACACGTATTTTTTAAATTTAATAATAGTCAATTCACTAGTTTAGTCGTCCGCTTGACCAATTAATATATTACAATTAATTAAGGTTTTCAGTTGAGATAAAAGTCAATGGCACGAGCGGGATTCGAACCCACGATCTTTGGCTTGATACGCCGCTGCTCTACCACTTGAGCTATCGTGACCTTGATCCACTCAGACATCAACTTCCCATCTCAACCACACCTTTTGAATTTTCCCTCCTTTTTGCCATTTTTCAATAGTGCCTTTTAATAATAGTGATTTTTTACACTGCTATGCCAATTTTTCAGTGTATAATATTCAAAGAATCCAAGGTCTAATTTAATTTTTTTAAATAATATAGATAAAATATTATCTGCATTAAACATATATTACAAATTCTTGGCCATATTTATTGTAATTGGTCAGTCATAATCATTTAATGAAGGAGAATTTTTTTTTAATGAATTGCTTATTTGTTACTTGATAATAAAAATAATTGATGGAGTCTAATCTTGCCAACTGCTTGGTTGGTTGGAACTTGATAACTGTGCTTTCACTTCATGTGCAAAAGTTCGCACAATTTGAAACAATCTGCCACAGTATGAAAAAAAAAATGTTGAAAAAATTATATAAATTACAATTGTTATCGTTAAATCAACGCTGAACAAAAGTCTAATACTTTACAGCAACCAGCAAATTAGAACATTATGCTCTATGCCGTTTGTAGATATTATGACACTATAAATGGCCGAACGGTTAATTTTTCTTTTAATTACAGGACACCCTTTTGGTGATAGAAAGGTACAAGTCCGGGTTTGAAACACCGGGTGATTTCCCATTCGACGATTTGAGCAAACCCGATGGAAACCAACATACTCCGACGATACACACTTCTTTGCCGATTAAACCCGAGGCGACGACAAGAGGGACGTTGTCAGCGAGCAAGCTGAGAAAGAGGGTCGGCCTCTTTGGGATATTCTCCTCAAACAAGGTATCAGAGTGGTCCGATTGTATTTCAAGAGAAAACGCTTTTGTCAATCTATCATATCGCTTTCAACTGAACAGAATACAGAATTTTTTCCGCATTGTAATAAATCATTTTTTTTCTCTTAAAATAATGTAAATAATTTATATGAAAAGCTTCTGGTGTTGGATTTTAAAACTTACATTTCTTCTGAAAATTCCTGGACTTAATATTTAAAAAAATCTACTGCCTCTCTTTTTAAAACAAATTAATTCAATTTTCACCAGGAATCAAATAAAAAAGAAGAAATAAACTCTATGCATACTTTTAATTAATTAATTTTTCAGGAGTAGTAACCAATTTGAACTTACAAGTAATGTGCATGTTAAAATCAAAGCATTTTCCATTTGATGAATTATTTCCTTAGAGGATTTTTTTTTAAACTTGAAACTTTTCTAGCATGAGTAGATATTTAGAAATTTTAATTACTTTTAAAAAGTAGCTGTAAACTCTTAATTTGTTATAAAAGAAACAAAAAGAAGTAAATTATAAGCTTACTCCTTATTATTTTATTTTGATTTTTTTTGTTTCTGTTTTTCTCTGTTATGTTCCAAATAATCGATGTTGCGATATCAACTGAATTTACATTGGTGGATGGTGTTTGCTACCGATACACATAGTAAGTATCAGGAATTTCATGTAGTCATTATTGTTGTTAAATTTTATTTTCATAGTTTTACTCCTGTCCTAAAGCATCTATGTGCACTAACATAATAACCGCTGTCATGCTCTCTGCTTTCTCATATTTCGCTTTCTTACAAATTTAAAACTGTTCCTGCTGTTGTTTTATAAATGTATTTGCAGTCATCAATTTTCTATTATCAGGCAATTTTAACTGACAAGTCGTTCACAGGGTCTGCGATTTATTTACATGTAAACCGAATATCATATATTGTTTCTCTTTTGTATGTACTAACAAAATTTCATTAGTAACAGCGATTTAAAAATTTTTAACATTAACATTCTAAATGACAAACAGCCTAATTTATTACTGTTTTATTTTTATTTCAATTATATATAGCATTATTCAATCAAATGAAACTTTTTTTCAACCAAATGAAACTTTTTTTCAATCAAATGAAACTTTTTTCAATCAAATGAAACCTTTTTCAGCCAAATGAAACCTTTTTTCAAGCAAATGAAACCTTTTTCAATCAAATGAAACCTTTTTCCAAGCAAATGAAACCTTTTTTCAAGCAAATGAAACCTTTTTTCAAGCAAATGAATTTTTTTCAAGCAAATGAAACCTAAAACCTAATGATAATAATTATGTAAAGGAATAAATAAATGACATTATAGTACTAATAATAATTTTTATGATCTTAACAACAAAAAACAATGGGTATCTAGAAATATTTATTGATAAGTTGCTAGTTAAAAGATTTAAAAAATTAACTTTAAAAGAATTAACAATAGGACTCAGCCACCCCACCATAAATGAATTATTAGGTGTCCGTTGTTTGCCATACATTGGTGAATTATCGGAAAAAATTAGTAAAATTATTAAACAAGAAGGTTTTAGAATAGCTTATAGAAGAACGGGGTCAGTTAAAAACATCCTCCCAAAACCTAAAGACAAGGTAGACAACTTGGCAAAAAGTGGGGTTTACCAACTCAATTGTAATGATTGTAATATTAAATATATAGTTCAAAGTGGTAGAGAAATAAAAATGAGAGTCAATCATCATAAACCAATACCAATGTGAAAATGGATTTTCACAAGAAACGTTCTTGTACCTAAGCCTTACGATTCAATTATTGTAATATTAATATTCAATTATCATAAAAATTATTGTTAGTACTATAATGTCATTTATTTATTCCTCTAAATAATTATTATCATTAGGTTTTAGGTTTCATTTGCTTGAAAAAATTTCATTTAATTGAAAAAAGTTTTCATGTGATTGAAAAAAGGTTTCATTTGCTTGAAAAATAGTTTCATTTGACTGAAAAAAGGTTTCATTTGATTGAAAAAAAAGTTTCATTTAATTGAAAAAAGGTTTCATTTGATTGAAAAATGCTATAATATCAGTACTTGAAAATCGCCCAATCTTATATTAAACCTGTCTGTTCTTTGTCAATTATTTTGTAATGTGGAATATTGTCCAAGGTTAACTCAGTGGATGTTAAGTTATAAAACTCAAGTTTACGCTTTGTATTTTAACATAACTCTATTTAAAGGAAACACAGCTCGGTAAATTTCATGCTTTTATTATTAAACGTATTAATTTACAAGCTTTTGAGATTACAACGGAATTTTTCTGCTTATACACTCCATTAGCTTACTGATCTTAATAAACAAAATCATGCAGTTCTAATTAGAAACCTTTCTGTTCACACATTTACATACCGCCAATTACGTCATGCAAGCCAACTCTTCCCAATCAGCAACTGTAAACTCCTGGTCTCATCCCTTGCGCTTCCCCACTTCCATGATGATTCACCAGACTCAAGAGAATCATGAATTTCATCAAGTTCATATTTAGCTCCTCAGAGCATGTATCTCATAAGTATGAAATGGCTATCGCAAGCTATACTTTCTTAGTTCCTTCCTTTATCAAACAATTCTTCCCATTTATTTCCTATAAAATACATCATCTGTTAAAATTCAAGTCTTCTATACACACTTGCCACATTCGTTCTTTAATTTACCTCATTCTATTCACCATGCCTCACCTCCTTTCTACCTTTAGTCCTGTCTCTTTGATTACCTCTTTGTCCCTATTGAGGATGGTTAATATTCTGTTAATTCTTTCCCCTTCTTATTTAATTTTTAATAAATGAGAATAATAATAAATAATAATTAAATTCACTAATTTTGTGGTCCGCTTGACCAATTAATATATTACAATTAATTAAGGTTTCTAGTTGAGATAAAAGAGAGAAAATTCAAAAAGGTGGGATTGAGATGGGAAATTAGTGTCCGGGAGGATCGAGGTCACGATAGCTCAAGTGGTAGAGCAGCAGCATATCTAGCCAAAGATCGTGGGTTCGAATCCCACTCGTGCCATTGGCTTTTTTATCTCAACTAAAAACCTTAATTAATTGTAATAAATAATAATATTGAGTAAATAAGAAAATTTAATTTTGACACAAATTGGGCCAAATTTTGTATTTTTTAATTATTCAGAAATCGTGAGATGCGGTCTGGTGTGATGTAGGTTTCAGAGAAAATTTTCTTTATCGTTCCAATGTTTTGATCTTTATTGAGATCATCTTCAGGGCTCAATAAAGATCAAAATGTTGGCACGATAAAGAAAATGTTTTTCTGAAACCTACATCACACCAGACCGCATCTCACGATTTCTTAATAATTATCGACTAATGGTCTCTAATCACCACACATTTCTATTTTTTATTCATGGGTGCCCAACGCACAAGAATAAAATATATTTGCTTCTTCTTTACTATAAATTCATACATAATAATGTAATATTGGGAAATATACATTTTAAATTATATATACTCAAGTAAAGTTATAATGAACAGTGATTTGTTTACACTCCATTGTTTACGATACAAGAAACACACCATTGCATTCTTCTGCAGCAGTATTACATCAACAACTCCTGTGCTAATTAGCTGATGGTGTATTATTGTTGCATTTTCTTCTCCTTCCTAACTTTGTCTTACGGCCTTATGATCTTTCATATTAGCCAGGGGAGAAGTCGTTTGATGCTGTGTAAACGTATTTTTATGGAAAATGGGTTTGAGAAAAAACGGCCAGGGGCTACACTAGGAATTGAACCCATGGCCAAGGGATCTACTAACCATTCAGCTACCATTGTAGTGTACTGTACATAATTCACTATTTTTCGTGGTCTACTTGACCAGTTAATATCACTCAATTAATTAAGGTTTTAAGTTGAGATAAAAAAAGTCAGTGTCACAAGCGGTTTCGAACCCACAACCTTCAGATACGCCGCTACTCTACCACTTGAGCTATTCATGACTTTGATCCTCTCGGATACTTAACTTCCCACTAAATATCCCCAGCACTAAGTGGTAGAGTAGCAGAGTATCAAGCCGAAGGTCATGGGTTCGAATCCCGCTTGTGACACTGACTTTTTTTATCTCAACTTAAAACCTTAATAAATTGAATGATATTAATTGGAAAAAAAAAAAAAAAAGCGGACCATGAAAAATAGTGAATTTAATGAATTAAAAAGAAGTATACTTCACTAACGCTCTCCATGGCCATTTCATTTGTCGCCGAGAATCAAATAGATTACACAACATTTGAAAAATGGCAAAAAGGAGGGAAAATTCAAAAGGTGGGGTTGAGATGGGAAGTTAGTGCCCGAGTGGATCGAAGTCATGATAGCTCAAGTGGTCGAGTAGCAGCGTATCAAGCCAAAGGTCGTGGGTTCAAATCCTGCTCGTGACACTGACTTTTTTATCCCAACTTAAAACCTTAATTAATTAACTGTACATAATGTTAATATCAACATATTTATAGTTAATGGCTGTTTAATAAAATTAATAATTGCCTCATATAAATATAATTCAGTTTTCAGACAGTTCTTTTTAAAATATCGATGTTATAATGCATTTTTATGGTAAAAAGTGAAAGCCAGTATCAATAATTGATGAGATATTGGTAGCTGCAAAGGTATAAGTGCTCATCACTGTAAGTTAAAGGTGCCTTCAGAGTTCAAAGTTGGACCATACACAAACAGATAAACTTGAGATTTTCGTATCATCATTTATTTTCACAATTATTACAGTGATTCGTCTGATGTAATAAATCAGGATTTTTTCAAGAAATTCAGAAAAAGCTGATTGAACAAAGTAAATGATAAAGTTTTATGGTTTATTAAAAACATCTAATATTGGGCTGATCTTTCAGGTGTTTCTTTTGCTCGTTGATTTTTTAGCTATAAATGCCATGTGGTTTTTTGAAATTAATTTCTTGTTAACTTGCTTTCATAAATAAAAATTGGATTTAAAACATGGCTTTTTACACGTTTTTGTGTACATTTTTGCATGACATCACACTCAGTGAAAATTGCCTAAACTGGAGCTTATAGAAAGCTTTATATACAAGCATTTTTTTTTTAATTTTTAATATTCTGCCATGGAGGCAAAAGTCTTCTAGCACAAAGCAACCCACTGTGTTAGTCATTGCATAACAGAATTTAGGACTGCAGATAGTATTTAATTTTTGCGGCATGATTCAACTGTTTCTCTTTTTCTTTTTCGCTTTGTCTGTACTGTGAGAATAGTAACATGCTTGGGTTTGTTCATGCCTCCACAGAAGCTATTCGATATGTGCCATTCTCTCAAGGTAGGCACATGCTATATATCTATTCAGTAAATAGTTTAAAGAAATTTTAATATTTATTTATATATGTGGATTTTTTTTAATGTGCAAATGATTAAAAATTATATAATAAATAGTATGATACAAGATATCAAATATATTGTAAGCGCAATTGTAGTAGTTGTGCTGCTTTATTATTGCAATTCATTTAAACTGACAGTTATGGATGAATTATTTTAGTAAAAATGCACTTTCAGTCTGGATTTAGAATTTAGATGTATGCGCGTCGAAAAACAAGCATTTATCCTACAAATGTGTGAATTACTTATAGAACAATCTTTCTGGAAATGGCGATAACAAGGATGACTATAGCGACTTGCCTCCAAACCAGAGGAGAAAGAAGCTGCAATCCAAAATCGACGAAATACAGTCCAAGATACACCAGGAATCTGCTGCCAGGTATTAAAAAAAACCGCCTTTTCAATCGATCGCGTCGTTATAATGAAAAATTCCAGGGACGGGTTGATGAAGATGAAAGGCGTGTATGAACAGAATTCGACATTAGGCGATCCGATGACGATCGAAGGTCAACTGAACGACAGCAGTCACAGGCTCGACAAGCTGAGACAAGACCTCCACAAGTACCAGTCGTACCTCGAGGACAACCAGAACGACACATCCCTTCACAACGGTGTATGCAGGCAACACAGGTGGGTATTACTATTACGACAGTTTGACAAGACGCATTAAAATTCCTATTTGTAATATTTTCAAATATAATTACAGCTGGTTGATCCCTGTTGAAGAAGTCAATAGAAATAGGTAAAAAAATGATATGAATCCCTTTATTTAGGTGAAGGAAGCCAATGGCTAGATAAAATCTATCTTTTCTTCATTTAAATTAACATTTTAAAAACTGTCCAAATTAACCCTTTTTAAAATACTTTTTTAAACTTTTAAAATTCTTCTTCATATATTGACTTAAGCATATATTTAAATAAAATAGTCCATTTTTTCTTCAATTTTTTAAATGATTTTTATCATTGAATGTACTTTTAGTTGGTCACTACCAGTCGAAGAGGCTAGCAGTAGTAGGTAAATTATTTGGTGGAGTACATGCTACCATTTTTGAAATTTTGGATTGTTTTCTTAAGGTTGCATTTAATCATTAATTAATTATTATTTCTTAACAAAATAACTTTAACACTTGCACTATTGTCAGTAAAAACAAGTACTTGGACTGCCATGGTGGGTCTTTTTAGGCCCTATATAGCATTTTTCAGTCAAATGAAACTTTTTCCATCAAATGAAACATTTTTCCAAGCAAATGAAACCTTTTTTCAACCAAATGAAACCTTTTTTCAGTCAAATGAAACCTTTTTCCAAGCAAATGAAACTTTTTTTCAATCAAATGAAACCTTTTTTCAATCAAATGAAACCTTTTTTCAACCAAATGAAACAATTTTTCAAGCAAATGAAACCATTTTTCAAGCAAATGAAACCTTTTTTCAAGCAAATGAAACCTTTTTTCAACCAATGAAACTTTTTGCTATATATTTTTTTTCTTTTCTTTCTTTCTTTTTTTTTGTAATAAAAAAACTACAATAAGATGTTTTTTGTTTTATGTTTATTTATTTAGTGTGTCTATTATAGCTAACTAATAAATAACAATTTTCATGCGTATGCCCACATTTTATTTATACTTTAGTATGCATTATTTCTGGGCCGACAAACATCAAGTGGTCATCGCTGGCCCTCTGTTTTTTAAACAGTGTTCTTTCTTTCGCCCATCTTTGTCACTGACTCTCTCCCTCATATTTTGTTTCCAGTTTTCGTAGATTGCTAACTTTTTGAAGGTACTTCAGGTTGTCAAATTGCTATTAAGAAAAAAAAACAGATAACACATAAAGATTTTCATCACCTGTGCTATCTTTTTTCGTGCTGGGGGGAAAAATATTGAAAAAACATATACTTGAAAAATAATGACATAATTTAAAAAAAAGAAAAAAAAAAGCTCACTGCCATAATGGTATTTAAAAAAAAAATTGATTGTTTGATCTGGATGTGTCACAAATGTGTGCTTCTTTCAGCATCTCGAACAAAAGAGATATACCAAGTCGTTCCATTTCGGGAGGGGCCCATCAGCCGATGATGCCCAAGGTTCTGTAATTATTAAATTCACTAATTTCGTGGTCCGCTTGACCAATTAATATATTACGATTAATTAAGGTTTTTAGTTGAGATTAAAAAGTCACTGGCACGAGCGGGATTCGAACCCACGATCATCGGCTAGATACGCCGCTGCTCTACCACTTGAGCTATCGTGACCTCGATTCACTCGGACACTAACTTCCCATCTCAACCCCACCTTTTGAATTTGCCCTCCTTTTTGCCATTTTTCAAATGTCGTATAATCGGATTGGATTCTCGGCGACAAATGAAATGGCCACGGAGAGCTTTAGTGAAATATACTTCATTTTAAATCATTAAATTCACTAATTTCGTGTTCCGCTTGACCAATTAATATATTACGATTAATTAAGGTTTTTAGTTGAGATAAAAAAGTCAATGGCATGAGCGGGATCGAGGTCACGATAGTTCAAGTGGTAGAGAAACAGCGTCTAGCCGAAGATCGTGGGTTCGAATCCCGCTCGTGCCATTGACTTTTTTATCTCAACTAAAAACCTTAATTAATTGTTCTCTAATTAAGTGAACACTACAGAAAATGAACATAAATGAAAGGGAAGTGCATCCACGTCACATTTACACTCCAAAGCAAATCTCTTCTTGCTATATACTACAGCAACACTTTCCTATCCCCAAATGCGGCTGAGTTCCCTATCTTGGATTCCATCTAGACTCACGCCTAACATTGAGCAAATGACAAAACTTATAAGCAACAATCCAAGCTATCAACGAAAAACAAACTTAAACGCTACTACAACGATTTGGACATATGGGAGAACCGCTAAATCTTACAAAATCCAATGTATAGTCCTTTAAATATATAGGCCTCAGATCACTCATAAATCCTCTGTATTATGTCTCCAATATCCTCCAAAACGAACATAAATTCCCATTTGTCCAAAATAGAAAATCCCCTAAAAATTTACCAAGTTTCACAATAATCTCTCCCAACACTCCAATAGTCTCATCCAAGCCCGTCTCGACAATCCCATAAGGCGTCTCAGAGGAAATGGGCCCGTGACCTCCTTTCTGAGAAGTAGGCAGGGAGCAGGGAAGTTTATTTAGTGAAGTGAAGCGGAGAATAATATTGATTATTTACTCCCCTCCATGTAAATAAATATATATACATATATATTGTAGCTCATTAAATTACATATTGTAATTTGCAAAATGTAATAAAATATTTTTAAAAAAATTCTGTCTTGAAGACCCACAACGACGGTGCAAGTGTTAAAGAGTTTTGGATAATTTAACAAACCCGAAAGATTTTCTAATTATTGGATGGATATCTAACAGTATAATTATGTAGTCTATACTGATCATTTGTAATAACTCTATTAAACTAGTCTAGAACTAATTTAAAACAAGAAATTTATTTTCATCCTTTTTTTTTTGTGAGATTTGTTTTGGGAATTGACTCAAGAGCCATAAAAATTACCCAGAAATAAAATCAAAATGTTGGAACCTAGGTGATGAAATATATTTTTATAACATCAAGGGGTCGATCAAATTTCTAAACATAATTTCTATGGGCTAGAAACTTCTCTGTATGTTTTTGTGTTTATTTCATTTTTCATATAAAACTATCAACTATATAATTATAACATACTTTATTCATTCATTGAAAAATACTAAAACTTTTGAATTAAACTAATCAACTAGTCATTTCTACTATGTATTTAAGCAAAGAGCTTTTATTTATAGTTGTATTTTTTTGTTTTTTAAGAAATAGTGGTGGATCAGGTGGAGATGATGATTCGTTAAGCAGATCAGCATCAGATTCGAGTGTCTCAGCTAATCACAATCACAACCACATCAACAAACAGTCCGCACCTGGGACACCCCTTCCATCCCATGTGTCAGTATTGTTATCAGCTTGGTCTCGCTTCCAAACTGACAATTGTTTATAAACTGTGAACGTTAAATTGTCAAGATATAAGTTTTTCTAAACGTGCAGGTGCTCGGACAGTCCTGAAAGTGGCATCGGCGCTTCCCATTCATCTCTGCCTGAATCTGACGATCCGCCTCCACCATACTACGAGACCGAACTTCTGCCATCATTGGGAACTTGCAAAGCTCTTTATTCATTTGATGGTATTTATATCATTATAATAATTTAAAAAAAAATCATTTGCAATATTGTTTCTTTTTTTTAAAGCAACAAGTGAAGGATCAATGGCTATGGTGGACGGTGAGGAACTTTTAATTATTGAAGTTGACCAAGGGGATGGGTGGACGAGAGTGCGCCGTCCGGTAGATTTAACAGAAGGTTTTGTCCCTACTTCTTATCTTCAGTGTTTTCTCAATAATTATTGAGAAAGAAAATATTAAAGGTATATATATTTTTTAAATTTAATTTATCAAATAGAAAAACTTAAAATTTTAAACTCTCACATAATTTCAAATAAGTGTTTTATTAAATCAAATTGTTCTACCAATAGAGGAGAAATTTCTTATGTATTTTTTTTATGTTTAAGGTGAGTCCAGCAATTTAGCAGGTGGTGGTTGCTGCTGAAATGTTATTTTCTTGTAACGTCCCATCACCATGATTTTTAATTAGTATCGGATTACAGTTACACTTGACGTGTAGCACATTCTAGCCCAATCGTTATTTAATTAGCAATTGTTTTACCAATAATTAAAAGGAAATATTGTTACACAAATAAATATATATTTAGTCATTTTTTTTTGTATTGAGACATATTGGTAATTGCCGCCCCCAAAATATATTATTAGACTAATTGTTTATCATTGCTTCATTATTATTTTTTAGTTTGCAGGGGTGATATAGAAATTGATAATAAAATGTAATGTAAATTTCTTAGGAAATGGCTGTACATATGTTTAAATAAAATATACTTTTATGAATTTCGATTCACAGATATTTTAATATTTGTAGATTTGTCCTGCGAATTGAACAAATTGAAAATTAATGTAACCATTGTAATAATTCGGGTAAAGAAAACAGTAATTTTTTTATATAACTTATTTTTTATATTCTTTAATTCAAACTGAAAAAGTATTTAATGTGTACCTAACTTTTTATTTCATGTTTTAGAGCAAAATGTTTGTGTGGAGATTGTTAATTTGTTATTTGATTTTTTTTTAAATTTAATTTTGTGTAAATATTTTCAATTTATTATTATAATTGACTATTTACGATCATTTTACTCCTTTCCTCATTTAACAGAACTACTGTTGTATATACAGGATAACTTGTATTTCCCAGAAGTGACTTTTTAAAGTGTGCCAACATTATATTTCAGTCATTTGTTTCGCCTCTCTGAGCTCTTTCTTTTAACAGCATTATATTAATTAACAATTTAGTGATATGCAATTTTTTTTTAGAAAACGTTTTTCTATTATGTACTTTTAAAATATATATAATATTTTTGTAATTTATGCAAATAAATATATATATACACGTTCATATATATGTATATGTAAGGATGGAGTTGAAAAAAACTGGTTGTATAAAACTAAATAAACAATAATCGGCTATTGTGTATAAAGGAAAGTGTTTAGTGTGTGCATGGTAAGACTGCTAATTTGTGATGCTAACATGACATTTGAAATGTAATGGTTATAAATTTAAAGTGAAGGCAGAAAAGCGGCTTTTAATTGCGTTGAAATGCTGTAATCACAGTTTTATCCCATTTGTTTTGTTTTTATTTTTTGTTTAAAAAATGATATTTTCATAAATGTGGTTTGCCTCATGTATCACAACGGAGACTAAAGGAGTAACGGCCAGCAATGGTTAGTGTATAAATGTGATTTTTTTTTTTTTTATCATTGATGATAATTTTATTCCTGTATTTAATTCAATGAAATAGCTAATATATGAAGTTGATATAATTATCTAAGGCTATTTTGTATCATTCAGATTAACCCCAAACCCTAATTTAATTCTACATATATTTGGGTAAATACATTTTATATATGGACAAAAGCACACACACCACCCTTAAATTTTAATGTATTTAAGTTTAATCATATTTTGCAAGACAAAAATAGGTTTGATTGTAAAAATAAGACATTTAAAAAGAAAATGTTTAATAACTAATACTAAAAAAGAATTATTGAGAAAAGAATAAAAAACAGAATATTAGAAAACAAATAAAAATGTAAAACATCTTTGGCACATATCAGGATCGTTAAACACCTTTGTATTTCTTGGAAAATATTTCTGATAAAATCCTGAGGAATTCTTTCCCATTCATCAAGAACAGCCCTTACCAACTCTTCTAGAGCTAAAAAAAGTCATTTAAGAAGAAAATATTTATTACCTAATTCTAAAATAAATAAAGAATAAAAAATAGGCAATTAAAAAACAAATAAAAATGTAAAAAGAAGTTCTTTATCACTTTTAATACTGAGTTTTTCCACCTCTGGCACAAATCACATCTGTTAAATGCCTTTGTGTTTCTTGGAAAATATTTCTGATAAAATCCTGAGAAATTCTTTCCCATTCATCAAGAACAGCCCTTTCCATCTCTTCTAGAGCTAAAAAAAAAGTCATTTAAGAAGACAATATTTATTACCTAATTCTAAAATAAATAAAGAATAAAAAAATAGGAAATTAAAAAACAAATAAAAATGTAAAAAGAAGTTCTTTATCCTCTTTAATACTGAGTTTTTCCACCTCAGGCACAAATCACATCAAGAAACACCTTTGTGTTTCTTGGAAAATATTTCTGATAAAATCCTGAGGAATTCTTTCCCATTCATCAAGAACAGCCGTTTACAACTCTTCTAAGGTGTTTGCTGTCGTACTATCACTGGTTGGTCCCAAATGTGTTCGATTAGGTTCAAATCTGGACTTCGAGCTGGCAACACCAAGCTTTCAATTCCAACCTGATTTAGGTAGCCATCCACTCATGCTCTATGGGGGCTTGTATTATCCTGCATTAACAACACTCTCTCACCGATGAGAGGGGCAAATTTCACTACATGTTCTTTGATTATGTTAAGTGCCTCTGTGAAGTTAGAGATTTTGCTCCCACACAACCAATTTGGTGCGGCGCCTAAGGAAATGCCACCCCAGAAAATCTGAGAAACCATGGGGCATACCTTTCTCCTGAGCGTCTCCATTAAATTACACCCATCTGAATATTTGAGGCCAACCCACCTCCTCTGTAAAGAGAACTCAGCCCCAATCTCTTCCAATTACGTGCTCCAGGGGGCGTCGGTGGCCGCAACGGTTTAGGTGTTGACACAGTGCTCATTACTGTAAGGTGGTCCAGTGGCTCTGCATTCAAACCCGACATTACAAAATGGGCTTTTTTTCAAAAACACCGGCACCCTGAGGGTTTATATGACCTCTGGTGTTGCGAACCCTCGTTTAAAAAACGAAATTATGTGTTCCAGTGCGAATTAAAGCCTGGCCATTTTCTGAGCTATGGTAAGAAGTTGTCTACGAGCCCTGTGCCGGGACCCCATTTTATTTTCATTGGGCCTCCCTACAATTCTGTAGGAAATCGAAACATCTCGGACTTGTCTTATCAAATTTCTTAGCTCATTTCCCGTACTTCTGTGATACTTTAAACCTGTCTCTGTCTTTGAACCTAGATCGATCCTGTCCTGACAAACAACCAATTTGGTGCAGCGCCTAAGGAAATGCCACCTCAGAACATCTGAGAAACCATGGGCATACCTTTCCCCTGAGCGACTCCATGAAATGACACCCTTCTGAAGATTTGAGGCCAACACACCTCTGTAAAGAGAACTCAGCCCCAATCTCTTCCGATGTCCAATTACGTGTTCTGGGGGGGCATCAGTGGCTGCAATGGTTTAGGCGTTGACACGGTACTGTAAGGTGAAGGTCCCGTGTTCAAATCCAGCGGCCCTGCATTCGAATCCGACATACAAATGTTTTTTTTATTTTTTTTATTTTTATTTATTTTTTTTCAAAAACACCGGCACCCTGAGGGTTTATATGACCTCTGCTGTTGCGAACCCTCGTTTAAAAAAAAAAAGAAAAAGAAAAAAACTTATTCCAGTGTGAATTGAAGCCTGGCTATTTTCTGAGCTATTGTAAGAAGTGGTCTTATTTTAATTTTAGTTTCGTTGACATTATTTTCATTTTATTTCCTTACAATTCTGGAGGAAATCGAAACATTTCAAACTTGTCTTATGAAATTTCTTAGCTCATTTCCCATAATTATGTGGTTTACTTTAAATCTGTCTCTGTTTTTTCACCTAGGTCGACCCTGTCCTGACCTTCTTGTGTGAAGCCTTCTTTCCCAAAGCATTGAAGATTAATATTCAGTCCCCTAGCGACTTTGCGCTATGTCCTCCCTCTAATAATGTTATGACCCTGACACTGTCATACTCACTCAAATACCTGACTATTGAAAATGGTTTAAGAATAACAATAATTTCTTTCCATTGAGTTTCAATTTTGGTTGAAATGAAAAAGCTTGTGCCACAAGTGGGATTCGAACCCACGACCTTTGGCTAGATACTCTACCACTTGAGCTACCATGACTTCAATCCAATCAGACTTCCCACCTCAACCTACTTTCGAATTTTCCCTCCTTTTTGCCAGTTCTTGGACAGTTGGTGTCAATGTGGTGCAAGACCCAGAAGCGCTACATGTTTTTCCATTATGTCTTGTAAGTACTCTGTGAAGTTATAGTTCTTTTTCACACAACAACCAATACGGTGTGGTTATCCAAGGAAACGCCATCCTCGAACATCAATGATCCACCATGGAATGCCATCTGAGGCGTTTCACCTTTCACCTGAGTGTCTTGTATGAAATTATGCCCATCTGAAGATTTAAGCCCAACTCTCACCTCATCTGTAAATAGAACTCTTTGGCCCAATCTTCCAATGTCCTGGCCATTTTCTAAGCTTTGAGAGATTTGTATTTAAAACAAATGCAAATCATTGCCAACATGAAAGCACAAACACAGGTATAGATATTTTTTGTAACAAAAACAAACTACACCATTTGCTTAAATGGCCTTTTACGTCACTTCAGTCTATTTAATGGCTTTGCCCATAGATGTTAGATATCAAATTGTCCATTATATGAAGAATCAGAATGAGAAATGACACATTCAGATTTTCTTTTCTTCACCTACCATGTGTATATAATTTCTCGTTCTAACTAGCAAGATATCATCACATGTTTCTACAGCATACTGCAGTTGGTTTGTTTTGATTTTAGACTTCATATGAACCTGCAGAAAGAAATCAACAAGTGCTCATTCATTCTCACTAATTCTTCACTGGTGGTGAATTCTTTTATAAACTAATTTCATATTTTTCATAATGGAACTACGGTGAGGAGCTGGTCGCCCAAGATAGTCTTGTTTCACACAAAACTTAGACCAGTAAAATATTCTGATATTTTTTTGGGTGGAAGGGCTGATGAACTTGTAATTTTGGTCTGCCTATCACAGAAATCATGAACCCTATGGATCAAGGTGTGGTCTTGAAGAAAAGAGCAAATGCATTTGTTACTGTCTAGCTTTCGACCTATTTTAAGATCATTATCAGGGCAAAACGATCTTAAATATGCCTACAAATTGTCATATTTAAGTTTTTTACATGCGGTCTTAAATTTTCTTGAAGACTTAAAAACTTAAACTCTACTGAATGTTAATTAGGAAATTTAAAAAATTTCACTAGAGTCCATTTAATCAGGAAGTTCGTTGGTTTTGCTATGTTGTGACAAAAAAAGGCACCATGTGTATATGTGGTATTTTATTATTGTAATTATATATACACATGTAAAGTATATAAAAGTGAATTAAATTAAAATAAAAGTTTTTATTTTTCGTACTGTAGATTGTTGAACGTATACATTGGTTGGAATTTTATTTATTTGTTTTCGACCTCATGGCATGGTCCTCTTCAGTGAGTGTGCTTGTCATGACACATTGCTGGAAAGTCCACTGTATAGGCAAATGTAACTAACACTGAAAAGGACCAAAAAACCTACTATATAAATAATAAGATTCGAAATTTACAGCAAAAAAAAAATTAATTACTTTAAAAAATATATAAAATAAAAATGTTCTTGTATGTCGCACATTTACACAACTTATATATTCCTTAAGAAATATAATTTATCTTCAAAAAACACATGTTTTGTTTTTATTTCCTATTTGCATTAAAATTAGAGTTAGGCAATAGAAGCTTTTCAGCTCTTAGGCTTTATTGATACGTTATAGCTGATTTAATCCTCAGACATGTCGATTCACGAATTTCAACAACTCGCCCAAGAGATTTCGTACTCTTTCGATGACACTGTGTACCTCGAGGAACGCCGGCCATTGAAATTTCCACACAGAACTCCAAGGTAACTTTAATGCGAATGAAAGTTCATTAGAAGGCAACAAGAACAACTCTTTCTGGGGTTTTCACTCACAAAAATTTGAATTTTTTAAAAAACCTAACCATCCCTAACTACTCCAGGTTGGCTACCACCAGGTGGATCTTAATACCCAATTTTATTTTAGCCAATGTAAAGACAGCATCCATTTGAACAAGCCATAATGTTTAGCCCTTCCTGAAAGCCAGAATTTGAACTGACTGTTTGTTGAGTCGTAGCCGACTCTGGTAGATCTTGACATAAAAGAAATAATAAACCAAATGCCTTTTAATATCTTTGCAAAGTTTAGTTTTTGTTTTTATCCTTAAGTCGACAAAAGTATGCAAACAAGGAATTAATAAATTTCTGTTTTGATCCCAATGATAAGTACATGTAAATTGTTGATACTATCCAAAATTCAGCGAGTGTGCATTCCAAATTAATCCAGAGTTCTTCAGATGATTATTATGCATTATTAACATTATTATTTTTAATAAGAAGGCAAGTTTATCTTGATTTTTGCTACTATATTACTGAAGTATTAAACTAAACTTAAATAAATAATTAATTCACTAATTTTGTGGTCCGCTTGACCAATTAATATACTACAATTAATTAAGGTTTTTTAGTTGAGATAAAAAAGTCAATGGCACAAGCGGGATTCGAACCCACGATCTTCGGCTTGATACGCCGCTGCTCTACCACTTGAGCTATCGTGACCTCGATCCACTAAAAAACCTTAATTGTATTAAATAAAAAACTTTTATAATAGTTGTTGGTTATTTTGTATGTGTGTACAAATATGTTGGTAAGATTAACAGGTAAATTATTTTTTAGCTTAGACCTTCTTGAAGTCACAGAACTTTTTGGAAATGTTGCATTCGAAGAGGAGGCGGTTGAAGGCTATTGGATTGTAGATCTTTTAACATTAGACGATCTCAAGAGTATACATACCGAATTTATTGTAAATAAATTCTCTATACTGTTTATTTTCATACGATTTTATTTGCAAAAGTGTTAAATTTCTCAGAATTTTGTCGACCACAGAGTAGACCAACGTCAGTTAAAGACTCTTCTTACAAGGTACAACCCAAAACTCAACTGGCCAGATGAAGAATTTAATCTCGTCTTCCTCAAGGTAAGCCGTATTAGTTCATTAAAATTAAAAAAAAAAAAACAGACGAAACTTTTGAAATTTGTAATTTAGATGGATGATGATTTTGATGGGTATTGCGATTGGGCTGATTTTATTGCTTATCTGCTCTACGAGCTACATTCGAAAGAAAATTTATTATCTCCTGATCAGCAACAGCAACTCGAGCTGCCAATAAATGAAACTACAATAGTTCTTCCTTCGAGACACAGACATCCGATCATTGCAGTTCTTTTCCGGCCTTATATCAACAAGGTATATAGAACTTAAGTATAACTTGATATATATTTTTAAAATAAATGTTCTAAAGGATAGAACCTGGGACTACGACAATGGAAAATATATGACAGTGAGTACAGATGGTGCTCTCAATATCTGGTCACTAGATTTTGAATTAGAAAAATCTCAATATGCATTTTACCGTAAATACCAGTTTTTTTAAAAATTACGACTATTAATGATTAAGATAAAATATTTCAATAATCTTTTAGCAAAGGAAGCAAAAGTGCAGAAGACAGTTGTGACAAGCGTTGTCTGCTTGACTGACGCAAATCTTATTTGCATGGCGACCAGAGAGAGGGACTTGCGCTTCTATGATATATCACTCGGCAATTTCCATTTGAAGAGTTGCGTAAGTAATTTTGAAATAAAATTTGTCTGAAAGTATTTACAAAAGGCTGAAGCCTGTTTCAGATTGTTGGCCTTCATCAAACGGTCACCGCTTTGCATTATCATTTCTACCAGGACGAGGAAAAGCCGTCTGTTCTGATCGGTGGAGATCTGGTCGGAAACATTTTGTTCTTAAAGTTGAAAACCAAGTCTGGCGGCCCGTTCAGAACACTTACTCAGACCAGCCAGAACGGTTTTGTTATAATTAAAATCGCAAGTTTGGAACATGTACGTACAAAAATGATGTATTTTTATAAAATAGAATAGAAATAGAAATATATTTAAAAAAAACACTTTCACAGTAGGGCTTGGCCCATTTACAGTAAGTAAAAAGATTTTTAGTTGAGATAAAAAAGTCCATGGCACGAGCGGGATTCGAACCCACGATCTTCGGCTATATACGCTGCTGCTCTACCACTTGAGCTCTCGTGACCTCGATCCACTTGGACACCAACTTCCTATCTCAACCTCACCTTTTTGAGTTTTCCCTCCTTTTTGCCATTTTTATCAACTAAAAACCTTAATTAATTGTAATATATTAATTGGTCAAGTGGACCACGAAATTAGTGAATTTAGTAAGTAAAAATATATAAAATAAATAACAAAAAGCTTACAAAATATAAATGCAAAAATAATTAATAAACAAAATTGGTATGATATTAACATAATTGAATATGAACGAAGAAGAGAAGTAGGCATAAAGTGAAAATGTAAAAGAGGAAGAAAAAGAGAAGAACAACAAGATAATGTTGAGTTAGTTTGATCAAATCAAGGATTGTTTCCCAAAAAAGTTGAAAGCTTCACGGCTGAAAGCTCAAAGGGCGTGGGCTGACCTAATATGCCACAGAAGGGAATTACACAGATGAGCCCCAGCAATCCTAAATGAATCATTCGTAGATTTGGATGATGGGCAGGTAGTGTCCAAGATCCCGCCAGAACCGGACCAGGTCAGCCCAGGCCACCGCTGAGTGGTCGGCTGCAGTGCACCTATTAAGTATAGACTTTTGAAATTTGGGCAACACCACTCCGATTCAGATAATTCAGACAGATGCAGATAAAAACCACTTACATCCCCTGGTAAGGCTGTGGAAAAGTCCGCATCTTCCCCGCAGTTCGGGGCACAACTTGCCTTGTGCACTTTCTTCGACCCCCCGTCAGCAACCCATCCGGCCCGCCCAGACCCATCCAGCAGAATCCCAGCCCACTCGGCTATCCGACTTAATTATATGCCCAACCCGGCGTTCTGTAGAAATTCATAAATACCTCTATAAACTTTTCTGTTACCTGATGCCAACAGGCTCTCAAAACAAAATGGCTTAATTACTTCTTTCGTTTTGTGCTCCGTGCAGGAGAGAAGTGTTTGAGAGTCTCTGGTACGTCACAGGTTGGGCAATTTGGCGACTGTCTCAGTCTGATCCTATACAAATAAGATCTGCAGATAGCATGGTTCCTTAAGTGCGTTGAAACTGAAAAGAATATTTTGCTTCCGTGTTCATTCTTGAACCAAGGAACAGTGGTAGGACTATTAAATATTGATCAGTAAGATGCTCCTCTTTTACTCCTGTTATACCAGGCGATCCATTCGTTCTTCCACATGGAGCTCAGCAAATGCTTGGCATCCAGTCTTGGAAGCCTGATGTCTGAGTATTCTCCTTCCTCCATTGCTATTTTTAATTTTAAATAAGTAAAAAAGAGAGGTAACTAAATAAATAATAAATCAATACCCAGAATTACCTTGTCATGTGTTGAGATGTGCTCTCTTCTTCGTAAACTTAATACAAATCTTGTGCAATTATTAAAAATATTCTAATTTTTTTAGAAGAAGTATGGTTAAGTGAAAACGAGTAGATAATACTGCAATAAGAAAAAAAAAAAAGAAAAAAAAGGTAGAATAGGAGTTTTTAATAGTCTAAGTTTTAGTGTCAAAGAGATAAATTTATATTTCCAAAATGAATTCACCCTTCTAGTGACAAAGCCTAAATGATCATCCCAAGATAATCTGATATTAAAAGTCTCACAAAAGTTTTTTACCTAGATCAAAAAAGGTATCTAAAGAGCCGTCAAGAGTAACGCAAAGAAAATCCTCAGTTGGCAGATGCGTGTTGTAAATAATTATCGATGGGGATTTGAGCGGATTGAGTTTGAGACCATTATTTGAAGCCCTTGATTAACCAAAAAGGTCTTTGTTAATGAGTTGAATGGAATCAGAGATTAAATGAGTGGCCATTGTATATAAATTTGGAGTAATTTAAACAAGAAGGGAGGTCATTAATAAAAATTGAAAACAATAATGCTCCTAAAATTGCTCCTTGAGGAATGCCAAACTTAACAAGGAGATCGGATGAAAGTTTTTTATAGGAAGTTTGACAACTTGTTTACAACCTGACAAATAAGTGGATATTAATTTAGAACTAGAGGACGAACAACCAAAAAAATTAAGTTTCCCAAAAAGTAGTCCAAATAAAAGTGGTTTAGAGTAGCAAAATAAAATTATTTTTGCATTAAATTTTTATAAGTTATAAATACACAATAATGTACGTAATATGTTCATGTAGAACAGTTCAATTCTGCAAGTTTATAATATTTTGGAGCCCATTTTTTTTTTAATATTTGAAATGCACTTGATTTTTATTTGAAGGTGTTTAAAAAAAATATGGAAATTTTTGAGACTAATTTGTCTTTTATATATATACTGCAAAAACAATTAAATGTTGTTGGTTTGTTTTAAAAAGTAAGCTCAGTACTTACTTAAACATTTATTTGTACGTTGTGAGAATTTACACCCATCAGCAGCATCTTATAGGTTTTTAAATAAAAAATTAAAAGATTTAAAGATATATTACCATTTTGCATCTACAAGTCGCACGGCCAAGCTGGCAAAAGGCTATCTATTGGGTTTTAATATATTTTTATATACGCTTTTAGGGTCAAATCCAAGGAATTAAATTTAAAATGTTTGAGGGATTTCAATCTGACTGGATACATCAAATTGAATGGTTTCCTGAAATATCTCAAATTGTATCCTGCCAAAACAAGTCGAAAAATTCCCTCATTGCGTTCGACCCTTCGAGCAAGGAAATAAAAATGAAATTCAGCATACCAAAAGGTGTCAATGTTTTTTGCATCGTGAAAGGTAATTTATGATTTAATTTTAAGATTGTCATTTGATCACTGAACAAATCTTTTGTAGACAGTGTACCGATGAGATACGTGACTGGTGGATATGACAGTGCGATTAGAGTTTGGGATCACATGCACAGTTTTGAACCCTTGGCGGTCCTCCATGGACACCACACTCCAATAGCGGCTATAATAGTACAAAACAAAGGCACTAAAATATATAGCCTAAGCATAGAAAAGATATTCAAAGTTTGGGACGTCAAGCAAAAAGCATGCATCATGGTACAAACATCTCTTTGTAGGATTTTATTTTTTGACACGACTGTTTAAATATTTTCGTTTAACAGACAGTTCCAGGGAAGCTATCCGACTTGGGGAAAGAGATACCATTCACATGTTTCTACAATCCTGTGTATAGGAGGTTCATTGCTGCAAATTATAAAATCAATCTGTTAAGACTCGGCCATGAGATAAATCACTATTATTCTGAAGGGTTTACACATGTTGCTGGAGCGACCAAAGCACTATTTAATCCAATTTTTAAATGTGTGAGTACAATGTAATATCAATTGCTCTGATCACCTTGGTGGCTTATCCGTTTCGCTATTTTTATGAAAATTTAACCAAGGTGATCAAAAACAACCTAGTTACAGGTTCATTCCATTCTCTTCGACAGTTGGGTGGTAGTTAAGGCCATATAGCTTTATCGAGGTAAAGGCAAAAAGTGTATGGAATTGTTTGGAATCCCTGGTGACCCTTCTGTGGCCAGAGTTGGGCAAAATCAAACTAATTCAATCATGATTAAGAATTTTTATTGAAATTTAATCATGATTGAATTAGTCATGAGTACATTAATCATTATATGATTTAATCATAATTAATTCAATCATGAGGTATGACTAAATCATATAATGATTAATTTACTCATGTCTAATTCAATCATGATTAAACTTCAATCAAAATTCTTAATCATGATTGAATTAGTTTGATTTTGCCCAAGTCTGGCTACAATGACCAACTTACCAAAATCCAACCGACTCCGGATAAAAATTTTGAGATGAGAGTCGTGCTCAAGGCCAACCTTCAAAAAGTGTTATAAACGAAAACCAAAGTTACATAATTATTCTACATGTCTATTTTATTACAATCAAGACCCCTAGATGGTGTATTTTCCAAATAATGTAGAAATCTCTCCTTTTAAGTGGAATAAATTTTTATTCAAAGAAATATTTTTTCCATTGATCGGTTATGTAAACATATTTACTTTTCAAAGTGTAGCTTGTTCTAGGATTTGTTTATTTTATTATTATTATTATTTTTTGACTTTTTATAACGACGGAGTTTTACTTATAATTGGAAGATTCATTTTCGTTAAATAAGGTGTTGAAGGATTTTCGTTTTGATGAAATAAATTTCTGTTAGAAATTTTTTTAAAAGTGATGAAGTTGTATATTTTTCATTTTTTGAGCATCCATTTGAACATGATTTATCGAAATTTAGTCACGACTAACTATATTGTGACTAAATTAGTCATGCCTCGTATTTAATTACTAGTCATGACTAAGTTAGCCATCAATCACATATGGCGACTAATGACTAAATTAGTCATTTACTACCAATCATGACTAACGGTCTGAGTGATCAATCATTAATCATTAGACATGACTAATTTTTGCCCAACACTGTCTGTGGCATAGGAATCCACACTATTAACGAATATCTCAGACAGAAGGACAAAAAGAAAATGAGGGAACTTTGGAATTCACTCATTGGACATAGGCAATCCAAGAATCTTCTAACCAATTTTGGTAGGAAAGAAATTACAGAATGTGTCAAAGGAAGCAGGAATAGACTGCGAATCCTAATAGGATTCCTAACAGGACACTGCAAGTTAAATGAACACTTGAAAAAAGTTGGAATAATCCAAGATGGCACATGCAGATTCTGCAAGGAGGCAGAAGAGACACCAACACATTTACTAACAAACTGCAGAGCTTCACTAGCCCGCAGGAGGAAATGTTTTGGGATGTATAATGTTGTCTCCCCTCTTGGTAATTACACCTCGGTCTTTCAGGCGGAGGTCTGGGCCAATGTTTGCTGCAGAACACTCATGGATAACAAGATTAAGGGAAAAATATTAAAATCTTTTCCGACAGTCAGGCCAGTCTTAAATCATTACAAAAAGAGTTATCAACATCTAGGCTGGTAGAGGAAACCGTTGAACTTATTAATAGGATTGCTACCAGGTACTAGAATAGGGTAACCCTCATATGGATACCTGTTCATAAGGGGCACAATGGCAATGAAGAGGCGGACAGCCTGGCCAAAGAAGGATCTAATACTGCGTTTGTCGGGCCACACCCGGTATTACCCCACTCTATAAGCACAGCGAAAGAGAGTATGCTGGGGCATGAAACAATTCCTTAAAGAATGGAATATGTCCCCCGGACACAGTCAATATATATAAAACAAACTGCAGAGCTTCACTAGCCCGCAGGAGGAAATGTTTTGGGATGTATAATGTGACCATAGAAGAGTTTCAACCACTGAAACCGGGCCTATTAATCCAGTTTCTTGAAAATGGGTCTCACCGATGTGCTTTAGGCAGAGCATGGGGGATACAATAGCTCTTAAAGGGCACAGTATACTATACCCTGAAATTACATGTACATATACATCTTGGAATCCCTGGCAGAAGTCAGTGACACTAATGACTAACCCTGGCAAGGATCCCCCCCTTTGCTCAGGAATTGTGAAATGTTGTCCAAAAAAATGGAACCAATATTAATTATCTAGGACCCTAACCATCCCTAACCATATCCTATCATAGCACCTTGCCACAAAGTAGTAGGGTACATCCAAAATGGATTCTTAATTAGTACAAAATCTGGTGGAGCAACACCCCCGCCTTGAGGCCCCCAAAGAGATTCATGAAAGGGCCATCTGCAAGCTTTCTAAGGAATTACTGGATGGTATCTGCAACAGAACCAGCATTTTGATAAGGCACTGCTGCCTAAGAAGGTATATGCACTGGACAGTAATACTGCCAGGAAGAAGTGGAGACCATAGAACACGTTTTGTGTTTTTGTGGAGGTCAAAGAGAGGAAAAGCTGCAAGCTTCTACACTAAGAAGCCTCTGGAAATGATATATAGGTTGATTAACAAACCTGAAGCTGGTTAGTGATGTGTAAAAATAGAGGAGCACAATGGATCCACTCAGGTGTGGTGCAGAATAGCTTGTGGCCACCTCTTTTACAGGTTCATTTATCTCACAGATCTCACACCGACATTTTATATTTTAATCATATCTTCATTATGTGGACCATAAATATACAATAGTGTACAAAAAAATTTTTTTATTAAACAATGTGTATTACATGGTTTTTTGTAGGTTGTGACCGTGGGCATGGATTCCAACATTCTTACGTGGAATCCTTACAATGGCAAAAGGATTCACATGATACGTAATGCGCACACAAAGGAGCAATATGGTGAGACCAAAGCTGTCGGTATAACGAGTGCCACATTTGGTCCTTCTTTAATCCACTTGCTTACCGGAGCGGTTGACGGGAGTGTAAAAATGTGGAACTTCTCTCTCGGCATTTGTCTCAGGGACATGCTAATGAAAAAAGATTGGTAATGGCGAAGAATTCAGCGTTGATCGGCTAATAGAATGATGTTTTTTTTCAGTTGTGTGACTGGACTGTACTGGATACCGCAAAGGCTCCTGGCTATGGGCTGGAACAAACACGTGACTGAGTGGGTGGATGAGGTGGAGATAGGAGACAGCAAGAATTGGCCGATGTACCACACTGAAGATATAACAGCATCGGCAATCTTCCCACCAAACATCATAGCGACAGGGACGTACAGCGGAGAATTGATATTTCTTAAGTTAAAGAATGGACAGCCATTTAAAATCCATTTTGTCGGAGTCCCCAACTTGGAGTAAAATATTAAACATTTTTACTTGTTAGACATTCTTCTTTAAAAAAAAAAATCTTTTTATTTATATTTAGCAATCGTGTTGGATTTGCAGTGAACCGAGGCATCCCTCTGAATTTGCGGTCATCATTTTGTGAATCCACAAAAGAAAAGAATATTTTTCGCTGCCACTGCTTAGAAGAGAAGAAGTGAGAAGTTACATATATAAATACAACTCATAAATGCATTAACTTTTCAAATTGTAGATGCGATTGTGAATGGATGTGCCCGTGTTTAGAAAACTGTGACTGCAAGGCCTCCGCTAGATGCAAGTGTGACCAGACAGTATTTTTCTATAAAGAAGGAAAAGAAATGGAAGATTTGGAATCAATGTTTGAAGGCTTAGTCAGACGTGATAAGGAGCCTTCAAAATGTGCAAAATCGCCGAAATTACTAGATTCAAAAAAGAAAAAGAAAAAGCCACAATCCCCCATTATAACCGGAACTGCAGGTCAGAATAAAAAAAATCCCCAAACTGATTCTTGCACGTTAAACCTTCATCTTTACAGGAAGAATGGAGATACATACAATGTATTTTCTCACAACCAGGGGGGACAATCTTGAAGAAGGCTCCTTACTCGCTTCTCTTCAAAACGGCTGGGTCCAGCTCTGGTCTAGCAACCCTGAAGGGGGATTAGTTAGCACTTTCTATGCAATACATGTCGTCGGCGATTATGTTACTGATATGATTGCAAATGCTGACAATTCTTTCCTCTTTACAGGTTTGTATAAGGCAGTTTTCATAGGGTGAGTGATGTACTAAATATGTCAAATGAACTCCAATTCTAAACAAAAATTTTTTAAAATTATTCTCAACATATTGAAATAAAATTGCTGTTTGATTTAGATTTGGAACACATGATTTTAATTTTTTTTTAAATTTCTATTTATTTTATAGAAAGTGTTTTTCAAAAAATAAATGAATATAGCATTTTTCAGTCAAATGAAACTTTTTTGCAATCAAATGAAACCTTTTTTCTATCAACTTAAACCATTTTTCAAGCAAATTAGTTTTTTTTTTTTTTCAAGCAAATGAAACCTAAAACCTAATGATAATAATTATGCAGAGGAATAAATAAATGACATTATAGTACTAACAATAATTTTTATGATGATTGAATATTAAATAATTGAATCGTAAGGCTTAGGTACAAACTCCACCCCACTCCATCATTCATAATTTCTATCACAGAAAGTTGCTCGCTCAAAAACACTTTTCTATCCCACTTAATTAAACTTCGATGGGGTGGATGTAGAAAAGTTTGATGAATACAGATCTTCACAAGAAACGTTCTTGTACCTAAGCCTTACGATTCAATTATTGTAATATTAATGTTACAACATTAACAAACATCATAAAAATTATTGTTAGTACTATAATGTCATTTATTTATTCCTCTACATTATTATTATTAGGTTTTAGGTTTCATTTGCTTGAAAAAAGGTTTAATTTGACTGAAAAAAGTTTCATTTGATTGAAAAAAGTTTCATTTGGTTGAAAAAAGTTTCATTTGGTTGAAAAAAAGTTTCATTTGGTTGAAAAAAAGTTTCATTTGGTTGAAAAAAGTTTCATTTGGTTGAAAAAAAGTTTCATTTGACTAAAAAATACTATACATATTTTTTTGAAAAATAATAATATCAGCTATTAAAACACTATATATATCATTACAACAACAAGTTCACAGATTTTAACTTGTATATAATCATGTGGACGCTTTCATGAATGTATATTAATTTAGGACAACAAAATTATAGGTATATACAATTTTTTTGCCCTTGTCCTTCCACATTAGCCACATAAAAATATGACAACGAACTAACAATACTTTAAACAATTACATTCAAAATTTTTGTTAAATGAGTGAGAGGATGAAATCGACTCCAAAGAGCCATCCACATAGTGGAAACCATCCAGCTGGCAGGAGAAGCGGGCCTGCCATTTATTGATAAACGTAATGCCCTTCTTGATTGGGTAACCAGGGTCTTATGGGAGATGTGAATAAAAACCACTAACATCGAAATAATTTGGAAAAGTCTACACCTCCCTGAGCTCTGGAACAAAACTCGCTCTGGAGAACCCCCCCCCCCTGGCCAAGATAGATAGATGTCTTTATTTTTTATAATCTTGTTACATAATGTTGTTATTATGATCTATTTACAAAAGTAAAGACATGCATTGCCACTGGTTGTGCAAACCGTTGTGGGTGAGTTGACCTTGCGACCTATTACATTTCTTTTATTTCATAATTAAATAAAATAATTCTCTTTTAAACCAATAGCATTACATTTACAGTTAAAGTTTCATTGATAGAATAATAATATCAAACTAATAATGACTTTAGGGCTAATCTATAATTGTACATAAATCATATTATTTCTTTTTAAACAATTACTAAATTGTTTTACACTTCATATTGATGTAAAATCATAATTTAAATAATATAAGTGAAAAAAAGTAAAGTAAATCAAACCAAAATAAATCAAAGATCAATAACAATAATTTAGGGATAACTAAGATAACAAATAAATGACAAGCAAATTACCCTTATATTATTTTGGCCCTCAAATCGTAAGCCGCTCTGCAGTAACGCACAAGCACTACCCAATTTTCCCCATTTATATATTTAATCATTTTTTGTGCTGGAGGCTTACGGTCATGAAAATAGGCCATTCTTAAATCGGATAGTCTGGGACAGACCACGAGAAAGTGAAACAGATCTTTTATCACGTACTGGTCATTACACAATGGACATCCCATCTCTATCTTCTTGTATGGTTGTTGTTTTAGTTTCAGGGTTTGGCTTCTTACTGCCATTACCCATTGTAAGTATGACCATGGGAGCTTTGCCAGCAAGTAGCTTTTATCTTTTAAATCAAAAATTAACTCCTGATATAGAGGGTATTTTTCTGTTTTCCTTACTCCTTCTAGAATTTCTTGGTGCCATAGTAGGATATTTAATTTTGCCCCCAATTATTTTGCCAATTTTGAATAATGGCAAAAAGGATGGAAAATTCAAAAGGTGGGGTTGAGATGGGAAGTTAGTGTCCGAGTGGATCGAGGTCACGATAGCTCAAGTGGTAGAGCAGCGGCGTATCAAGCCGAAGATCGTGGGTTCGAATCCCGCTCATGCCATTGACTTTTTTATCTCAACTAAAAACCTTAATTAATAGTAATATATTAATTGGTCAAGCAGACTACGAAATTAATGAATTTAATGATTATAAAAAATGTTTATTTTAAGGTCACGCTTTTGGATATGTCAAAATATGGCATATTTCAAATTTTGGAAGAGCAGGGCCACCAATAAAAAGGAGCATGCCAGTGCTGAGACTTATGTTTCCATTTCTCATTAAAGACAAAATACCAGGGAGGGCTAAGCGAGCTGCAAAAGGTCAATCTGAGCCTGTGCTTCTGTCTTCTTGTCGAAATCATGTTTCTAAAGTATCACATATTGAGCTAATAGAAGTTAATCAAATATATATAACGTAAGAGTTGCATACTCGAAACAAAAAAATATTTTTAATTGAACTGCTGAAAAGCTCGTAATGGAGAGTTCTTTTCAGGTGTGGTTTAGACAAAGCCGTTAGATTTTGGACGTATGGAGGCCAGTACATTGGGACCCTCGGTGGATGTTTACCTTGGCCAAAAATACCTCCAGATGCTCCTTTCAAACCATGGCCACACAGGATCCCACCAGATCTAAAACGTGTCGTTTCTTCTACAAGTCTAAAAGCAAGTTTTCCCAAAAGTTTTTATTCCAAGTTTGACTTTAACTTTTAAATATTTTACAGGTTTTGACAGACTGCTATGCTAAAGAGGTCAAGTATGATGATAAGTCCAACAAGACTGATCTGTTTTCTTCGGATGACGATGATGAAAAAAGGTACAAGAAAGTCATCGAAGCAAGGGAGCTCAAACACAAAATATACCCTGATTCGATGAAGAAAAATGTCCTGGGCCAATTTTTTAAACTTACTGATCTAAAAGTTACTGTCAAACCGCCTCCAAAATTGAATCTTCAGGATCCTGTGGTAAAATTTACAAAACTTCTTGCGTGTTGCTCAGTTTGTACGATTGTTTAATGTTTCAGCTGAGGGTGCTTAACTTAATGAAAACTACTGAAATGGATCCTGTCCGTAAACCTAAAACTCCTCCGTATGCTAGTCGGGAGTAAGTATATTTTACACTTTTTACATAGTGATGGTGATGAGGATACTAGGAAGCTATACTAGGAAGGTTTGTGCTCCCCAGGCACTTCTGGTTTCCTAGGCTTCCTAGTTCAGTGCAATCGTCTTGATTGAAAGAAGTACTAGGTCATTGATTGTTGCTGCTACATTTCATTCCCTAGTTTTTTATGTATGCTAGGTTATGGGTTATGCCACAGGTTATGCCTCTATTGAGATGTTGCTTCACATTTGAAGCTGTTATGGGCGGCTGTTTCTTCCTCTTAATTAAATAATCTGCAAATAAGATCATTGTTATGTACCATGAAGCTGTCTCTCTTCCCAATGGCCTTACCTCCTCCTTCCTCCCTCTAAAATCTGGGGTGCTCCAAGGCTCTAGCATATCTCCTATCCTTTTTTCCATTTTATTAATGATCTGCCCGACTCCATCCAGTCCTGTAACTATCACCTATATGCCGATGACTCCCAAATATACATATCCTTCCACCCTTCCGATCTTCACTCGGCCACTCTCAAGATCCAAAAAGACCTAAACTCCATCAACGAATGGGCCCATAAAAATTCCCTAGTCCTCAATCCGTCCAAATCCACCGCCATAATTATCGGGTCCAGGCAACTTCTCAATTCCCTCCCCAGCATCCCACCTCTCATGCTAAATAACCATCCCATCCCCTTCTGCTCTTCGGTTAAAAACCTAGGAGTAGTCTTTGACCAAAACCTTTCCTGGCATTCTCACAGTTCCCAAATTTCCCGCCATTCCATTGCCTCCCTCAGCCTGTTTCGTCGGTCCTGGCTTCTCTTACCTTTCTCCACCTGCAAACTCCTTGTATCTTCCCTTATACTTCCCTTCTTTAATTATAGCTGTTTGGCATACGGTGGTCTCTCAGAGGGGGAGAACGTGTGATTGAAGCGTTTTATGAATTGTTGCATAAGATTTGTGTACGGCACCCCACGGGGATCCCGGGTGTCGGGGTTGTATTCCCAACTTTCCTGGCTATTCCCCTCCTTCCGTGCACAGTATTTCCTAGGTTGCTTTCTTTTCCAGTCCATCCACCTGTCGTCCTCCTTACATCATCCAATCCCTCCAATTCAACTCCTCACATCACACTCGTAACACCCGCTCATCCCCAATTGACCTTATCTTTCCGCAACATACAACCCATACCTTCGAAAGATCCTTTCTGATCCGAGCCCCTAAACTCTGGAACTCCCTTCCCCTTTCTATTCGTCACGCTGCCTCCTTTTCCTCCATTAAATCCCACCTGTATAATCACCTCCTCTCCCTCCGAGCAGAGACCTCATGTTAACATTTGTTATTTTTGTTTAATATTCTTGTAATTTTTTCTTCTGTCCTGCCTTATTGGTATACATTGTGCCAAGATTTGTATCTTTTTTTTTTTTTTTTACTTTTAACTTCATAGAAGGAACTTCCTTTATTTATTTAATGTAAATTATTCTTAGGGGACACCAGTCCCAGAATAAAGTTATTTTTCTTCTTCTTTTCTTCTTCTTATGCAGATGTTATCTCAGATGCCAGTGGACGGTTAATTGTCCTATCACTTCTCTGAGTCTGGCCCTCTCCAACTACAGCAGTGAATTTGCTAGTCTTTAGCAAATTTTTCTATGTCTAGCACCCCTAGAATTTATCGCTCTCTTTTTATTTTATTTGGATCCAATCTGTGATGGAGGATTCTGTATTTGATTTTGTTATCCATAGTATAGGATTGGGGCCTATGTACGGTCTTGCAATTCCTCTGGCCAATGTGCCTGCTTTTTCATTACCCAAAAATCCTTTGTGCTCTGGCTCCCAAGATATCATCAGGTTGTTTCCCTGGGTTTTGGAAATTTTGGATGCAATCACTGACTATTTTTGATGTGATTTTTTTTACACGCTAATGCTTTTATAGCTGCTTAGCTATCCAGCCTTATGAGGATTTTTTGTCAGTGAAACTTCTTTTAAAATTTTCTATGGCACAAGCATTGATGGCATGTATTACTGCTTTAAAAGACCAAAGTGTACTTCCCAAATGAGTTTGATTGCTTATATTTTGGGGCTTGATATCCGATCCGTTCCTTCGTTTCTTTTAGAGCCATCTGTATACCATATCATAGTATCTGATGCTCCCCTGAGTTCTTTCTGTTCTTTACAGTCTGTTGAGACTTGACAGGATGTTGTAAAGAATGTTTCCGAGATCTCACTTTTTACCGCTATATCAATATTTTATATGCAGTACCTATTAGTATATAATTTTAAAACAAAGTTTACAATCTAAAGTTAAATGTCTTGAAGCCTAAATCTTAACATTTTAAATATAGGCTGTAAAATTCTGGATTCCACTGTTAGCATGATTGATTATTTACATTGTAATATAGCAGTGTACAAATACAATGCAATACTGCACTGCAGAGTGCAAACACTGTGTTCCAGTTAACCACAACTTAAAATAATCACTAAATACACCAGCTACTTTCAAATGCAATAACTTCTTTTTACATAAATATAATTTGGTAGGGTTAATTAGACTGCATTTATTCTACTTTTAAACTTTCATTCTAATTTTTAGATGGTTGCAAATATTTTTTTCAGAGACTGCCAAAAAAATTGGGAGGACAAGATGTCTATCATGCTAAAGCAAGCGAATGAGTCCAGGGGTCGTTCACGTTCTAAGCGACAAGCACGTTTAAAGAGAGAGAAACAAGAGTTGTCAAAAAATAATAATCATACAAGAAAGCATATTTTGGCTAGATTGCGTAGTCAGTCTAAAAAGCGTTTAAATTCAAAGAAGAAGTCAGCAGCAAAGAAGCACCCACTCATGAAAAAACAGAAAAAACCTCAAAACAGGAAGCGTTCTAGATCGGTTCAAACAAAATTCCGTGCGGAAGATAAACTACCACCGCGTACTCAATCCATACTGCATATAAAACATGATCAAAAGAGAGTTATGAGAATTCTACGAAAGGAAGTAAAAAAGAACCAACAGACTCAAGTTGTGCCTTTTAAAGAATCAGCCGAAATGTGTAAATGGAAGATGTCATTCAGCAGACTTACCAAAAATAGTCAAATACTCTTAAAAGAGCCGAAAAAGTCAACAGATATTACAAAGGGCAAAGTACAATTTAAAGTTGACAAAAAATTAGAAAAAGCAAAGAAGTTGAAAATGCAGATGATGGCAGCGAGAAAACAGGCTAAAACGCCCACAATCATTCATAAGGGAAAGAAATCACCAACCCAAATGAAAAGAGTCCGAGGCTTATATGCTTCTTCATATGAAATCCCTGACATAGTGAAATTAATCAAACATGCACATAAAAACCAATTAAAAAATTTAAGACTCAATTCAAGCAATATTGGCGAAATCATTGACTATCTTCTCGACAATCGATGTGCTACGGCTGCCATAGACTGAGTAAAGAAAAATGTTGACAAAAACAGAAATACATAAAATTCTTGTTGCACATAATTTAACATTGAATAGAGATTTTTCAAGTAGATTTTGATTTATTCTATTCATTAAAAACAAATTAAAACAATATACTTTAGGATTTAATCCATACCTGCTTCAAAATTGATTGAAGAAGCACCTAGCTGTTATTGAAAAAATTTATTTGATAAACCGTAGATCGTTATAACTGAAAAAGTTCTTTTTTTGTAGGCCTTTTATTGAAGGTGTTTTTAAATAAAAATGTGGTAGATGAGTGGTAAGCATGAAAGACTCTTGGTTCATAGGCACTGCAGTCATGAGTTCGATTCCACCATCACCCGTGGCTCTTTTTACCCTGCTACCCTTCCCCCAAGTACAATATGATGGAACAAATCGTAGTACTCTGGCTAATATACACATTCCTAAAGCAATAAAAAAGTACAGTTTTCACAATGCTTTGGTGATCCTTTTTCCATTTTCAAGAACTAAGTACATTTTATATCTTAAGCTTAATATAAACATTTTAAAAATAAAAGATAATTACGAGAAAAGTTGAAATCATCATGATCATGATTATGATAATGGTATTTGATCATTTTAACTATATAAGGTGGTGGTAATCTTCATTTTTGAGTTTGCAGTGCATTTATTCTGGTTATATGGATTTTGCCATAAAATAGTTGATCATATTTTGAATAAGTTTTAATTAAATTCTGAACACAGCCTAAGTGAACCGGGTTCATAATTTGAACTTTAAACCATGATTGGTGCAACTATTTACTTTATAAGAGGCATAAAAACACTATCTGTAAATTTTGTCATTTTTTAAAATTATTTTTATTGTAAATCAAATGGATTTATATTGGGCTAATCCATCCAGCCACCTAAGTTGGGCTCCAAGAGCTGTCAACATGATCATTTCAGCCCAAATGCATTCACCACACCAAACCAAACCCATTCTCTCATTCACTCTTAAATATATTCATTCCTATTTACATATCATTCACTCAGGGTTAGTGGAGTATTTGATATTCCTCCATCACCCTTTACCCCCCCCCCCCCCCGCCCTATTATATATAGCATTTTTCAGTCAAATGAAACTTTTTTCAACCAAATAAAATTTTTTTTCAATCAAATGAAACCTTTTTTCAACCAAATGAAACTTTTTTTCAATCAAATGAAACGTTTTTTTAAATCAAATGAAACCATTCTTCAAGCAAATGAAACCTTTTTTCAATCAAATGAAACCTTTTTTCAATCAAATGAAACCATTTTTCCAGCAAATGAAACCATTTTTCAAGCAAATGAAACCTTTTTTCAAGCAAATGAAACCTTTTTTCAATCAAATGACTTTTTTTCAATCAAATGACTTTTTCAAGCAAATGAAACCTTTTTTCAAGTAAATGAAACCTTTTTTCAAGCAAATGAAAACTTTTTTCAAGCAAATGAAACCTTTGTCAAGGAAATGAAACCTAAAACCTAATGATAATAATTACGTAGAGGAATAAATAAATGACATTACAGTACTAACAATAATTATTATGATGATTGAATATTAATATTTCAATAATTGAATCGTAAGGCTAAGGTACAAGAACGTTTCTTATTATTGTTAGTACTATAATGTCATTTATAGCATTTTTCAGTCAAATGAAATTTTTTTTCAACCAAATGAAATTTTTTTTCAATCAAATGACTTTTTTTCCAATCAAATGAAACCATTTTTCAAGCAAATGAAACGTTTTTTCAATCAAATGGAACCATTTTTCAAGCAAATGAAACCTTTTTTCCATAAAATGAAACCATTTTTCAAGCAAATGAAACCTTTTTTCAAGCAAATGAAACCTTTTTTCCATCAAATGAAACCTTTTTTCCATCAAATGAAACCATTTTTCAAGCAAATGAAACCTTTTTTCAAGCAAATGAAACCTTTTTTCCATCAAATGAAACCATTTTTCAAGCAAATGAAACCTTTTTTCAAACAAACGAAACCATTTTTCAAGCAAATGAAACCTTTTTTCAATCAAATGAAACCATTTTTCAAACAAATGAAACCTTTTTTTCAATCAAATGAAACTTTTTTCAAACAATTGAAACCTTTTTTCAATCAAATGACACCTTTTTTCAAACAAATGAAACCTTTTTTCAATCAAATGAAACTTTTTTTCAAGCAAATGAAACCTTTTGTCAAGCAAATGAAACCTAAAACCTAATGATAATAATTATGTTGAGGAATAAATAAATGACATTACAGTACTAACAATAATTTTTATGATGATTGAATATTAATATTACAATAATTGAATCGTAAGGCTTAGGCACAAGAACGTTTCTTGTGAAGATTCCTCAAACTTTTCTACATCCACCCTGTCAAAATTTAATTAAGTAGGATAGAAAAGTGTCTTTGAGCGAGCAACAAATTATGAATGATGGAGTGGGTGTGGAGTTCAATCCTTTTTAAAAATATAGTTCCTACAGTAAGTTGTTTCGCGACAATCCGAATTTCGAGCCCTTTAGCTCATCATCAGGTTGAAGGATTTCTACAAACAAGTCTCTTGACATGAATTGCAAAAGTGAACCCGCTCATACCCCCACCAACACGAAAATGGTTCTTCACAAGAAAAGTTCTTGTACCTAAGCCTTACGATTCAATTATTGTAATATTAATATTCAATCATAAAAATTATTGTTAGTACTATAATGTCATTTATTTATTCCTCTACATAATTATTATCATTAGGTTTTAGGTTTCATTTGCTTGAAAAAAAAGCTTTAATTTGCTTGAAAAAGGTTTCATTTGCTTGGAAAAAGGTTTCATTTGATTGAAAAAAAGTTTCATTTGGTTGAAAAGAAGTTTCATTTGGTTGAAAAAAAGTTTCATTTGGCTGAAAAATGCTATATGAACCTAAATGTGTTAAATTTTAAGGGTGATGCATTAATTTTGTCCATCACTGTATAATACACTTATAAATACTATGAAACGGATAGAAACGATTTGTTTTGTAACAAAGGTGTGAACAGGAAGTAATCAAGTATGACAAAAATTGTAATAAAGTGAAAAAAATGTATATATTGGGAATGAAAACATATTTATATGTATTACAATTTAATTGTATAAAACAGTTTCACATAATTATATAGGAATAAAGGATTTTGATTACCGTTGTCATGGGATAATAGAGAATTAGTACAAAAGAAAGCATAGAAAATATCCAAAGGTGGTATACGTTTCAATGGAAGACAACTACATTGCCATCTTGTATGTACTTAATTTACAACCATCTAGAATGGTCTTTAATTCTTTTTTTTGCCTAAAAAATACTTGAGAACGTTTTACTCTACAGAACTTTCCTAAAATACTGTAATTATTATATTACAATGTCACAACTTTGTATTATTTTATTTTAAAATAAGTTTTGATTGAAGGGATGATTGTTCGCCTTTTAAAAACAGCCTTTTGTTTCAAATTGTTGAATAACGTTTGGCATATAAAATTGATGGGATTTAATTGTGAACATCCTATTTAATATAGTAGTAATAATCTAATTTTTAAGTACATCATATTTGTTTTTCTCTAAAGGCTAAACATTTGACTCTTTTTTTTTTATACAATCAGTTATTGGGAAAATATTTAAAAAATGTATATATAAAACCTTTTGTTTTGCCTTTTTTTTCAATCATAAAATTTATATACAATACTTCTTTTTGTTCAAAACCCCCATTATTCATATTGTAAAAAAAAACCAAATTCTTAGAATTTTGTTCGTTTTCTTTTGAAATAAAAGCAGAGGAACACAGCACACATTTGAACAATTTACTGACCAGTGTTAGGCAATTTAAAAACAAAGACAATACTCACCATGGCACAACTATCGGCAAATAGCGCTCAAAAAGGAAAAACCACAGATATGCCACAAAATCGCATCAACGCGTTATGAATGTCTTTTAACCGCTCACAGTCTTACAAGTGTACAGAACAATACATTGGTTAAAACTTAAAAATTTAACTAAATATACAAACAATGCCACATTTTATGTTCAAAAATTTATGTTAGACAGAAATATACACTGACCTTCCCGTTAGCACTAATAACCTAAGTTTGCCATGTCACAATATTATTTAATTTCAATGTAAAAATGTATGTTTGACAAGTTTGATTTTACTTTGTAAAATTAAACATGAAACAAAAACTCGAATGAATTTTAAATTCATTCATTTTCGATCACAGATAATTTAAAAATGCACTTTCTCGTTTCCTCTTACAATAAATAGAATAATAATAGCAAGCCTTGAGAAGAAATAATTTTAAAATATAGTTTCATATATTCTTATCTTTCAAGGCTTTAAATACTCTTTGAATATTGTATTGTTTTAAAATTGCAATCTCATTTTTTTACAAAATTACTTTTTAATATCAAACAGTAGGGAACAGATTTATAGTTTCTATGTATTTTTTAATAGGTATAAATTGTAAAATGCTATAACATATATCTTTCATGGAATAACATAAAATTATTTTTTATATTTAAGGTTTTAAAAACATTATCTTATATTATACTGGCTACTTTTTGAAAGTACCTCAAGTTTGGGGTGTACTACCCGAGTATGGACAAACAGATTCAAAGCAATTTTAAAAATCCCATTAAAAAATGAAGCAACGGAAATATAAACAATATTTTTTTTTTCATAATATATATAAAAATCCAATTTTTTATAATAAATATATTAAAAATAAACTACAATAACAAGATCACAGAAATTTTTCTTTTTGAAAATTTTTGCTTCCTTCCGATGCCGACACGCGAACAGTACACCAAAGTAAAAAAAACTTTTTTTTGTATCTTCAACTTTTACAACAATAAAAATAATTATCAAAACATTATAAATACAGAATTTTTCAAAATATAAACATTTTGTTGTTGCTTAGAATGCAACACACTGACAACTAAAAAAAAAAACAAAAAAATAAAATTATCGTTAAAATACTATGGCAGGTTTTAAAAACCTTGCCAAGATTTACAAATAATATGTTTATCTCATATTTACAGAAAAAAGAGATAATTATTGAAATAAACAATACTTTTAACATTTGAGAATATTTTTTTTTTTGTCTGATGTGGGTATATTAAACTTTGTTATAAGTACAATATGCTGCCAGTGGCATAATATCAATTATTAAAATTTTCAAAGTAGTCTCACATATTTGATGGCTCCCCAACAAGGCACGTTTATTGATTACAATCTAAAATTTAAATATAATAATTTTAACTGAGAAAATGAAGGAGAAAATGGTGTTTTATACCTGAGTAACTCAGTGGTCTCCTCGAAGTAGCTCCATTAAAAGATTAAAGCTCGGTCCTTCTCCTTCTTTACTTTTAATCGAGAGCATTTCTTTACCAACCTAAACATTAAAAAAAGTCATAAATAAACCTAATCTTCATCTAGTAATTAAAAGAGAGAAAATTTTTACTTGGCATGTTCTTTGCAGGTCTGGTATCCTTAAAAGTAGCTCTCCAAATTTGGACGGAATGTCTGGATAGTGGGCAAGCGTATAATGCTGGAGTGCCTGAAGAGCTTTCTCTTGCGAAGCCCTGACTTTTTCAGGCTCTCTCAAATCGCTCGTATCTAAACAAAAGACGATAAATTAATTGCAAAATTTGTTAGATTATTTTGTTTTAACGCACCTGAAGATAAAAGGACAATAACTTTCATGGCAACGTATTCATATCGGTCGACTCTGAGCCTTCTCAGATGTTCGGTGAAGTTGAGCATTCGCTCGATTGGTGGGCCGAGGCCGAGGTTTTTAGCCTCAGTCAGTGAAATGCACTTTCCGAGTGAAACCCTAATTTCTCCAGGGGAGGACATCGACCGAAAACAGCAAGAGAACAGGAGGAGTTCACACCATGCATTTATGAGCAAAGACGTCTGATCATCGATCTGAAAGTAAAAACGATTTATAAAAATTGTTTACAGGCTAATTAAAATAAAAGTAAATTTACCGATATATTTTTAAAAAGTGGAAGCGACTTGCACCACTTTACAATCTTGTACAATCTGTGATCAGCGATGTTGCAAAGGTTGGCCATTAGATCTGTTGGATTTCCACTTTGTGGTCTTGGAATTCTTCCAACCAGTTTAGGATCAGCTTCATTATATTGCCATAAATGCTCTACTTCCATGATTTCCTAAAAAAAATATTATTAAGTCGTAACTCTTTCTAAATTTGAATAAATTTGTCTTTTTCACTTTGCATTCATACCTGTAATAATGGAGGAACAAGGTTGGTCTGAGGCGTGGCCTGTGGTGGAGGCTCTGCGCACTTTTGCTCCACAAGTCCCGCTGGCACTGTGTAAGAACATTGATAGGTGCTCCGGCCCCCACGGGTTCTATCTTCTCTTATTGCTGTGCAATTAAAAAAAAATAAAATAAAATAAAAAATTGATCAATCTTACTCACAATGTTGGTGATTAGTGACCGTTAGTCCATAATTATTCAGAAATCGTGAGATGCGGTATGGTGTGATGTAAGTTTCAGAAAAACATTTTCTTTATCGTGCCAACGTTTCCATCTTTATTGAGATCATCTTCAGGGCTCAAAGTGTTTTTCTTCTGCGCAAGAATGGCACACTTATGCAGAAAACAAACACTTTGAGCCCTGAAGATGATCTCAATAAAGATTGAAATGTTGGCATGATAAAGAAAATGTTTTTCTGAAACCTACATCTCACGATTTCTGAATAATTACTTACTCACAAATATAATTGGGTTAAGATTATACCTTCTAACTTCATGCCCATATTGAGGCACTTGTCAAATCTGCAAGCCGGGCATTTCTTCCTCGTCGCTATCGAGACAGGGCAGGATGACCCTCGAAGACAGACGTAATTCTTTCGATTTTGAACAGTCCTTTTAAAGAAACCTTTACAGCTTTCGCATGAGAATATCCCATAGTGGAAACCGGAGATCTTGTCCCCACAAATCGGACACGGGCTGTTAATGAGCTGTTGCCTGCTGATTCCAGGTGAGGCAAGCCCTGTGGAATGTTGGAGCAGGTCGGCAGTCATCGATGAGTATTTATCATCCAACGTACCACCTTCATCTGAAGAAAAAAAGTCTTCAATTAAAAAACTAAACAATTATTTATAATATGATATTAATCAGAATGCTGAAATTTTTTTGATTAACTGAAATGTTCATTTACGCAGTGATTGGTGTATATAGCATAATATATTGTTTTCTTCAAAACTTACCTTGCATTGAATATTCATGAACCCCTCTTGGATTTAAAACTGGAGAAGGAAATCCAGGTCTGTGCATATGTCTTCCCTGAATTGGAGAATGTGTCGGAGAAAACTGTGTTGGTGAAACGGACACAGAAGAATAACTAGAAAAAAAAATTATTTACAAAATTCACTAATTTCGTGGTCCGCTTGACCAATTAATATATTACAATTAATTAAGGTTTTTAGCTGAGATAAAAAAGTCAATGGCACGAGCGGGATTCGAACCCACGATCTTCGGCTTGATACGCTGCTGCTCTACCACTTGAGGTATCGTGACCTTGATACACTTGGACATTTGAAAAATGGCAAAAAGGAGGGAAAATTCAAAAGGTGCGGTTGAGATGGGAAGTTGGTGTCCGAGTGGATCAAGATCACAATAGCTCAAGTGGTAGAGCAGCAGCGTATCAAGCCGAAGATCGTGGGTTTGAATCCCGCTCATGCCATTGACTTGTTTATCTCAGCTAAAAACCTTAATTAATTATTTACAAAAGTTCTTACTATCTTAAATCATTTTTTAAAACCTTATTAATACCTGTGACTATAACAACTCGAGTGTTGTGATCCACCGTACTGGGACGCATCACTGTTGTTCCTTGACAAGGAAGGTGTAAAAGGGCTTGAAATGCCAGAAGACGAGGAAAGAATATGTCTTGACGTGACTGGGCTTGCAGTTGGGGAATAACAAGAGTAAACGGCTGAGTCTGGGCTAGGAGTCGGTCCTGGTCCTTTCAGTACACCACCGCTACCTGAAAATTTTTTAAAACCACATTAATCATTGTAATTTAAATTTGTCTAGTGTGAAAATTGACTAATTACTCAAAAGCTTATCTACAAGAAGGGGTAATTCAGACTGAGCATTGAATTGATTTGTCTTCGCACTCTCTGTAATTTTCTCATTCTGCAAAATAAATAGTTATTTTTATTTTTTATTTGTGTACAGAATGTAATTTAAAAAAAAAAATACAATAAAAAAATAAAAAAACAGACCTTTAATGTTATAGGCTTTTCATCTTCTATCTGAGCCATTATTTTACTGCTCTTGGGGTTGCTGCCGCTTTCTGAATTTTCAATCGGATTCTCCTCTGGCTCCTGAAACTACTACTGTTAGCTACTGATATGCATTGAATTTATCCAGGACTCACGGGTTTGATCGTAGTGACTTCCGAATCAGACAGCTCGCCCTCCCAAGACATGGGCCTTTCAATAGAGCCCCGGGATTCATCCCTGTTCTTGTTCCTCAGATTGACTGTACAAAAACAATAACTTTAGCTTTTATTACATGGTAAACCTAATAATTTGAACTTACCAGGCTCACTGGTAAAGTTGCAGACTTCAGCGTCTGCCGCGGATGAATCTTCATCGACATTCATCTGTTCTCCGCTGACCACAACAGAACACTTGCTAGAACCTGAAATGTAGGAATTTTAAAACATTTGTATTTTATAGGCATTATTTGACTGCATTTCACATAATTGTTTATTTAAAAGATTTAATTAAATGTTAGTTACCTCCATTGCACTGAGGTTGGTAATAATTTTCCTCTTTGTCTGAAAAAAAAATTTAAATTAAAATTTAAGCACATTTCCAACCCCCCAACCAAGCTTTTGTTTATTATTAACTAATTATAATATATAAAATAGACATTAATAACAATAAAAGTGTTTTTATGAGGGTTTTCAAAGTTCATACCCTACATGAAATAATTATAGATTTGAAATTTTTTTTTTTCTTACCATGGGGGCTGTGGTGAATGTTGATTGTGGTGACTGTGACTTGGCCCGATGTGACGACGCCGGTTCTTGTCGTAGGTTCTCCCCACTTGACTGAAACGCCCCCCTCCATCCCTTTTCCGCACCCTGCCCGCCACTTTGTCTAGATCCAGCGTTACCTTCTCGCCTCAACCATTACTCCTGTACAATTAATAAAAAATATATAAATTATAGTAATACACGTTTATATGCTGTTATATTATGTGTGCAATAATGTTTGAAAAAAGGATGGATTTTTAACAAATAAGGACGCCCAGAAGCATGGGCGAAGATAGCGGAGAATCTAAACCGAGAAGAAGCAGCGATAGAGGAAAGACCGTTGGAATAGTGGCAATGCTAAAGACCAATCTTGAGAAGACCCCTTGGTCTTTAATTGTCAATAAGAACCATAGCATTTGGAAGAAATTGATACATTGAACATTTATTGGGTTGAGTTGGTAGAAATTTAGAAGTTGACATGACCAGACAAAAAATTATCTACGATTATACATATTTTTGCCTTCAAGGAAACATATTCTACTTCTTAAGAAAAAATATAATTATATAAATTAAATTTCCACAAGCCTAAAAAGTAGACAAATTATTTCTGGGACATAACCATAAAATAATAATAAAATAAAAAATAAAACAAAAATATAAAACTTACTAGAGCAATTATGATAATTTCTCATAAATGGTACAATGCACTTATTAAAAAATAAATAAATAAAAAATAAAACATATCAATAAAGCCATTTATACAATTTTGTTTGCATACTACAAATAAGAAATTATATGTTTTGAAACTTAGGAGCAAGTATCTTAGAGAGTTCTTTTCTGCTATGTTCCTTACCTTAAATAGTTAAATATTTACCCTTCTTATAAATCATAGATATATGTATTAGTTTGGGTGTGTTTTATACTGCACCCTCTAAGAGCTTCTGTATACCCCATTCTGGGCTTAAAGCACATTGGTATGTCCTATTTCATCAAGAAATTTTATTAGTAGGCCCTGTTTCAGTGGCTGAATCTCTTCTATGGTTACATTATACGTCTCAAAACACTTCCTTCTATGGGCAAGTTTATTAGTAGGTTTGTTGGAGTCTCCTTTGTTTATTTGCGGAATCTGTACATGCCATGTTGGGTTATGTTAATCTTCTTCTGATGTCCATTTAGTTTACAGTATCCTGTTAGGATTCATTGTTTTTTTCCTGCTTCCTTTAATACATTCTGTTATCTCTTCTAAAGGTTGTTAGGAGGTTCTTGGATTGTTTGTGTCCAATGAGTGAGTTCCATTGTCACCTCATTTTCTTTTTATCCTTCTGTCTGAGGTGCTTATTGATAGTGTGCATTCCTATGCCACAGAAGGACTCGGGTCCTATCAGCAGTATAGCAGCCCTTATTCTTGCAAGGGCAACTGCTTTCTCGTAGCCTTCTATTCACACATGTCCTGGGACCCAGCATACACTGACTTTGTTTTGCATATCTAGCTTGTTTAGTTTGGTTTTGCAATTCAACACCGTCTTTAAGCTAATGGCGTTTGAACTTTGATTGATGGGCTGTCTGACATGGTAGCTAAATTGTGTTTTTTTCCCTTTTTTTCGGATTGAATTGGGTACATCTTTTGATTGCATAGGACCTCAGCTTGGAAGATAATGATATATTTTTCCATGGGTTCTGAATAATTTGTTTCAGGACTTCACCTACCCCTGTACCATCTTGCGTTCTAGATCCGTCTGTGTACCAGTAGATGGTGCCATTGTCAAAGGAGGTGTTTTTCTCCCTTTCCCATTTCTTTTTGGTAGGTACGTTTATTTGGAAATTTCGGTAAAACTCAAACATCCTGTACATTGTACACATTGATCAGTTAGGAAAGTTAGTGTCCAAGTGGATCAGGTCACGATAGCTCAAGTGGTAGAGCAGCGGCGTATCAAGCCAAAGATCGTGGGTTCGAATCCCACTCGTGACACTGACTTTTTTATCTCAACTAAAAATCTTTATTGCAAGAAAATAATTGGTCAAGCGGACCACGAAAACTAGTGAATTTAATTATTCAAAATGAAGTATACTTCACTAAAGCTCTCCATGGCCATTTCATTTGTCGCTGAGAATCCAATCTGATTACACGACATTTGAAAAATGACAAAAAGGAGGGCAAATTCAAAAAGGTGGGGTTGAGATGGGAAGTTGGTGTCCGAGTGGATCGAGATCACGATAGCTCAAGTGGTAGAGCAGCGGCGTATCTAGCCGAAGATTGTGGGTTCGAATCCCGCTCGTGCCATTGACTTTTTTATCTCAACTGAAAACCTTAATTAATTGTAATGTATTAATTGGTCAAGCGGACCACGAAATTAGTGAATTATGTTCTTTTATATTCTAACTTCGTCTAAGTGGCCAAGTACCACTATAATCGGATTTTTAGTTGTTTTGTTTATCACAATTATTTTCCAACTGAACTGATCACCCTCCTAAAATTTTCTCTTTCTCACTCACTCACTCTTTCTTTCTCCCTCTCTATCTATCTATCTATCCATTCATCTCTTTATCTCTCTCTACACTTTTTCTTTTCTGTCTGTTCGTCTGTCTTTCTCTCTTTATCTTTCTTTCTTTTTCTACACTCTTTCACACACACACACACACACGCACACATTCTCTCTCTCTCTCTCTCTCTCTCTCTCTCTCTCTCTCTCTCTGTCTCTCTCTCGCTTTCTTTCTTTCTTTCTTTATTTCTCTCTCTTTCTCTTTTTTCTCTCTTTCGTGCCATCGGTTCTAAGGCTGGCATTATATCTCTTTCTCACGTACACACATCACATTCAAACGCGATGATCGCGCATGTTTTATAGTTTATTTACTTTTTTAATATTTTTGGTTGTAAACAATCGATGTTATTACACGTACACGTACACACTTGGGTACCAAGATCTATTCGAGCTGGGGTGGGTTCTGCAGGGAAGCGTATTGGGGCCTTTGTTGTTGCTATACTAATTAGAGGCATAGATGGTTAATATAGATACAAAATTATTGACTGTAATAAAAAATGGCGTATTAAAGTATATTCCTAAAAGTAAATTAGCTCAGAAAATTTGAAACCGAGAATTAAATAGATTACACGACATTTGAAAAATGGCAAAAAGGATGGAAAATTCAAAAGGTGGGGTTTAGAATGGAAGTTAGTGTCCAAGTGGATCTAAGTCACGAAGGTCGTGGGTTCGAATCCCGCTCGTGACACTGACTTTTTTATCTCAACTAAAAACCTTAATTAACTGAAAGAAATTAATTGGTCAAGCGGACACGAAAACTAGGGTATTAATAATAATCTCAATGATATGACAGATGCATCTGTCTGTTTTTCACTGTTTTCTATTTTTTTAGTAAAATTTTGTTATATTTTATTTTTTAACAGTTGTGAAAAAATGATCTGATCTCATTTAGAATACTTTGAAGGTAGAATTATTTGAAATAATGAATTTTCCTCTGTATTCAATCGTTCGTTTTGTATAGGCCAGACCATCATTACTCGGCTTTCTTGCGGGCTCACATTTAAAGGGGCCGTCGTAATTAAACAATTAATTACATAAAAGCCATATTGACTTTAAAAGGGATATTTAACAGTCAATAAAGTTCTGTTATTAATAACGATCCCCATCCCACAGGTGTATACGTGTTAAGCCATTTTCCGGTCAGCTTATTAACAATCCATTTACGTAATAACCCATTTATAGAAGAAATGACGGCCCGTTTCAATTTTCACATTAATTTAATTTCTAACCAAATAGAACGGACGATTTCTTTTTAAATGAAAGTCGGACCTCTGTGGGCACTAGGATCTATTTTTATGCCTGATAGTTCTGTAAAACCCAATTATCGATGGTTTGCATAAATTTCTGTATATTTTCAAATAAATGGTGAACAACTGGCGTTGGTATTCTTAACGCTAGGCGATTAGTTGACAATTTTTATCTTTGGTTTTAAAACTGATGAAATGCAAGCGAAATAAAATGGTCTGGTTTGCTTTCGTAGCTAGGATCAGACAAAGAGAAGGCTGAATGATGATGAGATAGAGGAGAGCGAAAGGGGAGGGTTTTCAATAAAAGTGGCGTTCATTGAGTGCAATGGTCAAATTCACAACTGGTCAGACACGAACAGCATTCTACGTGGGCAGAAACAGGCCGAATATCCAAAGTCGTTTAGGCAAGTGGATCGCCAACTCCGGTCGCCGATTAAGAAACGTTAAGAGATTCCTTACGAAACAGTTATGTCGGAAGATCGGTATCTTCTGTTAATTGACCTTTCGGATGTCGGCCGATCGGGAGGGGATTTGACGGATAGCAAACATTCCTAAAGAAATAGGTGGTTCGGGAGTGTGGGAACGGCGGAGATGATTGGAGGCCGGGATGAGGAGAGAGAACCAGTTTTGAAAAAGGAAATGTCTAAGCCGGTAGTCATGTAACGGGCAGCCTTTCGTGACTCATTCCGACCGACTTCGTTGCCCCTTCCACATACATATTTAATTAGGGCCACCGGGGTGGATTTAAAAAGAAAAAAGAAGCAGAAAGCCAAAAAACAGATTCAACGGCATTTCGGATATCATGGGTTTTGCACTAATTTCCCAGTATCCAATTGACATTCTAAACTGCTCAAAAATGAATAGGGATATTGCCAATTTTATAGCATTTACTTTCCCAAGCATTTTTATTTATAAATTGCGTTAAAATTTAATTAAGGGATTTTGAACAATAACAAAATAAAAGGCTTTAATACCATAATTTTGTTTAATGGACACAATTTTTGTTTAACAATTAATACCATGCATAATCCCCTAATTCCCTCGTCAGCTAAAACCTCTGTGTAACTGTTAGGCATACTGGTAACAAGGTTGTCACTAATTTCATAAGCAATTTCACTCCATAGATGTTGCAACCCTGGACTCGGTTGTTGCAGGTCAACTGGCTGTGGATGCTGATCGAAAAACCTTTCTGCAACGCATGCCACATGTGCTCAATGGGATTGAGGTCTGGAGACAATGGGGGAAGGGGAAGATGGGAAATTCCCATGTTTTCTTAACATTGAAGGACAACTCTGCCTCTTTGAGGTCTGCCATTGTCATCCAGAAATCGAAAATCCCTGCCAATGCGGTCCCTGGTATGAGCGATGCATTCCTCGATAGATTTCTTGGGCATAACGGACTGTGGTGAGGTCGCTTTCAACAGTATGGAGTCCAGTTCGTCCTCCAGTGCAAATCCCAGCCAAGACACCGCCTCCTCCAAACTGCTGTGAAGGGAGCACGAACTGGGGCATTGTACGCATCGTTTGTTCTCGGTAGACTCTTCGGCGCCTGCTATCATTATACTGACGGAAACGCGACTGATCAGTAAACATAACAGAATTCCAATTGTTCTCTTCTAAGTGATAGCTAGAATACCGCCACTATATACGGCTGAGTTTCTGGTGGCGGGCTATTGCTGCAGTTCGTCTCAAAGGGGAATACGATGTGAGGCCAACTTCCCACAAACCGTTACGAATCTTGCTAAAGGTCTTGCACCACAACTGACACATTGACACCAACTGTCCGAGAATGGCAAAAAGGAGGGAAAATTCGAAAGGTACGAAAGTCACGATTCACGATAGCTCAAGTGGTAGAGAAGCGGAGAAGGTCGTGGGTTCGAATCCCGCTTGTGACACTAGCTTTTTCATTTCCACCAATATCTTAGATAAAGATTAATTAATTGAAAGAAATTATTGTTATTCTTAAACCTTTTTCAATGGCTACAGTCAGGTATTTGAGTGAGTATGACGGGTTGGGATCATAACATTATTAGAGGAAGGACATAGACAGCGCAAAGTCGCTAGGAGAATGAATATAAATCACTGAACAATAGGAAAGGTTCTTCGGCAATTCAGAAAAGAAGGCTTACACAAGAAGGTCAGGACAGGATCGATCTAGGTGTAAAGACAGAGGCAGATTTAAAGTAAACCACAGAATTAAGGGAAATCAGCTAAGAAATTTGATAAGACAAGTCCGAAATGTTTCGATTTCCTCCAGAATTGTAAGGAGGCCCAATGAAAATAAAATGGGGGCTCGGCACAGGGCTTGTAGACCACTTCTTACCATAACTCAGAAAATGGCCAGGCTTCAATTCGCACTGGAACACATAATTTTTTTTTTAAACGAGGGTTCGCAACAGCAGAGGTCATATAAACCCTCAGAGTGCCGCTGTTTTGAAAAAAAGCCCATTTGTAAGTAGGTCGAGTTCGAATGCAGGGCCGCTGGATTCGAACCCGGGACCTTTACCTTACATTGATGAGCGCCGTGTCAACGCCTAAACCGCTGCGGCCACCGACGCCCCTTTCTTGCAGTGTTACGATTCAATTTTTGTTTTACTTGCCAAAATGGGTTTTGCTCCTTTACGAAGTTTCTGTTTAAAGTTTTAGATGTATAAGACTTTTTCACACGAATAATCTGTATCTCGTTATGATCCGGTTGAAAAAAACAAATTCAATTGTTATGTGCCAAGCTTTCGTACTATTTTAAGGTCATCATCAGGGAAAATAATCTTAAAGATGTCCACAAATTGATTTGATTATGTTTTTCGTAGATGGTTTAAAATTTCTTTGAAGACCGACTGAGTCCCAACGTTGTCAACCCTTGGCCTTTTTGTCGTCCCAACTTTGTTTTGCTCTGATGATGGCCTTAAAATGGGTCGAAAGGTTGGCAGATAACAATTGAATTTTTTTTTTTATCTAGACCATACCGAGATCTAGATTATGCGTTTCGCTCCTTTATTCTTAAGAGTTCTATAGAGTATTATTTTTTAACAATGGTATCAATGGCTTAAGAAAATCCATTTTTAAAAAGCCACTTTGGTCAAATTTTCTCAATATTTCCTTATCCATTGTTATTCTTATATTTCTTTTCGATATTTCGGGACTGGTTCTATCAATTGCAAAAGTTATTGATTGGTATAGGTTGTAACAAGATGCGCCTTTGCGACCCTGAATGTCTAAAACGCGAGACAGTATTTTGTCGAAGTGGATTTTTTTTTCTATCGAGGGTTCGCAACAGCAGAGGTCATATAAACCCTCAGGTTGCCGATGTTTTTGAAAAAAAGTCCATTTGTAAGTTTGTCGGTTTCGAATGCAGGGCCGCTGGATTCGAACCCGGGACCTTCACCTTACAGTAATGAGCGCCGTGTCAACGCCTAAACCGTTGCGCCACCGACGCCCCTGGAACACGTAATTGGACATCGGAAGAGATTGGGGCTGAGTTCTCTTTACAGAGGAGGTGTGTTGGCCTCATATATTTCATGGAGACGCTCAGGAGAAAGGTATGCCCCATGGTTTCTCAGATGTTCCGGGGTGGCATTTCCTTAGGCGCCGCATCAAATTGGTTGTTGAGGGAGCAAGATCTCTAACTTCACGGAAACACTTAACATAATCAAAGAACATGTAGTGATATTTGCCTCTCTCATCGGTGAAAGAGTGTTGTTATTGCAGGATAATACAAGGCCCTCATAAAGCACGTGTGAATGGTTACCTAAATCAGGTTGGAATTGAAAGCTTGGTGTTGCCAGCTCGAAGTCTTAAAGAGTTTTGAACGGCTGTTTTTGATGAATGGGACACAAATCCTCAAGATTTTATCAGAAATATTTTCCAACGAATGCAAAGACATGATTTATGCCAGAGGTAGAAGTATTCGGTATTAAAGAGGACAAAAAAAGTTTTGTTTGTTTTTATTGCTTTCTGAATTTTCTGTTTGTTTATTCTTTACTCAATAATTTCTTTTTTCATTAGGCCAATAAACATTTTTGGTATGCAAAATATGAATGAACCTAAATATATTAAAATTTGAGGGTGGTACGTTTATTTTGACACTCAGTGTAGTATGATGAAATCAGCACCGTTGATGCTAGGAGGTCCATAAGTGCCAATTTCATAAGATAAACCGAGAGGGATGTGCGTTATTTACACCTTCAAAATGCTGGTGTAATAATGAATAAATCAAATTAAATTGCTCTACAAAATTCTCCCACTAAATTCGATTTACATACATGTTCACATGCAGTATTGTAAAACGGGAATTGCGTGCATTCCAAGAGCTGTTTCAACCAGCATCCTTCCAACCATGAAGATCAGGGTAAATTGTGTAAATCTCTTTTAAAAATTTTAGTGTTTGATATCAATCGTCACTAATGATTAAAAATTAAGCTCAACAAAACTAATCTGTTAACCAGATGGTAGATAGAAAACTTTGAGATCGTTTTGATAGTCAGGTCAAAAATTATTTTCCGTTCTGGCCAAAAAAATTCTGAATTAACTGGACAAAAAATGTTCTAATACTCGAAAAATTAAAGAACAAATGAACACCTCCTACGGTCGGGATATACCAGACCTCGCATGTCCAGACTACCACCGCATTATGAAGAACTCAAGGGTGAAAAAGAAACATTGACTAGCGGTTTTCATCCTGATTTAACGATCACCTTGGTGTAAGAAAAAGGACATTCAGATGGCTGAGTTAACGGTTAACCATTATCTAGTAACATGGTACACAGCGAGAATAAGGGATGATCAGTGAAGATCAGGGTGTATTTTATATAGTTTTTAAGTTTTTTCATCGTCTTAGATCGTATAATAAATTGAAACTCTTAGGAAAGTCCTATTACCTTAGATTTAACCGAAGTTTTCAATTTTAAATAAAGAATAGTGATTTTATCTTCTGATGATGGATGAGTGTTTGAAATAATGCGCCATGTTTCATGTTACGTGCATATTTTTAAATTCTAGTTGATATTGATCGACTTCCGTAGTTTAAATTGATGTATTGGATCTTCTTGAGGTCATTTTTTTAGCCTATTTATCAGTGCCACCGGGTAGTGGTTTGTTTTTAACATTTTTTGGACCTTGGCTACATTTTGTTCCAGATACTTTGAGTCGCTCAAGCCCAAGGCTCGGTTGATCAAATTTCTGGCACAGTTCACCTTTAGACCTTTAGAGAGAAAGAATGGGAAGAGTTGAAATCCAGGAACCTATCATTGCTAGTGGGCTTTCTGTACCATTGGTCATTAATCTGTTATCACTTCTTTCAATGACCAAATCCAAGTATGGAAGTTTACCATTATTTTCCTCCTCCACTGTAAACTTTAGGGCGCCATGGTAGGAGTTTAACAGTCTAAGCATTTCTTGAACATAAATTCTTGGTATAATGCTTAAAAGGTCATCGACATATTTTAATAGTAATTTAACTTCAAACGGCAATTGTAACAGAACCCACTCCAAAAGGTCGGTCATAACCAGGTTGGCTAGTGCAGGAGACAACCCTCCACCCATGGCCACACCATCCTTTTGTTTGTAAATCTCATCCTCAAATTTAAAGTATCCATTCATTGCTGTAAATTCCAATGTTTCCATAAACAGTTCTATGGAAAGGTCCGGATAGTGCTCCGTGATCTCAACCCATCTCTTTTGAAAATGACCTCAAGAAGATCCAATACATCAATATTTTTAAATGTTGAGATTTATACGGAATAAAATATAAAATCGACAATTCTTTATGTAGCATGGGAGTTAACTGCGGTCGGCGAATACGGGATACGTGCAATTTGAAAGATAAGTCTTAGAAACTGGAAGCAAGCAGACAACCTTGGGCGAGAAACGCCCTCGCGCTATGCACAACCGGTGACTTTTTATGCAGTCTCAAATGAAATTGACGAGAAAATATGGCAGGCATGAGAATATATTTCACACAGAAAGAATGTAGTCGAGGAAACAAACGACAAGAGATGAAGCTGTTTAAATTTTGCCAATTTAGCCGAGGAAAAATATTAAAAAAACAAAACAAACAAAATATTGGGTTTCGTCGATCACGGAATTGGCATTTAAATCCTTTTCAGAAGCTTGAACTTTAGGGAACAAAAATAAACGTAAGAAACACGTTTTAAAAATACAGGGTGTCCCAATAACCATTTACACCCACCACAATCGAAATGCTAGTTAATAGAATTAAATTTGGAACAAACGTTGAACTCGTGAAATTTCTCTCGGTTAGCACGCACAGTTCAATTATTATTTTATTAATCGTTTTTTAACCTTTATTTAGTGATTGGCAGAATGCTATCACCGGAGTTCAACGGGCCTAAAATACTATGATATTTGATATGTCCGTCATGAAATTTAATTCAATAAACAATTTTAAAAAAACCACATGGAATATGACGGGGTTGAAACGGATTTGAACATAATAAACGGCGAAAATAAGAGGTCCAGTTGGTCAGAGGAATCAAACATTAAAAAACTCGCAAACATGACATCAAATTCTCCTATTAATAATAGTAGAATAATATCTTTACTAACGGCTATCGCAAAGACAAGAAAATACAGATTATGTAATATATAACAATAATTTGTTCTTAAAACTGTTAAATTAATTAACAAATAAATCTGTATCATATTGATTCATGAGCTACATGCTTTTAAGATTGGTCCATGCAATAAATAATTGGCTTTACAAAAAAGGTATTAAAAAAATAGATCAACATTTCTGGTGTACTTTTTAGGAAAATTTAAAAATACTCTTTTTAACAATTCAGGTTAATTTATAAGGTTATTAAGTAATTTGTACAGAAATAAAATAAAACATCTTTTTTTTAGAGAGAGAGAGGGAGTGAGTGAGGGGGAGGGAGAGGGGGAGCGAGAGAGAGAGAGGGGAGAGTGAATCAGTGAGAGAGAGCGTGAATGAGTGAAAGAGAGTGAATGAGAGGGAGAGAGAGAGTGAATGAGTGAAAGTGAGTGAGAGAGAGAGAGAGTGAATGAGTGAAAGTGAGTGAGAGAGAGAGAGAGTGAATGAGTGAAAGTGAGAGAGAGTGAATGTGAGAGAGAGAGAGAGAGAGAATGAGAGCTAGAGTGAATGAATGAGTGAAAGTGAGAGAGAGAGAGAGAGAGTGAATGTGAGAGAGAGAGTGAATGAGTGAAAGTGAGAGAGAGAGAGTGAATGAGTGAAAGTGAGAGAGAGAGAGTGAATGAGTGAATGCGAGAGAAAGAGAGTGAATGAGTGAATGAGTGAAAGTGAGAGAGTGAGTGAGTGAATGTGAGAGAGAGTGAGAGAGAGAATGAGAGCTAGAGTGAATGAATGAGTGAAAGTGAGAGAGAGTGAATGTGAGAGAGAGAGTGAATGAGTGAAAGTGAGTGAGAGAGAGAGAGAGAGAGAGAGAGAGAGAGAGAGAGAGAGAGAGAGAGAGAGAGAGAGGAGAGAGAGAGAGAGAGAGAGAGAGAGAGAGAGAGAGAGAGAGAGAGAGAGAGATTGAGTGAGTGAGTGAAAGTGAGGGAGAGAGAGAGAGAGAGAGAGAGAGAGAGAGAGAGAGTGAGAGAGAGCGTAAGACAGAGAGTCAATTGATAATTCAGCTCTCAGTGCAACATATTTACATCTTCAGCTTATATAAATTATCTATATGCTAAGTATGTTTATAGCCTATTCTGAATTTTTTCAATTTTATTTATATATTTAATAAGGCGACCAGATTGGTGAAAATTGAATTCGAGAATGAATCTATCTAAAGAAAAGAAAACATTTTTATACAGCCTAACACTAGGCGTGTGTTCACTAGCATTTTTTTAGCACTAGCCTAACAATTTTAAGGTTTTGTTTGTAATCATGTTCTTTAAAAGTTAGTGATGAATTAAACAATATTTCTAGTCCCTGATAGATTTAATGATCTCTGTAGTTACAGACAATAGGTAGTTATAGACAATTTTTTTAAAAAGAGTATACATCTATATATAAAAACATTCCATTAGAAACAGTACAATTGCCTAGATTATTTAAATTTCGTTGAAGATCACCAGAGTCTGTTGTTGATTTAATCATTTTATAGATCTTTAAATCATCAGTATCAATAGTTTCTATGTTCAGATCACGAAGCAATCTGTGACATCGTTTATAAAAATATTAAAGATAAGGGGAGACAGAAAATCTCCTTGCGGAACACCTGTGATTATAACTATTGGTTTAGACAAAACAGCATTTAAAGATACTATTTATAATCTATTTTTTAAATAATTAGAGAGAGAGAAGAATGCTACCTTTCATTCCCAAATTTTCTACTTTATCATGATAGTAAGATCATGATTAACTTTTATCAAACTATTAAACGAAATATGTTTTTGCATTTTTCAATCATGTTGCTTTTTTAACAGCGTGATTTCTGAAGAGTTATAACACCTCTCGAAGGGAAAATTAACTATAAATCTACGTAGGTTGCGTAACTAATTAATTATAAAAATAATATTTTAATAGGTAATATTTTGTTGGTAGTAATCAACGTGCCCATTAAGAAAAGGCTTGAAATACCAAGTCCTTCTATAAGATTTTCTGTTATGTGTTTATAGTTACTACTGGATGTTAGTTTGTAACTAATAATTATTGATTACTTGTTCTTGTAATTGTGCATTAACTCTCTACTATGCATGTAAATGGATACAAAAGACAAAAGAGAAAATAGTGCATATCTATTGTTTCTTTATTACGATTATATCATAAAATAACTGTATGGTTATTATAAGTTATTAGGTTTTAATTAATTATTAGATGTTGGTAATTGGTAATTGATAGTATATATATTATGATTGTATAATGTATATTTACTGTATGATTGCTAATGGTTATTAATCAATGGAGATTGTTGCTTATTGGATTAATTATGTGATTGCATAATTATAATTGTGCAATAACCCCTCTATTATGCGTGTAATACACGGACAAGAAAAAATATTTATTTAGTATTTATATATGTACTTATTTATTGAGTTTGTTATGTAAAATGTTTTTTTTTAAAAAAACTTATAGTCTTATTATAAAAATAATATAAAAAGTAGCGTTATTTCTTCAAAATTGTTGTTTGTTTTTATTTTTCCAACTAAATTTTTTAAAATTCCAAAACATCCTAAATTTAAACAATAAATAATAATGAATTTAATTTTAATTTGCACATTTTGAACACATCACCATATTTTTAGAAAATTGAGTTGTTTTTTTTTCAGGCCTGCTAACTGCTTCGGTCATTGCCGGACCACGCGTATATCTTTCTCACATTTTGAAAAATCTGCACTTTCTCCTGATAACTTCATTTTAATTGGCTACTCATCGGGCCCTACGGTTTTTGTTGCATTTCTCTTTGTATCCCTCCACATGTGGTAAATTGAAGTATTTGACCATTTACATACACACACATTCATAATACACATTTATACTAATAAACCTAGTTTCCTAATATTACAGTAGGAGTGCAGGTCGGTAAGATGGCTCTAATCCTGCCGACCTCCTTCCATTCTCGCAAATAAATACATTCAAAACAAATTCCACTCATCCATAAAACTAATCCTAAGGTTTTTGTGGAGTAGTATTACTACAATCAAGACGCTGTCGACCCTTCTCACAATCATACTACAAATGTATTTTCATTAACCTAAATCGGTGGGCCAGTGAGTTACTCAGTTCAGTCACAGCCGCACCATTCTAAACCACTCACGCTAATAAATACGTTCGTACAATACAATGGGGGTGAACCATATGTGGGGGTTATATGCGGCTGTAAGCGTTTATTGATTTTAAATATGTCATAAATCGATCTTTATCGTCGCTGTTATGCCTTAGAATTTTTGAGATATCGGAAGGTAGGTCGCACCGCTCTCTGTGACGTGCCAGCTGTTCGCAATCTTCCTGGGTCTCTTTCTAATTAAGAAGTGGCCATGCGTCAGCCTCGTGTGGCCTATCCTCACGTGTGGCCTCCTAAGTTGTTAATGATAAGTAAATTCTAAAAGTTTTTATTTGTACAAAAAACCACATGGAAAAGTATAAAAAATCATAATTTATGATGGTATTTATTTATTGTTAAATTATTATAAATTGTATTTGAAAATTAATTGTTAAAAAATATAACAGTAATAGTCCATGATACCGAGGTTCTGATGAACAAAATTTCACGTATATTTAAAAAAATGTAGATGTTACGTTTTCCACCATGACTCCTTCCTTCACTCACGCCTGTGAATACTTTCACACAGTAAAAATCACGTGATCACTAAGTTAGTGCCTAAGCTGCTTGCTAGCAAACCGGGGCAGTTACCAGGATATTTGCTATTACGCCTGTGACTATTCGCCTATCACACTGCAAATATATATAAAACTAAATAACCTAGATTACTTTGGTATGTTGGCGGGTACGAGATATACCATAACATACCCAAACATACTCCAACTTTCATGCTAATAAATACATTCGCCCAAAGTGAGGATATTATTTTGACCAACGTACGAAAGCGCTCCATATATGCGACTTTATACGTTCATCTGGTTCAGGTATCGAATCAATTTTTTATTATTCTACTGCGCTTTACAAGTTTTATAAGGTCTGCTGGCAGGTTCAATTAGGTCCGGCGCTAATTCCACGTATTCTGTTACATGGTTTATATGTACGCTTTATATAACTGTGAGCCGCATAAAAGGCATATCCTTGGCGATGAGATGCCCAGCGTCAGCCTGATGTGGCCTATCCGCAGGGAATCATTGTGATACTTTTTTTCACATTTCCTCCATAGCAAACGATTTGGCAGAGGTTCGATTTCATGTAGTTTGTCGGCTATGGTAGTCCAACGCCCATGAAATAGACGACTTTATTGTTTTTACTCATTCTGGTACTAAACGGTTACAAATAATACGGTCATGACTGCTTGCCATATTTGGTTATTTAATTTTTAATGCCGATAATTTGTTTATTTGAACATCCTGAAATTTATTTTACAAAAGTCAAAAGTTATTTAATTAAAATAACAATATCAACAGAAATGTTCAATTTTTCGATTTTTCTGCCAGAGGGTCAAGTCAACTACCAGATTGAATAATCATGATTCTCTTATTTGAAGCAGTCATGCCTGTGCACTTTGGAGATAATATTTTCAACCTTGCAGTCTATATCATCTAGGGATTTTTTCACGGGGTGTGTAAAAACGAGCAGAGACAAGAGACGTCTGCGACCGCAGGTTGTCCTTCGCCTTCTCCGCACCGATCCCGCTCACAATCCTTTGCCGGCTCAAAAACCTCGTATATTATGCTTTTATGCTGTCAAGTCGTATTTTAAATTATTATTCTAACCGGCGTGGTTCCGCCGGCCCGCTCTGGGCCAGTCTCGCCGGCGGCGTTCCCTGTGATTAATAACGATACCCTGATGATTGATGACGACAAAATCGTTCTTGATAAATGATTAGCATTCAAGTTGAAAAGATGATGCCATTTGGAGAGTTTCTACCGATTCTTGGAACAGACTTCTAGCTCAGAATCTACTGTGATTCTCCTCTTTCCCTTAAATTTCTTACCTACATTCCATTTATTATTTTTATTTAATTCTATAAAAAATATCTAAAAGATCCAAAGCAATATAAAAATAACGGATCAATATACAACTTTTTTGAAAATTTTGCCTAATAATACAAGCATGGTTTCTCGATTATCGCTGACAATGTACTGAAATATTCTCAAACTATCTATGAATTCGGGGGTCAAACAAAATCATTTTTTGGCCCTGTTTTTTTTCTTGTTTTGAAGTATTACCGCCTTTAAAAAATGGAAGTAACCGTCGAATTCAAGCTCGAATTTATTGCTACCATAAAAATTCAAGGAAGGTTACATATATCCACAAGGCAACTAGACTTATGACTGTTTAAAAGTAAGTATTCTTTGGGAACGTATTCAAAAATTATTTGATTTCAGCAATAATCAACTTATATTCCATTAATGTGCATCACAAATAACCAGAAAAACTTTGTAACAAAAAACAATGTACGTACTAAGCACGTTTGTGAAAATCGACTGATTCCTTTGATGTTTATATAAAAAATGGCACAATTCCACCAATGATCAGACGTTAGTCTGAGATATTAAAATAAATCTAGCAGTAACGTCTTAAATCGCAATTGTCCAAAAACGCCATGGAAATTTGGAAATGGAAACATTTTAGAATTCGAGTCTTTCGTTTCTTGCTCAGGCATGACTTCACATCAGCAATAATGCTGCCATTGTCCCGAAATATCGAAAAGAAATATAATAATAACAATGGATAAGGAAATATTGAGAAAATTTGACCAAAGTGGCTTTTTAAAAATGGATTTTCTTAAGCCATTGATACCATTGTTAAAAAATAATACTCTATAGAACTCTTAAGAATAAAGGAGCGAAACGAATAATCTAGATCTCGGTATGGTCTAGATAAAAAAAAATTCAATTGTTATCTGCCAACCTTTCGACCCATTTTAAGGCCATCATCAGAGCAAAACAAAGTTGGGACGACAAACGAAAAACTTAATCAAATCAATTTGTGGCCATCTTTAAGATTATTTTCCATGATGATGACCTTAAAATATTACGAAAGCTTGGCACATAACAACTGAATTTATTTTTTTCAACCAGATCATAACGAGATACGGATTATTCGTGTGAAAAAGTCTTCGATACATCTAAAACTTTAAAGGGAAACTTCGTAAAGGAGCCAAACCCATTTTGGCAAGTAAAACAAAAATTGAATCGTAACACTGCAGGAAAGGGGCTCCTTTTTCTCTGGCCGCAGCGGTTTAGGCAACACGGCGCTCATCACTGTAAGGTGAAGGTCCCGGGTTCGAATCCAGCGCCTCTGCATTCCAACCCGACATACTTACAAATAGGCCTATTATCAAAAACACCGGCACCCTCGAGGGTTCATATAACCTCATAGTTGAAATACCCTCATAAAAAATAAAATACCATAAAAAAATGTTGAAAATTGACCCAACTCGTTTATTTTTTCATTCCAAAATCTTATTTATTTCATTTGTCCTATGCTTATGCTTCATATGGCAGATGTGATCCGCACAAAGCCAAAAAAAATCTTATTTAGCCCTAATTCTGAAAGTAACAAATAGTTTAAAATTCATTTTTTTATTTTAAAAAAACCCTGTATAATTTTCAATTTAAAACCCAATTTAGGATGTAATTTTCAATGAACGAACTCACCTTGATCCTATTTCTGCACCCTAGGGGCTAAACTGAATAAGTAAAACACCCTTTCAGGATTGCGATTTTCAAGTTTAGACCCTACAAATTCAGTATAGTTATCCTAGATGTGTTTTATTATTAGTAGTAATTATTTAATTATAACTTGACTTCTTGGTACTTAACCCTTATGCACCAACCCTGACAATATCTTAGATGCAGGGCCGCATTCGAACCCGACATACTTACAAATGGTGTTTGTTTGTTTTTTTTTTCAAAAACACCGGCACCCCGAGGGTTTATATGATTTCTGCTGTTGCGAACCCTCGTTTAAAAGAAAAAAAAAAACTGCAGGAACTTCTTATCAACAATAAATATTCTAGTAATTTTTTTAAATTTACCGAAACATTAATTTGATTGTTTACGATCATTATCATCTTCCCATTTTTGCTGTTCTGGTCTCGTCAGACGCATTTCGCCTTCTCGACATCTTCAATGCAATAGGAAGAATTGACTAAATCATTTTTTTTGTATTTATGTTTACATATTATTCAATTCTGAATTAATTCCTCTTTGCAACAGTTAAACTTTTGTTATTTCTTCCATTTAGAATATCAATAAAAATATTGAAAATTGACAGATTTCTTTTATACTATTATGCGTTGTAAATAACAACAAGAATTTATCTATCGATCTATCAATAAATAAAAGTTCAATTCCGCTCTATTAAAATAAATAAGGGGAGATTATTTCAAGACGGCAATAATGTTTTAAATTTCATATAGACTCATCAGTGAAGATGGCGAGAAGCCGAAACGCGCCTCACAAGACTAGTGGATAGGCTGACGAAAATTATCCGAAAGGAACAAACCACAGGTTCATCAACCCACCCGTCGACCTCAAAGAGGAAATCTTGCGATATAAACACATTAAGTTTGATTTTGACAAAACTGACTCATCTATCTAACTTAATAACTTGTAAGTTCGATACTTCGTATCTGTCAGAAACTTCATTTCAGCAATGATGTACTCATGGTCGATAGATGGCCAGACCTATTGAAGAAAAGTCGTGGTGACCATTGACCCGAGGGAAATTTAACAAAATTGCCTCGTCCATTTGACCCACCTCTCACATTTCTTATGCAACAATAGTTTCATTTAGACCGAACTGCTGCCACGGTCAGTAAATAACCAGGAAAGCCTGAAAGAAAAACGGCATAAAAGCCATTTCTTTAGGCCATTATGGGAAAATTGGCTTGTCCAACCAGCCTGGCCCGCCCTGTTTACCGTATGTACGTTTTTAGACGGTCGACCTAACACGAAAACATGATTTTGCATTGTAAACTTTGACATTCGATATCGAGAAAATTGCGAAAAATAACAGGCAAAAATGGGAATGTCAGCCCCTTCCCGACACGTCGAGTCCATTAAGTTTCCTGAGGGCGAAAGATTTTAAATTATCGGTACGCGGTTTAGTCAATAATGTCAGGAACATGTGTTACATTTTCATGTTGCATTGTTACGGCCGTCCTTGAGCCTGGAAGCGCAATCCTTCGACGTTGGGTAATAACTTATCCGAGGAATAGACCGGTGGCAGGTACGGTCGGCCGTAATAGTCAGGAATTTCAATCGATCCGTCTTCTAAATCTCAGATCCTGCTCTCTCTCCTCATTCATCAATCGTTGAAATCTATCAGAAGAATCGCAACCAATCATTTGGGCAAATATTCGTCTAAACGAAGTACCGAGAGAAATTTAAATCATGAAAATCCAAGCTGTTGAAATAATAATAAAAAAAAGTTACAATACAAGAAATGGATTTTCTAATGTAAAAGGAAATATGCGATTAACCTTTTGGGCTTAGGATTGTGAAAGGAACTTAAATTGCCTTATTTCTCACCGTTCTCGTGATAATAGGCCAGAACGTTCCAACAGGATCTTTTGAAAAGATAAATGCAAACCAATTTTTCCTACTTTACTTATAAGACACGATACTTATAAATTCAAATGTTTAAATATTCGAATAAAATAACAATTACATGGGTATTCATTGAACTGACGAAGTCATAATTTCTTTGCTTGAGGACGCCATTTTGTAACATTTCTTCCAGTTCCCTCGTGTTTGCTTATGAAAACACGTTGAAGTTGCATAATAAAAAATGGTACTTCTTTATTTTTATCTTCGTACATAATTAAAGCTACTTCTTGAGTAAACAAACATACAAAAATTCTATATTATATATTACACAATAGTATAAAAAAATACAATTGTATCAACGAACACAATCATTTTTACCATTGTAATACACCTACAGACACTTATATTTTAGGAAAATTCAACTTTTTTTCCATTTGTTTAGATATTGTAAACAAATGATATAATTAAATGTATTTCCCGTTTGTGTAATAGGTCAATAATATTTATAGTTCCATGTATTCTGCGGAATTGTGGTCCCTTGGCCATTTTACTGAAATGGATAAATTACAAATGTATGTTACATGTCACTATGTAAGGATTGAGCTTAAACTTGAGCCCATTACTGTGCAGTTGCTAAAAAGAATTTTAAATTTGTGGATAAAAGTATCGAGCTCGGAAAATGGTTCGGTTCTGGGAAGATCCTTTCATGATGTCTTCCGTAAGGCCAATTCGTCAGCATGTGATTTAGAAGTAAATTATAGGGACTGGTTCTAACAATTGCAAAAGTTTTTTTTTTTTATTTTTTTTTTTATTTTTTTTATTTTTTATTTATTTTATTTTTTTAAACGAGGGTTCGCAACGGCAGAGGTCATATAAACCCTCAGGGTGCCGGTGTTTTTGAAAAAAGCCCGTTTGTAAGTACGTCGGGTTCGAATGCAGGGTCGCTGGATTCGAACCCGGGACCTTTACCTTACAGTGACGAGCGCTGTGTCAAAGACTAAACCTTGCGTATTAAAAATATTATATTTGGGACTGCTGTTTTCATGAGTTGACGAAGTCATTTGAAAGGAGCACGTGACCGAGTGGTAAAGGTGTCTGACTAGAAATCAGATTCCCTCTGGGAGCGTAGGTTCGAGTCCTACCGACTGCGATAGTGAAGTTTTTTTACCCGTACTAATTTTACTCGTCGTTTCAGATAGCGTTGGCCTGTACATTTTTGCCTGTTTGGTCTGTGAGATGTGTTCGGCTTCTGGTCATTTCCAGTAGGTCTTAAAGTGAGGTTACACAGACCAATGATCGTAACGTTCACACTTCATGGTTAACTGAACGCAGACCCAGATTAATATCCTTCTGTATGAACATACATTCGCATTCATGTATTTTGTTCATATCGTTTAAAATAGGCTAAATAAATAAATAAATAAATATATATATATAGATATATACATATATACAAATAAATACATATACAAATCAATAGATAGAGTGTGAATGGTTGTTTTTAGGAATTGATTGCGTTGCTGGATGAAATGACCTAGCTGTGTGCAGCTCCCCGAGCTTTTTAAAATGTTTCGGTTGTTTTTTACTTTTCAGTATTAGTACAGATGATTATGCTGTATTATGAAGTTTTGCAAAGTATAACTAATAATGTTTAATGTTACATTCCGATTTTTTGACTCTCTGTTGCAAAATTACATTTTGCTGTTGTTTCAAATGTCACGTAAATGACAACATATCGTTCCAAGAATAATATCAATATTCTTATTAAAATTCAAAGGAGAGGCTGGGCTAATAAGCATGTACCAATGATACCAAGAGCTATTCAAATGATTGCAATTTCCAATTAAACTGGCATTTGCAGTAACGATAAACAAATCATAAGGTCAATGCTATTATGTGGTTTAAATTAGGATAATCCATGGTTTTTTGATGGAGAATTGTAAGTTGCATGCTCCTGAATCCCAAGGGATTTGTTTTTTGTATATGTGCCAAATGAAATCGCCAAAAACATTTTTTATCCAAGAGCACTGCAATGAATTTAACGCTGAATACAACAGTAATTACAATTTAATGCAATGTAATCCAAAACAAATAATATTGCATATGCAAATATCTATTATGATGAATAAATAAAATCATCGAAACTAAACAATCCATTGTATTAATTTAATTTATACATATGTCCCTACTTAGCAATAGCAAAATGTATACTCAAAATAATGTGGTAAATAACACTTTTTATTACCCCCTGGGCAACGCCGGGTTATAAAACTAGTAATATGGGGGGCGTCGGTGGCCGCAAGGTTTAGTCTTTGACCCGGCGCTCATCACTGTAAGGTAAAGGTCCCGGGTTCGAATCCAGCGGCCCTGCATTCGAACCCGATATACTTACAAATGGGCTTTTTTTCAAAAACGCCAGCACCCTGAGGGTTTATATGACCTCTAAAAGAAAAAAGAATAAAAACCTAGTAATATATATTCAAATGTTTTCTTGGTTGTTATCAGGAATGTAGTCAAATAAAATATTTTTAATTTTAAATCTTCGCCTAGTTTTCAGAACTTTATTGCACCTTCTGCTTGGTTCTACAAAAGGACATATACATTTTAATTTTGTCCGTTTTAACATAAAATATATATAAAAACTAAATATACATTTTTGTACTTACTGATTTTTAGTCAGAAGTATATAAATTTAAATTCTTTTATTTTTCTGTTTTCTGTGCCTTCAACTATGAAATGACTAGACTAGTTTTATGTAATAACACAGACAGAGTACTGTGTAAAATTAAAAAGGTTTTCAGTGTTTACATGAAAATAAAAGAATTTAAGTTTATATACTCCTGACTAAAAATCATTAAGTATAAAAATGTGTCTTTTCTTACATACGGGTGACTGGCGATAAGTGTCAAGCATTTCAGGAGGTGTTTCTACTCACCATATGTAACAAAAAACTTCCAAAAAAACCCCTGTCCAAATTTCACTGTTATAGAAATAATTTAAGGTATTTTTTCCGACTTAGGTCCACTAAATTGCTTATAAATTTCAGAATTACTGATTGTAGAAAAATCTGGTATGTACCAGCTGAAAGAACGTTAAATTTGCTGTAAGAAAACTTATTTACATTGCAAAATTGGTGGAAAAATTCTGCACGAAAAATTCAGAAAAACAAAAATGTTGAAATTTGGAATTTTTTGAAAATGTTGGATTGGTAACTGTTAATAACTACAGCTTTGCAAATCCCCTTAAAATTACACATTACATTAGGTATTCAGAAATCGTGAGGTGCGGTCTGGTGTGATGTAGTTTTCAGAAAAGCATTTTCTTTATCGTGCCAACGTTTCGATCTTCATTGAGATCATCTTCAGGGCCTGGGATTCACAAACATTGTTTAAATTTAAGAAAATCATGTACGATGTGGAAAAAAGTGAATTTATACAATGCAAAAAAATATTTTTTTATATCTAATCAAAGTATTTCTACTTACTCAAAATGATGTTTTTTTTTAGAAATACTTTGATTGAATATAAAAAATATTTTTTTGCATTGTGTAAATTCACTTTTTTCCACATCCTACATGTATTTGTTACATTTAAACCCAGGCCCTGAAGATGATCTCAATAAAGATCGAAACGTTGGCACGATAAAGAAAATGTTTTTCTGAAACCTACACCACACCAGACCGCATCTCACGATTTCTGAATAATTATCGATTAACGGTCACTAACCACCACACACATCCCATTAGTTTAGCATACCCAACTGTTTCGATTGCGCTTCTGGAAGGCCCAAAAATTTTGCATTTTGTTGGAAAGACTTGTGTCGATGAAGGGGGCACGCTCAATTTTCCAGGAAATCCGTCTGTCTCTTGAGTTTAGTGTCAGTTTTTCATAGTTCGATTCAATCAGTTTGCTTTTGTTATCATCTGGCAACATCCTTAGATTGGTGATTTAAAATATGTCTTTGTTTTCTAATGCACATCTTGCTGATATGCATTTTCATTTACGGTTACTGCAACGGTAATGCTACTGCTGCAGAGCGAGAATACCAAGCTTGTTTTCCACATCGAGACGTTCCAGTAGATCGCACCTTCTGACTTCATCAGAGGATGAAGGAAACTGGTTCGTTCACTCGAAGAACGGGAAGACAATCAGCGAATTGGTGTACATGAGGAAAGTTCCTACACCTTACAATCAGTAATTCTGAAGTTTATAAGCAATTTAATGGACCCAAACCTTAAATTACTTCTTTACCTTTGAAATTTGGACAGGAGTTTATAGGAAGGTTTTTGTTGCATACGGTGAGTAAAAACACCTCCTGAAATTTTCGACACTTATGCCAGACACCCTGTTTGATATTTAATTGGTCAAAAATAAAATGTATAATTTATCCTTTTGTAGAGCCCTGAAGAAGGTACAATAAAGTTCCGAAATTAAAAATATTTTCTTTGACCACCTCCCTGATAACAACCAAGGGAACGTTATCTGCATATATTCACTATTTTTCGTGGTCCGCTTGACCAATTAATATCATTCAAGTAATTAAGGTTTTTAGTTGAGATAAAAAGTCAGTGTCACGAGCGGGATTCGAACCTACGACCTTCGGCTTGATACGAGTCACGATAGCTCAAGTGGTAGAGTAGAGACGTATCAAGCCGAAGGTCGTGGGTTCGAATCCCGCTCGTGACACTGACTTTTTTATTTCAACTAAAATCCTTAATTAATTGAATTATCTGCATAAGTTGGTCGATAAATCAACAAAACATATACACTCAAGTAACTATAACAATGTTGATTTTAAATGGGCTAGTCAATTCCTGTCGGGTTTTGAAATCTTTGAACTATTCCAAAAGTGATTTCTCCCGTTTTCTAAACAGATGACCTTTGAAATTCAGAGAACACGCGATGTTAAAAGAGAACAAATCGAGGCAAGATTGATGATTTATGTTAATAGTCGACAGAAGGAAAACGTAGAAAATGGGTCAACAACTGTGAAAAGGGTGAAAGTTCGTTAAAGGGGTGGGATTTCCACCCCCGGCCGGGCGACTGGGAGTACGTTTGACTTCTGCCGAGACATTCACAAAGACCGCTGCAGTATTGATTCGGAGGCCCAGCCCATTTAATCGCCTATCACCATCTCGCTCCCTCAGGAGTAATGGGAAGTTCCTGAGGCACTCTTCTTCACCACCCCTGCTCGCCCGGGCTTTTGTAAATGTTTGAATGGAAACCGTTTCCCTTTTTCATAAAGGGAGGAAAAAGAATGTAAGAAAAACAGGAGCTTCGTTTTAAATTCTCTCTGTCCGTTCCAGGACTTGGCCATATTTTAAGCTCGCTTGAAATTTTAATTGGTGTTACAAAGTAAACGGGGTTCCTGTTGGAATTTCCAACAATTAAAACAAAAAAGTATGATAGACTTTTATAAACATTCTCTTTTTTCCATATACATATAAAGTCGAAGGCAATGCATAATTGAATTCAAAAGAATCAACTTTTTTCTCTTTTTGCAATTTTTATTTTCGCTATATTTTTTCTCCATACTATAGGATAATTAACAAGGGAAAATTAAAAGTTAATACAAGAAGTTGAAAATGAGAAAAGTGGCATGATTGCAGTTTGTAAGCTGATGAGATTCGGCAGTACAGAATATTCATTGGCAAAATAATTTATTGGATACTGGTGATGGTGAAAGTGGTGGTGATTGATTGATACTAGGAAGTTGTGTTCCCCAGGAACTTAAGCCTTCTGGCTTATTGTACCTTCCTTGTTACCTAGTTCTGGGCAATCGAACCAATCCTTCTTCTCAGAAGTATTAGGTCATTGACTGTGGCTACAATTTAGGTTATCTCTCTATTAAGCGTTGCTACGCATTCGAACAGTGGTTTCTTCCTCCTTATTACATAATCTGCAAATGGGATCATCGTTATATATGCCCATGTTATGTCGATGCTTTCTCAGATACCAGAGGCCGGTTAATAGTCCTGTTCGGGCGCGTCTACGTCACCGAAGCGCCCGATTTGCGACGTAGATTGTACCCCTCTATCTACAACCCCTATCTTCTAGAAATCCACCAATCGTAATACACTTCCCTCCTTTTTCCTCAAAAACTCACCCCATCCAGCCCTCTCAGGCTCTCTTCTCCGCCAGCTCTCGGAGCGAGCGCACGTCCTATCGCCCTATCCCGCTAAAGTGTTGCGCCATAGTAATTTAACTCCGTGTAAGATCGCCGCTTCTTAAAGCCTTCTTCGCTACGCGAATCCCCACGGATTCCTCGCAAATCGCCATACGATCTTCACCTCCACGTGCATTTCACAACCGCATGGTCCGCAAACCTATCATCGCCATTTTCCCTTAATATATCATCTCCTTCTTCCATCTACCATCATTATAATCCCGCGAACGCAACATCCTTCATTATCCCACGAAGACTCCATCATCTCACTGGCTACTACCTGGATTGCCTCGTCTCATCCTCACCGCTACCGGATTACATCATCCAGCATCATCATCATCAACGACGCTGCAGGAACCAGGTCGGTATACCGGCCTAATCATCGCCAAACAACGCATGATATCGCATTCAGGAGACCTTCACCACTTCCCGGTCTTCATCGCCTTCAGACCGTCATCGTCTTTACATCTCCAATACTATCATCTGCCACTTTGTAAGCCATAGAAACTTCCTTTATTTAACCATTCCTAAACTAACATCCCTCTTAAAATCGGGAATCTTCCATTCCCGTTGGTGCCGAAACAATCCTTTTATTAATTTCAATCCCTCTCTCCCGGTGGTGTTCGTCGGCGCCATTTAAAACTTGGCTGTTGGCGAACAAGTCCTATCATTCCTCTGAGTCTGGCCCTCTCCAACTGGAGGGAGGTTGCCAGTTTAGCGAGGGTTGTTTTAGCATAAGTTTACTGTGTCTAGCGTCCCTACAGTTTATACACTTCTCTTTTTTTTTTATCCATTCTGTGATGAAGGATTTTGTATTTGTTTTAGTAAACCCAAGTACGATTCGGGGCCTATACAGTGTAGGGTCTTGCAGATCCTCCTCCTCTGGCCAGCGTGTTTGTTTTTTCGTTATCCAAAATTCCTTTGTCTCCGGGCACTCAAGATACGATCAGGTTATTGTGTTTCCACAAGTTTTGGAGATATTGGTTGCATTCGCTGACTAATTTTAATTTGATTTTTTTGCCAGTGTAGCCACTTTTAAGATTTTTTAGGGCGCTAGCATTGATGGCATGTATTACCGAAAGACCGACTTCCGTAATGAGTTTGATTACTCATATTTTGAGCTGGTACAGAAAACACCCAGTTTCTTAGTCTGTTTTCTTACAATTTGTATAGAATATTTCCTGGAAGCTGTAATCAGTCCCCATTTCTGTGTGGGGTTTTTTGATTTTATTAATTATGGTTCTGCCCGAATGTTTAGTTGCCATCCAATTTGATTGTTTTTTGATCATAAATGAGCTTTTCCTAGCTTCTCCTTATTCGAGAGGTTTTTCAGTTTCTAGTGAATGCTGTGCTACACAGGTTTGCCAATCTTTGCATGCTGCCTAGTGTTCGGGTAGCTACTTTTGTTGAACTTTGTCCCCCAGATTAATGACCTTAAGCGGCCCATAGAGATCAATATTATTGCACAATATTTTGGGTTGTGCAATTTAATTGATCGTGTGTAGTCGATATTGAAAGTTTGTGCAATACATTGCATGATTGTCGAAAAGTTGAACATATATTGTACAACCTGGAAAATATTGCACCGTCTGTTTGCATTATTGCGCAATATCAGTCAGTTTGTGAAGTATCAACAAGTGCACAAAATAGAGCACAAATTTCAATATCGCCTTCAAACTATTCAAGGTTATTGTACAAACAAAACTTTGTACAATATTATTGAACGTTAAGAGGCAACCGTCAAATATTGTACGCTTAAAGGTTATTTTGGGTCTTATCACAGCCGTGTATAGCCAACAATTTTCGTTTGTAATCCCCAAAATTTGCCTAGGGTTCTTCTAGTATTGAATACTGGATAATATTGAATTATTTTTGGGTATTTGACTGCCCAAAATGATCGTAAAAGAGGAGCAATTTCACAGAAAATTGTATATTGAAAAGTATGACAGAGACAAACACATGTTTTAACAATTGTAGACTAAACACACAGTTTAAGAAAAATGTTGGTAGAGCATCAAGAATCACCCCAAAGCTTAAAATTATCGAATAAAAACCCATAACTGCAAATAGCGAAATGTGTCTTTTAGACTAAAACTGTGAGGTTAGACGACTAAATCGATATATTACAGGAATAAGAAATTCCTCCCGCTCCTCGATAAGAATTCTCCTAAAATAATTTCCTCGGATTTTATTGGTGGTGTTATTTTCCATTATCAACAGCTAAAATAAACTGCAAATTGAATTTTCATGAACTTATCGATTGTGAAACGCATAGGAATGAGGAAGACGGGGTTGGGGAGCGGTGCATATGTACGGTTATGCGCATAACTCTCAGCCCTTTCACTTTTCCCGTACTGAAAATACTTTCAGTTTTGACACTCACCTTCCAAGTGGCTTTTTAAGCTGGGAGCAATTACGCCGGGCCGAAACTGCCAATTCCGACCTCAGTTACCGGTGTAAAAGATCTCTATCGGTCGTGTCGAAAATCCCGAAAATCACACGCACCACCGAGGGCAAGGTTGAGGGTGAGGTCCGGCCTCCGCTCCAATTTGCGTGTATCCTTGAAAAGGAGAATAACGGGCAAACCACGAATCGAGGAAAAGACAATTTTCGGGCTCACGCACCGTGTCACGCATCTGTCACGGCTGGAAAAATGAACGAATGGCATAGGCCTTTCCTTCTATTATTCACCTTATCGATTCTGTCCGCCCGCTCACGGATTTACAGAGTTGTTAGACTCGGGAGGACGCATTTTTTATCCGGTATATCCATATCATTTCGGCCCCTCCTGCCTCGTACGTTCCCGACGGCATATCACGAACGTTACCAGTGCAATAGAATGACAATAATAACCTCTTAATATTGGGTTGTCCAGAAAATAATGCAGGATTATGGTTATAAAATAAAAACAGTTAAATAAACGATATTAAACATTTTTTGTCAATTAAATTATCCATCACTTTCAATAACTTTTCCCACGTGATGGCAAATTATCTCTCTAAACCCTGTGAATAGAATTTTGAGTCTTCATAATAAAGAAATTCTGGATACATCGCACACTAAAAAAAGAAAAATTTTACAGGAAAGACAAATGGAAGTTTACTTTTTTTTCTTATGCATTAAGTACATGCCATTACGTTTGTTGGCAATAAAAACTGTCATGATTCATTAATATTGTCTTTCATTTGTCCAAGACATAAGGGAAAACACAAGTTCAAAAATCCAGCTGTACTACGCCTAAAAACTACCCCTATTTGAGCTGTGATACTTTTCTTGCATATATTGGCTCTCATTAATTCAAGTTAGTTTGTTTGCTCAACGATAATGGTGGTCAGTGAATAACTTTAAAGGAATTAATTTTTTTATGATAGTAACAGACAACATACAAACGTAACAAACGAGCATGAACATCCATATTGTAAGTCTTTCTAAGATTATTTTTGACACAAACTAATGAGCTTTCCTCCTGGAGTCAGAGCTAATTAGTTATTTAATTAACTGTTTAAACAATTAGCGAAATAAAGGTGTCACTGATTATGAAACATAGTTTATTTAAAACATTAAAAAATCCTTAAAACTACAAAATAATGTAAAAGTTAAAAAGGCAACAGTGTTAAAAAATATGAAAAACAATATTATAATTAAGCTCACTAGTTTTCGTGATCCGGTTGACCAATTAATATCGTTCAATTAATTAAGGTTTTTAGTTGAGATAAAAAAGTCAGTGTCACGTGCGGGATTCGAACCTACGATCTTCGCCTAANAAAAGGCGTTGGCATTAAAAAAATGAATAAAGAGTTTGAAGCAGTTTATCATGATTTCTTTATCAATCAAAACACAAATACCAACTTTTTATATTTAAATAAACTTCATAAATTTAACTAAAAATTGTGTAATAGGCTTTTAGTAGGTGGATTTTAAAATTAAAATTATTTTAAATTTTACATTGAATTTGGGGAAACCGTGACCTGGATGTACTCGTTTATCGTTCCTTACCGCCGAGAATTAAATAGATTACACGACATTTGAAAAATGGCAAAAAAAGGAGGGAAAATTCAAAAGGTGGGGTTGAAATGGGAAGTTGGTGTCTAGCTCAAGTGGTAGAGCCGAAGATCGTGGGTTCGAATCCCGCTCATGACATTGACTTTTTTATCTCAACTAAAAACCTTAATTAATTGAAAAATATAGCTAAATTTACATATACGAACCAATAAATAAAGTCACTGTTTCGTAGGTCAAAGTTTCGTATTGTATAAATGAAATAAGCCTTAAGAACCAATAAACAAAATGTAACTCTTCCAAATTAAATTAGCATAAAAGATTTAACAAACACACAGTACTCTACTACCAATTGAGTGAATGATATGTAAACAGGAAAGAATATATTAAAAAATGAATGAGAGTGCGAATGGTTTGGGCCTAGGAAGATGAATTCTTTTAGCTGCGTGGGGCCCAACTTGGGCGATTTTCGAAGCCTGCCGGTAATTTATTGTAAATTACAAAACCTGGAATTGCCGGTGGACTGTGATCAGTGATAGGCACAACTCTGCACATATGTAAAAATATGTGGAATTGGAGCTTATATAAATAAAAAAATACAAATCCTAATTAATACTTCAAAAAAATTAAATGAACAAGAAATTAATTTTTCTAAATCCGAGTTTTAAAATAATACTCCCAAATTATCATTTTATATCCTGCATGTCCTTATATTATCTATACAAATAAAGGGTAATTAGGGGAAAGGAACTGATTTCTGTGGTTAAAAATTTTTTTACCGAGATAAAATTTAAAAGTAGAGAGGTTATATAAGGGATAAACCGATGATTCACAAGGTCCGTCTATTCTCGCTGTTTGCTCTTGCTGTTTGTCTTAAGCCATCACGAACAAACAATCAATGGGCACCGACAAAGACATCCACTATCTCGTATTGTCTTAACACACGAGAGAGGAAAATAAAATTGTTTATGTTCACATGTTGAGGGTGGATAAGAGTTGCCATTTGCACAACGCTCACCTTAGCAGGGTGTCGCTGCGTTACAAATTATGCCAACGCGCTAAACTTCTTGGAACTAAAAAACAAAATAATACCCATAACATTTTTCTAATTTATATGTCTGTTTCTCTCTTCTTCTTATTTTATTCTTGCCCCTTTCTCACTCACCACATAGACACAAACGTACAAACATTCTTGCATTGTATTATGCATTTTATCCAGTTTTTAAAACTTTCAAATTTAAAATTGAGCGGAATCCAATTTGATAAAGAAACAATTTTATCTTTTCATTTCTTAGATTTGAAAAATATCACAACCGATACAACTGTTGTTGCAGGACTCAATTTAAATTTAATACTGGTTTATTGTATTTTTGTCGACGGAGTAAATGATTTAAATGTAATAATAATCCATTTATGTTTAGTGATCATAATTGACCTTATTAATTATTTCAATCAATTACTCTTTTTATGTAAGGTCTTGATTGAGATGAAAAAATTACCGTCACGAGAGGGATTCGAACCCAGTCGAAGGTCGTGGGTATCGTGAGCTAACTTTTTCGTCTTAACCAAGACCCTATATTAAACGAAATTTCGATCCTATGCAAGCAATAAATTATTATTAATTATATTATCTTTCATGTTCTTAATAAGACTCGCGAAGAATTTCGTTGAGAACGAGAACATTTTTGCTTTTCTTTTTCTAGATAAATTTCTACGATTTTATAGAATTGACCACACTATTACGAATTAAGAATTATTGACTTATGTAAGTGTCTGAATGCAAAATAACCTTCTCGTAATATTTCTTCCCTCAGAATTAAATATTTTAGTGCGAAGTAAGCATTCAAATGTTTTTAAATTATATACGGGCAAAGTTTATACAATAGGTACCGATTGATCAACCTCAATATAAATCATCTGGAATTTTACGTCCATGATATCATCCTAAGTGAAATATCATCTTCCGAGGTTAAAAATTGCAATACAAATCTTCAATTAAATATGTCGGGGATTTACGGCAATCTAGCGATTTTACCTTTCTGAAAAAACAAATAACTTGATATATTTGATAACTTGGGTATTATCACATGTTATAAAATGCCATGCAATATTTCCTCCAAATACACAGATAATAAACGTCAGATGTTAACACAACAGGATGTATCAACGTTTACAGTCCACCCATTTAATTCGGAAACGATTGACTTTGGCAAAAAATGGTCTTATAGAAACTATAAGTTAATTTTAGCTAGGAATCGCCTGGTGGTAATAGATAACTTTCTCATATAGCTGGGAAATGACCCTAACTTCGTTCTTTTTAAAGAGAATCCCAAATTTTTCTTGTACAATTCGATTCTAGAGCTTCTTTTGTGCCACTTTTAGTGAAAGGAAATTTTTGATAAGATCGCCCACTTCTAAATTATTGCCTTTTGTTTTCTTTTTTGAAGCAAAAAAAATGTTCTCACTTGTTTTGACCGATTTATGGAGTTATGGTATTATCTTACATTTTCTTTTATCTTTCTTATCTAATTGAAATTTTTTATTTAAAAATGTAAATATTTGGATGTTTTGTTATGTCTAGTTAAATTTTGAATGTCAATGACCTCTCATCCTAAGTGAAATATGATCTTCCGCAGACAGAGGTTAAAAAATGCAGTACAACTCTTCAATTAAACATGTCGTGGATTTACGGCACTCTAGCGATTTTACCTTTCCGTTAAAAAAAATAATAATAACGATATATTTGATAACTTGGGTGTTATCACGTGTTATAAAATGTCATGCAATATTTCCTCCAAATACAGAAATAATAAACGTCCCATGCTAACATATACAGGGTGTTATCAACTTCTACAATCCAGATATTTAATTCGGAAACGATTGACGGCAAAAAATCGTCTTATACACACCCCAAGTTAATTTTGGCTAGAAATCGCCAGGTGGTAACAGATTTAACATAACTTTCTCTTTTTTTTTTTTTTTTTTTTTTTTTTTTTTTTTTTTTTTTTGTTGAAATTGATATACCCTGTATATCAGAAGGCTCAAGGAGGTTTTTTTTTTAGAATAAGAGAAAACTGGAAAGAACGGGAAGATTTTTTTTTAACGAGGGTTCTCAACAGCAGAGGTTATATCAACTCTCGGGGTGTCGGTGATTTTGAAAAAAAAGCCCATTTGTAAGCGTGTCGGGTCCGAATGCAGGGCCGCTGGATTCGAACTCGGGACCTCTACCTTACAGTGAGGAGCGCCGTGTCAACGCCTAAACCGTTGCGGCCACCGACGCCCCCACTCAAAGCTTTTAGTATCAGCTTAAAATTGTCATCTTTATGGCTATCGTTGAAAACTTGGGGAGTTTACTTATATTTATTACATATCTCTTTTCAAACACCATCGTATAAAACATATATTGACTGTTATAAGACGGTTTTGTATAAAGAAAGTCGCATTATTATGATGTCACCTGTGGAAGTTGCGACCTAAATTTGAATGCGAAATGAGCCGGCCGGCTGTATTCCAAATGAGGGTTCCCAACCTTGTCCTCCTGGCACAGGTCAAAGACATTCGCTTATACATTTTTTTACAACTCAGTTCAAAACTAGGAAATTCAAGAATTCTATGTTATTGGAAAAAAATAGTGTGCAATTGTCCGCTCCAACCAGTCAATATGATATCGAGCGAAATAAATTTTGAACTTCTAGAATTTTGCAAATTTGTTAAATAAATTTAAACACAATCACTGTTTTATAGTAAAACTCAAATCGAATTGGACGCAGCGATGCACTGTTGTGTTAATTCCACAACAACACTCACTCTCTCCCTTTCTCTCTCTTTCTTTCTTAATTAATTTTTAATACATCCTTGAAGCTTAAGCTTTTTAATGCACTAATGCTTCCAAAAATGGTCTTGCAGTAATTTTTAATCTTTCTAGTATTGCAAAATCTTAGTAACTTTAAATACTATCACTATTTTATAGTACAACGCAAAGCTAATTGGACGCAGCGATACACTGTTGTGTTAATTCCAGCCAACTCTCTCTCCCTCTCTCTTGCTCTTGCCCTCTCTCTCTCTCTTTCTCTCACTCTCTCTCTCTTGCTCTCTCTCTCTCTCTCTCTCTCTCTCTCTCTCTCTCTTTCTTTCTTTCTTTCTTAATTTATTTATTTATAATACATCCTTGAAGGATGGTAGAGTGGCGGCGTATATAGCCGAAGGTCGTGGGTTCGAATCCCGCTTGTGATATTGACTTTTTTTATCTCAACTAAAAACCTGAATTAATTGAAAGATATTGGTCAAGCGGACCACGAAAATGAGCGAATTTAGTATTAACAACGTTTGGTTTAAGGTTCATACCTTTTACAGTCAACAGAGCAAAGTTTCAGCAATGTTTTTCAATATTTAAAGTGGGCGAGATTCTTTTTTTTTGGCCCATTTTAAACATTTAAATATTTTTGTATAATACCTCTTCACTTAATTTCGCCTGTGACGCACCGGGATGAGACGTCGCCGGTTGACTCATTAATTTTCCATGTGAACAACCGGTCTTAGGAGGATCAATGATGCCAGCCGGTCTACAGCCCCATTTCAAAAAATAACCACTGGTAAAGACATTTTGAATAATTATTGTAATCTCGTTGAAGTTTTTACAAATTTTATTTATTCTTTAAACGTTTTAAGATGAAATTTTTACGTTTCGGTTAGGCAGTCAAAAAGTGAAATACAGTCGTACAGAAGGATTAACGTCCAATAACCCGTGGTATTTGGTTTTTGAAATAATGTGTTTATTTTTTAATATAAAATTTTATTTTTTATATTAGAATGTCTTAAAGTTTTTTTTATGTACAAACCCAAATTAAGTTTGATATCGATCGTTAAAAGGACTAGCAAATTTTAATATAACCATTTCAAGTTAATTATATTCCAACAAAACTGAATTTTTTTTTTAAATTCTCCTTGAACAAGTTCATCGGTGGTTCACGACAGCTTTAAAACACAGCTGAATATTATTTTTGTTTATATACTGTTCAGGAAACTGAGATAAGGGCGTCCCTGGCGCACCCTTCCCTTCACAGACAAAACCAGATTATATTTGTATCGTGATCAAGCTTTTTAAATCTCAAGGTCTTCATTTACGATTAGGCGTTTTTAACAACCGATCATGGAGAAGATAAGCCGTGGGGGGGGAATGAAATATGAATACGGAATTTTTCTGAAGGAGGTCAATCAGAGAAAACACTATTGATAAGTTCACTAGTTTTCGTGGTCCGCTTGATCAATTAATATCTTTCAATTAATTATGGTTTTTAGTTGAGATAAAAAAGTCAGTGTCACGAGCGGGATTCGAACCCACGACCTTCGGCTAGATACGCCGCTACAAAAGCTCAAGTGGTAGAGTAGAAGCGTATCAAGCCGAAGGTCATGGGTTCGAATCCCGCTCGTGACACTGACTTTTTTATCTCAACTAAAAACCTTAATTAATTGAAACTGTTGATAAGGCTTGTGTAAGTTATGATTAAATACGATATGATGATATGACTTGACGTAGGCCTGCAATAAAAAATTTAAACGCCGAAATGCTAAACTGAATTTGTTTATATTTCTGCTGAACGAACAAAATTTGGTTAGTTGGTCAAGTTTATCGGCTGAAACAGCTTAAAGTTTACAAATATTTTTTATTTTTCATTTGTTCAGTCATTTATACGTTGAAATCTAATGGGTGAGAGGGTATTAAAACAATAATATTCAGGTGAATCATGAATTAAGTAAGCCGTTATTTAATTTTTATGCACGAGTGATTCGAAAATGACAAAAGAGAGCCATCAGGAACTTCGTCTTTATAAACTTTCTTTTGCATAAATGTTGCTCATAAATAGATCTACTAGGGCACAATAATATGATAAAGTTCTAATTTTTATTTGTTTGGTGAGCTTTAAAAGGACTATTCCGCTGGAATATGGCATTTAACCAATTCGAACCTCTACAACCAGATATAGCGTTAATTATAGCTTTTTGCGCGTTTTCTCTTTTGAATCTTGTATTTCAATAGGGCACAATGAGGCCACAATTATTTGTTGAAATCTACTGAAAATACGATTCAACGGATTCAACATCATCGAAATTTTATGCATGAGCGATTCAAACATGACCCACGAGCTAACTTGGGGATACGCCGTGTTTTGTAATTACGATATGAATAACAGAATAATTGTACAAATCTACCTTTTGATCTTTACTGATTGGTTAAGCAGCTTATAATTCTAATTGGCCAATAATCTGATAAACTGAAGATTAGCAGTTTTTTATAACCTATTTTTTATATAAACTAAGATTCTGATATAAAGGTAATTTTGTTGTTTAACCTACAAAGTTAGTTTTTGCTTATTTATTTCGCAAGAAATCTTTATTTCGCTAAATATTGAAATATTCCTTAAATTCAAAGTTATTTGTTGAAGTGTAATTGTAATTCAATCGAGTAGATCCAACATTGTTTACAATTTTTTAAATACATAAAACACTCTCTCTCTCTTTCTTTCCTATCACTCTCTCTTCTGCATTTTCTTTTCTTTTACTCTCTTTTCTGGTCTTTCTCTATATCTCTCTTTTCCTCTCACTCTTTCTTTCGCTCTCCTTTCTTTTTTATCTTTCGCTCTCAATCTCTCTCGCTTTTTATCTTATTCACAGTCACTCTGTTTGTCTGTCTCTCTCTCTTTTCTATCACTCACTCTTCTGCTCTTTTCCTATCTTTCTTTTCTTCCACTATTTCTTCCGGTCTTTCTCTATCTCTTTTTCTCTCGCTCTTTCTTTCTTTTCTTCACTCTCACTCTCTCTTCTGCTCTTTTCCTATCTTTCTTTTCTTCCACTATTTCTTCCGGTCTTTCTCTATCTCTTTTTCTTTCGCTCTTTCTTTCTTTTCTTCACTCTCACTCTTCCGGTCTTTCTCTATCTCTTTTACTTTCGCTCTCATCTCTTTTTTCTTTCACTCTCTTTTTCTCTTACTCAACACTCCTTCTTTTTTTTTCTCGCTCTTTTCTACTTTCTCTATCGTTTTCTATCACTCCTCTCTGTCTGTCTTTCTCTCTCCCTTTTTTCTATCACTCTCTCTTCTGCTCTTTCCCTTTCTTTCTTTTCTTTCACTCTCTCTTCCGTATTTTCCCTATCTCTTTTTCTTTCGCTCTCATATTTTTTTATCTTTCACTCTCAATCTCTCTCTTTTTCTATTACTCACATTCACTCTCTTTTTTTCTTTCTCCTTTCTACTTTGTCTATCGTTTTCTATCACTTCTCTCTGTCTGTCCGTCTTTCTCTCTCCTTTTTTTCTATCACTTTCTCTTCTGCTCTTTCCCTTTCTTTCTTTTCTTCCACTCTCTCTTCTGGTCTTTCTCTATCTCTTTTTCTTTCGCTTTCATCTCATTTTTATCTTTCACTCTCATTCTCTCTCCCATTCTCACTCATTTTCTCTCTTTCTTTTTTCTCACAATCTCTTCAGCTCTCTCTCTCTCTCTCTCTCTCTCTCTCTCTCTCTCTTCTCTCTTTGTCATTTTGATGTATGTTCACGAAAATCTATTTCGATCGCTAATCCTGTCAATACAGCATTCATAAATATTCTTCGTTTCATATGTAAATTTGTTCGAACATTTTTTGCAGTTGAGCTGAGTCAATTCACGTAAAACAAACGCTAAATTGAAAATTTACTTGTTCAGTGTAATAATTATTAGATTAGAAAGCGAAAATTCTTTTTTCAGGTTTCAACAATATTTTTGTCAGTCTACAATAATTTGTCAGACTACAAGTTCAAATATGTTTAAATAGCCATAAACTATGACAGTCAAGCCAAAAGTACCTTCAAGTTCTGCCAAGTTGAATTTGATCATTGAAGATGCAATTAAGCAAGAAATCTTGTTTTCAATATGCTATAGAATATTGAATTAACATAATAATCATAACTTTCCAAAACAATAATTTCGTAATTATCTAAAATAATCTATATAATCCGTTGAAGGGTCACATCATCAAATATAACGTAGAATTAGGAATTTGAGGATTAAAGTTGAACCGAAAAAAAATTCGCGGCATTTGAAGGTTTGGAAAAATATTCCTTTGTGAGTCTGGTATTAATTTAAAATACGTGGATTTTTGCTTTGTGTCTTTTTTGTCAGTATTACTGCATGTTAAACCAGGACTGACGGTCAATTAGATTAATTTGTCTTTTTATACAAGCTCGGGTGGACCGTTAGATTCAGTTTCGCTAACAACAAGATTTAGATTTGAATCATCTCTGCGTTTTCACGTCTAAAAATACCTATTTAATTCAAGAATAAATAAACAGTTTCAACATCAGCACGTGTACAATGATACATCCCAATAATCTGCTTCAGGGTTGGCCTATTATTAGATCGGATGGAAAGAACACACAAGTTTTATATAATTCAACTAAATCGTTATTACGGGAAAGCATAAATTTCTTATATAATAATAGACTTTTAAAAAAAATTGATGTCTCAGCAGGTCGCACTTTTAGCAGACAGTGGATTTCTTGGGCGCATCGACCAAATGGGGTTACACACTGTCAAACTATTTAATTTGTGTCATTTCTCCCTTCCTACGTGGAATTTTTTTTGGACAATCGAAGACAAAAACAATGATTTTTTATTTTCAAACGAGTCAAAATATTGAAATTTAAAAAAAATCCTAGTGTGGTATAAAAGGGTTGGTGAATTGGATGTCTATTCTTTGCTTCTGGGCTTAGTAATAAACTAATAAATACCGCGGTTTCTTTTTTTTATTAGAGATATATCTGGGCTGGGTTTTAAAAAGACAAGAAGTAATCGTAAGTTATGTACCTATATATATATATATATATATATATATATATATATATATATATAACGAAAGATGGTTCTTCAAAAGTGAAAGAGTGGACTGCGTAAACTGTTACAAATGCCTTGGTATTAATTTCACTAAGTCCTTGAAGATGAAGGCCACTGAAGAGCACACTGCAGAGAGAAGGCCAACAGCGCTAAGTACGCTGTTAATAGTCTGTGGCGCAAAATAATGACCAACAAGAAGATCTCACTAGAGAAAAAGATGGTGATATCCAACAGCACCCTAAGGTCTGCAGTATGCTATGGTGCGCAGGTCTGGGGTTACTTATACTTGAAGGAAATAGAAAATGTACAGAAATACTTCATCAAGAAACTGCTCTGCTTGCCAACTAGTACCTCAGACTACATCCTATATATTGAGTGCTCGGTCACACCACTCTGCAGTCACATTTTGAGCCTGCATTTGAAATATATAAGTAAAATACTGAATCACACACCTGAGAGACTGACGCAGTTTTTGGCCGACGTAGTAATAAATAAAGGCATATTATGACACAAACAGCTGTCAGAGTTAGGCCGTACGGTGTAAGAGTAAGTAGGGAAGAACTGGAGTCCTCTAATACCACGGACCTGATAAAAAAAAATGGGAGGAGAGCAAAAGGAAAGATCTGGTAACCCTGGCGAGAAACAGCTTACATCACAAGTTGTACGCAAGACTGGATTTTCACTTAGGGCGAAACTACATGGAGTGCTCTGATATGACAGCCTATGAGGTGTCTCTGGTCTTGAGGGCGAGGGGTGAATTACTTCAGCTGAACTGCCAACCGTAGAGAGAGGACCGCGCCATCATTTGCTCCTTATGTAACCTCAACGTCCCGGGAGTGTGCTTAACTTCATGGGAGTGTGCCCCGTTCTGAGAGTGTTCCGCCAAAGGTACTTTGGGAAACTGAAGCTGGAGGTAGAAGAAGTCATTGCAATCCTCAACGGAAGGGATAACTGGAGGAAGCGTGTGGTGTACCTCACTCACGCCCTGCGATACCGAAAATACCTGGTTGATCAATTCAATTTTTAAAATCAAAGTTCATTCTAAAGTTACAAAAATTGATAAAGCAACTCGACAGACGGCTAAGGCCATTGTCAATTTAGCTTTTTCTCTGGAAATGTAAAGTTAATGTAAATACTTTGTGTAAATAATGCCTTTATTCATTCATTCATTTTATATATATATAATATTTGTCTACTCATTGATCTTCAACATTAATTTACTAATTATTTGTGTCGTCATTAGTGACCGTTAGTCGATGATTATTCAGAAATGGTGAGATGCGGTCTGGTGTGATGTAGGTTTCAGAAAAACATTTCTGCGCAGAAAACAAACATTTTGAGTGAGTAGAAATACTTTGATTGAATATAAAAAATAAATTTTTGCATTGTATAAATTCACTTATTTCCACATCCTGCTTGTATTGTTAAATTTAAACAATGTTTGTAAATCTAAGGCCCTGAGGATGATCTCAATAAAGATCAAAACGTTGGCATGACAAAAAAAATGTTTTTCTGAAACCTCCATCACACCAGACATCATCTCACGATTTCTGAATAATCAATTACTAATTATTGTTTACTAATTAATTAAGGGTTGCATACATGGATGGTGTAGATAGCAAGTGACAAAAATTGGTTCTGAACTGCTTCGAAACTTCTTAATATTTGAACGAGTCTACTTCCTGGATTGTGCAGAACATAATCGAACATTCCATGCAAATTTAAGCTTCTCTGCTTAACGGCTTCCCAAGTCGATAACAATGCAAAGAGGGTTGATACTGCAGAAGTTGCTGCAGGCATAAATTACACATATTGTATATTTTATATAACGCAAGTACACCTGACCTGGTTATACTGGCCTAATGTAACAGTTGGCATTAAAAATTTGGCATGGGACGGTATAAACAGCTGAGGCCATCGCCGGCATGTGTTTTTATTTTCTGTTCTTTAGCGTGTGTTTCGTTTTAAACTGAAGCTTTTCGAGCGTCTAGTTACTGACTCTGCTATTAGGTATATACTACGTCAATATACTAAAATGCTAGCCTCTCGTTTGTACGTCAGGTTGTCATATACAAAATAGAAACAAAACATACAATACATAATAATCTGTTTGGAGGTTGACGATATCAGGCCACAGTAAATAGACTTCCAACGTCCAATGATATGGTATACAGATGGCTCCAAAACAAACGAAGGAACCGGATCAGGCGTTTTCTGTACAAGCCCAAAACATAACTCATTAAGGAAGTACACTTCGGTCTTTCAAGCAGAAATACATGCCATCAACGTTTGTTCCCAGGAAAATCTTAAAACAGGTTACACTGGCAAAAAAAAAATCCTCATAAGATCTGATAACCAAACAGCCATTAAAGCATTAGCATGTAAAAGAATCACGTCAAAATTAGTCGGTGAATGTATCCAAAATCTCCAAAACCTGGGGAAACACAACAACCTGATGATGGGGCACAGGGGAATTTTGGGTAACGAGAAAGCAGACAGACTGGCCAGAGGAGGATCTGCAAGACACAGGCCCCGAACCTATTCTTGGGATAACAAAAACAAATATAGAATCCTCCATCGCAGAATGGACCCAAACAAAATAAAAGGAGAAGTGGATAAACTCTAGCAGTGGACATAGTAAACTTATGGTGAATCAACCCTCATCAAGACTGGCAAAAGCATTGCTGCAATTGGAGAGGGCCAAACTCAGTGGTAGGACTACTAACCGGTCACTGGCATCTGAGAAAACATCTACACAACATGGGTATATACAACATTGATCCCATTTGCGGATTATGTAATGATTATGAAATGTACAATCAACATTTCTGTCAGTTTTAAACATTTTTTTACAAAAACTGTACTCACAAATTGTATTAAACTCACTTGTGTATATAACCACAGCCATCATAGCAATTTCGTATTGTACATTTTTAAAACTAAAATCTATACAATTTCCAACAATGTCTCTAAATAACGGACAGATATATTTGCCATGTGTTGTCTCTGTACGTTAGAAGCGTCACCTGTAGGGTCACTGAGGAATTATCAATTATCACTTTCTAAACAGAGTATTAAAGCTGAGTCCACAATATTCCACAGCTATATCGGATACAATACATCTATATACATCACCACAAACATAAGTGTTTGGTCACATCCAAACCCCCAGAGTATTCTATATTCCTCGGGGCGGGGATGAACCCACTCCATTCTCGCTAATAAATTACTTTCACTCGACGTCACACCCACCCAAGAATACTCAATATTCTTAGCGACGGGGCAACCATTTCTTTTCACACTAATAAATTACTTAAACTTTTTATGTAAGTTATTTGGTTGAAATGAAAAAGCTCGCCGAGAATCGAATCTTGATTGAATACCGGGTTGAATACTCACTCCACCATTCATCATTTCGAATTCTGTTTACACGAAATTTGAAAAATGGCAAAAAGGAGGGAAAATTCGAAAGGTGGGGTTGAGATGGTGTCCGAGTGGTTCGAAGTCACGAATCAAGTGTTAGAGCAGTAGCATATTTAGCCGAAGGTCTTGGGGTTCGAATCCCGCTCGTGGCACTAGCTTTTTCATTTCAACCAAAACCTTACATAAAAAGGTAAATTAATTGAAAGAAGTAATTTGATCAATAGACTACTAAATATAATGGGCCTAATAAATTTCATTCAATCCAAGAAATTAACATAAAGACAACACTCGATAGAAACATAATAAAATGAGAAAACTTGTAACCTGTTCTATGTAACTACTGTACTCCTCATTTATGTACACACACATAGGAATTTGCAGGCCATATTAAATTATCTTTAAAAAAATTACGAACAGCCCCTTCATCAGACATCACACCCACATAAACACTAGATTACTGGATGAGTTAAGAAACGATAAATTACTTAAACAACAAATTAAACAATTAATTAGTATTATAAAACGAACTTTTACCTCTACTATATTTTCAGCATAAATTGTTCACCTGAAACAAAAAAAACTTTGATTTAAAAAATGCAATTGACACAATGAAGAACAAATTGTAATCAAAAATGTGCACAAGGCCGTTGATCGAAACTGATATCTTATTCTCTCACTAACCAAAATCGAGGTTTGTTTTTGGCCGGGGCCAACATTCACTAAATACAGATTTGGTGAAAAGTGTTTGTCTTGTTTTCAATATAGCCGGAGAGAGGATAAAAACTGTATTTATCTTTGGCTAGAAGGCCGCGCGGGGAGAGGTCCTTACATCACAGTAACGGTCGCAAGGACACGGCATTACCATAATCCCATTTATCTCTCCCAATCGCCGTACATCCTTCCTTTGGGCCATTCCGCCAATGCGCGATGTCCGTCCTTCTACCACGTCCATTTCACAGGTGGCCGTGAACCCCCGGGTAAGCAAAATGATGGATCGCCGTTGTACCAGTCGATTGAACGTTGTACAACGATATAATTTTCAATTTCAGCCGATCACAAACTTTTCCAATTTACACACCCACTTTTTCTTTGACTTTTCGAATGCCTTTTTTAAATAAAAGTATTTAGATTTATCAAGGGCTTCAAATAAAAAAGAAAAATATGCTTGAATTATCAGGACAAATGTGTGGTGATTAGTGACCGTTAATCGATAATTATTCAGAAATCGTGAGATGCGGTCTGGTGTGATAGGTTTCAGAAAAACATTTTCTTTATCGTGCCAACGTTTCGATCTTTATTGAGATCATCTTCAGGCCTGGGATTTACATTGCATTGTATAAATTCACTTTTCCACATCCTAAATGTACTTGTTAAATGTAAACCATGTTTGTAAATCCCAAGCCTTGAAGATGATCTCAATAAAGATCGAAACGTTGGCACGATAAAGAAAATGTTTTTCTGAAACCTATCACACCAGACCGCATCTTACGATTTCTGAATAATTATCAGGACAAAGTTATAACGCGGGCGATCACAACATCTATTCATCGGTTCCTAAACTTTTTACATTATAAAACTGATATTAGATTTTTGTATATTTCGTTTAATTTGTATAAATATCTTATCGAGTCTGACGTAGGCCGAATTTGCAGAAATGAAAAGAGCGGGATGCTTGCTTCGCCATGCTTATATCCCTGACGTCCGGCCAATGGCTTACTTAAGCTTATTTTAAAGGAATGTACTTTAATAACAGAAATTATACTGATTACAGGATTGTATAAAAACACAAGGGTTTATCTTCACAAAATTCAAATGGAAACAAACGCAAAAGAGCAGATCAAAAATAATTTTGTTCTTTAATGATGACTATTTTATATTTTTAACAAGCTAGAATAAAAATTATATCACCAGAAAACGGCAATGTTACAAGAGATAAACGCACATCGTCCGCACACAACAGCGGATCTCGCCACTCCCTGCTTATTACCCTAACGTCGCGTGATCTGGCTCCAGACCAATAGTACGTGTTCTGAAAGTACTATATATAGGAAACTGCTTACATGTTTTTATTTCCGGAATCTATCTGATGTGTCGCCTTATTCCAATGGTTTATTTCTTTATTTTTTATTAACATTTTATTAATTTCAATTGTAATAAAAGTTGAAATACTATCCTAAATTTTGTTTCTTCAATTTTATTCTCTTACTTTTAACTATGCTAATTATAACTCTTCTTTGCTTTAATCATATTAATCAATACGTCGGTGAGTATAGTACACAAAGAGTATTTAAAAAAAGGGAAACTTGGGGAAAACCAAAAACATTAATTTTATATAACAATTTTCATTTCGTAATTCGGATTTTTAAAAGGTTTATCGTCTTTTTTATAATTATAATTTGTTGGGTTTTTTCTATAACAAAAATCTTCTGCTTTAATTGTACATTACATTTTTTGGACGTTTCGGAATTTACACCCATCATCAGATCTATAATTTCAAAATACATCAAGATAACAATACAACAATATTAAACGAATCATTCACGTTTTTTACGGTAATGTATTTATCTACGTATTTAAAATTCATCGATTACTTGTAATACAATTTATTCTCAGTACAACCTGACAGTGAAAGAACATGGGTCCGCCATATCTGGCGGTTTGTACTCAGACGGACTTCAACATCGGTGAAATCTTGAAGTCATCATAATCATACTGGCAGTTTCGTCAATGCAGTTGATTAGACGTTTGTCGGTGCCAACTGTCTTTTGACAGAGTATTATTAAAGCCTTGTTTAATTTTTTTTAAAAATAAATTTTAGGCCTGACAGGTAAATTGGGGTAATTTACTACTATTTGCACTGGTACGGGCTTATTTTGTGCGAGATTTATTATGTAAATGGATCTTTGTTGTTTTTAGATTTTTTTGTGCCGAACCAGTTTTCGAATATCCCCGATAAATTCGCAAGTATAGCTGTTCCAAATGTCCTTGTTTCGCCTTATGTTCGGCATGACAAATCTGTCAAATTTCATCGTTATTGCACATTTTTATCGGCTCAACATGACAACTCTGGTCAGCGGGTCTTCCCTTCTAAAAAAGAATTCACATCGTGTTTTCATAGAAATTTACTACAGTAATTTTTAAAAAAGTGTCAAAGTTCCACGTGAATTAGACCTATAACTGAAAAACACAGTGGCTTTAATATATTACCTTGACATTAAAACCTTGACGACTCATAAAACGTAGGTGACTGTTGATGTATGTCAGTCCGGTTCAATAAATTCTGTGTATTTTTATAAGCAGGCTAAGTCGATGAATAACGCTGAATTGAACCCCCAAGATCAAAGGATCATCTCAATTAAAAAAATAAAATACATATAAAAATCATTCTCATTGATTATAGGCAATAACTAAAGCTTAATGGACATGCTTATAGTAAAAAAATGTTTACAACTCGAGAAAAAAAACATACCATGAAAAAAGGCGAAAATTGTACTACTTAAAATACATAAGTGAAATACTTCTGGACGTCCCAACCTCTGAACTTAACCACCGCGGTCTGGCCTTCGGACGATAAAAATGCAATAAAAATCATGATTAAAAGGAGTTGGCAGTATCGATGGGTCAGTCAGCTGGGCGTATCAAGAGCACCGTCGTGGGCGATAAGTGGCCCTCTGAGGATCGGACTCTTTGAGAAGGGTCATCCTAACCCGATTAATAGTAGGCCATACGAGGTTGACACACGGACACTAAGCTTCAGGCGTATGTGTCCAGCATGTAGAGAAAGGTGGCTCGATGTGTCCCCCCCCCTAATTGAACGGCGAAAATCCTTGGCTCTTTATATAGATCTATACTCGATTTGACAATATTGGGGTATTTGGGTGCTCTGTTTGCATGGAGAAAACAGGATTGTTTTATTGTATATAGTAGTATTGTATATTGTACTGCGCATTTGTGTCCTTAGCGTGTGTGGAGAGTGAATGTATTTATTAGCGTGAATCTGTAGTGTGAGGGGTATATGGCGGAATATTGAGGACCCATCGATATTCAATTAACTTAAATTGAAGATCGATGGGTTCCACCTAATTGAACAGCGCAACTCCTTGGCTCTATATATAGATCTATACTCGATATGACAATATTGGGGATGTTAGATAGGCGTAAAGGGCTCCACCACCTAACTGGGTGAATGGTATGTAAATAGGTGAGAGTATATTTAGGAGTGAGAGTATGAGTGGATTTAGGAACTGAGTGCGATGGGGGCTGAAATGACCTAGCTATTGGCAGCACCCAGAGCCAAACCTCGGCGGCTGGATGGATAAGACTGAGGTCTGACCCCTGACTGCCAACACTCGAGGTGTTGATTATCGAGGCCTGTCGAAAATTTTTGTAAATTACAAAAGCTGGAATTGCCGGTGGACTGCGAGAACTGATAGGCGCAACTCTGCACTAGGGATGTGGGCTTAAATAAATCCAATCCAAATCTGGGCCGGTGAACCAAAGGTGATCAATTTTGATTGAACTGCAGTTATACTCAATGCAATTTAAATCATATTACCACGTATACTTTAATGAATATTTGTATGCAAATTTAGTTTTTGTTTTGCAGAAGGTTGAAAAATATGCGGATTTTACTGAATACTCTTTTGTTCTTCAGTGCTGTCCGGTATCACCCGTTGGTGGTGATCTTAAAAGCCGGTTGGAAATCCGTTTCGTAAGTCCCTTTCGTACTAAATCGAACGTGTGATGGCCGAGGAGAACAGTCGGAAGCGGCTTTGCGCAATTGCGATACCCTCCCAACCGACGGGTTTTGCACCGTTGGATTCGAATTGTCTAGACGTCTATCAAGCCGGTCGTGTAAATTGCCCGTTCTGAAAAAAAAGGGTTCCTCTGCACGTAACAACCTCTTGATTTATTCCTGGGTAGCAAGTAGAAAAATGAGAGAAAAAAAATACGATTACACTCAGGGGGATAGGGCACACTTTAACTCCTGGACGTGGAAGGATTGGCGAATCGCAATGTAAAATAACGCTTCTTTCTCTCAACCCCTCTACCAGAATGCATACGTTTTCGCAAAGTTTGCTGTATTTATACATTTTAATATAGTAAGTTTTCATTAAAATGATGTTTTATGTTGCTATTTACAAAGTTTAAAACGGAAAAAAATGTTAAGAAGTAGGTCCAGACAAAGATGAATGCTATAAGCTGTCTTTCTGAAAATTTTCAAACTTTTCGTTTTACAAATCCTAAAAAATGCTAGCAGTCTCGCGTTCAAACATCCTCCGCTTTTGGTGGTTATTGTCCCAACTACAAGTTTGACCTAAAACATATTTTAGGTTAGATAAGGTTAATAAGCCGTAATAAAAGAATAATTATTTCGCATCAGTCTTGTGCCTTTTTTTCAGCTGAAGACTTTTGCGTTTATTGGCTCTATTTATTTGTTCCTTTACTTAGCCTAATTTTATATTTTAGCACTTTTTGACGTGCAATCCTTTAAAAGAACATGCTATTGGTAAGACGGCAAGGATATAAGCAGGGAGAGGCACGCGTCCCACTTTTATCTCTGCCAATTCGGCCTGTATTAAACTCAAATTACATGCAGTATGACATTTTTGAACAAGATTTTTACATAAAAATAAACGAAGTTTTTTTCCCGAGGGTTCGCAACAGCAGAGATCATATGAACCCTCGGGATGCCGGTGTTTTTTGAAAAAAAGGCCATTTGTCTTGCAAGGCTGGATTCGAACCCCGGACCTTTACCTTACTGATGAGCGCAGTATTTACGCCTAAACCGGCCACCGAGACCTTCACGATATTGTTATTTTTCACTATTTCTAAAAATATACACAATTTAAGCACTTTTTAGCAAAGATTTTAAGGATTTTAATTTTTAACGTGCAAAATACAATACATATTGCAATTTATAAGGACAAAAATACAAATTTTTCCATATAAAAATGTAAAACTAAAATAATACGTTTTGTAGTTATTAATCTAGTATTGTATTCCAGTGATTAAATCTGGCTTTTTTGCTTATAAAACACCTCCATTAGGAATAATTTCAAAGGAGAAAATACCTCGAATATTCCACCAAATCCAAATTTTGGCAAACCTCTGGTTGATCACTTGACAGAAGAAAAAACGCGAAAGAGTGCGCACTCTGTCCATTTATGCTTGTGTTAAATTCTGACTTTCTGATATCTCTTTGCAGAACTGCTATATTCTAGTAATAAAAATTGGATGTTGGATTGTTCTACAACAATAAACATGGGTCTATTGATACAAGTTAAAAGTGTAAAATAAATTCATTGTTCCAACAAACTCAAATTCTGGCCTGCCATGGTAGTACTACTTGTGAATCGTCAGGATATAAGCAGGGTGAGGCAAGACGCCCACTCCTTCCATTTCTGCGAATTGTGATTGTGACAAATGTTATTTCATTAAAAGCATTAAAGTTTTATTTTACACTACGTTCTTCTACTTATTAGGAATCGACTAGTTGAATTGTCAGACACAATTGCCATACTGGAATTGATTTTACAACATCCTCCATTCCTAGGTTATACCACCGAGAAATTAGTGAATAAAATGTTTGGCAAATACATAACGTAAAATTGATACGGACTCTTTAGAGTATTAAAATTGATTCGTACGTAAATTTATATCTGCTTAGATTTTTTTTCACTGGCAATGGTTTTTTAGAGTAACTCTTTTCATTGCAAAGATGATCAGTTACATAATTTGCCTTCTACTCGTACAACGTTGCCCAACTAGAATTTGGCATGGTGCGGAACTCGGTCCGTGCCGCAAACGGGTCACACATAAGGGCCGCGTTGCCGGTTCGGGCTTACTTCGGGCTTAATTTCGAACCGAGTGGCGATAAACGGAATTTTAAAGTATGAACTCTTTCTGCACCACTGTTTAAAATTGTCGGAGTAGACAAAACCGAGTTTTGTCACTAGAATTTTGACTTATTCTACAGTTAGGCTGAACCAGATTTTACTCAATTTTTGCGATATTGTTAAAATTGCAATATTGAATTAAAAATATAAGATTGAAACTTTGTTTAAAGATTCAAATTCAGACAATTTAGACTTCATTTAATTTTTATTTTTAAATATTACAATTAATTAGGGTTTTTAGTTGAGATAAAAAAGTGAATGGCACGAGCGGGATTCGAACCCACGATCTTCGCCTTGATATGCCGCTGCTCTACCACTTGAGCTACCGTGACCTCGATCCACTCGGACACTAACTTCCCATCTCAACCGCACCTTTTGAATTTTCCCTCCTTTTTGCCATTTTTCAAATGTCGTGTAATCGGATTGGATTCTTGGTGACAAATGAAATGGCCAGTGGTAGAGCAGCGGCGTATCAAGGCGAAGATCGTGGGTTCGAATCCCGCTCGTGCCATTCACTTTTTTACCTCAACTAAAAACCTTAATTAATTGTAATATATTAATTGGTCAAGCGGATCACGAAATTAGTGAATCAACAAGCGACATACAGAATTTGGCACTCCTTTATGGTATTAAACTTTGGTATAATTTATAATGAAGTTCACTTTCACAAAATTGGGAAAATAATTACCCAAGTTGAGAATTTCTACTAGGGCAAATATCCAATGGAAAGGCGATGAACCAAATATTGGCAGTTTTTTACCACGTCACAATCATACATTTATAAAAAAGAATAATTTTATATTTGTTTAAATTGGCATTTATACAGATTAAAGATTCTTTCACCCAAATACTGTAACTTTGGCCATAACCATAACGTTGGGCATTTTAGAATTGGCCGGCGAATATTATTTCTTAGGTGTGGTTCAGTACTGTTAGCCCCCTAGTCGAAGTGTTTCGTATATGCAAAATCATTTACAGGATCGTGACAGCTACTCACTAGACAATTTGCCGAGACCCAGGGTGAAGGGTTGCGTTTTTGCGTTGCGCAACCGGCTTCTCTCACTTTTGACATGACGAAAAAAGAAAGAAAAAGACAAGCGAAAACGAAAACAAGACCTTCACCTGATGATGGGCTCAAACCCAAAGGTATCAAAAATAGAAAAGTTAAATTACACCTTCCGCAATATGTTTATAACATTTCAAATGATGTGTAATTTTAAGTATAATGTATGTGTTATCTCACCAAACACCTCTTTGGAGAGAACGATTTGTAAAATGTTTTGCGAGTTTTTGTAAAAATTTTCAATTCTCCAAAACATGGTTACGGTTTGATCTATATTTCTCTCTCTCTCTCTCTCTCTCTCTCTCTCTCTCTCTCTCGCTCTCTCTCGCTCTCTCTCTCTACTATCTACCTATCTATCTATTCATCTATTACTCTATTTCATCCTACTCTCTCTCTCTCTTTTTTCTCTTTCTCTCTCTCTTCATTTTTATTTTTATACCTATCGCTTATCCTATCGTTTTTACTCTTAATTGTTTTATTTTTCCATTAAGATCTTTCTATAAATCTTGACGTTTCTCCCCCACTCGTCACTCACTATTTCTTACTTTCTCTCACTCTGTCTCTCTCTCGATCTCTCTCTTTCTTTCTCTACTCTCCTTCTTTTTTCTTATCCTTCTCTCTCTCTCTCCCTTTATTTTTCTCTCCGTTTTCCCTGTATCTTTCTCCCCCACTTGTTACTCTTTATTACTTAATTTCTCTCTCTCCCTCTCGCTCTCTCTCTCTTTCTTTCTTTCTCCACTCTCCTTCTTTTTTTCTTTTCCTTCTCTCACTCCCTCTCTCTCGCTCTCGCTCTACATACCTACCTACCAATCTATCTATTCATCGCATGGGCTCTCTTTGTCTCTTCATCTACCTATATATATATATTTGTCAATTATTCTACTTCTTCCTACTCATTCTGTCTGTCTCTCTCTCTCTCTCTCTCTCTCTCTCTCTCTCTCTCTCTCTCTCTCCTTTCATCGCTCTGTCTTCCTTGTCTCTTTATTTGTGTCTATTTACCTATTTCTATTTATCATTAACTCTCTTATCATCTCTTTTTCTCTCTCTCTCTCTCTCTCTCTCTCTCTCTCTCTCGTCTATCACTTCCTCACTGTTTCTGTTGTCTGTATTTCCTCCTCGTTCGTTTTACCGTTTCATTTCCTTGACTATTTTAATTTTTACATCAACCTCATCTTTCTATCTTTGGTACCATTTTCTCTGTCGTCTATTTTCCTTATATCTTTCAATTAATTTTTCTTTCATTTTATTTTTGGTGGCGTATGTTCTATTCTCCTTTCAACACTTCTTTTATCTTTTTAATAATTCTACATTATAAATGTGTATTTTTTTTGTTCTCCCATTTTCATCTCTCTCTCTCTCTTTAACTCTCTCTCTATCTCTCTCTTTCTCTCACTGCCTTTCCGTGTGCTACTGTTTTGTCTTGCTTTTTATTTATTTCATTGACTCTTTTTAATTGTATTTTTCATTATTTTCTTTCTCATTTGTTTAGATGTTTTCATGAAACTAAGAAAGAGAAACATTTGGTATTTATGTAACTCCTGGCGTACCATCTAATAAAAATGTTAAGATTTTGAAATAAAATTGGGCTTCAAGTTCTGCGCAAAAGATAGGATTTATTGAGTTAATAAACATTTAAGCCAACATTTTACAGTTATCCTAATATGTTTTTATTGAAATATATTATCAATTTATGTTATACGTTAAAACACATACAATGCAGATAGTATGTTTTGTAATTGTTTTTATGTTAATGCGGTGTTTTTAAATCGGCATTTCCAAGTGATAGCTTTAGAATAAAATTGGTTATTTGATCTAAAAATATTCTTTTGGATATTTAATTGGCTGGATGTTTTTTTTCTTTTGTTTTGTGTGAGTTAAACCTTCTAACACTTATCTGATCGGCCTTGCACAAATAATACAAAAATAAATCGAGAAATAGAAAAGTGTTTATCTCCAGGAGATAAGAAATAGTGGGCACAGCAACCAACCGAATCAGTTGCTTATCCTTTGGAGATACAGAAAAGTCCATGTGTGTTACTGGTATTTTCGTTTTTATTGCATTTTTGAGTTGAAACAGTTAACAATTATATGAATATGCCAAGTTCGCAAAAAAATTAATTGAATACCCCATAATATTCATACATTGTTCGAGGTGTTTATAAGACGTCATATGCCGCTTTTTATTGCACCTTTTTTTGGTACTTAATCTACATATCTATGCAACTGCTATTCTAAAGATTTGCTTGAGTTATTTATAATATTTCCCGCCGAAACGCTTTGTCGGACGAAAACATGGATCTAATGAAGATGACCAAGCTACCGGTTTATCGCCTCCCTTAACAAAATACCTTACAATCCATGGTTTTATGTGGTGTTTTTGGTGTTGTAAAACTCATTATATTTCGTGGTCCGATTGACCAAATAACCTTTTAATTAATTAATATTTATTTAAGTATTGGTTGAAATGAAAAAGTTAGTGTCACGAGCGAGATTCGAACCCACGACCTTCGGCTCAATACGCCGCTGCTTACCACACGAGCTATCGTGACTTCGATCCACTCGGATCCGCTCGTGAGCCGAAGTTCGTGGGTTCGAATCCCACTCGTGACACTAATTTTCTCATTTCAGATTAATTATTTGAAATAATTAAAAATTTTAATAAATGGTTTCCATTTTTTAAGACAGACTTTGTCCCAACATTGCCAAGGACTGAAACACCTGTTTTCATAAAAAAATGTAAACCCTGTATTAAAAACTTAATTATGAAATTTGTAGACATCTTTAAGATTGTTTTGCCCTGATGATGACCTTAAAATAGGTCGAAAGCTTGGTAGATAAAATTTAATTTGTTTTTCATCCAGACCATACCAAGATCGAGATTATTCGTCTGTAAAGGTACACACTTTATTATTTTTGTTTTATATCAAACTACAGGGTAATCACATCGTAGATTTCCTAAATATTTCATTGGTTACACCATTGTGGTTGATAATAATTGTGCTTCTTCTCGGGACAGGATTATTTTAAGTCACCGTAACCTGTCTCCTTAGGTTCTTCGTAGTAATAGAGGAGAGAAATTCATTGCCAGCCCAATAAAATACCAGAATGAAAGGAGAGCCGAATGCGATCATAAAGGTGTCCTAATACGGACTGACACAAGAGCCCGATCCGAGATAAGCTGGTTAAGCTTTCGAACCGAGCCTGAAGAGATAATCGCCAGCACAATCGACAGGATTAGAAAACATAAAAAAGGCGCAATTTGTACGCTGTGACGTGAATTATAAAAAGGTTCATATTCTCCAAGAGGGGGAAGGGTTATGAGTAAGCAAAGGAGAGATGGGACGAGGAACAATGGAGGTCGCCCAAGGTCGGATGCCCCCATGTCCACGAGTGCCGACCGACAAACCGACTAAAACCCACTCGGATAACTGGCCATTTCGGCCTTGTTACACGCTTCAATTACAGACCTTTTTTTATTGTTTATTTCTAGTTGAAATGATATTGGTTTCGTAATTTCTAATTTCGAAAGAGAAGAAGCACAAGTACAAATAACAAAAACGCTAACGTCTGCACAAAAGAACGAACGACGACAATTTGACTTGTACGACAAAACTTTTGTATTAATTATTAAATATTCTAACATTAAATAGACAAAATGATGATGGATTTTATGCTTTCCCATACATAAGTAAAATCATTACAAATTCAGAACAATCCCATAATTTATATTTATGATATTTACATAAATCATCATAGTATCTTACACGGCATTGTTTCAATCAATTTTAATATTTACTTTACTTATACAGAACTGCTGATTGTATTCATCAACTGACAATGGTCGCCAAAACTGTTTATTATCAGCATCATCGTCGTAACTACTAGACCTACTGACTGCCATACGTTCCTGACTTTGGTGGGTTGATTAGCTGGCTTAGATGAAATATTTGACTTTATCCCAAAATCTTTCGATCTGAAAATAAAGTCTGACTTGCTTGCTACGATGATTTGCTTATTACGATGTTTTTGGCCGACTAGCTGCTAAGGTCATTGGTGGCTCCTCAGGTTTTGTCTATCTCTCTTTTTATTTCTATTAACTCTAGGGAATGCTTAAACCTTCCACACGTGATGAAAATGTTCTAATTCAAATAAAATACACATTCATACTGTTAAGACATAATCTGAGTTTGGTGGGCCCAAGAGATCTCGGTATACTGTACAGATTTCACCTCTTCATCTACGCAGGGCCTTGAAGCCCTTCCTTCATTCACGTCAATAAATACATTCACACAGAATAAAAATCAAATATTCATTATTGTAAGATAACCTAATTCGACAGATATTGTGGGCACACAGACCGAATCCTGTCACACTTAACCTCTCACGCAAATAAATAAATCCACACAATCGGTAAGTCACTAGAGTTTTTGATATTTCGCCAGTGAGAATCCCTCTATCATACTGCAGGTTTCTACATAAAAGTATTATTTAGTTAGACGTCAGAACGTAGTATCTGGACTACTTTGGTGTGCCTGTGGGTACTCGATATCCCATCACAAGTACACCCAAACCTGGTCTAACGTTCACGCTAATAAATACATTAGCTAAAATTAAGGATAGTTCACTAATTTCGTGGTCCGCTTGACCAATTAATATATTACAATTAATTAAGGTTTTTAGTTGAAATAAAAAAGTCAATGGCACGAGCGGGATTCGAACCCACGATCTTCGGCTTGATACGCCGCTGCTCTACCACTTGAGCTATCGTGACCTCGATCCACTCGGACACCAACTTCCCATCTCAACTCCACCTTTTGAGTTTTCCCTCCTTTTTGCCATTTTTCAATCAAATTAAGGATAGTATTTTATCTAAGGTATGAAAGGGCTTCCTATACAGCTAAGCATTTATCTGCTTCATGTATCGAATCAATATCTTATTATAACCACTGTAGTATTTTAAAAGTTCTTTAAAGTCTGCTGATAGGTCACACCTTATTCTTTGCTGCACTCTGTAAACACATGTTTCACAGATACTGCGCCGCTGTCATTCCTTGTGAGATGCCCTTGCGAACTAAATTCACATAGGAACTTTTTATTGACTATCACAAAAGAACCGAATTGCAGAATCGCTTATTCACTTCATCGCAAAATTTCTTATACCATCACTGTGCCACCATAGAACTTCATATTAAATTCAGTACATATCTACTAATTGTCTTCATCTTGGATCTGAATGTCTTCACCGTGGATCTGCTTATTCAATTAATCACAAAACGTATGTGAACTACAGGGGTGTCTTTCCCATGAACTGCACGTGGAGTTCTGCTGATGATATTTTATTGTTCATCCCTGAACGTTTTACTGACTTCATCACAAACCTGCTTTCATCGATATGATGGAACTGCTGATTTTCATCATTAATCTGCTTACCAAATTAATCATAAAACTATTTATGGTATACATAACTAAACAATTGAGTAGTTTTTTTTTCATTACTTAAGTGCTTATTGATTTCATTGGCGAACTTTATATTCTATTCATTAGAATAAGATCGTAGGGGGCGTCAGTGGCCGCAACGGTTTAGGCGTTGACACGGCGCTCATCACTGTAAGGTAAAGGTCCCACCCTGGGAGCCGGAGCCCACTTTGTACGGAACTGCGACGACGACGGGTGGTTTGAGGCTCGAGACCCCGAAACGGTCCACCTCGAGTTCTCATCCACGGCTCTTTTCTCAATCCGGGTTTCTTCATTCTATCCTGTGACCCCTCCCAACTCTTGGTTGCAAGGGGGGTATCCGGGCACAAAATAAAGGTGTAGCCCAGAGGGCGTGGCAACTTCTCTAAAGCACGGCCTAGGGTCGGCATGGGCGGCGGGTGCCTTACCAGAGGCACACGAGGGTTAGGGTACCAGATCCTGACTGTATAGACGGGGGAGAGTGTATGGCCATCTGTACCACGGGGTAACTAAAAGTTCCAAATTCAGCCCTAGTTACACTGGGAATGGATTCGTGGTGGTACGTGGTGACGCCCCTGGCGGGAACATAGGAGAGGCTGTCTTTTACCTGTGATCTTCTAGCAAAACTTACGTATGGCCACCGTTAACACCCGCCTCACGGGATACGGTGAATCGTATGGCAGCTTATAGGCGTTGAGGATGCGATGGTTATGCTGATTAATCCCTCGTATGCGTGAGTAGTAGCGGTTGGGAAGGGTAATGAATCGGTTGCTCCTACTCGAGTATGCTTTGCATTGTTGTGCGTATGACCGGCGTGGTACTCTTGCGGAAGCGAAGGACCGGACCACCTAGGCGTCCCTCGAATGCGCATGGCAGGTGTAGGCTGAGCTCGAAAGGAAGGCATAGACTCGATGCACAATGCGGGACCATTCGGAGTGGACAAGCGAAGAGCGAGGTTGTGTTGGCCCTTCGGGGCTGAAACGCCTCTACACCAATGCTGCGGCGGTAACACCATTCCGTCGTATGCGGAGGTGCGTCAGCTCTCATCCTGAGAATCAAAACGCCCGACAAGGCCGAATAGGCCAGGTGCGGACGCTAAAGATCTAGCCTTGTGACGACGAGTATGCGGGAACCTCATGTAAGGTGAAGGTCCCGGGTTCAAATCCAGCGGTCCTGCATTCGAACCCGACATACTTACAAATGGGCTTTTTTTCAAAAACACCGGCACCCTGAGGGTTTATATGACCTCTGCTGTTGCGAACCCTCGTAAAAAGAGAAAAAAAAATCGTCTTCACTTATCAGTTCATTGACTTTATTCATGAAGTGCATTTTCTCACCATCTTTGAACTAATGGTTGTCTTCTTCAATGATCTGTTTATTAAATTCACTAATGAACTAATGACTTAATCATGGAAGATGTGTGCCTTTATACATTAAATTTTCATAGACTTGTTTATGGAAACCATCAGATTTTAGCACTAAATTCAAATGTTGATTAACTCTACTGCTGATATTGTTGGGGTTCATTATATAAAGGCATATTGATTCCATTGTAGATCAACTGTTTATCTTTGATTTTTTGTAGTGTCATTTTAGCAATGGTCCAAATGATTTTTTTTAAACATCCCAATCCTATTGTAAAGACAGCATGTGTTTCATAAATTGAATTTCATTTGTCATATCGGTACATTTAATTCTCTTCCAATGGCCTAAAATTGATTTTTTTTTTCAAATTGAATGAGTTCAGGGGCAATACTCTTAACAGATGAGGGTCATCAATGAGTTGTAAGGTTGCCAGTGACTAATCGGCCATTTACCCGGGAGATAGAACAACAAGATGCTTCAGGTTTTAACCCGTTAATCAATTCACTCGAATGGCCGGCCTTAAGGCAATAAATTTCTATTAATTCGATTTTACCACAAAGCCGTTGCAATAATATCCTTTGTGCTCGACAAACCAGGCGCGGTCGGATAATGTAGCATTTTGCAGGTTTTTTTTTTTTATAAGTAAGGACTTATTTCTCTTAACCTCGAGACTAATACTATCAACAAAAATTTTCTTAAAGCTATGTACCGCTGAGCTTCCTTTGAAATTGCAGTCTACATAATTTGCTAGATGGAACGTTTTTACGAGCCGTCTGAATAAAAATCGAATTATACTTCCTACTCGTTGAACAGCATAATGTTGCAAAATCATAAAAGGCATTTACGATCCGAGCACGACCGGGCGTGGAGATAAAGGAAGAATGAGGCGAGGACGCAGATGTGTTGGAAAAAGTAGACAAGGGTTCGTCGATTTATAATAAAACTGAAAGGCAAAATAGAAGACTTGAGATCCTGGAAACTAGCTGTGATTATTCCTATGCCAAGAATAAAACTCTTTGGCAACGGTGGAAGGAAAAAAGCGAGAAAAAAACCAAACATGATGTTTCTTTATTTACTTTTTTCCTAGGATATTTTTTGGTATATCCAATTTCTCAACATCCCTAACATCCAAGAACTTTAACGCAGTAACAACAACAGCCATTGAAAAGTTTTTTTCCATTAGAACTTATTTCTATTTTTCCCTCTCAATAATTTCAAGACAATATTCTGGCAACTTGAAAAATCGATGCACTATTTGCTTCTGCATAATTTTGTATCAGATTATAAGATAATTGATTATGTATAATGAAATATTTTCTACTGTCTTCTATTGGGAAACACCTTTGCATCTGGGACTTTAATAGTTAGCAAGTTTCAACCTGGTTATAATTAAATAAAAAATGGTTTAGTGTGACTGAAGTTGGAATTGTCTTTAAATTTATAACATTCTGGGGAATACGTTTTTCTTATCTACTTTACTTCTTTCACTTTTAAATTATAAACCTGAAGAGGCATGTTTCATAAAAGTTTTACTTATTTTTATACGTTGCTGGATGTAAATAGTGCACAGTTTTTTCCAGTTATTTACGTTTATTTAATCCACACATTTATCCTGTTAATCATTATAATGTCGACTTTTTAGTGATGGTGATGATGATGAAACGACAGTAGGAAGTGGTTATTATTAGTTATGGTCCCTAAGCAGTGCAGCCTTCTGGCTTATTGTACTTTACTAGTTTTTTGGTTCAGTCTGACGATTCGATCCTTCTTTTAAGGATTACTATGGCCGTTGTTACTATTCCTTTCCTTGGGTTTCCTTCTTATCCCAGGTTATGTCTTTACATTCGAAGATGATATGGGTGGCTTTTCTTACTTACTGTGTCTAGCGCCCTTAGAGTTTATCCACGTTTTTTTTCCATTCTGTGACGGAGGATTTTGTATTTGCTTTTGTTATTCCAAGTATAGCTTCAGGGCCATATCATTATGGGGTATATCATCAGGGTGTTGTATATCCCCAGGCTTCGGTGATTTTAGATGCATTGACTGACTAGTTGTGATTCGATTTTTTTTAATGCTAATACTTTAATAGCTGGTTGGCTATCCGATGTTATAATGATGCCAGAGATACCTCTTTTATGATTGTTCACGGCACAAGCACTGATGGCATGTTTTCAGCATGAAAGACCGAAGGGTACTTCTAGGGAAGTGGAAGAACATGAGCAATCAAACTGGTCTTAACGTATCTGACGTTCGCATTCTTTTTCTTATTTGTAGTCTGCTCAGACTTTAGGTTGTAGCAAAGAACGTTTCCGGGATCATGCAGTCTGTGATAAGACTTATCAGTGATAAGAAAGGACCAAGCTTCAAATCACCCTCATTCAAGGCAGAGATGTGATGTAATAATCGATTAATAAATTCATCATATTAATCATGTAAGGTTTTTTTTCTACAGCCTGCTCTCTTTTAGATTACAGCATTTTACAATTATGATTAGGACAATATGAGTTTTAAATTACACTACAGCCTTTTTTTATCATTTCACTGTAGTCACTTATGTGGAAATTATAATTAGAATTTATCTATTTTTTTAACCTAATTTATTAAATTTTATCTATATATAAGTCTATATTATTAATAAATTTACGAAAGCTTTTACTGTGCTCTTTAAATAATTCCTGAATTGTTATAGGCAAGGTTTCCCCTTGAATTATTATTGATCTAATTAGCTGTGTTCTCGAATATTCATGCTGTGCTTACAAGTTTGAGGTTCTCTTGTCCTGCAGTTGCATAATTCATCCTATAAAGACATACCTTATGTTCAACCCCATTACAGTTCGTGGTCCGATTGACCAATTAACTTTTTTCAATTAAATAATAATCATGAAAGGGATTGGTTGAGATAAAAATGTTATGTTTAACGTTATAGCTCAGTTTTTGAGTCAGCTTAAATGACTACGGAATGTCTAGTGCTTTCCTCGATACAACCGTCTGGAAAAAATGTTTTTGCTCATTTGGCATATTCATTTTCTTATCATGTAGGGATATTTATTTTTAGGTACATCTATCTAAATCTAAACTTTTAACACTTTACTTATTGCATTCTCGACGATTTGTGGCAAGGAAGTCAGAACAAACAGTTGATATTTTTGTTTTATTCATGTCTTATCACATTCAGTCCAGTCGGAGGTGTAATTAAGTAATTCATTCGTCATTACATTGAACGACTCAACTGTCTACTAAACAGAACAATAAAACGTAATACATATTCATTTAGCAATTCTACCAACGGAACAATTCGTGTTATATCACGAGATTAGCATATTCTTCCTTGCTTAATTGTTCTAGTTTAGAGTCTTCGGATTTTCCTATTTTTCCTAAAAGAAAATTCCACAGTTTCGTAAGCAATTTAAGAAGAAGAAGAAAAATAACTTTATTTTGTGACTGGTGTCCCCTAAGAATAATATACTTGAAATAAATAAAGGAAGTTCTTTTTATGAAATTAAAAATAAAATGAAACAAAAATCTTGGCACAATGTATACAAGTAAGGCACTGAACAAAAATATCAAGTAAACGTAAGGTCTCTTTTGAAGAGAGAGGAGATGATTATACAGATAGAATTTAAAGGAGGAAAAGGAGGCGGCGTGACGAATAGAAAGGGGAAGTGAGTTCCAAAGTTTAGGGGCTCGGATCAGAAAGGATCATTCCAACGTATGGGTTGTATGTTGCGGAAGGGTAAGGTCAATTGGGGATGAACGGGTGTTACGAGTGTGATGTGAGGAGTTGAACTGGAGGGATTGAGCGATGTAAGGAGGACGAAGTTGAAGTGGAAAAGAAAGCAACCTAGGAAATACTGTGCACGGAAGGAGGGTAGAGCAAGGGCAGTTGGGAATACGACTCCGTCACCCGGGACTCCCGTGGGGTGCCAAACACGAATCTTACGCAACAATTCATAATACGCTTCATTCGCGCGTTTCTCCCTCTGAGAGAACACCGTATGCCGTAATCGAATAACGGAAATATAAGGGAAGATACAAGGAGTTTGCGGATGGAGAAAGGTAAGAGAAGCCAGAACCGACGAAATAGGCTGAGAGAGGCAATAAATGGCAGGAAATTTGGAAAATGTGAGGATGCCAGGAAAGGTTTTGGTCAAAGACTACTCCTAGGTTTTTAACCGAGGAACATAAGGGAATGGGATGTTTATTTAACATGAGGGGAGGGATGCAGGGGAGGCAATTGAGGAGTTGCCTGGACCTAATAATTATGGCTGTGGATTTGTACGGATTGAGGAATTTTTATGCGCCCATTAGTTGATTTTGGATCTTGTTGGATCTTGAGAACGGCCGAGTGAAAAGAAGATTGGAAGAGTGAAAAGATATATTTGGGAGTCATTGGCGTATAGGTGGAGTTACGGGACTGGATAGAGTCGGGCAGGTCGTTATTATAAATGGAAAACATGATAGGAGAGATGCTAGAGCCTTGGGGCACCCCAGATTTTAATGGGAGGAAGGAGGTAAGGCCATTGGGAAGGGAGACAGCTTGGTGGCGATTGGTAAGGTAGGAGTGGAACCAACCGATATTTATAACATGCGATTTGTACAAAATCGACGATAAGAGGAGCAGGGAATAAAAGCGATAACGGAACTGTTTGTAATGACGATCCGGGCAATCCCAGAAAAAAATATTTACGCCAGATAAAGGGTTCCCAACTCCGCAGTTCAGGAATAAAAAGGGGGAGGTCGGACGTTTCCAAGGCTGAGATAATTACTATCTGTTCAGGCGTGTAAAAATAAATGCCATGTGAGATCACTTAGGAAATGAATTTGACCGTTGCGTCATTACTAATTTAGACATTGTTAATCATAATCTCGAATTGGCCCGTCAATGGTCGAAGAGAAGGAAGAGGGTCGTATCAACCGCCGTTGGGAAAAAATATCCGTTTTCGACGGCCCGAGTGCGTGTAAATGACTTTGGAAGGTCAGTGTCTGATCCTCACTCGTCTCTTTACTCCCCGTTTCTATATATAGCATTGTAAATATAGTTCGGATCTATTTTCCTTTTACGCCTATTGAATAGTTTGGCTTAGGCGGGGGAATCTTCCGATCGATTGCCGATTCAGACGGTGCTTCACTTCCGATGTCGACGCTAAAAAAAACGTCTTCGTCGGCGTTCACTTCGATTATTTACGTGACAACGTTTTATCGATCCGTACAAGAAGACAAACCGAAGGAATTAAATATATTTTATATTGTAAGTCATACGGTTTGGCAAATAATGAAAAATTATACAAGGTGTATCAACTTATACAGTCCACCCATTTAATCTGTAAACGATTAACTGTAGCAAAAAATGATTCAGTAAATGATAATTCTATTTATCGTGGTCCGCTTGACCATTTAATATCATTCAATTAATCAAGGTTTTTAGTTGAGATAAAAAAGCCAGTGTCACGAGCGGGATTCGAACCCACGACCTTCGGCTTGATACTTCGCTACTCACCACTTGAGCTATCGTGACTTCACTTGAAGTTGTTGACTTGAAGTCACGATAGCTCAAGTGGTAGAGTAGCGGCGTATCAATCCGAAGGTCGTGCGTTCGAATCCCGCTCGTGACAATGACTTTTTTATCTCAACTAAAAACCTTAACTAAGTAAATGATTATATATATATAAAATTTCGAACCTACGCAAGTAACAAAATAGTATTAATTAAATTAACGATCATAATAAATAATTAATAGCAAAAGTACATTTTCTTTTATCTTTCATGTTCTTAATAAGACTCAACGTCGAATTTCATGTAAACGAAATAATCGTTGCTTTTCTTTTCCATGATAAATTTCTTTGATTGTACAGAATTGACTACACCATTATGAATTAAGAATTATTGACTTATGTATGTGTTTCTATGGAAAATAACCATCTCGTAATATTTCTTTGGAATTAAATATTTCAGTGCGAAGTAAGCAGGCAAACGTTTTAAATTATATACGGGCAAAGTTTGTAGGTATCGATTAATCAACCTCAATATAAATCACCTGGAATTTTACGTCGATGACATCATCCTAAGTGAAATATGATCTTCCGCAGACAGAGGTTAAAAAATGCAGTACAACTCTTCAATTAAATATGTCGGGGATTTATGGCAATCTAGCGATTTTACCTTTCCGTTAAAAAAAATTTAAAAAAATAACTTGATATATTTGATAACTTGGGTGTTATCACGTGTTATGCAATATTTCCTCCAAATACACAGATAATAAACGTCAGATGTTAACACAACAAGATGTATCAACATTTACAGTCGAGATATTTAATTCGGAAACGATTGACTTCGGCAAAAAATGGTCTTATACAAACCAAAAGTTAATTTTGGCTAGGAATCGCCTGGTGGTAATAGATAACTTTCTCATCTAGCTGGGAAATGACCCTAACTTTGTTCTTTTTAAAGAGAATCCCAAATTTTTCTTGTACAATTCGATTCTAGAGTTTCTTTTGTGCCACTTTTACTGATAGGAAATTTTTGATAAGATCGACCACTTCTAAATTATTGCCTTTTGTTTTCTTTTCTTTTTTTGAAACAAAAAAAATGTTCTCACTTGTTTTGACCGAGTTGTGGTATTATCTTCCATATTTTATTTTAGCTTTCTTATCTAATTTAAAAAATTTTAAAAAATATAAATATTTGGATGTTTTGTTATGTCTAGACTAAATTTCGAATGTCAATGACCTCTCTTATTCTAATATTTGTTTTTGTTATTTTCTCGAAGTTAATCCTCTTGCAATCATTTTGATTCTATAGCACAATAATGTATATATACCTGAGTCTTCATTTCATGTTTTGCTTTCCAGCAAAAATGTATACAAGAGACCATTATTTGCTAAACTTTTCGAAATAAACGGGGAGGGCCATGTTGTTACAAAAACCATTCACGCGTCTTCCATCGGGCATAACGCAGAAATGGTCGATCCTATCAACATTTTCCTTTCAGTAAAAGTGGCACAAAATAAGCTCTATAATCGAATTGCAAATAAAAATATGAGATTCTCATTTAAAATAACGAAATTAGTGTCATACTCCAGCTAGATGAGGCAGTATTTTAAATCTGTTATCAACACGCCATAGCCAAAATTATCTTGTCGTTTGTATAAGGTCATTTTTTGCAAAAGTTAATCGTTTCCGAATTATATGAGTGAACCACAGAAGTTGATACACCCTGCATACAGTAGCGTTAACTCTAATTGATATGAAACAAGTGAGGAGGTTTCAACCTAGTGGCTGTCCTCCAAAATTTGTATTTTTTAATATGTATTTGCACAGAAAGGTCAGAATGATGCCTCCTTTTTCCGCCTTTTAACTTCACGTGTCGGCGGCAGTGACTGGACAAAAACAACGAAGAACCTATCCGGGTGGTCACTTACATGACACAATTTTGCATATGCCTTTTTTACCATTTGGCGGTGTATGGTATATTTAGATCACAGTGAAGAATAAAGTTCCGAATATACCAAGGCGCATTAGTGAAAATCCGCAGAATTCGATTTTGGTGAGTTCTTTTAATTGATAGTCACAACTCAGGAAAGTTGACGCATACTGCCAAATGGAACGGAGAAGTGACAGGTATAACCTTTTGCTGAAGAGTGAAAGTGAAGAACTCTTATCAAGGACGGGCTTTGGAAGCCGGGATCGCTCCAAAAGTCGTTTAATCAGATCACCGATATGATTTCAATATGTTAATCCAGTGTGACGCCGAAATATTTAACAGAATCAGCTTCAGTTGCCCGAGTTGCATCCATAACCATCGGTGTCGTTTCAAATTTTCTGAGCTAATTTACTTTTAGGGATATACTTTAGTACGCCATTTTTGATTACAGTCAATAATATTGTATCTATATTAACCATCTATGCCTCTAATTAGTATAGCAACAACGAAGGCCCCAATACGCCAACCCCTGCTCGAATAGATCTTGGTACCCAAGTGTGTACGTGTACGTGTAATAACATCGATTGTTTACAACCAAAAATATTAAAAAAGTAAATAAACTATAAAACATGCGCGATCATCGCGTTTGAATGTGATGTGTGTACGTGAGAAAGAGATATAATGCCAGCCTGAGAACCGATGGCACGAAAGAGAGAAAAAAAGAGAAAGAGGGAGAAATAAAGAAAGAAAGAAAGCGAGAGAGAGAGAGAGAGAGAGAGAGAGAGAGAGAGAGAGAATGTGTGCGTGTATGTGTGTGTGAAAGAGTGTAGATAAAGAGAGAAAGACAGACGAACAGACAGAAAAGAAAAAGTGTAGAGAGAGATAAAGAGATGAATGGATAGATAGATAGAGAGAGAGAGAGGGAGAGAGAGAAAGAGTGAATGAGTGAGAAAGAGAGAATTTTAGGAGGGTGATCAGTTCAATTGGAAAATAATTGTGATAAACAAAACAACTAAAAATCCTATTATACTGGTATTCGGCCACTGAGAAGAAGTTAGAATATAAAAGAATATAATTCACTAATTTCGTGGTCCGCTTGACCAATTTATACATTACAATTAATTAAGGTTTTCAGTTCAGATAAAAAAGTCAATGGCCCGAGCGGGATTCGAACCGCGATCTTCGGCTAGATAGGCCGCTGCTCTACCACTTGAGCTATCGTGACCTCGTTCCACTCGGACACCAACCTCCCATCTGAACCCCACCTTTTTGAATTTTCCCTCCTTTTTGCCATTTTGGAAGGAAAATTCAAAAGGTGGGGTTGAGATGGAAGGTTGGTGTCCGAGTGGAACGAGGTCACGATAGCTCAAGTGGTAGAGCAGCGGCGTATCTAACCGAAGATCGTAGGTTCGAATCCCGCTCGTGCCATTGACTTTTTTATCTCAAATAAAAACCTTAACTAATTGTAAAGAATATAATATAAAATAACTAATTTTCAGCCAATAAATACAAAAAAACAGTAAAGAATTTCATCTGAAACGTTGGTTTCTTGTGCGAACGTTTAGAAAAGCAAACGTAGATTGAAACGACAAACTTCAAATATTTTCATTATTAGAAATATAATCTATACAACCTGAGTGAGGGGCAGAGGACGCGTGTATCTTCGATAGATTATAAAAAGAGACAGGTTCAAGGATATATTGTATTTTTTTTTTAATTCAACCTTCACCGTTGATTGTGAGTAACATAATATTTAATTAATAACCTTGTGTGTACACAAGTTTCCAGTTAAATTATACCCGGTGTGGCATTGTTTTTTTACTTTTAATGTAATCCGACATGTCTCTTTTATAATTTATGAACACACACGGATATATGGATAACGTATTGTATTTTGGTATGACCAAAGGTTAAGGTTGATTTATAAATACCTACTCAGGAACACAGTAGAGCTTCGTACTCAATGAACTATGTCGTATATGCGCACGCAGCCAGATTTACACGATATATTATGTAAATGTACTTTTAGATATATAAGTGGCCCTAGACGATAATGAAATCTTTTATTTCTATCAATTTCAACTAAGCGATGATAAGATGAATTTGGATTTAGTTATCTGGCAATGTTTTCTTTCTAACGGTCGTTGTTTGGCATAGAAGTGGCGTAATTTGATGACGCCGTGAAGTCGAATCGCTTCCTACCAGGGAACAGCGAAAATATCAGGACCCAATCGTTCAAGCCGCTGACGGGAGTTCCATGATTCAGCCAAACGCCACGATAAACTAATTTTCAGCACGAAGAGATGGAATATTTTGACAGCGGGACATCACTGATATTATCTTTAACAAAAGGCAAAATGCGTAAATTGAAACCAAACATATCGACAAGCTGGATTGTATCAAGTATGGAACAATGACGCACACAGGACTTAACTATGATGTTTATAGAATCTCTAAATCTAAATTTCCTCAGGAAGGAATTATAACAAGGTTTACGGCCGGAAAATAAAACGATTCCGTGAAAAATATGTGTTCAAAACCGTCAAGGGATGAACGAGGACATGGTACAGTTGGAGAAAATGGGAAAATATTCCAGATTTTCTTAATAAAAATCGTTCTAGGCCGTTTAACTTGAGTTTGTAATGCTTTATTTTTCTATTTTTACTATTTTTAACAGGCAAATGTACGATAAATATTGCAGCAAAGTAAATACATTACATCAAGGCAAATAACACTCTTCACTATGCAATTATTTANGAAGATGATCTCAATAAAGATCGAAACGTTGGCACGATAAAGAAAATGTTTTTCTGAAACCTACATCACACCAGACCGCATCTCACGATTTTTAAATAAAAATCCAGAGAATAATTAATTCATCGACAAATTTGTTTGCTCGGTTGGGTAAAATTTTATCTGAGAAATTATATTTGGATACAAAAACTAAGAATAATTATGCAATTGATATTTTCCCGAGATGACGACATGAATTTTTTATAGATGGAAATACGTATGTAAGAAATAGCAACACTATGTAGCATGTGCAATTTGTACGACCAAGAAAATTTATTGCATATTTTTGTAAAATGTCCAGCGTATAAAGCGGTTCTCGTACATTACCTAAGCCAACACCACTCAAATTTAGTATTTTTGGGAGATCAGCTCTCTTATTAACTTTCTCGAGACAAAAACAAATCAGTAAAGATTTTTTTTTTTTAAGAAGCATTACTATTAAGTTCATTCGTTATCAATGAAGTGCATGGATAGTACATATTATGTATGGGAATGTATAGAAATAGGATGACTTTTTTTGTTTTTTTAATGATTTTTAATGTATTGTTGATTAATTTTTCGTTGCAGAGGCTTTTCATATTATAGTTTAGCTGTCAATTCAACGCTTATTTTATTAAATCCAACTTTTTATGTAAGATATTGTTTGAAATGAAAAAGCTAGTGTCACGAGCGGGATTGGAACCCACGACCTTCGGCTAAATACGCGTCACGATAGCTCAAGTGGTAGAGTAGCGGCGTATCTAGCCGAAGGTCGTGGGTTCGAATCCCGCTCGTGACACTGACTTTTTGCCTGTTGACTGACTTTGTGGCAGAGGTTGCCGGTGTTTTTGAAAAAAAGCCCATTTGTAAGCATGTCGGGTACAAAGTTCGAATGCAGGGCCGCTGGATTCGAACCCGGGACCTTTACCTTACAGTGATGAGCGCCGTGTCAACGCCTGAACCGTAGCGGCCACCGACGTCCCCAAAAAGTTTAAATTTAAAGTGCATATCATAAAAATGTCGGATTTCAAGCAAAACTGGAGATAGATGAGTATCTTTCCATTTGAAATAGTCCGAAAAAAGCGTTAATATCAAAACTTTTTTGTTAATGAGAAACTAGACAAAAAACAAGTTTTCTTCTCGGGGTTTTGACCCAGTCAAAAATAAGGGGGAACAGAAGTTAAATTCTCCCAGTATATGTAGGTTAAATATAGATATATATAAATATACAGATACGTAGATAGGATTGTAGAGTGGTATAAAAACAGAGAATAGGAAGATAAACAAATAAATATATAGATAGATTTGTAAGGTAGATAAATTAATATGTTTGATCAATAAAATAGCAATGAATTGATAAATAGATAAGGAATGGGATGGAGAGATAGAAATAATACCAAAATGATAAAAGGGATGGGAATATATGTTTTTTGTTGTCCGTTCTTTGTATGAATTTTTTCTTCTGCGTACGGTCTATGTGTGATTTTATTTATTTCAAGAATGTTCTGTCACTGCCAAAGACGTGCTTGATCACAAGCTATTCAATTCATTTGCAGCACATCAAAAAACTTAAAAAAAAGGCTAAGACATCAAGAGATTGGTTTTGTCAATTATATGTCTCGGAGTGGTGGGTTATGATTTCTTGATTTAAATATTCACTATTAAACATTGAACGAATAAACGTAATAGATAGATGGGCAAATAATTTTGTATCGGTTGACATCCAGAGAATGAACAGTTTGAGTGAGTAGAAATACTTTGATTGAATATATAAAATATATTTTGCTTTGTATAAATTCACTTTTCCACATCCAAAATGTAATTGTAATATGTAAACAATGTTTGTAAATCCCAGGCCCTGAAGATNTGACTTTATCAATTCTAAAAATTCTGAATTCTACTCAGACGGAATTAATAAGTTACCAACACGTTGGGAGAAATGTATTGAGAGTATGGGAAATTATTTTGATTAAAGAACATTGCTTTAAAGTAACTAGTTTCTTTTTTTTTGTTTAATACCAAAATCCTGCATTATTTTCCGGACAACCCAATATTTTCAGTTATTTAAGATGTTCTTTTAAGTTATGACAAACCAACTGTGCAATTATTATTTTCTTTCCATTTTTATGCTTGCTATATGTAGAAACGTGTTAGTATATTAAGACAAAAAGCTTTATAGGGCCAGACCTGCTGTAAATTGAACCCTTACAAAAATTAAAATTAATAATAATAAAATAATGTTTATTTCCAGTTTTGAAATTAATGTAACTCTTTATCGAATTAAGATTTTCAATCATTGTCTCATTCAATCATTGTACACTTTGTCACCTACAAAAATTATTTATTGTAACCAAGGAAAACTGTGTGTGAAAATTATTGTGTTAGTCTTGTAATTTAATTTTGAGGGGTAGCGTGGAGTCCGCAGCGAAATCTAAACATTTATAAGCTATCAATTTTTTTTCATGATTATCAGAAAACAATAAGACATTGTTAAATTCGTTGAAATTGGTCTCTGGTCCGTCTAGTCTCACTGATCAGTGTTCAATCGGACCCGTTACGGGATCAACGCCATCTTTAGCGGAAGGCTGATTGCCGGTCGTTGTGCTCGTCCATTTAAGTAGTTCCTGAAGATGTCAAAGCTCCCTGTCACGTTTATCTTTATTTATTGTTATTATCCATTATTCCTCGGGAGAAAAACTGTTATCACGATTGGAACATTTGATTTTAGAAGATTTCGGTTGTAGAACTTGGCCTCATCGCTCTACCGGTGCAAGGAAAGGAAATAAACCACCGTAATTATATTCATAACGGACATTTTTATATATTACGAAATCCTCACTGGGGGTTGAGAATCCGGATATTCGCGATATTCTAACGGTAACGGCCGCCGGGGAAACACGCACTTGCTTCAGAATGCGCCGCAGCCTGTTGAAAGACGAGAAAGTAATCTCGCCCCGATGCAATATCCGTGATGTCGGCGGGTACCGGTTTCGTAAGATCCCTCCGACTCTTACGTGAGATATGGATCCGTGGTATCGACCGGTTGAACTTACGTCCAATTGTTTATCTTTCATTTATCTATCGAAACGCCTTGAAAAGGAAAAAAAATGCCAAAGGCCTTGCCAGTATCTTGCACGACGCCGTTAGTCATCCGCTGATGCGTTTCTCGGCAATGAGTCTTGCAGCATCAGCCATGCCGGAAGCGTTTCCAAGACCGCGTGATATATTCGATTCCATTAACTTTCAAATCTCGTTGCGTGAATGTTTAATTGAAGCCCGAGAAGGAATTCAATTAAACTTTTTGACCTTTTATATGTTCTCGGCTTGTTCAGTACATAGCACGTACGTTATACCTAAGAATATGGGAGGGAGACTAATCAAAACAATCTTAGGGCAAGTAAAAGAAATATTTACATCCAATTTTGCTTTTTCCGTCGGTCGATGCTTATTAATAAATTCACAACCTAATCTCCTACCATAAATGGAATTTAATTTACAAATTACCGTTAAAACACATATCTTCATGCACGATCATTGGAACATGAATTGCCCACCTTTGAATATTAGATAATACAAGCCTAAAATTTTGTTAAAGCAAGTACTGCATGACCAAGAAAATTTCTAAATGCATTTTTACAGCATGAAACCGTTCTACAGGCCTAATTCATCATACGCTATGACTGAGCAAAATTTTGGAAAAATAATTATTCAGAAATCGTGAGATGCGGTCTGATGTGATGTAGGTTTCAGAAAAACATTTTCTTTATCGTGCCAACGTTTCGATCTTTATTGAGATCATCTTCAGAACCTGGGATTTACAAACATTGTTTACATTTAACCTGTAGGATGTGGAAAAAAGTGAATTTATACAATGCAAAATATATTTTGTTATATTCAATCAAAGTACTACTCATTCAAAGTGTTTGTCTTCTGTGTAATTGTGCCGTGAGTAGAAATACTTTGATTGAATATAAAAAAAATATATTTTGCATTGTATAAATTCACTTTTTTCCACATCCTACATGTTTTTGTTAAATTTAAACAATGTAAATCCCAGGTCCTGAAGATGATCTCAATAAAGATCGAAACGTTGGCACGATAAAGAAAATGTTTTTCTGAAACCTCCATCACACCAGACCGCATCTCCCGATTTCTGAATAATTATCGATTAACGGTCATCACCACACATTTTGGAAAAATGTTTAAAAAAAAGAATTGTTGATTTTCTTTCTAATAACAAAATAACTGCCCCAAACCATTTTGGTTTTCAATCGTGCAAATCTGCATAAGATGCACTTTTTGAGACTTCTGATTTTATATCAAAAGCTCTTGACGTTAAAAATGAAGTCACAGGATTGTTCTTGGCTATCTCAAAGGTTTTTGATTATGCAGATTTGCTTCAACATTTTTTTAAATGTAGGTATGAGAGGAACAGTTTCATTAAATCATAATAGGACTCAAAAAATGAAAATAAGTAAAATTTTTAGCTATATCCATTTATATTAATTGTGCTGTTCTACAGGGAAGTGTTTTCGAGCCTGTTCTATTTTCAATTTACATTCTACATTTTTAAACTGGTAAAATATTGGAATTTACTGATGATACAGCCATACTTTTTTCTGCCAAGAACTTTGAAATTACACTAAAAATGATTAATGATGAAATAATAGTACTTAAAATGGTAGTATGGTTATTTCTTGTTTTTAAATAGATATCAAAACTAAAATAATTAATTTTAGTCTCTCAAAACAAAACTACTTAAATGAAAATATAATATCACATTCTTGCGTACATACATTTAATTGTAATTGCGTGACATTCATTTTTGTAATGAAACATTTGGTATTGTTAAATATTTGGAAATAATTTTTGGTACTAAATTTAAATTTCACATTGATCTTTTGGTAAGAAAAAATTTAGAAAATTATTTTATATATTTAAAATTTTAACTAATATTCCTCATTCACATTTAATTAGGTCTGTTTATTTTGCATTAGCACAATCCTCGATAAAATATGGGATCCTAGTTTGGAGATACCACAAAATCTACAATTTCTCCAATAATTATTGCTCAAACTTCTCTAATAGAAATATTACTAAATAAACATTTAAGGAACAATGCAAAGCGACTTTATATTGATTGTAAATTTTAAAGTTAAAATAATTATTTTTCATGTATTCATGTCCGTATTAATAAGCATAAACTTTTTCATATTATGGGCTTCAAGTACATACAAAAAGAAACGCGTTAATAATTTTGTTTTGTTCTTAAAGTAAAACACTTCTATGCATTGTAGCAATGCATGGAATGTAGCATTAAGGTTCATTAATCACAATAAAATTTATATAAATTCTTTTTCATCTTTCGGTAAATTTCAATTTTTTTAAACATTTAATTAAAGAAGAGAAATTTTTATAGGTATATATTAATAAAGTAATTATTTAAAAAATTACATAAAAAGACAATAGTGAGGACAAATTCGTATACTGCTACCACTAATTTGTTTTAATCTCTTCCTTGCTTATTTTTGTAATGCATATAACTACTTTTAAAGTCTTAAGCATAAGTTAAACTTACCAAGAGCAGGCTGTTCATTTTACATTATATTATTTTGTTCTTTATTATCATTTTATGTTTCAAAATAATGTATACCAAATACGTACATTTTTGCCTTTATCTAGTCATTAACATGCATGAAATGCCTGGTAGAAGACCAAGACATAAATAAATAAAATTATGTGAGTTTCTGTTTAATGTGAATTCAATATAAATTTTTATTGTTTTATATTCGCCTATTTATATTTTAATGTATAATGTTTAGATTTGTCTAAATATTTTGATTGTACGGCGAGATGTAACTAAAAATACATCCAGTATAAATCCGTAACAAAAATTGGATTTTTTTAAAAAGTAAATTTAAATTTTAGAAATAGCACTCCCCTACTGTGTGCGTTAAATTTAATCATTTGAACCAAGTTTTTTTCGACATTCCAGGTTGATCTTACCGTTGAAGGGTTGACCTTTTTGGAACTTCGAGTACACCATAAGAAAGCTTATCAAACGAAGAAGTTGGCACCCCTACATATATGTTTATTGAAAAATAATTATTTTTGAAAATTTATCAAAACTTTTTTTTTAATTCTTCATTTTGGGTTAAATTAATAAACATATATCGGCATTTGATAAGATTAAAAATATGTCTTTTTTATAGGAGGTTTAATCCCGAATTCCAAAATGTGGCTAAAAATTGAAACAGATCCTCCAGGTCTTTAAAAAATGCCGATTTATGGCTTAAGGTAGGGATTTTTCGAAAAAATACGCAAAAATTCATAACTTCCGACCGGATTGAGATAGAACGGTCGGTTGGTTGTATTTTACTCAATTTAGAATGTACAATAACAAACTTTTTTCTGGTTTATGCTGGACCACCCTGTATATTTGGGAAAGATCCTTAAGCTATAAGAAGGTTTGTCACCGTGAACAGATTTATTGGAATGATTTTCACAAATATCAACTGTTAATAATTGGAAAAGTGTTTAATTGTTCTGCCCAGTTTTAACGAATCGATTAGTGAAATATTCAAAATTAAAAAAATTGGTAGAATCTCCTCGCAGTAGAAAATTATTACAACAGATTTTAACTATATTTTGAGTTCATTACGGCCAAAGTTTAATTCTGTCTACCAATATGTTCACAAAATCATTTGGATCTTTCAACAAGAAATTAATAGACATATTTTCTCGGCGGGGCATTTGGCATTAAGTAGATTTTTATTGGAGATGGACGTTTAGCAAGCTTTCTTCCCTGGTTGAATTTTTCATTGAATTTTTTTTGGTACTTGGTTTGATATAAAGAAATTGTTTCCCTGTGTAAATTTCCAAACACCTGACTGCAATCAATTTCAAAGGACCATACTTTACAATTATTCTGACAGGTGTAATTACATTTTGTCGATGTCGGGATATTAAAAGAAATTTATTACTGGCCTTAATTAAACAATGCACGTTTCGGCATCCGCGTATGTCTTGCGATCGATTTCAACCAAATTTTGTTGATTTATACATACAACAAAGCAAATTCTGTCAATATCAAATAAGTTTTAACATATTTAATATATCGATTAAAAGTATTGGTTGAAAGATAATATTAATTATACGTTTTATTATATAATATGTAATAAAATATTTACGATGAAAGAATAGACATAGCAGACCAGAGGTCAACACGAACTTGTTACACATAGCCAATGACATGCCACCAACAATATGCCAGGTTTCAACATCTTATGATAATTTAAGTATGGCTTGACAAAAGTCTAATAGGTGTTTTGGTTTTTCTTTTATAGGCCTTATTATGTGAATATTTTTTTAAACGAAAAAATGAAGAAGAGAAAAATAAATCCATATTACAACCTTTTATGGAATCAACTTTATTGTAAATCTTTATGTAAGGTTGATGTGAAAAAAGTTAGTGTCACGAGCGGGATTCGAACCCACGACCTTCAACTAAATACGCCGCTGCTCTACCACTTGAGCTATCGTGACTTCGATCCACTCGGACACCTACTTCCCACTTCAACCTACCTTTCGAATTTTCCCTCCTTTTTTGCCATTTTTCAAATGTCGTGTAATCAGGATTCGATTCTCGACGACCAATGAAATGGCCACGAAGAGCTTTAGTGAAGTATACTTCATTTTTAATCATTACATTCACTAATTTCGTGGTCCGCTTGACCAATTAATATATTACAATTAATTAAGGTTTTTAGTTGAGATAAAAAAGTCAATGGCACGGAGGGCTGGAGTTTTACAACAAAACTTTTTTTTTTACAAACACGGTGATATGGTACCAAAAACACCACACAAAACCATGGATTGTGAGGTATTTTGTTAAGGGAGGCGATAAACCGGTAGCTTGGTCATCTTAAATCATTAGGTCCATCTAACCTCGCTGTTTTCGTCCGACAACGCGTTTCGGCGGGAAATATCACAAATAACTCACGCAAATCTTTAGAATAGCAGTTGTATAGATATGTACATTAAGTGCCAAAAAAAGGCATTTGACGTCTTATAGACTCCTCGAACAATGTAGGAATATAATGGGATATTCAACTAATTTTTTTGCGAACTTGGCATATTCAAATAATTGTTAACTGTTTCAACTCAAAAATGCAATAAAAAGCGAAAATACCAGTAACACACATAGACTTTTCTGTATACAATAAGCTCTTTCAATTAATTAATCTTTATGCAAGGTATTGTTGGAATAAAAAATTGAGTGTCAGTACGAGCGGGATTCGAACCCACGACCATCGGCTAAATACGCAGCTGCTCTACCACTTGAGCTATCATGACTTCGATCCACTCGGACACCAACCTCCCACCTTTCGAATTTTCCCTCCTTTTTACCATTTTTCATATGTCGTGAAATCTATTTGATTTTCGGGGAGAAATGAAATGGCCACGGAGAGCTTTAGTGAAGATATACTTCGAAGTCAAGATAGCTCAAGTGGTTGAGCAGTGGCGTATTTCGCAGAAGGTCGTGTGTTCGAAACCCACTCGTGTCACTAACTTTTTCTTTTCAACCAATACCTTTCATAAAGATTAATCAATTGAAAGAAGTTATTTGGTCAATCGAACCACGAAATATAATGGTTTTATTGTAAATATTTATTTATTTGAGTCATAAATTATTTATGGAACACACATGTCAAATAGAAAGAGATAGAGTAATGTCAGATCGTATGTTTCTGAAATATGATCCACTAGGTCTTTTTCTAAGGACGAGTTATGATCTCTGACATCGGAAAGAAGTCAAAAAATGGCTTTTGGATAAAAATAGGATTTCCTTATTTTCCCGTGCTTTAACTCTTTTCATTCAACAGAATACGTCATTTTACACATTTTTATCCTTCCATGGGATTTTGTCTGTAAATCTATAATGTCACGATATAAATTATTTCAAATTGTAGTCTAATATTTATGCTTTTTTTCTTAATCATAATTGGCCTGACGATATTTAATAACACGGCGGGATTTGAAGCAATGTGACGGACAGTCAGCATCATATGTTAGAAGTATGTATGTAATTTGCTGTAAACGTGGCCTGGGAGTGGGCGAGGCCGACCAACGGGATTCAGGAAAGATCCCTCGGGCAACGCAGATCTCCTTTACTTTCCGTTTAGCCAGAGCGATCGAGGCTTCAACACACCTGAAACAAAAAGAATAATACGTTAACTTCTAGTAAACACCAGGCCGGACAAATGTGTAGCTAAAAGTTTTAAAATCTTGAGGTATCTCAGATGAAGCGTACGGATATATTAATTAGAAGCTCGAAGAGTACATTTTCGTCTGTATGATTAATCTCAACATAAAGAAGCGATATTTAACAAAAAATAAATTGAAAAGTCAAGATTGAGTGGTTTCGATTCGTTCATTGATACAAAAATGTGAGTGATGTCAGTGCTGGATGATACATTATAACAGGAAAATTGGTTCGTTCAGCAGCATCAATTATCTTGTTAGTAAATGAGAGGCTCTGTAAAAGAACAAATCGTGGTTTCGCTTTGTTAAACAAGATTTATCAGGTCTTCGGCTCCCGTTTCTTTAATAGCGAACTTTCCAACAAATCCGTCGGCTCTCCGAGATTCTAAACGTCTGGCGATTGTTTTTGATGAAGGAGGAGAGGGTGTAGCCTGGGTTTTCTAAATAAACCGGATTCCGGAGGACTGTTAAGAAGAGCGATCTCGGGCTGAAAGTGGCAATAAGGACGGGGTGAAAAATAACAATAAATTACCAAAGCGTTCTATTTCTGTGGAAGACATCTCACGGCAACATAGACAGTTGGGACATTTATAAAAATAAACCCTTTTTCTTTTTTTTCACGTCTTCCCGTCCCGTAACCCCGCCCGGCTATCGCGTTCCCGGTGGCGTACTTGGGAAAGGCGAAATCCGTGGGGTTGGGAAATCGAACGTTCAAGCTCTCGGATCGGATGATTAGAAAGCATAATTATTTTCTGATTCGGCGAAAAATGTTCTATCCCGCCGAAATATGCTTCGCCGGCCACCGGCCTCGCCGAGCGCGGCTATTTTATCAAAAGAAGTCCTCTACAGTGTTGTCGGATATCGGCGGACTTATGGCAGGCGTATAGGACTTGGGGAGGGGCTTGCTTTAAGGCGATTTGCAAAGTCGTTGACAGCGGGTACTCAAAGCGAAAGAGCTTTATCATTGCAAGGAGAAGGGGTTCCATTAGGATTTTATGCAGGGTATTGGCATGGAAGTAAAAACAAAATATAAAACCAATAAAATCGATACTGCACTTCTTTATCAATTTTTTATTCAAGCACCTAAAATAATTATATTGTTTACGTGTATCTCCGATGATGTTTCGCACGTCGCGCTTATTTACCAAACTGTTTCTATCACTTCAACTTTTTTTTTAAATTTATTAATTTTTATTATTATAAGGTAAGACCATTATAATATACCTTAAAGACAAATAATTTAGCACAGTATTGGTTTCACAAGAATGTAAATGTACATTAACACAAGTAATGCACATATTAACGGAAGTACATACATTAATGTGTTTCTTAGTGACCTGTTGTTTCATAATTTGTTGAAGTCGTGAGGAGCGGTCAAAGTTGGTCATACAAAACCAATACGACACCACAAGAATATCACCACTTTTTCTCCTGAAGATGACCCGAATCAAGGTCGAAACGTCGGCAAAAAAATGAAAAAGATGTTTTTCTAAACTACCTCAATCTTGACACGACTTCAACAAATTATACACATTAAATTATAAATAAAAATAAGTAAATATTGATTGGTCTTTTAAATAAAACCTCTTTTAATTTAGCATTTATAACATGCACAGATCACATCCACGTTGTTAAAAATGTATCTTGTACGACGAAGGCGAGGAGTTCCAACAGGTTTTCTAAATCTATCCAATTTGTAAGACAGTTGCAGTGCGCTGGTTTTTTTTTTTAATATGAATTTGGTGGATGATTCGACCAGTATTATAGATGGCGTGGTTTGCAGGTCACTACATATTGTCGAATTCCTCAGGTGGAGCATGAACAAACCGACGTTGAAGTGTTTGGTTTTGTTCCTGCCGGAAGGTGGGCATGGCACAAGAACATCGGCAGAGCATACGTCCAAATCGGCCTAACTAGGGTGTAATAATAAAAGGATCTGGGTGTAATGATGTGGTTTGTCTAGGAGAGTTTGGCGTTGTGAAGTTCTGCATTAACGTTTTTTTAAAAGTTGATGATCATGGTCTATAAACGTGAAGCGTTTATCGAGAATCCTAGATACTTGGCAGAAGAAGATTTTGGAATTGTATTATCCATAAAGTAAAGCGATATATTTGAGTTGACGATCTTTGATTTGGTTGAATTTATTTTCATCCTCCATTTTGTGCACTGGTCCAAGTTCTTCGAGAAATCCCTGAAGCCGTTCTATCGTCTGACATCAATCATACACTATCAACCGCATATAAATTAAGGGCTGACTGGAAGTAGCAGGTCGTGGGTAAAAACCGTATATGCGCTACGCCAGATTGTACATCTTTTGGCGATGACATCACAGGTATGCGTCCATTCTTTGATGTAGTGACTAATGAGGTCATTTTGTAGGAATGGTCGAATTTTTGAAAGTAAATCAGTGTGCCATACACGATCGAATGCTTTGCTCCTCAAAAAATTCTTTACCTGGTAAACATTTTTTTCTGTACATAGACGTTAGTAAAGGGCATGATAGAGCTTCTCGAAAGCCGAATTGCTGTTTTGGAATAAGATGACCTGTATATTTTAATGAGGCAACATTAATCGCTCAAATATTTTAGAAATTAACGGGAGGAGGCTTATAGGTCTGTAGGACGTAATTTCGTCAGGCTTTTCTGGTTTTTATACCATAATTATTTTGGCATGTGCCCATTTTTTTGGAAAGTAGCCTAAACGATTCGTATATTTATCATCTAATAATCGCCTATCTATCACTTCTAACGATTTCTTTCCTTATTTATAAAACACACTACATATTCACGGATTTGTTTATCTGTATATCTAAACAAATATTTATATAAAAATATTTATCTATTTCCTATCTATACTATCAATAACCACATTATTACATCAAATATGCTTTCTTTTTTATATCTACCTAACGATGTATGTAGTATATCTTTCAACACCTATCAATGGATTTATCTGTTTACCCTGTTTATGCATACAACTTTAACTTATCTACACTTACAAATCTATCATAATATCCAACAATTTGTTGAAATAGTGAGGAGCGGTCAGCTTTGAGGTATTTTAGATAAACACCTTTTTCATTTTTTTTGCCAACGTTTCAATCTTTATTCGGGTCATCTTCAGGGCATAATGTGTGGTAATTCTTGTGGTGTCATGTTTGTTTCGTGTATTTTTCCACAACTATTTTATACGAAACAAACAGACACCACAAGAATAGCACCGTACTTTATGCCCTGAAGATGGCCCGAATAAAGGTCGAAACGTAAGGTAACAAAATGAAAATGGTGTTTATCTAAAATACTTCATTCCTGATCGCTCCTCACTATTTCAACAAATTGTTGGATATTATGATAGATTTGTAAGTGTAGATAAGTTAAAGATATATGAATAAACAACTTTTCAACACCTATCAATGGATTTATCTGTTTACCCTGTTTATTCATATATCTTTAACTTATTTACACTTACAAATCTATCATAATATCCAACAATTTGTTGAAATAGTGAGGAGCGGTCAGGAATGAAGTATGATAAACACATTTTTCATTTTTTACCTTACGTTTCGACTTTTATTCGGGCCATCTTCAGAGCATAAAGTATGGTGCTATTCTTGGTGTCACGTTTGTTTCGTATAAAATTGTTGTGGGAAAATACACGGACCAAACACGACACCACAAGAATGACCACACCTTACCACACATTGTGCCCTGAAGATGACCCGAATAAAGGTAGAAACGTTGGCAAAAAATCAAAAAAGTGTTTTATCTAAAATACCTCATTCCTGACCGCTCTTCACTACTTCAACAAATTATTGAACAATCGGTCGCTAAATGAATTTCAATTATGCTAGTAGCCCCTCTGACCATCTACTTACCAATTTGCTATTTTAACTTGCCTTGCCCATGTACTCATAGATATGTGTATGTCATCAAGTATTCATCTTCTTAACTACATACGAATTCGTATACATTTTATCTTGAATATAACGCTAATCATTATCTGTACGCACGCATATGTTTTTTTATGGATTTGTAAGTATATCTATGTTCTACTCCTATCTTAATCTATCGATTCCAACTTCACGTGCGCTCACAATTGAAATCTATTTTTATATCTACATATTTAAATTATATATTAAATTGTCTTATGACAGACAACTGCGATTTGTATGTTTTCTTTAGCCCGTAACAGGTCTGTTAACTGTTTTCGGCAAAGCTGTTTGTAATTGACGAAGAAATCACGAAAAAGTTCATTTTTAATTAGATGAGAAATATAATAATATTATGCCTGGAAGGAAACTGTTTCCTCTAGGGTTGGACAATTTGGGAAACTGCCATAAAAGGCGGAAATAGAAGAGTCTCGTTTTAAGTTGAGGGGCGCGGCGAGGAGGCACCGGTGTCACCTCGCATGCAGCGGGGTTGCAGCAAGGCCGGTTGCTGTAGTATTTAGGTGAAAGTCCGCCGGACGCGGCCAGGTCCCAGGGGTCGTCGTCCTCCGTGTCTAACTGTAAAATCGTCTCCCTCTCCTCATCTCGACCCTCGTCGATCTACTCCGGCGAACATCAACTCGATCCCCGCACCACAAATTAGCGCTGATTTACGCAGCCCCGCTCCCGTCGACGTCCCGGGGATCTTCACGGTTTGAGACGGATGCCCGGAAAGGAAGGGGCTCACCGCCAGGACGGACCCTGCCAAATTTGACCCTGGGACGACATCCCAAAAATCATGCGTTCTAAAAGCAATAAACATTATCTTCTTTTGACTCGGTATAACTCAAAACTATCATATATTGGTTTATAATTAAACATGCTTACTTTATAAATGTTTGATCATGTTGCTTATTTTCTCACTCCTTCATACTTTTTTTTAAACGCAAACGCAAAGTTAGCAGCAGCAAAGATCATATCAATCCTCGGAGTGCCAGTGTTTTTGAAAAAGTAAGTATGTCGAGTCCGAATGCAGGGCCGGTGGATTCGAACCCGGGAACTTTTCCTCACAGTGATGAGCGTCATATCAATGCCGCGTTGCAGCATCGATGTAAATCTATTTTTGTTCCTTATATTTTTACATTATTTAGTAACTTCTAAAATAAGCCAATGCATGTATATTGGAACTACACCCGACCGATAAACATTACTTAGTAAATTCTATTGTAAACGATCAATATTTATAAAATTACTCAATAAATAAATAAATTTGTACATCGTTAAATGACGTTTGACTTAAAAATATTGAAAATAAATTAGTAATAAAGAAATAGTCTGTAACAATATTAATTTTTACTTGTTGAGATATCGTGAGATGCGCTCTGGTGTGATGTTAGTTTCAGAAAAACATTTTCTTTATCGTGCCAACGTTTCGATCTTTATTGAGACCATCTTCAGGGCTCAAAGGGTTTGTTTTCTGCATAAGTGTGCCATTCTTGCGTGTCGTGTTGAGAGTGGCAATAATGTTTATAAAACTAAAATTCAATTATATCTAATAATTAATTAATTTCAATGTAACAATTATGCATTTCTTTTTTTATAAAAGTTATACTGCCCTAACTCCGACTCAGTTAACCTGCCCAGTTCACGCCCCATTCAACTAAAATAGAGCAATGTGAAACAAAATTAAAACCAACACAAAAATACACACGTTTCAACACGACACGCAATAATGGAACACTTATGCAGAAAACAAACACTTTGAGCCCTGAAGATGATCTCAATAATGATCGAAACGTTAGCACGATAAAGGAAATGTTTTTCTGAAACCTACATGACACCAGACCGCATCTCACGATATCTGAATAATTATCGACTAACGGTCACTAATCACCACAAATTTTTACAATACTCTTATTAATAAGGTTTGTAGGGGCGTCGGTGGACGGAACGGTTTAGGCGTTGGCACGACGCTCAGTCCCGGGTTCGAATCCAGCGGTCCTGCTTTCGAATACGACATACTTACAAATGGGCTTAAAAAACAAAAAAATATAAGGCTAACAATAAAGTGCAAGGGATTTGAAGTGCGTAACTAATTTTAACTTTTTATACGTATTTTATTATTGTAATAAGGTCTGGTGAGGGGGCCGGCAGCTGGGCCTCGAAATGCATAGCTAGAAATAAACAAATTAAATTGCTGGAAAAGTCTAATAAATCACCTGGCCATAAAATATTATAATAACGTCAAAAATAATGCGCGTAGTATCTATTGCAAATGAAAAGACTGCGAAGAATTAGCGGTGCAAATAATATGGCCTGCCTGTAGATTTTAAACAACTTATAACGCACAGTAGTGATTATAAAAAGAAATTAATTACCTGAAACAAATAAACGTATATGGTCGCATGCAGGGAGCCCTTTCACGCCTAGGTTGAAACAATATTCTTAATTTGAGTGAATGTATTTATTAGCGTGTTCATGGATTGTTTACGTCCTATGAGTTAAACGTTTTCTTCTGTTCAATTTGCTAACGCATTCAGAAAGGTTTTCGATTAAGGTTGTGATTAATAAAGATGAGTTTATTTTTAAAGAAGATGATCTCTATAAATCATTTAATTTTAAAATTTATGTTTGTAAATCCCAGGCCCTGAAGATGATCTCAATAAAGATAGAAACGTTGGCACGATAAAGAAAATGTTTTTCTGAAACCTACATCACTCCCGACCGCATCTCACGATATCTGAATAACTTTTATTAAAGAGTTGTTCAATTATCTGTTTAAAAATGTATTATCGGAAATCCTTTCGTTTTCTGTCTAACTCGATTCTTCCTTCCTGAAGAGCATTAAAAAAGATACAACAAATCATGCTAGTGTTGAGTGTGCTATTAGTTTCGAAATAGAACACTTGCGTCACGAAACCACTTGACTTTTACACACTTACGATTAGCACAGTGCGAGAATATCCCTCCTAGCTCGATTTACTTATTTAAAGTGACAAAACGCTTAAGGTCAAGGATAAAGTCAGTACTTTAGATAATAACTGTTTTCTTTTTTCTTTTTTTTTATAGGTTAATTTGATGTTTTCCGCCAATTTTGGAGTCCTATTTATTTGAATGTAATGAAGTGAAATTTCAAGATCGTTTAAGATCCAGTCTAGTGTTTGAAAGGATGAAAACTACAGCATTATTTTTGGTTAGGTCGCACGAGATACATGTTAGGTCACCATGGAAAAAACAGAATTATGAAAAACTATTACATAAAGGTAGGTAATATTTGTTGAAGAATTTTTATTTATGGTGATTGTCGCTGATGTTATCATGTGTCATCGAATTATATTTTATTTTTCCTAATTTGATACGGACCTACCATCTACTCGGTTTCCGGTACTAAACTCATACCAGAGACCGTCACTTTCAAAAACTCTCCACTCGTCTTTATCCGCCATCTATCCGATTCTCACTGGTGTTCCACAGGGTGGCGTACTCGCTCCCCTCCTCTACACAATTTACACGATTGATCTACCCATTCGCCCAAACACTTTCTACCTTTGCCGATAAAAAATGACTCACTCCCGATAAAGAAACCGTTAAAGCTTCAAGTAATTTACAATTCCTTACATAATTCGAACCTATTCTGCCAATGGAGAATCAAGGTGGATGAAACAAAATCTAAATACGTTGTCACTCTTAATAAAAAAAACTCTCCCTCCGTCATATTTCAATAATCTTGCTATTCCCGTTTCGAACCATGTACGATGCCTTGGTCTGTACCTCGACAAACGACTTAAGAAGTATCCCCATACGACATTCCAACGTAAAAATTTAAATACAAGATTGAAACTGCTAAAAGACTACTTGATAATTGATCCAAACATACATTAATATACAAAAAAGGTTACAGAACTGCCCTGCTAGTTCCTCTACGGACTACGGACTTGAAATGTAAGGAACCGCTAAGCGTTCCTATCTTAACAGATTACAAACCTACAAGGTGTCCTTTTCAGATGGCCCGGCTGAATTTCTTTTGAACTAATGGCGCTATCAAAAAACAAGTGTTTAACATTTTTTAGTTTAGTTTCCAATTTTTACCTTTGTTGGAGAAAAATACCTCAGGCCCAGTTTAACTTCAAAATTTCAATTAGCAATACATCTTGACGCATAATTTTAAAATATTTTTTACGCTAAAATCAATGATGCAATCGTATTTGAAATTGGTCAAAAAAAAAAACAACCAAGTTATGGTAAAAATGTGTGGTGATTAGTGACCGTTAATCGATAATTATTCAGAAATCGTGAGATGCGGTCTGGTGTGATGTAGGTTTCAGAAAAACATTTTCTTTATCGTGCCGGCACTCTCAACACGACACGCAAGACTGGCACAATTATACAGAAGACAAACACTTTGAGCTCTGAAGATGATCTCAGTAAAGATCGAAACGTTGGCACGATAAAGAAACTGTTTTTCCGAAACCTACATCACACCGGACCGCATCTCACGATTTCTGAATAATTATGGTAACAAGCATGTTTAAAATAATTTTGTTTGCTGTTCATTAATCACATTTCATGTTCTACCTGTCTGTCTTGCGTAAAGATGCAAAGATTTGCTCTTTTTAACCACTATTCACAGGTGTTCGATAGGGGCAGGGAAGAAGGACTTGTCTTAATTAATTAATATTTATGGAAGGTATTGGTTGAGATAAAAAAAGTCTAATAAAAAAATTGAAAAATGGCAAAAGGGAGGGAAAATTCAAAAGGTGGGTTGTGATGGGAGTGGATCGAAGTCACGATTGCTCAAGTGGTAGAACAGTGGCGTATCGAGCCGAAGGTCGCGGGTTCGAATCCCGCGTTTTGACTTTTTTATCTCAACCAATACCTTCCATAAATATTAATTAATTGAAAAATGTTAATTGGTCAATCGGACCACAAACTGCAATGGATTGTTTTCACCGCAAAAATCCTCTAAAATAAAGTGTCAGGCGGTCGTTTTCGAAATTCTGAAGTTGAACTGGGCCTGAGTACCCTGTACAATTTTTCTCAAAAAAGGATAAAAATTTGAAACTAGACTAAAAAGTATTAAACACGTATTTTTCATTTTTACATAGCTTCGTTGGTTCAAGAGAAATCCAGCTGGACCGCTAAAAAGGACACCCTGTATATCTAAAATCATAAAATTTAAACGGACTTAAAAATTTATAACCACTAGTATCCAAACTTAACAAAATATGTTGCAAAAATTTTCATTCTAAATTACTCGATCATTCAAACCCTTTAATCGGCGAATTGCCATCCTCAACATTACCAGCCAATCCTCGTCGGAGGCTAAAGTCGCACAATTTTGTTCTGTCCACTATGCTGATGTACTAATGCATGCGACCTTGTATACACGTTCACACAATATACTGACAATTTCAACATTTTTACTTGTCGCATAATTAAAATGCAGTTGTAAATAAATAAACGATTTTTTTTAAATCGGCCTGGTAAGTCGAAGGATCAACAACCTGAATTTTTTTGTAATCCGGGTTTCATTAGAGATATTTTAAGATAGTTCAATGACACATGGTCCGGCCGTCTAGTGCCGAATCGCGTGTACCCCCTCGTCCGTAAAGATGGGACGGTACGTCAGCTTTTCGCCAGTTAAAAATAAAACCTCGCCGGGGGATGCAACCCGGAACTGAGGGTTGAGAAGCAAGGTTACGGTCGTGACCTTGATCGGGGTCAATAACATAGCGCAGCCGCTGTACATCATGGCAAGTCAAACTCCTTCGCCATCCTGACTCGGACGGCTTTCAGCTTCGCAAAGGCCCGCCCTTCCTCGGCTCCAATGATTTTTCAAAAGGGCAAACGGCCCTTTTTAATCGACCCGTACTCCCGACCGGGCTCGGCTAGATGTTAAAACTATTCCAGGACCGTTTTTTCGGCCTTGTAATAATTAATCCATTAAAACAGGTCGTATTTTTAGATGTCTGACATCCCCAAGGCCCTTTATTTTCATGCTTCGTCAAAAATGTATGTTGTTCCCATAATGTCTATAAAAAACCTCCAGCCTAAGAAAGGAAGAAAGAGAGAGAGAGAGAGAGAGCGAGAGAGAGAGAGAGAGAGAAAAGCATAGCACAAGTACCTTTTATGAATGCATGGTGTTCGCATGTAATACCAGAAAAAAGACCATTTTTGAGTTATAATATATAAACAAATTAAGTATAGATATAAAGAAATATGGCTAAATTCATTTTTTCCATAGACAACAAATTAATGCATGTCCACTATTTGGTCCACAAAACCGTTGATACCATTGAAAACTACATCAAATTTTCAATAAGATGTGATCAATACTAAACTTTTAACGTTGGTGATATAAGCGTTTTAGTAGCCAGAACTTTGACAAAAAAAATTCTAAGTTGAAATACATACTATAATGATTCTAAAGTACCATTTCCAACCCTAGAGACCAGCAAATTTCAGAAAACGAACTCCATTTAATATCCTTTTTAGTGGTGCAATTGCTTTTTTAATTTCTTTTATTCAAATACGAAGAAATTGACGGCGGAATGGTAACGTGGAAAATTAAACAAAAAAAAATTTAAGGAAATTTGGAATGAATATATTAAACGTTTTTTTAATTTGGGTTGGAAAACGAAATAGTGCAAGTGTTTACTTATTTACCAAAACGACTGCAACTTTGATTAAAAAATTATTGTATTATTATTCTCTGGAAAAAAAATTAAGATTCAAAACGTTTTTTTGTTTTTTACCTTTCCTCCGTCAATTTCTTCTTCTTTAAAAAAAAGTGATTAAAAAAGAATTACACCGCTAAAAAGGATATTAAATGGAGTATGTTTTCTAAAATTTGCTGGTCTCTAGGTTTGGAAGTAGTAGTTTAGAATCACCGTAGTAGGTTTTTCAACTTTAAAAAAATTTTTTTTAAGTTCTCGCTACTAAAACATTTATTTCTCGAACGTTTACAAGTTGGTTATTGATCACATCTTATTTGAAATTTAACGTAGTTTTCAATGGTATTAACGGATTTTCCCAAATCCTTTTAGTTTTGGAGTTATCATTGTTTATTTGCAGCAAGGTCGTGAAATCTTAAAACATCTGAAAAAGGGAAATAACTCCGAAACTATTGAGATTCAGACCATAGTTAATGAGGACTTTTTGGTTCCATTTTGAGTGGAGAATCTAGCGGCAAAGGTTGTTTCACACGAGAAGCCGAACACCCTGTATAAGAAAAGAAATTGAAATAAGCCACGCTTATAAATTGACAGATCATGGTAAAAATCGTATTGAAAACGTTTCCAAATTATCGTCAATTCGGACTGTCCCTGCGTACAGAGATCAGGGAATTGTAATAAAATAGTAATGTAAAATTATGAAATTAAAGCATGCAATCAAAAATGGGAAGAGATTAATAAAATTAAAAACCCTATAAAGAATTTCTATTGCTTGTCTAATATTTCTGAAATATGAACGCCATGTTAAAACAGAAAACGTGTCTCCCAATCGTATCGTTATTCATGTAATATATTTTTTCAGTTTTGGATTAACATGTTTTAGCAAATTCAATGTTTTATTTTTTTTTCAATTTGATGACAGTTGATTACAACATAGGAACATAAAACGTGGCACTGCAATGGAGGTCAAATCTGATGAACTCTAAATGAAGATATTCTTTATCTTCGTCCAAAATGAGCTTTTATAAGGAAAAGGTCAAAGGTAAAACTGTGTTCAGTTAATTCGTTTGAATATAAGTTAGTGGAATAACGAGTGGGTGGAATATCGTTGGGAATTTGCCTGTTTGCGACCTGTTCACTCCGACCTCATTTCTCCTTTGGGCTTTATTTATATCCTAATAACACTAGTTGCACGATATTTCCAACCGCGTGGCAGAATGCCATTTTGTCTAGATGTACATCCTGGGTGCAGAAGGGTTGGACATAAGTCCTGGAATAAAATACCAGACGATAAACTCAGGAGAGAGGAAAGTATAAATACCATTGAGAGGGTTTACGATACGAGGGTGTAAAAACGGATTTTATTATTTGGGATTTTTTTGTTTCTTCAACGTGGATAAACACTTTTCCCGATTTGACCGCTCCAACGCGTTTTTACTCCTGTTCACCCTTCTACCGAAAAAATAACTGGAAATACAAACAGAACTTCTCATAATTCAAAAGAAAAACGTCCACTTTTCGACTCCCTCGTTGGCAAACTCGCCTGGTTGCGGACTCGAGTTATTAAAAACTCGTTAAGAACAATTCATTCGTACGCAAAACCGTAATTAAAGAATATTCCTTTTACTTTTCGCCTCCGGGTGAGGTCCTTGCCTTCTTGATTAACCCTCAAGTACAATTCGCGATTTCGAGATAAATCGTGGTTTTGGAAGTATTATTAAGCAAAACTTACGGCCTCGTGTGGCCGATTCTGTTGCTAAACCTGGCGAAAATTGTCGGGTGATATTTTTAAACCTGGAGTACCAAAACTATAAAATCTAAAACGGAACGGCTGAAAATTTCAAAAATTTCCTTGCATAAATTACACCAGTATGCAAATGAAACTTTTTTGAGCGATGATTTCATCATATCAGGTGTTTCTGATTTGTTTTTCAGTGCTGATTCTGGATAGTTTTTCTACCAAGTCAGGATTTTTCCCAAATCGAATTCAATATAATAGTAAACTTTATTACGGGAATCAACGAGAACCTATAATTTAGATTAATTTATTGAGAGATGAAACACTTTATAAACTTTATATTACTATGTAAGTGAACTAAATACATTTTTACAGTCATGTATAAAGTAACCAAGTTCATTTCTAGGTTAGTTTTTAAATTTTCTTTTCTTGGTTTTTCGTGTTGACCCATCATCCAACAGTAGTCTGCCATCATGCCCAGTCATCATCCAGTTTCCCTGGTATCTCCTTTCCATTTCTCTTATATCCTGGTGGAACCTTTCACCAAGTTACTCGTTGAAGTCACCAAGATTCTCGAGGAAATAGTCTACGTGTGAGTGTAGAAAATGTACTTTCATGCACAAACTGCATCCTAATTCTTGAAGCTCTTCAGCATATTGCTTTCCATCCAGCATATTTTTGAAATCTGGATGTTTAAAATTGCCGAAAAAGTGTTCAACGGCTGTTTTAAATCCATTCCATGCGAGTTTTTCTTTCATTGACATAGTTTTTATAAATCCTTCATCCCGGAAGAGCTGATTAATTTGTGGGCCAATGAAAATGCTTTTATTTTTCGACAGTGATCGCAGGAAATTTCGTAGCCGGGTATTTAAAGCACTCACTTGAGACATTGAGACAAGGCTGTTACAAACTGTTTCATGAGTCCCAGTTTTATGTGTAATGGAAGTAGGAGTATTTTTTGAGGGTCGACAAGGGGTTATGTTTGATGTTCTTCGTGCCTGGAACAAACTTCGTTCTTCGAGGCCAGTCTTTCACTTTCCAATGTTTCTCTCTGGCTCGACTGTCCCATTCACACAAAAAAACAAGGTAATTTTGTGTAACCTGCTTGCTGTCCAAGCAACAAGCCAATTACTTTGAAATCCCCGCATCCTACACTTATGCTCCTCATATTTTATCATAGTCAGCAAAGTCTTCATATTTTCGTAAGTCTCTTTGTGATGCACCGAGTGGGCGACAGGTATGGATGGATATTTATTTCCATTAAATTCACTAATTTCGTGGTCCGCTTGACCAATTAATACATTACAATTAATTAAGGTTTTTAGTTGAGATGAAAAAAGGTTAATGGCACGAGAGGGATTCGAACCCACGACCTTCGGCTAGATTTCGCCGCTGCTCCACCACCTGAGCTATCGTGACCTTTCATCTCAACTAAAAACCTTAATTAATTGTAATGTATTAATTGGTCAAGCGCACCACGAAATTAGTGAATTTAATGAATTAATTGAAGTACACTTCACTAAAGCTCTCCGTCGCCATTTCAATTGTCGTCGAGAATCCAAACCGATTACACGACATTTGAAAAATGGCAAAAGGAGGAAAAACTCATAAGGTGAGGTAGTGAATCGAGGTCACGATAGCTCAGGTGGTAGAGCAGCGGCGTATCTACCCGAAGGTCGTGGGTTCGAATCCCTCTCGTGCCATTTTTCATCTCAACTAAAAAACCTTAATTAATTGTAATTTATTTCCATTGTGGAGTTGAGACTTCTCTTCGAGCTATCAATGTAAAGCCTCCAGTCAGAGGGATCATGTTCGGCTTCAAAAAACCGCAGTAAATCATTGACGTTATTACAAAAAACGAAATTTTTCTCCTGTGAGAATAAGGGTTCAGTTCTTTTTCTTTATGCCTGTACCATGCAAAGCTAACACTAGTTTCCAACAGATTTTTATTTTTCAGTATGGACCCAAGAAGTTCAGCTGACTGTTTTGGTAAATATAAAGACCCTAGTAAGGTCATTCAGTTCACTTTAGGTAAAACTTTGAAATCGATCATCTTCAGGAACGAATTCTGGGTTGTAGGGGCACCCAATTCTTCATAGGAAGATGTTACCTCCTCAAGAACCAAAGGAGGACGAGGAACTGGCAATTACTCACTATGTGGAGCTGGTCTTATGTCAGATGGTATGTTTGGGTACTCAAGCCCACTTTTGCTTCGAGTATCCTCAAAGCGAACCAAGCAAAAATAGCAGTCGCCCAAGTGATTGGTTGATTCCCTCCAAACCGTAGGTAGCGCAAAAGGCATTGATTTTTTCTTACCTTTCACAGTCGGAGTGCCTCCACAGTCCTGCATACAGTATGAGGGGCCCAATTTTTATCTTAATCACCGAGTTTAATCTTGAAGTAAGCGTAGTAAACACTTTTCACGAAACTCGTCACATCACTTCTTTGTTATCCCACAGTCCACAAATATAACAAAAGACATTTGGATTGTTCAAACACTTTCGAGAAGTCATTGACAACGGTTTCGTCCTGTAAGAATTGAAGAAAATAACTGGGTACGGATTTTACTTTTCAATGCAACTTAGTGCCACTGATAACCTCAAAACGTTTAACTGTACATCCTATCAAAAAACTGAGTTCATTTCTGAAATCAGCGTGTAAATAATAATTTCACTTCATGCTTAAACGAACGAAGAATGTCAGACTGTATATCAAAAAATTAAAAAGGATCACTTGGATGTCATCCAATTTTGTCTTAATAAACAAACGTCCATGGACATAAAATTAAAATTCAATCACATCAATGGACGACTAGCATCTATGCCAGTAAATTAAATGCGATGTGATAGAAGTCCATCAGGCAATTTTAAATAAATTTTCATCCTTATTGGATAATTCAATTGTTTGTTTAAATAATTTTAATTTAATAAGGCGGTAAAAATATTTCAAATCTAGAAAGTTTTTTTAAAACTAAATACAAATTATTTTTGTGACCGGTTGTTCACGGTCAAGAATGAGATAGTTTAGAAAAATTCCACAACTATTTCACACAACACCAATATGACACCACAAGACTAGCACCACACTTTATGCCCTGAAGATGGCCCGAATAAAAGTCAAAACGTCCGCAAAAAAATGAAAAAAAGGTTTTTCTAAACTACCTCATTCTTGACCGCTCCTCACGAATCAAACAAATTATTAAACACTACACACTGGATCGTTCAAGTTTTTAAAAAATAATAGTTTAATTTGGTGGTAAAAATATTTGAAATTTAGAAAGTTTATTATTTTTTAACTAAATACACTATTTATTTGTTTTGTTTTTCAAATTTTTTGAGGGACCGATTTTTGTAAAAAGGTGTTTTTCTAAAGTACCTCATTCTTGACCGCTCCTCACGAATCCAACAAACACTATTTGGAGTTTTTTATATATTTTTTTAGTGATCTGTTGTTCAGATTTAGTTAGTTTAGAAATTACGTAAATAATTTCACACAGCAATATAACACCATAAGAATAGCACCACACTTTATGCTTTGAAGATCACCTGAATAAAGGTCGAAACGTCGGCAAAAAAATGTTTTTTCTAAACTACCACATTATTGACCGCTCCTCACGAATCCAACAAATTATTAAACACTACACACTGGATTGTTCAAGTTTTTAAAAATAATGTTAGTTTAATTTGGTGGTAAAAATATTTGAAATCTAGAAAGTTTATTATTTTTTAACTAAACAAACTATTTATTTGTTTTGTTTTTCAAATTTTTTCAGTGACCGATTTTTGTAAAAAGGTTTTTTTCTAAATGACCTCGTTCTTGACCGCTTCTCACGAATCCAACAAACACTATTTTGAGTTTTTTATATATTTTTTTAGTGATCTGTTGTTCAATAATTTTTGGATTCGTGAGGGGCGGTCATTATTGAGGTAGTTTAGAAATTTCCTAGATAATTTCACACAATACCAATGTAACCCCATAAGAATAGCACCACACTTTATGCCTTGAAGATGACACGAATAAAGGTCGAAACGGCGGCCAAAAAAGTGTTTTTCTAAACTACTTCATTACCATTCCTTACCAATCCAACAAATTATTAAACTATTTATATTTATGCCATATATATTAATTGCTAATGCATTTTGGGCCACGTCCCTCTTCAGAGCTCACTATTTAGAAAAAGAAAAATTGGCAATTAAAATATATGGCATACAAATAAAGGTGTGTGTAGTTTAAAAAATCAACTTTCTAGACTTGTTGGATTGTTGCAGAATCTTCATAGACAAATTTACAAATCTGTTAAACAAGCATAATCTAAAAGATGTAATACTTAAGCCAGAATGTCCCCGGCTACTAAAATTATTTTTAAAAATTGGTGAAGTTGTGTTCAAGAACACGGAGTTATCAATCTTATGTTGGTCTTCTCAGGTGTGTTTTGGAAAAAAAGCTTCATGTTTCGGTGCTTGTTCTGTATGTTATTTTCTCATGCGTGCTAAAGTTTTCAATAAACGCTAAAGATAGTGCAACGCGGAAACGCGTTCCAAGGTAAAACCAATGAAAGCAGACCACTAGGAACACCATTATACAGCCAACCTACATAAATACGATAATAAATGTTAAAAACTCAATCTCCAGAGTTGAACAGACAGAAAAACATGTAACCGTTACAAAGTGCTGAAATTTGAATTGAAAGAGAAAGTCCACCTACTAGATTACATCCGTCGGATTACAGAGATTACAGGTTGTGCATTATCTTTAAATTATATGTCATAGAAATATTTTGAAATCCCCAGTACACAGTGCAACCCGCCAGAGGCGTTGGAAGCCTTTTAACTTTGGATATTGACAAACGTGTTCGAATTTATTTTATTTTGAGGCAGTTTATATATGATTCCCCCCAAAATTTCATTGGCTAGCTTAAGAGGTTAGGAGAAAGTATAAGGATAAAAAATAAAAAACGTCCTTTCTCAAAGATAAGTGTGATAATTAATTCAAATTATGAATAATTCTTAGAATTTCTTATCTTTTGATGTTTCAGTGTTAATAAAGTGGATCAGGGTTAAACGAGACGTAGACACAACGATGAATCAAAACTAAATAACAGATATAATTAGCGCGTGTATGATAGCGTTTTTTTAATCACTTATTAATCTTAAATCTTTCATTGACTAACCAATGCTAGTTTTTTTTACAGATTAATGATCTCATAAGAGGTGAAGAAAATCTAACGGGAACGTTATGTAAAGAGGCAAGACCGCAAGGACGTTACACTCCTCGGTACTATTAATTAATAGAAGGTTCAAGGTATAACTGTCAAGTGTTATTAACATGTCCAGATTGTAAATTTAGCCTCAAGACTTCCTGTTCGGACAGGGCTTGCTGGTTCGTTCCCACGGGTTGAGCTTGAGTCATTCTTTTCGCCCAGTTGACAAGGAACTTTTTCACTGGACAAAAATTCAAAATGTGGACTTAATGCATTAAATCGTTTGACCTTTGTGAACGAAAAAGTACGTTTCTAAAAAAAAAGGCTTTTTTCGAAATAAAACCTCTATGTGCCCTTACAACACCAGGGTATCAACAATTATCAATATACAAACAAAATGTTAGATAACAGAGAAAGCAAAACACCTGGATGAAGAGACAATTTAACAAAATCAATTCAATATGCTAGCTGTTAAATTGTGCTATTTACTCCTGTCTGTGGAGTAATAAGTGTATTGTTTGATACTTACCTATCATCTTGGTCTCTCTATCGTCATTTCGCTATCTTCAGCGTCAGAAATCACCCTACACTTGTTCTCTTTAGCATACCAAGATTGATAGACAACTATCAAACGTGTGTTAGCTGTTGCTGACGATTTCAAAAGTTTATGTAATTACCTTTTCGAAATAAACAATCAAGTCCTCCGTCATTAAATTCTTTCAAAAAAACCGACCAATCAGTACGACAATAAAATTTTATCGAAAAATACTGCATAAAATATAAAGTAGCCCATTGCCCAAAAACCTACTACAACCACTGTTGTCACTTGGAAAGAGAAGTGAAGTGGGTGTAAAAATGACATTGCAAACAAACAAGTAATCTACGGATTTTCATTTCCGCCCCAACTGCCAAAGTGATAACGATATCTGAAGAGATTAAATAAACAGAAATTATCTCCAGCTTTTAGTCCGTTGCTAACACCGCATACCAATAATAATCGAGGCTTCTCAAATTACCTTCGGTTAAGTATATAAAATCTTTTATTGCTGCTTTAAAAAAGACTGTCATTGTTAGGTGCCTAATCTTTTGGATTTAATTTTGTTTGTGTTTGTTTTGTTAAATCCGATTTTGTCCATTGAAAATTAGGTGACTTCCCAATTAAACTATAACCGTATTAATTACAACTATCACAAAATGTAATTGGGTGTGTGTGTGTATATATGTGTGTGTGTGTCTCACGGCGGTAGCAAAATGGTAAGCGCAAAACAAAAGTAGTACTCAATAGAACAAAACTAAACTGACGGAAGCAAGACAGCAGACAAAAGAGAGTACAGTAAAGAGAAACCTAAGTAAGAAATAGTGAGATTGAGAGGTAGAGAAAGAATGCGAGTGGGAGGGAGATTAAAATGGAAAATAACTGAGAAAGAAATTAAATAATTTTTCCAGTCGATCATAAATCACGTGTACATGTTGAATCGGCACACGGGCACTACTGGGTCTGTCTTCACTCGCGGGTTTTTTGTTTGAGTTATTCAAACGCGTTTCGGCATTACGCCATCTTCAGTGAAAAACTGTCTGTCATTCAGTCTGAGTGGGGTTTATATATTGTTCCGCCCGTCGCTTGTCGCTGGGGGCGTTGCGTTAGGGGGCGTGGTCTCCATGCTCGTTGGTCGGTCTTGGTGGCGGTTATTTTCATTATCAGTTATTATTTGTGCGTTGTCGGTTTTTTGTTTTTTCCTGGTGTTGGTTGCGATGTTTTGTTCTTCTGAACGTTTTCGTTTTTTGTTATGGAGTGTTTTTAGTGGTGTGGAGGTGACAAATAATAACTGACAATGAAAATAACCGCCACCAAGACCGACCAACGAGCACGGAGACCACGCCCCCTAACGCAACGCCCCCAGCGACAAGCGACGGACGCAACAATATATAAACCCCACTCAGACTGAATGACAGACAGTTTTTCACTGAAGATGGCGTAATGCCGAAACGCGTATGAATTACTCAAACAAAAAACCCGCGAGTAAAGACAGACCCAGTAGTGCCCTTGTGCCGGTTCAACATGAGTTCGCCAACTCGCAGACCAAACCCCATCATCTACTATAAATCACATGTTGCTATTAATTTCGAAAATAACAATGATGACTAATTTTTAGTAGAGGAGTAAAAATAATGATGTGTGTGTGTGTGTGTGTGTGTTGTGTGTTGTGTGTGTGAAAGAGAGAGAGAGAGAGAAGGAAAAGAAAAAAGAAGGAGAGTAGAGAGAGAGAAAGAAAGAAAGAAAGAGAAAGAGAGAGAGNGAGAGAGAGAGAGAGAGAGAGAGAGAGAGAGAGAGAGAGAGAGAGAGAGAGAGACAATCGCACAAATTAGTCAAAACTGAGCATGACATATTTGTTATCTGTTTGTGTTTTGCACTTTGTGCAGTGTTTTGAAAAACAACTACTTCTTCAAAAATATATCATACTAACTTTGTTTCTAAATTTTCGGTAGGAAATCTAAATTTTCCATCAATATTGACGATAGTGTTGGATATACATGCATAACGAATGTTTTTTCTCCATTATTACTTCCTTATTTTGTTGTTTTAATTTTATTTATTGTGAGAATATAGTTTTAGACGAACACTGCCATCGTGTGTTATTATATTTCTTTTATTATATTGAATTTCAAGATGTAAATCAATTTGTATTACAGCTTGTTTCGTTTGTTTTCATCCCTTTAGCTCGATAGTTCGTATGATCGAACGCTTCGGATCTCCCAGAATAATAAATCAATTAATAATTATATGAACCTTAAAAAAACTAGTACAATTTGACGTAAGTCGTGTATAGCACGCCTTTACGAAAGGAGCAAAACTTTTCGCTTATTGTATTAATAGTTGTTATCTTAATAGTAGTTCCTCGTTATAACAGAAATCTCTTTTTGATTTCACGGAAGGGAGATATAAAAAAACAGAAATATAAAAATCATGAAACGATAAGACTCATTTTTTCAGGATATCTTGAAACAGATTGACTTAAGACATAAGATAAGGGAAGGAGAGGCTGTTTAAAGAACGAAATTCGCGACAGAACATTCATGCATTACATAAAATTGGTGTAAGTTGTTTATAAATCGAGGAGTAGAGAGAATGGTCTGAACTTTTCAATAGCATGTTGAGGTTTTGTTTTTTGCAAATCAAGTGGGCAGAGAATGCCGACTTAATCGGTGCTTTGTTTTGTCGAGCAGACCAACTTCGGACGACTTCCTCCGGTCGCGGATTCTTGACCTTTGATTAGCCTGAGTCAGAAATGCCGATTTTTTTTTTTCGAAACTCCAACTTCACCCAAGGGTTGGACTGCTCGACTTGACTTTGCGTCGGATTGCACAACCCTCGTGAATCACACGTAAATGATTCACTTTTGTCCAACACCGACTACATTTCTCGTCACGATGATCCTATTTATAATTTCCATTTGGCAATTGGAAAAAGACAAACCCTGAGACTACAGACTCCGATCGCACCAAATTCGGCTTCCTAGCCACTTTCATTTGTCCTTGTCCAGTAGAACCAGACTTTCAGCAAATACCAAACATGCAACAGATATTTAGTTGAAACATCACCCGAAAATACAATTTATATTGTTAAACTATTGTTTTACTTTTATACTTGTGTAATAAATAAACTAGCTTACTATCTTTCAGCATAGGGTTAATTAAAGTTAAGTGTAAGATTTTAAGAGAGGTTTACGACAAACATCAATATTTTAACATTTATATGTATTCGAGTTTATCCGTATATTTATATGCATTATTGACGTATGATAAATTAGTCATAATTCTTTCCAATTAAATAAAAAATTATCAATATAAATCGCAATAAAAACATTTATTCCAAACAAATGCAGTATTATAGAGAATATGGCAATGCTTCGAATTTCCATAAAATTTTATAATAATTAATAATAATGAAAGCACTTAAATTATCAGATAAAATAGTGTAGCAGGTGAATTGATTTCTTTATTCATAATGCAAAAGCAAATGTGAGATGAAAGAAAATACACATACAGAAAGTTAAATAAAAAGTAAGTGTACATAGTGTACATATATATATATANCCTAGAGAATGGGGAAGCTCAAAAACAAAAGTAACTCAATAATATTAAAAATAAACTGACAAAAGCAAGAGAGATACTCATATCCTACTGCAAAACCATAGAGAAATAATGTGTGCGTGTTTTGTGTGTGGGTGGCGTGAATGCGTAGGTGGGTGCGTGTGTGTGTGTGTGTGTGTGTGTGTGTGTGAGAGAGAGAGAGAGTGAGAGTGAGTGAGAGTGAGAGAGAGAGAATAATACAGCCAAAAGTGCCAACAAATTACGTTCGAATAGAAAAAAGAGTAGAAATTTAAAAGAGGAGTTGAATTTTAAGTGTAATATAGGACGCAAAAATAAAATAATATATAAACTATTCAAAAATACTAAACTCAGATGTATAGTAGATTGATATACATAGTTGGAAATATGAAATAATGAGAGAGAGAAAGTGAGTGAGTGAGAGAGAGATTCACGATTTATTTACATACATGCAAAATTTAGGCCTCTAGGACCTTTCTTATACTTAACGTGTAACTACAATTATAATATTATTATTCAGAAATCGTAAGATGCGGTCAGGTGAGATGTAGGTTTCAGAAAAACACTTTCTTTGTCGTGGCCAACGTTTCGCTCTTTATTGAGATCATCTTCAGGGCCTGGGATTTACATTGTTTAAATTTAACAAAAACCTGTAGGATGTGGAAAAAAGTGAATTTATACAATGTAAATAAATATTTTTTTAAATTTAATCAAAGTAAGCACAGGTGCCCCTTATGAAGAGAAATGATGCTCGATGTGTCCCACATAATAAAGGCGTGTCATGCCTTGGCACCATACAGAGAGCGTGTAGGCATGCCGCCGGATTTAAGAAGAGTTCTCGAGCACGGTAGCGCGTTTCAGTCCCCTGTTTCGCTTTTTAAAGGAATTGGGAATTTTTTTATTGTATATAGCCTTCAAAATATGTGTTTTGTGTTTTCTGTGTCTTGTATGAGGGAATGTATTTACTGGTGTGAATGGGGAGGCCTGATGGCGAAGTAGCTTCTCCACCATCCTCACAGGTTGTGTGTATGACTTGGGCCGATGGCGGAAATGTTATAAAAATACCCCATTGAACCCAATTTAGATTAGTTTATTCTAGGGGATAGGCAGATGGAGGAATATCGAGTACTCCATCTACCGAACAGTGTGAGTGCGAACAATGCATGTAGGTATGAATGTATTTATTGGTGTGATTGTGTAAGGAGTGTGTGGCGGTATTATGTCTGTGCTTCGGGGCTGAGACGACAAAGCTGTCGGATGCCCCTGTCAAAAAAATCTTTTTTTTCTTTATGCGTTTATTAATTAAATCTGGCGAGATAATTCATACATTCCAATCTACGCCCGGTGGTTTTGGTATTGGCGAGGAGAAAAAGACTGAACTGGGGATGGGGGTTTTATACGTAAGGGATGCGTGAAGCCCAGAAAGTTACTTAAAACCGGAATCAAGGTTGTTAAAGATAACATAAATATGCAGATGATCGATCCGGCTTCTTTGTCGTAAAAACAAAAAAGTATAACTATAGAAAAAGTAAAAAAAAAACAATATGACATATCAACGAAATTATCTAAAACAATGTAATTTTTATTTAACAAATAAAAAATATATCCTGTTTAATAATACAAAAGTTAAAGCGAGCGTTCTCAGATTAATTTGGTCAATTGTAAAAATGATTAGTTTAACAACATTGCCATGTGCAACCTACACTATATTGTAGTGACTAACCGGGTATTTACTGCGCTCCAAAGGTGAATTCTGCCTTGACAGCATCTGTTGTTAATTTTACACTAATTTTCATACAGATGAGGATGGCCTAGTTCTATATAAATTGTACAAGAAATGATTTTTCAAACGAAAATATGTTGTTCAGGAGGATCTGGCATACATCCAGGCCAGAAGTGGGTATATCATTTACATTCATGTGAATTGCACATTTTCCACTTTCCTTGTATGGATTGTACATTTGTACAGGCCGGGTCCAATCGATTTTAATAAAATGAAAACATCCCCACGATTTATCCTGGTTGGGCCGTCCTCTTTATTGTATTCATTTTCATACTTACAAATCGATCCCAAATGGTTTACATATGTTGTATCCCATCTTACGCCCTGCTGAGCTGTTCAATCTGGACAGACCTGGATACAAACAAAATTGATTTCGGGGGAATGCAAGTCTACTACTCCATAAACCGTAAAAAACAGACAGATATGAAATATCTATTGAAAAGGAAAATTCCGCACTGCTGGCCGTAGTAGAACATTTTTATTGAGAAGTGAGGCGAATATTTTTGTACTTTGGTCCTTGCGTATATGAAGATCCTTGAGGTCTTCCAGGCTCGTTGATCCTGCAAAGCACCACATATAAAACGGAATTTGTATGTACTACACTCACGATTTCCGCCCTCCTAGTTTGCCGAAACCTGAAACTTTTCAAGGTGTTCTAGACCCAGGAAGGAGAGTGTTAGTCAAAAAAGCAGTCCTTGATCCCGGCTTATCTCCTGTTCAGATCGATTTCAAAACCCGCCCTCGGCGAAGGGACATGTAAACAATCAGTCCACCGATAAATCCCCCGGTCACTCCCAATGTCTAGCCAATACCCATTCTTGCACCAACTCTTACAAAATGCGCGACTTGCACAAACCGCCGGCCGTTCCATTATCATCCCTGCATGACAAAAACACCGGCGTGGGCGAAAATCATGATCCAGGCAATAATGGAAGGCAATAAACAAATAAATGAACTCAGCAATGCTTACTCATACTCTTCCCGCTCTCCTCCTGTCTTTTCTTACTGTCCGCTCTCGTTTTAACACGAATTAATTCTTTTTTCAATATCAAATATTACTTTATACCTCTCTCTATTTTCTCTGATATAAACTATTTCTGTTTTTTATGATGACATACTTTGTTTCTTTTATAATCTTGCTTCGCTTTACATTTTATCTTCTCTCTTTTTTTCATTTCTGTATGTACTTCTGTCCATCTCAGCTTCTCTTTATCTATTTCATATTTACGACTAATGCGATCAGCTATATATCCTTGTTTGTTACATCTTTCATTTCTACTCTTCTTCTTTTCTACTCTTCTCTCTACTATTAATAATACGTATGTAACTTTTTATTAATTTCGCTGCTTTTCATTCTCTCTCTCTCTCTCTCTTTCTCTCTTTCTCTTTCTCTTTCTTTCTCTCTCTCTCTCTCTCTCTCTCTTTCTCTTTCTCTTTCTTTCTCTCTCTCTCTCTCTTACTCTCTCTCTCTCTTTCTCTTTCGATCTGTTGCTAAATATAAATATTCCTTTCACTTTTAATTGAACATTCCAATTGGAAACGACAGGCTAATCAAGATATAATTATGGCGGAGTCGAACTTATGACATTTGACATTTATATTTATTCATTTTCCCTAAAAACAACGTTGAAAAAATAATAATTTGACCTAAATCTTAGCAATATATCCGCTGATATCCTCTCTTTTTTATTTCAAAATTATTTAATTAAAATTGCATCACGGGTCAATACTAAACGCTAATTCAGCGATCAATGAAGACATGACGAAGGGAACCATCAGACTAGGATAAAATGATAATTTATTTTAAGTTAATTAAACTTCATCAATCTCAATCAGGATAGACGTGACTATTACAAAATTAATTATTTTTTGTAAAGTTTCGTCCGTCGGACCAATGCCGTGCCCTGCCTATAAAATGTGACGAAACGCCATCAAGGTTAAACAGCGAAAACAGCCGGACCATAGATCAGCTTCGATGAAGCCGTTGAATATTGACCAACTCGCTTTTTCCACGCATTTCAATGTTAAATTTTCTTGATCGGCTCTTGTAGAATGTAATCGTATATTGTAAACCTGTTTGATCAAACTAGGAAACTTTGTCTACTGGTTCCTCACTTAAGGACATGTACATAGAGTAGACTTCTCAAGGTTTCTTTGTATTAATCAAGTTAACTTTGGAAATATAGTTGAAGTTAACAAATTGACTTAAAAATTAATAGTTGTTTATAGTTTTTTCTTTATAAATATATATTTAATATCCGTATACACTTTCTTTTTTAACGACAAAGGCTTCGGAAAACATCGGCCTTCGTCACTCGGAGTGATTGTAATTGCTCCATGCAGTTCCGCGTTTATCCGGGCGAACGAGAAAATGGCATTTTTGTGATTGTGAGTGATCTGATCCTGTCGAAAGGACGGAAAGGTGAAGGTGGGGAGACGGTGAAGGTCGACGCAACGGTACTTCGCACTGCGGACCCGACTCTTTCGCTCGGGTTCACAAAGCATAATTCTCATTCGAAAGACGAGAATGACCCGAGAAGGAAATTTGCCCAGTAAACAAAAACATTAGGGATTAAGTCAATATTAAGCGTGTGTCAATTCTTTCTCTCTATATATTTGGGTAAATAATTTCAATACAGTAGGGGAACTTGAACTAAAACTGAGATGCTTTTCTTTAAAATTTTGGCTTCAATTATCTAACCTAGGAAGAAAACCTGTCGGAAAATTCTAGTTTTAATGTCAACATTTAGAAAATAAAGAATTTGCAAAGGTAAGTGCGTGAAAGATTTGCATGCGTGTGAAAGGATGTGTGAATGAGTTAGAATTAAATGAGTAAGTGAGTGAATGTAAGATATGTTATGTGAGTGAACTTGTGAATGAATTATTTAAAATTTAGTGAGCGAGTGAATTATGAGCAGCGCGTGAGTTAACTTGACAATGACAATGTGTATGAGAAAGAGTTAGTGAGATGGAGTATAAAATAATTATTTAAAAATTTGTGAGCGAGTGAATGAATTAATGAATGAACGCGAGAATTTACGCGTCTGCGAATAAGTGTATGAAAAGTGTATAAAGTGAAAAAGTGATAAGCGTGTGAATGAATTATTGAAAATTTAGTGATAGAATGAATGTGTGATGAATGAATTAATAAGTGAACGCGGGAGTTAACGCCACAGTGATTGTGCATGAGGAAAAGTAAGTGAATGAGTGAGCGAATGATTTATTTCAAATTTAGTGAGCGAGTGAATGAATAAGTTATGAGTGACAGCGTGAGCTTACGGGACAGTGAATGTGTGTGAGAAAGAGTCAGTGAATGAGCGCGTAAATTAACGATTTAAAATTTAGTGAGCGAGTGAGAGAATTAATAAGTGAACGCGTGAGTTTACACTACCGCAAATAAGTGTATATGAGGTTTAGTTAATGAACGTGTGAATAAATTTAGTGAGAGTGAACGAGTGATCTCTTGAGTTTACGCGACAGTGAATGTGAATGTGAGAAAGAGGTAGTGAGTGGTTTTATTTCCCACATTTTGCCGATTTGATAATTCAATATTAAATAACATATTATGATTGTTATGATTTATGTATTTCATCCTTATTTATTATAATGCTATAATAAAAGTTTGCACTTTTCATTCATTGGTTCATTGGCGTCTGGTAAGTATTCTTAAATTATTTAGTCGGGAGGTCTGTAAACCGTTGAAAATTTGCCAGCTCTTTATCGCTATCAGCGAGACCAGGCGGGCCAGAATTATCGAATCCAACGATATTATTCAACTGTGAAGGTTCAATTCGAGTAAATTAAAACCAGTACAAGTTTGATAGATTTATAAATTTTAAATTTCGGATTAATTCGTTAAAAAATTTATTTCTAGAGTATCGCGATCAAACTGGGATTATGTATAGAGAAAAAATATGTTTTGTACATTTTATACCTTTCATTACAATTAAAATTGTTATACGAAGTCAGTGAAAGAGTATGAATTTCTAAAAGTTTCAAAATATTGACAATAAATTTCATAAAAAATAGTATGTATTTAATAAAGGGAAGAATAAAAATTGTATAAAAGAATGGATAAACTAAAAAAATGAAATAAAACAACTTTTTTCAAAATTTATCAAATGCTTTTTGTCCAATAATTAAACCGAGGCACAAAAGGAATAAAATCTTAAATTACCTAGTTGGCCTTGCCTGCCAGAAGAATTTTAATTATTTAAGCTGACGAATTAAATTTGAATTGTTTTACTATAGGGAGCCCGACAGCCTTAATAATTTTCCCCAAAGGATATAAAAAACCAGGTCGAGTTTATCAATTCATAAAACAATTTTGATGCGATGACCGATTTATCAAAGTCTGTAATTATTTAATTGTCTGAACGTCATTGGCTTGTGTAAAATTCCGTTTGATTTTTGCTGAAACGCCAGCGCTTCGATTGCAAATTAGTCCGTAGACTTTTTGAATCGGCCGAATGAATCATGGCCCATATATTTTTATATTTAAAAGCCTAAACGATGGTCAAACTGTTGTATGTGTTAAAGTTAACGAAAATATTTTAAACTCAGTTCAAGATGAAAGGAAACTCGATAGGTTACTTGAACGTTTGACCATTCTGGAGATAATTTGGTATCAATCCAACTGAAAGTGCGAACAGACGACGTGGTTATTTGTGTTTACGCACTTGCTGCAATTACGCGTTTAAATCAGAGAAAATATGATTTTATTTTATGTATTTAAGTTGGAAAAAAATAAAGAAAGAAAAGAAAAACTGACCCACATATATTAAGAATGTTTTAATTTAACTATTATAGAATTTTTAATTAATTTTAGGACTTATGTTTATTTATAATTTTAACAAATCTGCTTTTATCACACCATCCTTCTCATTTTCCATTATGAATAGTCTGTACTGTTAAATTCACTAATTTCGTGGTCCGCTTGACTAATTAATATATTATAATTAATTACGATTTTTAGTTGAGATAAAAAAGTCAATGGATTCGAAAAAATGGCAAAAAGGAGGGAAAATTCAAAAGGTGCGGTTGAGATGGGAAGTTAGTGTCCGAGTGGATCGAGGTCACGATAGCTCAAGTGGTAGAGCAGCGGCGGATCTCGCCGAAGATCGTGGGTTCGAATCCCGCTCGTGCCATTGACTTTTTTATCTCAACTAAAAACCTTAATTAGTCTGTACTGTGTTCCTTCGAAATTACATTTCGTTGCTGTAATATTCTTTGTCACTTCACTTTTCTAATATGTACTTTTATTACCCTCTAAATTTTTACTAATATTGCTAAGTTGTTTTTAGGCCCATTTCAGAAGGGTGTAATTAGATTTTCGTCAATACAATTCATATTTTTGTGCAACATTTTTTTACATTTTTGGGCCGAAGTCATTGCCGAAAATTTATTGTCTAAAAACATTTTTCTAAGATTATTGTTATTTAACAATTAGTATACATTATTACAATTGTACTTATTATTTAGTAATTATTAAAATTATTTAATTACAGTAAGTATTATAAAAATGAAAAATTTCAGCAAATATAGAGCACACAAATTTAAGCCCCAACGCTTTAACCTAAATACAATTACCGAATCAGTCATTCTTAAATAAATTCCCTCTCATTTACATATCTTTCACTCAAGAAGAATGATGAGTACTAGATCATCCATCATCTTTTATCATGCATTTAGACATGGGTACATGATATTCCGCCATCGACACTCTGTACTACATACATTCGCGCATATAAATACATTCTCACCGAATAGTTAAAAAAACGATCACCAAATTTGGTTTATACAACAACAGAATATCCTGCAATAAATACAAAGTCTATATCAACAGAATTACCCCAGTTCCCTTGAGAAATCGGAATATGTGACCTAAAGATTAGCTATCGTGCTCGAGGACAATTCTTATATCGGACGGGATTTCTACTTGCTTCCTATATAGAACCGATGAATGACAGCCTTCAATTATGTGAATCACATTGAGCAACCTTTCTCGGCATGCTGTGCACGTAAGCGGGCTTTTGGATCAAAAGTAAGTGTACGTGTGACAACCGCGTATGGCCAATTCCAAGTCGGGATATGGATCTAATGGATAGTTGAAAACGATATATTTTGATACAAATCTAATATGTTTTCGAGGGTTCGTAATAGTAGATCACATCAACCCTCGGAGGGTACGTGTTTTTGAGAACAAATTTTTTTATATGTCGGTTTCAAATGCAGTGCCGCTGGATTCGAACCAGGGATTTTTACCTTAAAGTGATTAGCGCCGTCAACGCCTGAACCTTTATTACAACTAATCGTTCGTGTCTGAACAATATTCATAAATTTACAATTTAAAACTCTACGGTAATTGATGGTGTATGGTGAGGTTCGAACTGCAAGGTTGTCTTTGTCGGTACAGAAATTCCGGCACGTTTTGGCCCATACAATTCTGCAGAACTGATCAATAATGATTACTAATTAGAAACCTTGGGGTGGGTTCGAGAGTCAAAACAAAACGGGCCGATCTCTATGCGAAAATAATCGTGACCCGATATTTAAAAAACACAATAGACTGAATAATGTAGACCACGAATTTGTGGATTATAGAAGAAGCAAGGCAGCAATTTTATAAACCAAAGAGCAGTGTGAATTTTAAATGGCCATTGTTTTCTATAATTTATGTTAATATCAAAAAACAATATTCGGCTTGTTCAAGGTCCAAAATAATTTACCATCTTCGGTCAATATTCGAGATCTTTATAAACGCATTAACTTATTTCATTGCGCAATTGAGGCAGCGCCATGGGAGAAAGGGGAGAAGATCCCACACCCCATGAAATTCCGACAGAGCCAATAAATAATTTATAACCGTTTAAGGACACATTTGTGTTTTACGGCCTATTTCTGGAAAAGGGGACAGGCCGTTATGTGGAAAAACAAATTTACCTCTCGCCAATAATTTACCAACTCGGAGACCGCCGTCCTTACCTGAAATAAAAAGAAAAAGGAAATAGATTAAAATTTCATGAAAATAAAAGTGGCAAATGCGTCAGGCTTTTCTTTTTCTTTTTTTCCCCTCTCCGCAACGCGTAAACGCTTTTATTACTCGGCCAGCTATCTTTGAAAGGGCTTTTTTCACGGCGTGTCAATATTCCATCCATGACGTCTTGCCCGGAAAAAGTCCGGGAAATCGGCCAATGCCGGCCAAGGGCACTTTTTCTCTTCGAACAAGTCCGGAAAAAAGGGGAGAAACATTTGACAATTCAGTCCTCGAACAAATCGAATTGGCCCTCCAGTTGAACTCAGATATTTGATCATGATTACCCATCGACCTTTAACAAATGATGACATAATTCTGGACCCTATCTAAAAATTGCAAAAGCTTTTAAGCTGTCATTGCCGCTAAACGACCTAATTAAAAAAACTCTTATAACGTCAATTAATCTTTAGATTGATCGTAAAAGAAGAGCCAAAAAAAAACGGGTGGGATAATGCTAGAGGTTCATCCCGCAGTCTTCACAATACAGCTGTGCAGCTCACAATAACAATTCAACTGTGTACAAAATAAAATAATAATAATAGTTTTCAAGGGAAAACTAATTTATACATTGTTGTAATAATATACTGTTACAAAATAATAATTTAATTCATTAATATGACAGATTTTTGGGGAGCGCGGTAGCCGAGTGGTTAGCGTGAGAGACTCTCGGCTCAGAGACGCCGCGGTCGGGGGTTCGATTCTGGCCCTTTTTTCACGATAACCCCCCCCCAATTATGAACACACATATAAGAATTCGCCACCATGGTTAATATGCATAGATCATAAGGCAAAAAAAAAAAAAGACAGATTTTTCATTACCCTTATACATCTGTGATTGCTATATGTGTAAAGACTTAAGTGACGATGTTGAATAGATGTATTAATCGGGGTGTAATATACTGCGACCTTTAGAAGCTTTTTATCCCCCGTTCAAGCTTAAAGAACACCGGTGAGTCCTAATTCATCAAGGAATTTTACTAGTAGGCAAGGTTTCGGTGGGTGAATCTCTTCTATGGTCACATTGTACATCCCAAAGCACTTCCACCTGCGAGCAAGTGTAGCACCACAATTTGTAGGTTTGTTGGTGTCTCCTCTGCCTCTTTGCAGGATCTGCATGTGCCATCTTGACTTATTTCAATCTTCGTTAGGTGTCCATTTAACTTGCAGTTTCCTCTTAAGAATCCTGTTCGGATTCGCAGTTTATTCCTGCTTCCTTTGACACATTCTTTAACTTCTTTCCTTCCGAAATTTATTAGGAGATTCTTGGATTGTCTGTGTTCAATGAGTGAATTCCATTATTCCTTCAATTTCTTTTTGTCCTTCTGTCTGAGGTGATTGGTAACGTGGGCTCCTATGCCACAGAAGAGTTCGGGTCCTATCAGCGGTATAGCAGCCCCTTTCCTTGCAAAGGTGTCCGCTTTCTCGTTGCCTTCTACTCCCCGGCATAGTGTACTGTACTGCGCCCTTTAAGAGCTATTGTATCCCCCGTGCTCTGCCTAAAGCACATCGGTGAGTTCTATTTCATGAAGAAACTTGATTAATACGCCCGGTTGCAATGGCCGGAGCTCTTCTAGGTCACATTATACATCCCAAAACATTTCCTCCTGCGGGCTAGTGTAGCTCCGCGGTTTGTTGGTAGATGTGTTGGTGTCTCTTCTGCCTGTTTGCAGAATCTGCATGTGCCATCTTGGATTGTTCCAATTTTCTTTAAGCGTCCATTTAATCTGCAGTGTCCTGCTAGGAGACCTATTAGGATTCGCAGTTTGTTCCTGCTTCCCTTGACACATTCTGTAATTTCTTTTCTTCCGAAATTTGTTGGGAGATTCTTGGATTGTCTGTGTCCAATGAGTGAATTCCATAGTTCCCTCATTTTCTTTTTGTCCTTCTGTCTGAGATACTCGTTAATAGTGTGGGTTCCTATGCCACAGAAGAGTTCGGGTCCTATTAGCGGCATAGCAGCCCCTTTCCTTGCAAGGGTGTCTACTTCTATTCCCATGTATCCTGGGACCCAGCAGAGGCTGGCTTTGTTTTGCGTACCTAATAAGTTTAATTTGGATTTGCAGTACAACTCCATCTTCGAAGTAATAATATTTTGAGCTTAGTGCTTTGATGGCTGCTTGGCTATCTGACATGATAGCTATAAGACCTAATTGAAAATAAAGGATCTCATTCACAAAGTATTGACCCTCCAAAAAGCCAAATCCTGGTTCACGTAATTTCAATTGAATAAAGACGATCGAAAGGTAACGTGATGTCCAAATACCCCAGATACACTTTGCTTATTCATTAAATGATGTAACACTTGAATAAGTAAAAGGTAAAAAGGATTTAGGCGTGCATTTTGATAAGGAAATGACATTCAACAAACATATTTCTAATGTTCAAAAAGATAGTTTAACAACATTAAGTTTTATCATGAGAAAATGTGCAAATTTCGACGGCAAACAAGTCTTTAAGTCATTGTACGGTAGTTCGGACCAAGGTAGAATTTAATGGTGTGGTTTGGCCACCTAATTATCATAAACATATTCATAAACTTGAAATGGTATAAAGTAAGTTTCTCCGTTATACAGCTTTTAAAGTAAAACTAAATAGATATCCCCATGTTGACTGTTATTCTCGAGGATTGGATCTGTTAACGCTAGCTAATGGAAGAACCATGTTAGACCAATTGTTCTTATTTAAGTGTGAGTTTCTGTGACCTCTTGTTTCATAAGTCGTGAGGTGCGGTAAAGAAAAACAACTTTTTCATATTTTTTTTGCGACGTTTCGACCCTTATTGGGTCATCTTCAGGGCCTTGGTAAATTACAAAACATACATTTATTGGAAAAAATACAATTTAATATGCAAGTATAAATTTTGATTTAGTTCCAAATCAAAACATAAATTTTCAAGTTCTTATTTAAACTGTTAAGAGATAAAATTGATGTCTGTGAACTTTTGGAAATTATAAATTTCAATGTTCCTAGTAATTTTAGAAACGTAAACACATTTTATTCAAACCTGTCTTCTACAAATTATATGAAACATAATCCTTGCAATAAATTAATGTCAGAAGGTAACAAATTAGATTTTGATTGGCTCCACGACAGTTTTAATAAACAAACAAAAAAATTAAACATGAGCTTTCATAACTAAAAATGTGATGTTTTTCTTGTATCGATTACCAAACTGTGATATAGATTAATATATGGTATTAAGATTACTTTTATTGAAACACGTAGCTATGCAATTTTCTAAATTTGTACTAAAAATTGTGGGATTATTCCTGTAAATAAAACGAATAAGACGTTCTCGCTGATCTTTATCAAACTGTATGAGAGTATGGTATGGTATGGCAGAAAAGGATAGTAGGAAGCGGGGTTTGTATTCCCCAGGCACTGCAGCCTTCTGGCTTATTGTACCTTCCTAGTTCCTTAGTTCAGTCAATAGACCCAATCCTTCTTCTTAGAAGTATCAGGTCATTGACAGTTGCTGCTGCAATTTGATTCCCTAAGTTTTTTGCGTACTTAGGTTAAACCTCCATTGAGCTGTTGCTTCGAATTCGAAGATGATATGAGTGGGTGTTTCCTCCTCCTCATTACATAATCTGCAAATGGGATCATCGCTGTATATACCCATGTTGTGTAGATGTTTTCTCAGATGCCAATGGCCGGTCAGTTGTCCTACCACTCCTCTGAGTTTGGCCCTCTCCAATTGCAGCAGTTTTGCCAGTCTCGGTGAGGGTTGTTTCACCATACGTTTACTACGTCTAGGACTGCTAGAGTTTATCCACTTCTACTTTTGTTTTGTTTGGATCCATTCTGCGATGGAGGATTCTATATTTGTTTTTGTTATCTCAAGTATAGGTTCAGGGCCTATGTATGGTCTTTCAGATCCTCCTCTGGGCAGTCTGTCTGCTTTCTCGTTACCCAAAATTCCCCTGTTCCATGGCACCCAAGATATCATATGGTTGTTGTGTGTCCCCAGGTTTTGGATGTATGGGAGTTTAAAAAAACAAAAAACAAAAACAGATCGACGATTAAAGTAGAGGAAAGAAGGGATTAAACGTTTTTGACATAAATATGTTGCATTAAAACTAATGAAGCATTGAACATTCGTGGTAATTAAATATTTATACACCTAACCTGTGTTAGGACTATACTAACTTGTTTTTGTTTTAAGAACATTGTTAAGTTTATCATTAGCCTGTAAACGAGACTTTAAATAAATTGTCTCTATTTTAAAAAAAATAAATATTTTTAGCCAATGTTTTCTCTTTTGAGACACCCCTGAACTTTCAAACCTTACTCCAAGACTTTTGCAAGGAAAACGCCAGAAAGTCTATGCAAGTTTTCTATAAATAATTTTCAAAAATACTGGAGAGCGTTTCCAGCAGTTCTTTTAAATGTTTACGTAAGGGAATAAAATTAATTTGGCTTCTTATTTATAAACATTCCAAGGGGTAGGAGAGCCCATTTTTATTCCGGAAATATTTTTTCAAGCACAATGCCGTACCCTCCCGAAAGCCAAATAGCCCTGGTCCACTTATTCTCAATCTGGGATAGGGAATAAAAAATATATTTAAAATAAATATCCATGTGCGTTAAAATTTCTCTACACAGCGTAAAAATATCAAATTGCGCTGCAAACGCGTAAAACTTTGTTCTTGTAAATGCTTACAGTAAGTTCCATATGTCTACCTGTATATACTAAAGACTAAACAGCACTACGCAGGTAGTTCGCATAGATGAGGGTGTTAGGGTGAAAAGGTAGGTCGGCAGTATAAATGGTGGGAGCGAGGATGCTCCCTTGTGGTACGCCGGAGTCAAAGAGATGCAGACTTCCGAGAGCTCGTTGCCGCACCTGACTTTGAACCAGCGGTCGTTTTGACAGGATTTCAGGAGTAGTGGGTAGGAAGCGCCTAAGCGGTCTATATCATGCTCAGGTGCCAGACCCTATCAAAAACCTGTGCTCCATCTATAAACGCACCCAAGCAATACACCTTATCCTATAGAGCAGAGATGTCGTCAACTCTGTAACCTAGTTGGATGGTGGAATTATGACGACTTAAGCCGAATTGGCGAGAAGGAATGATTTTACGAGCATCCAGGATGAACCTGGGTTAACTAACCATAATGATCAATTCTGTCGATAAATTCATATGTTGAGGAAGTTAATATATAAGGTTAAAATTTATCGTTAGTTTTGTACTGCCAACTTGTTCTACCAGCGCACAAATTACTTGTCCACCATTCTGTATTTTCCTCTATGACATTATGCTATTAGTTCGGCCCTTTATTTCCTAAATTCCGCGATCATGACAATTTACGGCAACTATGAATCTCGTTTTATTTCTGGCCGTATGTTATGGGCGACGTCTGCCATTAAAGGAGCGTCAATAACAAAACAAATAACGCATAAGACCGAAAATTCACATATTTGCCCTTTGGAAATATTGATTTGAAAATAAGAGTTCGGGCAAACCGCGTATTTAAGAGATAATTTTTCATGAACGATCTTTGTACTGATAAAAGCTAAGCCTATTTCCGTGATAATGTTCCGTTTTATGTTTCGAAGGAGAGAACAAAGGCAAAATCATGCGGAAATCGGATTTGTAATCTAACATGATTTCGACTTTCATCCATTTCAAAGGCAACCGTGAATCATAAGGAACGGGTGATGAATGGCCGATGACTTCACCTTTTTGAAAGGAATTAGGCTAACCCAAAAATGATCGAAAGGTGACGTGATTATCCAAATACTCTGCTCTTTAAAACATATGGGAGCCCAAGTCGATCTTGTGGAGGAGTTGAGTTTGCCGGATTTATCGTAGGATTTATTAGGAATGTGATTGAAATCGCGCCAATTCTGTTTGTCGGGTCATGCCCGTTCAAGGGCCAAAATAAGACGTCGCATGCTTGTGTTTGTCATCACGCATGTACCCAGTGGCTTCGTTCGTGTTTGTTTACAAACCAAATGTTGTCAGGGATGAATTAGAAGGGTGTCCCGGCTATTTAGGACGTGGTGAAAGTCCGTCAAAGTTGCCCAATCCCTCCCTAGGCTCACCGTTACCGCACTTACGTCACACCTGGAGATCTAGCCACCAATTAGCCAGATGGACTTACTAAAGTCCCCCTCTCGCCGTAATCTCCCTCAACCCCTATTTAGGCAAACTAAAAGCGACCGGGATCTAATTACTGCAGATCAGGAAAGACGAATTATGCCTCATATCGGAGCCGCAGACAGGAATAATTCATAAATCGCACATAATTTATCTGAATGACGTGTCAGTTTTTCCACTTTCTATGGATTCAATCGATCGATGGTTATTATGGACTTAAAATATAATTACTTTGTTCATAGCGGTTTGGCTATTTCAATGCAATTTGTCAAGTCGTGAGATTTCTTGTTGAACCTTCTGGGTGATGGTCGAGTAGTGAAGACGTTTTCCTGGTTCGCCCAAATTCGCTTATTTGTTCTACCTATGGTTTTTTGGCATTTGGCCATCTTTTGTAGTGGTTTGCACGTTAATTCAGAGTTAATAAAATCTCTCTCTCTTCTCTCTACCTCTCTCTCTCTCTCTCTCTCTCTCTCTCTCCCTCTCTCTCTCTCTCTCTCTTTATGTTATTCCTTCTTTTACTCTCTCGCTTTCCTCCATTTTTTCACTCTCTCTTTCTTTCTCTTTCTTTCTCTTTCTTTCTTATTTTTGCTTTCTCTTTCACTCTCTCTTTCTTTTTCCCTCTCTCTTTCATTCTTTCTCTCTTTCCCTCCCCTTCACACTCTCTGCCTCTTTTTTTCTCTTTTATTTTTTATATCTCGCTCGTTCTTTCTTTCATCCTGTCTCTTTTATTCTCTCTCTCTCTCTTTCATTCTATCTTTTCTCTCTCTCTCTCTCTCTCTCTCTCTCTCTCTGCCAATTTCTTTCTCTTTTATTTTTTATATCTCGCTCGTTCTTTCTTTCATCCTCTCTCTTATATTTTCTCTCCCTCTCGTTATTTCTTTATTTTTCTTCACTCTCCCTCCCTTTGTTTCTTTCTCTGTAACTCTCTCTCACTGTCAATTTTTTCTTTCATTTCTCATTTATTTTCTCTCCCTTGTTATTTATCTTTGTCTTTCACTCTCTCTTGCTTTTTTCTCTCTCTCCCTTTTTCTTTTTTTCTTTTACACTCTCTCTCTTTCTTATTTTTGTTTTCTCGTTCACTCTCTCTTCCTCTCTTTCTTTTTCTTTCTCTGTCTTTCATTCTTTTTCTCACTCCCCCTCGCTCTGCCTCTTTCTTTCTTTTTTTTCTATCTCTCTCGTTTATTCTTTCATCTTTCTCTTTTATTTTCTTTCTCTCTCGTTATTTTTTCTTCACTCTCCCTCTCTTTGTTTCTTTCTCTATTACTCTCTCTCTCTCACTGACACTTTCTTTTTTTTATTCTCTCTCTTTTATTTGCTCTCTCTCATTAGTTATCTTTCGCTTTCATTCTCTCTGTCTTTTTTCTCTCCCTCTCTTTTTCTTTCTTTCTCTTTTTCTTTCTTTCCTTCTTTCTTAGGTCAATCAGGATGATCTGAAACGGCCAAGATACGTTTCTGAATCATTCTGTGAATTAGGATTTTGTGGAGAAAAACACCCCCTCGGCTACCAGGAGTGCATTTCCATCCGACGGGACACGGCACGCGCAAGGGTGCGAAATGAGGCCTGAACGCCCTCGATGAATGGACTCGTCCAAGCGAAAGCTTTCTGCAGCTTTGTGCATCGATTCATTAATCGGAAACCCGCGATGGCTGGCTACGGATCTAGAAATACCAGGGAAAATGTGCGAATTTGACGTTAAGGTTACCTAAACAACAAAGACTCTGAAATCCTTTGTGGTTTTGTTGTAAAGTTGATTTTCACAAAAATTTAAAACTAATTTTTATTATAATAAACGATTAATGTTGCATTGTTAAATTTCAAATTTTGATTGCTTCAGATTTCTAGGAATGAAACGGTCGTCCGTTACTTAGAGAACAAAAACAAAGCACTGCCAACAGGAAATTTAAAATGTAAAGCGTAAAAATAGTATTTTTTAATTGTGGTGCATACAACATAATAAAGGACATTGATTATTAAATAAATAAACTAGTTTTAGAAAAGTGAAGATCCGTTATTGAAAGAAGATAACGATGGTTATAACAGATGCAGTTTTTCTTTGAGTTTCACAACTTGAAATATCCACAACTGCTTTAAAGTTTAAATATTTGAAGTTATTAAATGCTCTTCTATTATTTCCTCAAACTACTAGTCACTCTTCCGGAAGATTTGCGACAATCCGCACCCTCTTCCGCCGCCACCGGTGCGTCCCCATGGCAGGTCGAGCAAATTTGCCCGGTCGGATAATTCGTGTTAGCCGTTTAAGAAATCCAGCAAACTTTTCCCTCCCGGTTCGGCATGAAGAGGGAATTAATTAAAAGTTAGCCCCGTTTAATGAGAAGGCGGCCGCAAGTGATGCCCCAGACTCCTGGGTTTGAATGCAGAATAAATCAACCGGCGGTTCACCTAAAACCAAAGTATTTCGATTTAAATTAAACGGATGAAAATCTCTTTTAACCTTCCCTGAGGTTGGTTTTTAGGATAAAACAGACGGCCAATTTACCGACATTCTCCTATCTGCATATCAATATTTTAAAAATTTGGCAATAGTGTTTAGTCTATGAATGAAAATCTGCATTTTCAAAACCTTGGGTCTAACAACAGTCTGAATTATTCAATTCCAATCTTCAGCTGTTTCTCCCCCTGTTTTACCTGAACTAATACAGAGATTTCAATTGCAGTGAGAAATTTATTGAGCTCGTTTGTACTTACTTTGTGTACATTATGTATTTTACATAGTTTGTCCGCGACCCCGAAATTACATATATTTTACACACTTGCATGTTACATATTACATTATGTACATATTTGCACATGTTATTAGCTGTTTTTAGTATATACTAGATTGGGAAAAAAATGAAAAGAACAGTTTGGGAAGTAGGTAACGTTGCCATCTTCAACAACCAAATATGATTAACAAATTGAACAATTAATTAAGGTTTTTAGTTGAGATAAAAAAGTCAGTGTCACGAGCGGGATTCGAACCCACAATCTTCGGCTAGATACGCCGCTGCTCTACCACTTGAGCCATCTTGACCTCGATCCTCTCGGGCACTAACTTCCCATTTGAACCCCATATTTTGAATTTTCCTTCCTTTTTTCATTTTTCAAATGTCGAGTAATTTGATTCTCGGCGACAAATGAAATGGCCACGGACAGCTTTAGTGATAAAAAGTCAGTGTCACGAGCGGGATTCGAACCCACGATCTTCGGCTAGATACTGCTATCGTGACATCGATCCACTCGGACACTAGCTTCCTATCTCAACCCCACCACAAGGAGGAAGTTTCCCTCCTTTGAACTTTTTTATCTCAACTAAAAACCTTAATTAATTGAAAAACATTAATCGGTCAAGCGGACCACGAAAACTAGTGAAATTGAACAATTTTACCTTATAATTCAAAACATAATTGAACAACAGCATCTTATTTCAATAGCATTAAGAATGTACTTATCGACGAGCAGTTGTTAATTCTAGGGATGTAGTCCAATGAACAAAATACTATTAAGATCGTCAAAATGTTGGCGTATACATTTCGCCTTCCGCAGGGCACTTCAACGGATCAAAACCATTTATTTGTATTGTTTTTTAAGAGGGTTCGCAACAGCAGAGGTCATATAAACCCTAAGGGTGCCAGTGTTCTTGAAAAAACGCCCATTTGTAAGTATGTCGGGTTCGAATGCAGGGCCACTGGATTCGAACCCGGGACCTTTACCTTACAGTGAAGAGCGCCGTGTCAACGCCTAAACCGTTGCGGCCACCGAAGCCCCCAACATTTTTTTATTATGAAAAGTTCACTAGTTCACGATAGCTTAAGTGGTAGAGCAGCGGCATATCAAGCCGAAGATCGTGGGTTCGAATCCCGCTCGTGCCATTGACTTTTTTATCTCAGCTGAATACCTTAATTAATTGTAATTATCAACCGTATTGTCACCTACTCCAATAAAGTATTTTTAAATTTCTAAATGGTTTTGGTAAATAATTGTTATATTATGTTAACATAATATACTATAATTATTCAGAAATCGTGAGATGCGGTCTGGTGTGATGTAGGTTTCAGAAAAACATTTTCTTTATCGTGCCAACGTTTCGATCTTTATTGAGATCATCTTCAGGCTCAAAGTGTTTGTCTTCTGTGTAATTGTGCCATTCTTGCGGGGCGTGTTGAGAGTGCCACGACGCGCAAGAATGGCACAATTACACAGAAGACAAACACTTTGAGCCTGAAGATGATCTCAATAAAGATCGAAACGTTGGCACGATAAAGAAAATGTTTTTCTGAAACCTACATCACACCAGACTGCATCTCACGATTTCTGAATAATTATCGATTAACGGTCACTAATCACCACACATAATATACTATAATTGTTATAAATAGTTTTCATAACTAAGGACTTCTAACCTTGCCTATGTGGACTCCAGATCTCTTAGATTTTTTATTTCTATTGTTTTCGTAAATTTTTATTGGAGTACGTGGCAAACTCATAAAAGTTTTATTCATCGGACCTCGTCCCTGGACCCTGGTCCGCATCTAGAATTTCAATAGCATAAAACCACAATATAACGAAATAATACGGTGACAGACCGTCACCTACTGGACTGTGGTGTTTTAAAAGGTGGCCTATCCTCAGATTAAAAAAGGTTTTAGTGCATAGCATCAGTGCAAAATGGTGAACGAATACACCCTAATTTAATCTGCCTCTTCACATATTTCACAATGTATGTATTTATTAGCGAGAATGTTGATTGAATGAGTATTCAATGATTTCAGTATCCTAATACCCCGACGGCCTGTTACTTACGTTTTAGTTATTTGTGTGGTGATTAGTGACCGTTGGAGGATGATTATTCGGAAATCGTGAGATGCGGTCTGGTATGACATAGGTTTTTAGTTATTGGTGTATGGTAATGAGGGGTGGAAATTGACGAAATATTGAATAAATGATGTCAATTGTAACTGGTTTAGTGTCAATATATTAGTGTGAAAGATTCACGAATAACTGTATTTATCTGCGAGAATGATGATAGGTATGCATGACTATAGGTTTTTGTATGAATGATGATCAGTATCGTAGGAATAAAATACAGTACCATGGTTGCCCGCCATGTAGTATGCTTGTTTTTTATACTGAACGGTATATTGATGCAAAAATTGAGGTGACGTGCAAGAGAAGGTTCTCAGGTCTAAGAAGCTAGATGATAAAAAAATGTAGAAGTTAAAATATGCAAAGAAGAATAAGAAGAGAAACAAGTGAAAAAGACCACCTTGCTGTTTGTGGGGAAAATAATAATCTCGAATTCTTTTCTGATAGATTTACAGGATAGAAAAGTTTTAAATAATTATTGTTTTACACTATAATAATTAATAAGGCATAATCGATCATAATATAAATAAGTTAAAACGTAATATGAAAAGTTATCAGAAAACCTTATTTGTTAATATTTTGGTTTGGTTTTATTGTACGAAACAATTAGATATACAAAATATAATTAAAGAATTTTAAAATTTCCTTAATGCTTTTTGTATGCATAATATAATAATTATTATACGTTAACACAATCACTCATTTTTTCACACCCGCATACGTACAAACATGCTTAAACAAACAAAAACGCGCGTGCCCGCGCGTGCACATAAACGAATCAGCATAAGATAATTTTTCAGTGTTTCAAACCTTTTCTAATTTCCATAAAAAATACGGTTTCAGTAATTGTCTTTGTGAATTATACAAGAATACCTTGGTTACATCATCAGCATGTGATGGACCAGATTCAGTTGTACCAAAATAATTTTCAACATTTTACAGATGCAATTTTTTTACAATTTACCTTTGCCGATAGTTTATCCGTCGAACTTTTATTAACGTTTTTAAACTTGGGTGGTGTAATTTATGAGGACAGTTACGAACATGGACGATAATAATTACAGCCTTTTGTGGCTAATGAGAGCATACTTTTGGACATTTTTTGTGCAAAAGGAACTCAACTTTCATCCCATATATAAAACGACCGTTCATGCGGAATAGAATGCACTTAATTACATTTTATTTAATGAAATAATTGTATATTTACGTAACCGTGTTACATCAAGAGTCCGTTGGAAAAGGAAGTAAAAAGACATAACTGGAACGGAAACCCAAGAGATGCCTTGATAAAACTAACTTTTTTTTCCACAGCATCAGAGCTCGGCGAACCTCCCGCCAAAACCGGATTTGAGTATGGTGAAAGAAAGAAAAAAAATTAAAACGACTGGGCGAAGCCAACCGGAAATCGGTGAGATTCCCAGACGAGGAGCCTATTTTCTTTTTCGGTTCTGCGCCCGTCATGTAATCCGTTTTTAACACTCGCGGACAAGCTGCACAATGCGATTAATTTACGTTAAAAAAACACGTATTGATTATACACCTAAAACTAGTACAGGATGTAATATTCTTTTATTATCATGGCGATATTTGCGGATTATTTCAGAAGAAAGAAAGTTTGAAGTTGGCCAATCGTCGCAGCTGGGAGAAATGCAAATGAATCATAAAGGAAGTGACTCACAACACTGTAGGTACTTGATACCAAAATCTGAATTGCGTATTTTTCAACTAGAATAGATTTATTCGGTCCAATGACATATTGGCTCAATCACCGGACTTTCGTCGTCTTGGATCATCTCCAATCCACCTGTCATCAGATGTTGAAATGTATTGGTTAAACCCAATAATCCCTCAAAGAATAGATGATCTAACAAATTTAAAATAAAACAATCAACCTATTTTTTTATCAGCTAATAAATGGGGAATCTTCATACACTGGCATGCAAAAAATTCCACCAACTTGTGGAATATAATATATCTCAATCAATATAAATTGATTTGTACATATATTTAATATTTAATATTTGAATGTTGGTCTAAAAAATAAAAAAATAAAATTTAAATTGCTAAGGAAAATGAAAAATTAATAAAAAAAATTATCGCGTATTTCCTCCTCTTGCATTAATTAAATGTCGAAGATGCCTCGGCATACTGTCTACCAGTCTACAGTTTGCTGGAGGTTAGCCCATTCTTCACAAAGAGAGCTTTCAAGATCGTGGAGTGTATCAGGAATTGATGGACGTGCTCTTATTCGTCTTTTGAGGTTATCCCATAACTGCTCGATGGGGTTCAAGTTTGGAGAACAGGCTGGCCAGGCTAAGACCCTGATGTTATGTTGTTGAAGGTACGTTTGTACTATGCGAGCGACATGTAGAAGGGCATTATCGTGTATTAGAATAGGATTGTCTCTGATTTCATCGAGGAAAGGCAACGCAAAGATCCTCCACGAACAACAACCAACTCTGTGCGACTATCCATTGAAATTCCCGCCCACACCATCACTGAGCTACGTTGAAAAGATTGGCTCTGGTAAAATTTACAAGCTTCGTACCTTTCATTTCACCTTCTCCACTCTCTTTTACGCCCATCGGGAAATCGTAGAGCAAATCTACATTCATCTGTAAAAAGTGCAGCAGACCAATCAATCGTCTGTGCCACCATAAAAACCAATGGCTGTGCTCTCGATCAAACGCGAACCTTGCAACTATGTGTGTTTTGGCCAATTTTAGTCCTGTTACAGGGCAAAAAGCCTTCAGTCCCTACTGATTTAATCTTCTTCGAGCATTGCGTTGGGCAACTCGAACTTCCTGGAGCTGATGAATCGCTTGAACAACAGTAAGGTGTCGGTTTCGCCAAATTATCAAAGTCAAAAAACAGTCATCCTATGGTTCTGTTACCCTAGGGGTTGCATGACCTTAGGACCCAGTTTCTCAAAAACGTCTAACGGCATCTTGGCAGATTTTCGTAGGGAACTCCGATGGCAATATCCGCATACATGATGGAACGTCCATCATCAATAAGCGCCACACCACGCGCAACAACCTCAGCACTAATTGGCATTTTTAAGTTTAAAAATTGAAATTAAGAAAACAAAGATGAAAACTAAACAGTTTATTGCTTCGGAATTCAAATGAGACCGAATAAACATTTTAAATGTATTTATTTATTTAGAAATCGTGAGATGCGGTCTGGTGTGATGTAGGTTTCAGAAAAACATTTTCTTTATCGTGCCAACGTTTCGATCTTTATTGAGATCATCTTCAGGGCCTGGGATTTATAAACATTGTTTACATTTAACAAATACATGTAGGATGTGGAAAAAAGTGAATTTACACAATGCAAAATATATTTTTTATATTCAATCAAAATATTTCTACTCACTCAAAGTATTTGTCTTCTGTGTAATTGTGCCATTCTTGCGTGTCGTGTCGAGAGTGCCAGTGAGATTGTGGTATTGAAGGGGTGGGGAAGGGTGTCGGTATAGAAAAGACATTTTTGTATAAGGAGTCGGCTTCTTTGACGTGAAAAGAGCCGAAGAAGGGAAAAAATGTGTTGGTAATGGTTCGGTCAGATTATACTTTCAGGGTTATATAGAAAGGGATAAATAGGAAAAGGAAAGCTAAATTGTTGGGAAATAAGACTATATGAAAAATATTTGATGTGTGGAATGTAATGCGATGATATGGGTATGCTATCTGTATTGAATTTGATTAATGATATTGGCGTAGCTGCGACTGAGTTTACATGTATCTGTTCTGTAATTGATGCTGTGTTTATCTCTGTTGATATAAACCATTTCTAAGAAATTACGTTTATGTTTGTTTTGTTCTGTGTGTAATACTTTTGGAACAAAACAAACATAAACGTAATTTCTTAGAAATGGTTTATATCAAAAAATCCCAGGCCCTGAAAATGATCTCAATAAAGATGGAAACGTTGGCACGATAAAGAAAATGTTTTTTCTGAAACCTACATCACACCAGACCGCATCTCACGATTTCTAAATAAATATCGATTAACGGTCACTAATCACCACACATTTTAAATTTCGTAAAATGTAAACATTGAACAATTCTTTAGCCTTGTTTTGGATTAAGGATTAAGTGTGTTTACCTCTATTTGATATTCCCAATTTAATACATAAATAAATATTTATTGATAAAAACAATGGGATAAATTAAGGGCAGGATTTTCTTTTGTCGATAAAATTAAAAAAAATTATTTGGGTGGAATTTTTTCTGTCAGTGTAGATAAATTGTTATTGGACTAATTTCATAAATGATATATTTCTTATTTGACCCACCTCATTTGTTATGTACGCACTTAGTACCTCCCCCCTGTTTAATTATATCTTATAATACAAGATATTAAATACCGCAATGTATTTAATTATATCATACTAGGGTAACCTCAGAGGATTTTCACACTTTTGTTCCTTGCGAAACAGCCCAGCTCGGAGCTCTTTAAAGAACGGGAGGTAGAACCTTGACTTCAATAGAAAATTAACCTACGCCAACGGAGAAAGGAAAAGTTGGGTAATAATTTGTTTTTATGACGATTATAACGGTATTAACTTCGGATAACAAAAGTTTTTGAAAAAAAAAGAAAGATGTTGAAATTGTACTTTCACAAATGGTCATTTATTAAAAATAAACTTAACGATGTATATGAAGGGTATTTTAAGAATGTTTCTGATGAGAGATCACGAGGATATGGACTACAATCCCAGTTTTCAACTATCGCAAAGTCCTTATCCGACGAGAGATAAAAAAAAGTCTCGTTATTGAAATTATATCTGGAAGATGGAGAAAGGGCGTATTCCGTCTATAGTTACGGATCATAACCCCGAATGATTACAGGGGTCGAGACCTCACAAGGTGGCTTGAGTCGGCTGTTGTCACACCCTTCACGAATTCCTCAGCCGTCCTACAAAACCTCCAGCCTAGCGGAAGCGAATTTCGCCGACTTCCAAAAAGACTGCCATGGTGTCGTGACCGATGTGAATTCTCTGGTGTGGCCCCGACCAAAACGTGAGATTTGCCGTTTTGAATGCCAATTTTGGCGAGGGGGAACATGTCTCCATTCTTAGCTATCTTTTTGTATCTCTCTTCTTTCTCACACATCTCACTACCTCTCTATGAATTCTTCTCTTGATGTTTACATTAAATCGAATATGCACATACTGCTCATTTTTCAATTGGACCTGCATTTCGAACAACACAGGATAATAAGAGAAAGCCAAAATATTTCGATATGGAAAAGGAAGATAAAACAGGCCGAACGTTGGCAATCTTGTAACAAATGAAGGTATAGAGTCGTGGATTGCACAAGGAGACCAGGTTTTCCGTATAATGGTAGCAAAGGGACCGTTTCTCGGGTAGGACAATTTTTTACCCTCCTCCTCTTTGCCCGAGTTGCAAAAAAGAGGTCGGCATGCAATCGTTAAACATTCCGACAGGATCTGACCTCAACCCTTCGGAACGGCCGGGACGTGGGAGACGCCTTCTCGCACGTCCTACTGCGACCAAGGACATCCCAGGAACAGTACGTTACCACAAAACAACAAAAGGGGAAACCGCGGGGAAATGTTAATTTTATAATCTCAATTATACTGCGAGATTTCAGGATATCATAAAGTGTTATGGGGAGAGGGGAAAAGGCGAAAATGGACGGGCCAAATGAAACAGCCAAGTGGTCGTAAAAGATGAAACTGTTATGTGTTACTCTCTTGTGCATATAAAGTGCTCATTCTCGTAATGTTCGTGATAATCATTTTTAAAGCAAACATTACGAAATTATACTTTAATTGTTTACTTTAAAGTTCGTTCTATCCCTAATTCTAAGTTTGTTGATGACCAGAAGATTATATTTATATATAAGATTTGATTATATATTCGGGTTTTGTATCATTGATTAAACTTGAAAATTGTCGAAAAATTCCACCAAAGTAGGTAACGCTATGTTGAAGTCTCCCCATCATACGGCCGAATATAGTTCGTACTTCAAAACTAAACAAATTTAAAAAATTCAATCCAATACTACAAAAATCATTTTTGTCTGAATGAATTCAAAGGATAATCTTACAAAGGAATGCACGGTGGACGTGTTCAAATGACAGATGAGCCGAGACTGTTGCCCCTAAGCTAACGGTGCGCTCTCCTAAGAGTACAAGTTAGGAGGCGAGATCATCATCCGATCCTGCTCAAAACTTCTCAAACTAGAAGAATATTTGTTATAAAATCATGATTTCGTTCTTGACCGAGTCTTTATTTCTGATTGTCACAATTTAGCTGACAAAACTATTGTTTTCTGATACGATTGACCGCGGGAATCTGCGGAACAGATATAAGTTGATATAAACTCTTTTAGAAAGAAAAAACGGTTTTCTACCCACTGATTATTTCCAAACCGCATTTTTTAAATTTTGCATATTTACATCCACTTTTTCAACATATACACATCAAAATTATAATAAAAACACAAATATTTAATATTATAGTACATATGTTTGTTTTTTTATATTAGCGACCGGTTGTTTAATAATTTGTTGGATTCGTGAGGAACAGTCAAGAATGAGGTCGTTTAGAAAGACACCTTATTCATTTTTTTGCCGACGTTTCGACCATTATTCGGGTCATCTTCAGGGCATAAAGTATCGTGTCATGTTTCGTATGAGTGAATTGTTGTGAAGACATCACACGAAACAAACATGATACCACAAGAATAGCACCACTTTTTATGCCCTGAGGATGACTCGAATAAAGGTCGAAACGAGGGCAAAAATATAAGAAAGGTTTAGTAATGTGATAGTATTTAAAGACGGTCACGGAAGACTGTTGGAAAATCCAAAAAGGTTTCAACAAACTCAAAAAATAAAAATTAAATAGATTTTTAAACAAAATAAATTTTGTAGTTTTCTCTTTTATGTAGACCCTATACAACCAATTGTCTAAAAAAATGTGTACATTTTGAAGCAGTTAATTAGTATATAATAATTATTAATAAAGAGATGTTTGTATGCTGAAGAGGAAGCTCGGATGCTTCGATACACGTTTTTCAAAATTGTTTGTATTCAATAATTAATCAATAAGACAATTAATTCCAATTTGTACCTGTTCTATATAACAAAAAAAATGACAAAATCTCCATCTCACATGTTTTAATCTATGATGATGTTTTAAATTTTGCGTGGTCCGTTTGTTCTCGCTGCTGAACAATGAAAAGACTACCTTAAAAACCTAAGGCAAATACAAACATATTTGCCACATACTTGCCACATAAGTATTGTATTTTTTTTTCTCTTTATTTTACGAGGGTTCGCAACAGCAGAGGTCATATCAACCCTCGGGCTGCCAGTGTTTTTGAAAAAAAAGCCTATTTGTAAGTATGTCGGTTTCGAATGCAGGGCCGCTGGATTCGAACCCGTGACCTTAACCTCACAGAGATGAGCGCCGTGTCAACGCCTAAACCGTTGCGGCCACCGACGCCCCCTACGTATTGAATTATTTAACGTCTGAATGGTTCAGACTGGATACATTTTCAGCCCTCTACTCTTGACCATTGTATCGCTATATTAAATTCCTATTTCTCTAAAATTAAGTATAATATGGTTTTTAAAAAAAATATATATAAAACATAAGTCAATTTTGTCCTTTTAATTTTTTTTTTGCATCCTCATATTGCATCATATTCAAACCTTTTTTAGAATATGATACGGGAAAAATTGAAGTATGCTACTATCGCTAACAAAAATTGCAAATATGTTCGCTTGCCCGGAATTACCGACTTTACCGATTTATGAATAAATCAATGCTGATAACGCACGCATAACTTGCACCGCCAATTTCCCGAACCGGGTTAAACTGGGTTAGACCGTAATTGAAAAAATCATGTTGATCATCCTAACCAGCGACCGATTCCTATTAACCATGTCTTATTTAATCCCACGTTGTTATGGATTATTGAATTGACGGATGAACTGAATTGAAATTTGTTTACAGCCGGTGTCTGGACCGGACATTCTCGCTTTTTGTCTTTCACCGGACGCGTTCCAACTTCGGAAACAGCTGCCAACCGCATACATCGACGATGTGTGATGCGGAAACGGTTCAGTGAGTAATCACACATTAAAAATATCTCAGTTCAGCTTATTCATTTTTTAATTAAGGAGTGTTAAGGATTCCATTCAAGCCTATTTCGACCCAAGGAAATCAATGTAAGTAAAAAATTTTAAGCGCAGATACACGAGAATTAACGAATAATGAATAGAATCTGCAGGAACAAACATAAAACAAATTTATTTTCGAATTCGAAAAATATGGAATCGTAAAAACACTTTTGTTATAAACCTGGGTTTCCATTGCGCGAAAACCACTCACACAACTGTCTCGCTCCAAAACTTTTGGGGAATGTGTGATTATTACAGATATATTATTATACATAGATAATTATTCAGAAATCGTGAGATGGGGTCTGGTGTGATGTAGGTTTCAGAAAAACATTTTCTTTATCGTGCCAACGTTTCGATCTTTATTGAGATCATCTTCAGGGTCTGGGATTTACAANCATATAAGTAAGTATACACGCTTCTTTATGGAACAATATCCAATCCACAACTTTCCGATTGGTCATAGCTGTGTAATTGATTCCGAGACTAGGGTCAAATTAATTAATTATTCTTAAATGCGTATTAGTTTTTATTTTGCATTGTAAATAGTGTGTGAAGGTTGGTGTTAGCGACCCAAAGGGCAGAAAAGAAGCCGTTTCTAATCTCGCCTAATAATCACTGACCTTCTCCTGGGAATAATCAACCCAGACCATGATTTACGTTATCAACGAACAATAAGGACTGGTTGATTATTCATATTCTTTCTTCTTTTTGTCTCTCTTTCTTTCTCGCTTTTATTGTCCACTAGCAAAAGCGCAGCTTGTAATTGAAGCGTTTTTTTTTTTAGAACTTTTGCTGTCAAAGATCGAAATAGGCTCACGTCTCAATTTTCACCCTTTTTCACTGCGCAAATGAAATGGGAAAACATCTCCCCTTGCGATAAACTTGAAACGAGAAACTGACGCAACAAGTCGGCCAATGCCGATAAGAAGGCCGGAATAGGCGTCCGCCAAGTCTCGCTAGTAAATCTACAAGGCTCGTAAAGACGAACGTATCGATTCCGTCATGATAATCCGAACAAGCAACGTGGAAAAAAGTGAAGTCAAAATCAGATAAGATTTGATAAGATACATCACGTAATAACAGAAAATTTTATTGTCCTTAAAAGAACGACTAGACTCCATGAAACACCAACTTCAGGATATTTTAAATCCTGATTCACAACAAAAATGCATGTTTAAAAATAGAATCTACTACATATTACCGTGTGTTAAATGAATTATTATACTGTTAAGATTGTACGTGTAACCTTTACAGATTTTGTTTTGCTACACGTGCGAAACAGTTAAGAAAAATTATTCCTAAGCAGAAGGTCATGGGTTCGAATCCCGCTCGTGACACTAGCTTTTTCAACTCAACCGAGACCTTACATAAAAATAATAATAAATTAAAAAAAGTAATTTGATCAATTAGACCACCAAAACATAATGGATTATTCCTAACTTTTATGTAAACCAGAGTCTAATTTTAATTATTTATTTTTAATTAATGTTAAACATCAAACATGAAAATTTTATTTTTCTAAGACAGTTTACAGTTTACGTTTTTTAATGTTAATCGATAAACTTGAAAAATAGTTACAACCGAGCCACGGAAAACGAAACGGCTGATTTCGTTTTAATTAGTTATATTGTATTTATCACTATCGATATATCGTAAAAAATCAACGAAAAAAATTGTTCATTATGCATCATTATCATTACGGACAGTTTTTGACTCACTGAACGACATTAGCATTTATAGCATAATTCTAAAACAGTTTGCTGAGGTCTGCAAGGGATCAGCATTCCACAGTCATTTGTACATTTTAAACCACTGCTGATGAAATAGTATAATACAAAAACGTTACTTTTTAAAACGCAAACATCTACATAAAAGAAATAAAAATGTAAAAAATAAGTATTCAAAATGTTTAAAATGTACATCTGTCGATGTTTATATTTTAAATCAAGTGATCGTAAAACCATAAAAGTTGAATTTATGTTAATGAATTTGCGAGTTATAGAACTTTATATCCCATCAAGGTTGTCTAGTACAAGACTAGTGGATGTTAAACGATTAGCACCGACATTCCAAAAAATAAGGAAATGTACGCTTACTTAAACAAAAAAAATATTTAAAAGAATTCTTAACTAAAGTGTCGATGTCACATTTTGATACCCAATGACATAGCATTGGATATATATGTGCAGAGTCGTTTTTATCTGTTTTACATAACAACAAACAAAAAAGATAAGACAATTTAACATTTAATTACATTCTTACTAGTCCACTTATACATTTTAAACCACAAACTAGGAATGTTGTAGCATCGATCTAAATCTTAAATAAAGGGCTTAATATCAAGTTGATTTTAATTTTTTTTTAATCACAGAGAAAAAACCCGTAAAAACGTAAGTCTCAACATAAATTGATGTTAACTGTTCCATTGGAGTGTTCAATATAAAATTCAACACAAAGATTTCACTCATCTTTTTTTTTAAATCACGAACGGTTGAACTGCGAATGTTAAACATCAAACTCCAAATTCCGACTTTTGATTTATGATTATATATTCAATTTATTATTATCCACACTCCAAATTTTATAATGGTTTTACACGTACAAGTTCATCATAGGCCTTCATGTAGCATAACTGACAAACCTGTAATAATATAGATATAATATTGTCTACAATGTCCCAAATAATTTTCAATTAATTAAGGTTTTTAGTTGAGATAAAAAAGTCAGTGTCACGAACGGGATTCGAACCCACGACCTAAATACGCCGTTGCTCTACCACTTGAGCTATCGTGACTTCGATCCACTCGGACACCAACTTCCCATCTCAACCCCACCTTTTGAATTTTCCCTCCTTTTTATCACTTTTCAAGGGGTAGAGCAGCGGCGTATCTAGCCGAAGGTCGAAGGTTCGAATCCTGCTCGTGACACTGACTTTTTTATCTCAACTAAAAACCTTAATTAAATTTTGAAAGATATTAATTGATCAAGCGGACCACGCAAATTAGTGAATTAAGTCCTAAATAATGTAATTATCATAAAAATCGGGGATTAGGCCAGTAGTCCTGTTTAAGTTCGTGAGTTTATTGCCGTTAATTGTTAAATTTGCCCACATGCCTCGTTTATTTAAAAATTAAATTATTACATTTTAATTGTTATACGTTAAAATCGTTTATTTAAAGCCTCGTGTTTTGCTATTAATAGTTTAAAAAAAAAATTTAGCTATGTACACAGGGTAACGAAAAGTTGGTGCGAGGAAGCCCGGGACGTCCCACCTCCTGACTTTACTGCCACAATCCGGACCTCTGATGCTAAAATTGCAGTAAGATAAATCAAAACTATGATTAAATGTAATCCAGGCCGGATCGGCAGAGAAGTTCTCCCTATCGAGAGCGCTGTTACTAGATGGCCCTAGGAGGACCTGACACGTAGAAGAAAGGTCATACTAACACCATTAAGAATGCGAGGCTGAAACACAGACACTAACTTTTGGGCCAAAGCCCGCGTATGTGTCCAGCATGTAGTTGTCTTACAATGTAGAGAAAGGTGTCTCGATGTGTCCCATCTTATTAAAAGTGTGCAATTCTCCATATAAAGAGCGTGTAGGATCGCCATGAATGGCAACGAGTATCTGGGGTCCCTGTTCCGATTCTTAGAGGAAAGGGGGCTATTTTATTGCTTACAGTTATGATAGTTTTGTGCCCTTGGCGTGAGATAAAAGTGAATGTATTTATTAACGTAAATATGTAGTGTGAGAGGGCCAATGGCGAAATATTGAATACCCCATCGTCCCCAAATAAGGTTAGTTATATAATAGGTGTAAAGGATGAAGGAGGAATATCGAATCACCACCCAACCGAGTGAATGTTGTGTAAATAAGAAAGAATATATTTAAGAGTGAATGAGAGTATAAATAGTTTGGAATTTGGGAGTGATTGCGTTGGGTGCTAAAGTGAACTGTCTGTTGACACTACCCGGAGCCCAAAATCGCTGGCTGAACGACCGATGATATGACCCCGGACTGCTAACACACCCGGAGAGGGTGATTTCGAGACCCGACGGTAATTTACGGTTAATTACAAAATCTGGAATTGCCTGTGGACAACGTAAAGTGACAGGTTCAACTCTATGCATGCTTGCAGAGATTTGAGCTTATATAACTGAGACAATTTACATATTTAACGTTTCAGTAACAGAGGACAATCTTCAAACAACGCAATATTTATACACCAATAACAAGACTGTAGGGGGTTAAGTCAAATTTACCTATTTACATGAAGAAATCTTACTTTAATTATTTTCACTCATTTATGTTCTTAATATTGAATGTAAACTGCTCAATTTGAAATGTTATAAATTAAAGGTACCTTCAAACCTCTACAATCTTGTAAATTTTAGAATAATCCCGGTATAATGGGAAGAGAAAAAAGTATTTTAGTTATAATTTGTCGCCTCCTATCTTCACTGATATACCACTCAACAGGGATAAACAGACCAAAATGGACGGAAACAACTGTTTCAGGTTCAACATCCCGCAGTTCAAACAAAGAAATCTCTCAAAAATTTTCATTTAGATAGCAATCACAATTATTGGGTAAAATGTTAGTTTAAAAATTCACATAAAAGGTGTTTAATTTAAATAATCGATAAATGCTAATATAAAACCAGTAGAGTTTCTTAAAATAATTAATTTTTGAACTATATTTAAATAAAAAATAAGTTAAACAAACCTACAATCAAATAAACACAGGAATCGTGAGTTATATTAATATTTTAAAATTATAGCAGTAATTTTAATGACTCATAAATAATTTTCATAAAACAGAACACTTTAGATTTCTCAATACATGTTTTTTTTAATATAATAAACTACTTAGTATCCGAGTGGTCACGATAGCTCAAGTGGTAGAGCAGCAGCGTATCTAGCCGAAGGTCGTGGGTTCGAATCCCGCTCTTGATACTGACTTTTTTATCTCGACTACAAACCTTAATTAATTGAAAGATATTAATTGGTCAAGCGAATCCACAAAAACTAGTGAATTTGATAAGTATTTTCAAGGTTTCAGTCTAAGTGAAAAATCTACAGAATATAACACAAAAATACTAAAGTATGTTTTAAACACCTGGTAGGGTTGAAAAGTGGAACCAAGTAGGTTCCAAAAGGCATTGGCATTAAAAAATGAATAAAGAATTTGAAGCAGTAAAAATGTGAGTTCGCCAATTAATTGTGTCTTGTTATATTCACAGATATAAGTAGTAACATCATTTTTGTATATATACAAACCTGAACATTTAAGAAAGATTTGGTATAGGTTCATTACTTTAAATTCACTGCATAATTTTTTCGTACTTCATCTATACGGTTTACGTAAAATAATTTTAAGAATTAACATTCAATTAATTAAGGTTTTTAGTTGAGATAAAAAAAGTCAGTGTCACGAGCGGGATTCGAACCCACGACCTTCGGGTTAGATACGCCGCTACTCTACCACTTGAGCTATCGTGACTTCGATCCACTCTGACACTAATTTCCAATCTCAACCCCACCTTTTGAATTTTCCCTCCTTTTTGGCATTTTTCAAATGTCGTGCAATCTATTTGATTCTCGGCGAGAAATGAACTATAACAAGTTTTTATCTCAACTAAAAACCTTAATTAATTGAAATATATTAATTGGTCAAGCGGACCACGAAATTAGTGAATTTTGAATTTATTTAGAAAATACAATTCTTCTTTAATAAAACTGGAACATTTCACTATAATAACGATTATAAAGCTTTATGCCAATCTAAAAAATATCAGTTCTTTAAAAATATTACATATTTGTCGCCGAGAATCAAATAGATTACACGACATTTGAAAAATGCCAAAAAGGAGGGAAAATTCAAAAGGTGGGGTTGAGATGGGAAGTTAGTGTCTGAATGGATGGAAGTCACGATAGCTCAAGTGGTAGAGCAGCAGCGTTTCCAGCCAAAGGTTGTGGGTTCGAATCCCGCTCGTGACACTGACTTTTTTATCTCGACTAAAAACCTTAAATAATTGAAAGATATTAATTGGTCAAGCGGATCACGAAAACTAGTGACTTTAATAATAAACTACTGAATACAAAAATAAAAGAACGACAGTTTTCAACATTATTAAAGTTAGATCTGACGATATTAATCGACAAAATTGGCCGTTGTAACGATAAATCATGCACAATGCTCTTAAGTTTAACTTCAAGTTCCAAACAAACTCTATAAATAAATAAATAAGCGATCAATTAAATATTTAATTTAGTACTCGACCGTTGATAACCTGAAATTTTAGGCTATTTTTGGAAAAAAAAGTTCCTTATAAAACTAAATAAGGTGTATTGTTAATTTAAAATTCTGCTAATAATTAATTGAGGAAAGTAACAAACACGATATATTTGACCGTTTGTATTTTTAAAGGTCGACTTGTTGAAGTTGTTTAGGCTTAAAATAACCGCTTACGTAAAGTAAAATTAAAAATAAAACACTATCTATTCGTGTTCTTGACGATTTATTAGTAAAATTACCATAAAAATTAGTTTACAAATTATTAGGAATAAAGAGAATGATAAATTCCAACATCGTCTCATATCGTTAAAATTCCATTTATTTCAGCAGTTTTATTATTTTCCACTTGACATTTCAGTTATAACCATCAATGTTAAGAACAGGAAAACCTATTACCAAAGTTTAAAAAAAGTAAAAAACATCAACTACGATATAAATCTCATATTTTCAAGCATTTGTTTCCTCTTTTTAAAGTTTATGATAGGCAGTTTAAGAAAAAAGCCAAGTGATAAACCATTAAATTATGTCATGATCACTCAATCAGAAAAACAAAACAATCATTTATTACATGTATCCTTGTCTCTGCAAAAATTTATTATGTTTTTTACAGTTTTTAAAGTTAACGATTTCGTTTTAAACGTTTAAACAAATTTGCCTCTATGTAATGAAAAAACTGCCCACACAGTCCTATAACCATTTAGGATATAAAATAAACACATAAAAAAAAAAAAAACGTTACTGCTGAATCGTTCACGTTAAATGCCAAAGGTATCTGTTAAAATAATTAAAATACAGCCAATTACTAAATAAGGAAAGAGGAGATCAATGTTAAAAAACAGGAAAACCAATTATGAAACGTAGAAAAGATAATAACCTATCGATTCCGTTATGATTCTCATGTTTTAAAGGATTTGTTTGCCTCTTTTTTTTGAAGTATAAGACATAAATAAACTTAAGGAAAAATCCAAGCGATTAACCATTAAATTATAAAATAATAAATTTAAAAACAATGACTACATAAAATGCTTCTGTAAAAAGATCACTTTTTTAACTTTTTAAACTTGAAAGATGTTTTACCATTGAGGGATTAGTTTTGAAAGCCAAACCACAAATTTTCCATCCATTGAAAAAACAGCCCACACCATCCTCAAACCATTACAAATTTAAAATAACCACTCAGATAAAGAAAAAATTAACTTTGCAGCTGAATCTTGGGTTTTACTTTTTTTTTTAAATAAAGGTACATTTCAAATTAGCCATTTACTAAGTAATATAGCGCTAAACCGAAATATTTTAATTCTTTTTAAATAACCATAAAAACACCTTTGTAAAAAGATCATTTTTTAACTTTTTTAACTTTAACGATTATTTTACCATTGACAGATTAGTTTTGAACGCCAAACCACAAATTTTCCATTATGGATTGAAAGAACTGCCCACATCATACTAAAACCAGGACCAATTTAAAATAACCAATTAGTAAAGAAAAAATTAACTTTGCAGCTTCATCTTGGTATTTACGAATCAGCAGTAAAGTTTTTTTTTTTTTTTAAATAAAGGTTTCTTTCAAATTAGCCAATTGCTAAGTAGTATAGCGCTAAACCGAAATATTTTAACTTTTTTTTTAAATAACCACAAAAAACACCTCTGTAAAAAGATCATTTTTAAACTTTTTAAACTTTTACGATTATTTTACCATTGACGGATTAGTTCTGAACGCCAATCCACTAATTTTCCATTATTTATTGAAAAAACCGCCCACACCATCCTAAAACCATTACCAATTTAAAATAACCATTTAGATTAAGAAAAACTTAACTTTCCAGCTGAATCTTGGTATTTACGATTCAGCAGTAAAGTCAATTTTTTTAAAAATAAAGGTACCTTTCAAATTAGCCAATTGCTAAGTAATATAAAGCTATACCGAAATATTTCAACTTTTCTTTTTTTATTTACTAATAACCATCGATGTCAAAAATAAGGAATATCAATTATCAAATAAACAAACAGTAAAAACTTATCAAGCACATGTATCCATGTACTCAAAAAAACAAAACAAACTTTTGTAGTTTATACATTTTATTATTATTATTTAAGTCATTATGCAATAAACCCAATACTCCAGAACCTTGTCAAATTTCCATCACAAACAAAGAGAGTATAATTCAATGTTAGGTCTAGTTAGGGTCTAATTCGTAATTGTTAAGCACAAAATGAAACACCTATCAAATTAAAAATAAAAAAGCCAAAAGTCAACAACTACTAAATTAATAAAAACAGATACACATCACCATTCATGCACTTTAAAGGTCTAATTGTTTAAGTTCAAACTAATTTTTTAAGCTAGTTAAGGAAGATAATATCATATACGTTACGCTTGTTTTTAAAAGACAAATGTAAGTTTCGTAAAATTTAAATATTGTAAAGTTCATTTAAGATTGAACGCAAAATCTTCAAAATTTAAAAGCCTATAACATAAAACGACTCTTGATGTAGCTTATATAACATTATTATAATTGCAGTTAGGATTAAGTAAATTTTATATAAATTGTGGAGTTAAAATTCAAAACCTAGCGTTATATCAACAACATACTTAAGTGAAGAAGAAAATAAACATTTATTTATGTACTCAAGGATGTTATACAAAGAGAATTTTAATGATAAAATGTAAAATTTGTATAACAATACCTCTAGAACTTATTTTAGGCTAAAATAACAACACCAGTAAAGGAAAAGCAAACAAATTCTACATTTATGCAGATTTTCGACTGTTCAACTGTAAAAGCCAAGTCGGGATTTTTCTTTAAACATTACCGACCTACTGACTGTAGGCTTTTTCATTATAATACGCGCACGTAACAATGACCTTAAGGGTTTGTAAGATTGCTGAGTCAAATGAAGAGGTCAACAAGAGATGTCAACACGGTTATTTCCTGACTTGAAAAGAAAAGAAAATATTAATAACTGTTGAATTTATTGTTTTTTATGTAGATGAAATTGAAACGATGGGCTCATAATTTTGTAGGTTTATGTTTCGAAAATGTAGTATCGACTTTTCAAATTTCAAAATTTTTAAAAAAATTTACCTTACTTTTGAAGGTCGGTCTTTTAAATTTGTAGTTTCATGGTAAAACTGAATTGAAGTTTTTTATTAAAAGGAAAACACATAACACAAAATAACAAAGCCCATACTTAAAACAATGACCAAATGACAAAATTAAGAAAAAAAGGAAAGAAACGGAATATGTAACTGTTATGTGAAATAACATCTTCTAACACAACTTTAAAGTTTGTGTTCATTATTTTTAGATATGTAGCTATGTAAAAGTTTTGAAATAAAGGATGTGATTTTTTCTATTTCTTTTAATTTTTTTTTTTTGAAACGGGAAATGTCGACGCGATTATCTTTTGACTTGAAAAATGTAAAGAAAAAGTATATACAACTGTTATATGAAATAACAACATCCCATAACCTAACTTTAAAGTTCGTGTTTATTATTTTTTAGTTATAAATGTACGTTTATGTTTTGAAATAAAGGATGCTATTTTTTCTATTTTTTTAATTCTTTTTCAAACCAGAGATGTCAACGTCATTAACCTCTGACTTGAAAAAAAGGAAAGAAACGGGATATGAAATAACAACATCCTACAACATAAATTTAAAGTTCGTGTTTATTATTTTTAAGATATATAGGTAGGTAATAGTTATGAAATAATGGATGTTATTTTTTCTATTTCTTTTAATTCTTTTTATTTTTATTTTTTATCTTGAGAGGTGAAATATGGTGATATTGTTAAGTATACTTTATTTTTAATAAAGCTGGCAAAATGAATGTTTGCATTCTGCCCTGGTGGCGGAGTTAAGTATAATAGTTTTCAAATTTTATGTTATTTGTTTACCAGGTTTAATAAAAAATGGATATTGCTGAGTCAAATGAAGAGGTCAACAAGAGATGTCAACACGGTTATTTCCTGACTTGAAAAGAAAAGAAAATATTAATAACGGTTGAATTTATTGTTTTTTATGTAGTTGAAATTGAAAAATAAATGGTTTTCCGCGCCAGTTAAAAAGACGTTACGGATGAAATGTCGAGATATTGTTAAATACAGTTTAATTATGTTTTCTTGCGGTGATGTGACAGCTTCTCATCTGATATGCCGTAGTCAAGTGGAAGAGCTGTAAAATCGCATCATAATTCAAATTGCAGCGGAAAAAGGAAAACAACGACGATTGGCTCATACTTTTGAAGGTTTCTGTTTCGAAAATATGATTTTGATATCGTCCTAAAAATACCATAGTAAGATTATTCGAAGAGGAATCACTGTTATATGAAATAACTAAATAAAATCCTTTGACATAGCTTTAACCCTTTGTAGTTATTATTTTTATTTAAATAAACTTGAATTAAAAAAATTGATGTTATTTTTTTACTTCTGTTGACTCTTTTTAACCATTAGAGATGAAACAACAAGATATTATTAAATATAGTTTAATTTTAAGGTATATGTGTGGTGATTAGTGACCGTTAATCGATATTTATTTAGAAATCGTGAGATGCGGTCTGGTGTGATGAAGGTTTCAGAAAAACATTTTCTTTATCGTGCCAACGTTTCGATCTTTATTGAGATCATCTTCATGGCCTGGGATTTACAAACATTGTGTACGTATAACAATTACATTTTGGATGTGGAAAAGTGTAAATCCCAGGCCCTGAAGATGATCTCAATAAAGATCGAAACGTTGGCACGTTAAAGAAAATGTTTTTCTGAAACCTACATCACACCAGACCGCATCTCATGATTTCTAAATAAATTTAAGATATATTTTATAGAACCGGTGATATTAATTTTTTTTATTCTGACACGAGCCGTAGTTAATGGTAACAGTTGTAAAATCCCATAATTATTCAAATTTCAGAATTTAAAAAAACAATGACTCATACTTTTGAAGGTCGGTCTTTTAAATTTGTAGTATCGTCGTCAAACTGAATGTAGTTTTTTATTAAAAGGAAAACACATAATACAAAATAACAAAGCCCATACTTAAAACAATGACCGGTAAGAAGTCTTAAGATTGCTTATTCAAGAGTTGAACGAGAGATGTCATCGAGATTATCATGTAAATAGAACTTGTGATATGACCTTTTGAATTCCGACGTGATGCCGAAGATAACTATAATAGACCAAAGACCTTTTAAATATATAGTATCGATTTAAAACTAATTAAAAGTTTATTTGAAAAGAAACAACTGTTTTATAAAATAACATCCTTTAACATAACTTTAAACATTTGTGGTTAGTATAATTTTTTAAATACATAGGAAAATTTCAAAATAATGAAAGGTGTTAATTTTTTTGAATCTTTAGAGATGAAACGTCACTGTTAAATATAGTTTAATTTGAGGTTCGTAGTAATTATTACAGTTGTACAATCGCATGAAAATAATAATGTCCGTTTGTATATTGGCATAATTTCCTAGTTAAATACAATAGTTTTAAAATCGCACGATAATTCAAATTTCAGCAGTAAATGAAAAACAAAGCCATCGATTGACTCATACTTTTGAAGGTTGATCTTCTACATTTTTTGTTCAAGTCGACGTATTGTAAAAGATCAATATCGTTCCATAGCAGTAAAAAAATTACTCATGCTTTTTTTTAAGTTGTTCTTTCAAAAGTGCAGTATGGAAGAAAAAATAACTTGTCAATTTATTTTAAAAAGAAAACATATAGCAATAAACTCATCCTTAACAAATAACCCTAAGGAGTCTTAAGATTGCTGATTCAAATGAAGACAGAATGAGATGTCATCGCGATTATCTTCTGACTTGAACAAAAAAAGACAAAAAAAGGAAAGAAACGGACTATGTAACTGTTATATGAAATAATAACATAAATTTAAAATTCATGTTTATTACTTTTAAGATACGTAAAAGTTTTGAAATAATGGATGTTAATTTTTCTATTTCTTTTAATTGTTTTTTGAAACGAGAGATATCAACGCGAGTCTGACTTGAAAAAAAAGAACAAAAAAGGAAAGAAACGGAATAAGTAACTGTTATATGAAATAACAAAATCCTATAACATACCTTTAAAGTTTGTGTTTATTATTTTTAAGATATATAGGTATGTAAAAGTTTTGAAATAAAGGATATTTGTTCCATTTTTTTATATTCTTTTTTGAAACGAGAGATGTCAACGCGATTCTGACTTGAAAAAAAGAATTAAGAAAAAAAGGAAAGGAACGGAATACATAACTGTTAAATGAAATAACACATCCTATAACATAACTTTAAAGTTCGCGTTTATTATTTCTTAGATATAAAGGTACGTTGAAGTTTTACAATAAAGGACGCTGTTTTTTATTTTTTTTAAATACTTTTTCAAACGAGAGATGTCAACGCCACTATCTTCCGACTTGAAATAAAATTAGGAAAAAAAAGGAAGGAAACGGAATACGTAACTGTTACATGAAATAACAACATTCTATAACATAACTTTAAAGTTCGTGTTTATTATTTTGAAGATAAATAAGTATGTAAAAGTTGAAATAATGGATGTTATTTTTTGAATTTCTTTTAATATTTTTTTGAAACGAGATATCAACCGCGATTATCGTCTGACTTGAAAAAAAAAAAAAAAAGAAACGGAATATATAACTGTTATATGAAATAACAACGTCCTACAACATAAATTTAAAGTTCGTGTTTATTATTTTTAAGATATACAGGTACGTAAAAGTTATGAAATAATGGATGTTATATTTTCTATTTCTTTTAATTATTTTTATTTTTTGTCTTGAGAGTTGAAAAATCGTGATATTGTTAAGTATACGCTTTATATTTAATAATTTGTATTCTGTCATGATGCCGGAGTTAAATCTAATAGTTTTCAAATGTTATGTTATTTGTTTACCAGGCTTAATTACAGATGGATATTAATTGAAAAGAAATTAAAAATTTTCTTAAATTTTATGGGATTTTAAGATGATTGTCGGTTCATACCTTGAATAATGAGATCCTTTATAAAATGTTGCGTATGTCCAAAAGAGTGTCGGTAGGGATAACAAGAAGAACAAAAACTAGTCACATGTACACAGAGAAATGAGAGCGGCGGATAATAAACGGGCACAAACCGGCTGAGACGATAGGACCACCACTGAGGACCATTGACTACTGAGCACTGAGGGACGAGGGTGGAAGGCGGCGACCCCTTCCACGTCGGCCCGGCCCGGCGTTGCCGTGATCCCCCTCCCGTGGCCGGGTTGAAGCGTCTCCACCACCCCCGCGCCCGCCACCCGCCGCTCGCCGGCCACTCGTCCCGGCCTTGGGCCCCCTCTTTCAATACCGTTTCCCAGACCCTTTTTTCTCTCCCACAGGTCTTTTTTTCCCCATTCTTTACTCCACTACGCGACGACGGTGAAAAATCTAAGCCCGAAGTTCCTGGGAAGTTAATCACGTCAAAATCGACAAAACCTGGGGAACACAACAACCAGATGATATCTTGGGTGCCAGGACACAAAGGAATTTTGGGTGATGACGAAGAAGACACCCTGGCCAGCGGAGGACAAAAGTTAGGCCCCAAACCTTACTTGGGATAACAAAACAAATACAAAATCCTTCATCAAAGAATGGATCCAAATAAAACAAAAGGAGAAGTGGATAAACTGTATGGTAGTAAAGATATGCTAAAACAACCCTCATTAAGACTGGTAAACTCTCTGCTGCAATTGGAGATGGCTAAACACAGATGAGTGATAGGACTATTAACCGATCACTGGCATATGAGAAAACAAATCCTAGGAAACACAACAAATTACAATATCTTAGGTGCCAGGACCGATAGGATTTTTGGGTGATGAAAAAGAAGACACCCTGGCCAGCGGAGGATCTGGAAGACAAAAGTTAGGTCCCGAACTTTACTTGGGATAAAAAAACAAATACAAATTCCTTCATCAAAGAATGGATCCAAATAAAACAAAAGGAGAAGTGGATAAACTCTATGGTAGTAAAGATATGCTAAAACAACCCTCATAAAAACTGGCAAACTCTCTGCTGCAATTGGAGATGGGTAAACTCAGAGAAGTGATAAGACTATTAACCGGCCACTGGCATATCACAAAAAAATCCTGGTGAACACAACAAATTACGATGATATCTTGGCTGCCGGGACAGAAAGGAATTTTGGGTAATGAAAAAGCAGACACCCTGGCTAGAGGAGGATCTGACCGCACTTAGGCCTCGAACCTTACCTACTTGGGATATTTAATGAGATTTTAAAATATTGTCTGTTCATACCTTGAATAATGAGATCCTTTATAACATGTTGCATATGTCCAAAAAAGTGTCGGCAATACAACCCTCGATCATAGAATGGATCCAAATAAAACAAAAGGAGAAGTGGATAAACTCTATGGTAGTAAAGATATGCTAAAACAACCCTCACCACGACTGGCAAACTCACTGCAGTTGGAGATGGCTAGACTCAGAGGGATGATAGGACTATTAACCGGCCACTGGCATATGAGAAAACATGTACATAACAAGGACATATAACGATGACCCCATTTGTAGGTTATGTAATAAGAAGGGAAAAACAGCCACCCATATCATCTTCAAATGCGAAGCAACAACCCAATGGAGACAACCTAGTGAATGAAATTGTAGCAACAACAATGAGCTAGAACGACTGACAAGAAGGATTGTCTCGATTGCTCTGGACGAAAACGACTGAACACTGACGACTGAAACGAGGAAGGTATCATAAGCCAGAAAGCTCCAGTGCCTGGGATGGATCACCAGGATCACCATCACACTGGGTAAATTCAAATGGGCACGGGGAAGGTTTACTTGTAAATATACATTGTTTCATACAATTGTCAAAAACAATACAAACCTTATTTGATATTCACTAGTTTCGTGGTCCGCTTGACCAACTAATATCTTTCAATTAATTAAGGTTTTTAGTTGGGAAAAAAAGTCAGTGTCATGAGCGAGAAACCCACCTTTTGAATTTTCCCTCCATTTCGCCGTTTTTCAAATGTTTAATCTATTTGATTCTCGGCGACAAATGAAATGGCCACGAAGAGCTTTAGTGAAGATATACTTCATTTTAACTTCTTAAATTCACTAGTTTCGTGTTCCGCTTCACCAATTAATATCTTTCAATTAATTACGGTTTTTAGTTGAGATGAAAAAAATGGCGAAAAGGAGGGAAAATTCAAAAGGTGGGTTTGAGATGGGAGGTTAGATTCCGAGTGGATCGAAGTCACGATAGCTCAAGTGGTAGAGCAACGGCGTATTTAGGTCGTGGGTTCGAATCCCGCTCGTGACACTGACTTTTTTATCTCAACTAAAAACCTTAGTTAATTGAAACTTATTTGATATTGTTTTCACCTGCTCATAGTGAACGGGATCGCGTTAAATTTTGTAGGATTTTTTAAAGATAAATCTTGGAATGGTTGTATAATAAAAAATAAGGATATTTTTTTTAAATAAAATTAAAACAGAATAGAACCAAATGTCCTTATTATATTCCGATATTTTAAAAAACAATAAAAATAGTTAAAATTAAAAACTTAATTAATTTAAAAAATGCATAAATAAAAATCCAATAGTTTCAATTTTGGTGCACTCTTGAAATACTACAAGACATCTACAAAAACTTCTTTAAAGTAAAATAAAAAATTATAAAATAAATTAAAAAATGCATATTTTAAAATATAATATAAATACCCAAAAAATAGATTATATATTTAAAAAATCGTTTAACAAAACTGCATAAAGATAAATAAAATAGATAACTTTCTTCCATCTTGGCCATGCGGCTTGTCGGGAAGTAAACTTTACTTAATATGACTTAAAAATAATACAAAATTTTATATAAATAAACTAAAAGTACATATGCAAAATAGTCATGTAAATTTCAAAATGAACTATACAGGGTGACACTAACTGTGAATGAGAACTGTCTTGACTATAACTATACAGGGTCCGAGTGCATTTAGGTCACGATAGCTCAAGTGGTAGAGCGGCGGCGTATTTAGTCGGTCGTGGGTTCAAATCCCGTTCGTGACACTGGCTTTTTTATCTCAACTAAAAACCTTAATTAATTGAACTATACAGGGTGTAGGGTTACTCGCTCACAAACATGGCTAGTGAATTTCTCACCACCAGGGCACGAACCATGGTACGATTCTCAACCTTTCGCAGATATTTAACATTTCGTTTCTTACGGTTTTCTTCATAAATCTACTCGTTGCTCTTGAACTATTCATTTCTGGGAAAATCCAAAAAAAACCTTACTTAACACCAAAGTAACTACGTAATAATATACCTTGAAACATTTGGTATGTAAACTACAGATACAAAAAGTGACCAAGGGTAACCGCCTTGCATTTCTGCGCAGATTCCGAAACCGTCGTAAATTTTTTTCGACGTCAAGTATTGTCGACGTCGTTTTTTTTATTTGAAACGGGAAAAACAAATTTTTTAATTTTTTCTAAAACTAGATTTTTTCTGAGAAGAATGCGTACCACGACTTTGGAACACCTTCAAAAGTGACGGCTCTAGGGTTTTTTGAAAATATTTTTTAAAAAATAAGGAAAAATGATAACGAGGTCGGATTTGGGTGGGTACATTATTGTAGTATATGGTGAGAGGAAATTTGCTTCTAAATGTAAATGTGACATGATCTGCTGTACATTGATATTTCTCTGCAGATCTTCCGAAGCAACTGCAGGATCGTGGTTAATGTTGAAGTCAACTTGCATTTGCTCATCCGGTTAGGTCTTAAAACGGACAACGTCCTCAATAACGGAGTTGCTTCATAGTATGGAGAAAAGCGGTTAGCGAGCTGTAGTAGCTACCAGTGTACCGCTGCTAGCGTACTCCCGTAGCAATACTCAGACAGGTATCCAGTTAGGTCTGACCTGGTTCATCCGTTCCAGGATTAGGCGAGGGTTGTACAGCTGTCATCGGCCAAAGATGGTGATAGGTGCAATGGTAATATCTGCAATCTAAGGGCGATGACACACGGAGCGGTTTTGACCGAAGCGTTTATCGCGAGAAAAATCGAGGCGGTGAGTCGTTCATTGTTGTTGCATTAACCTGACAGACGTAGCGGTCGTAACCGCCTGTCGGTTTTCAAACCGAGTCGGTCGGTGGCGGAGACGACCCAACGCGTCGGTTTTGAAAACGCCAGGCGGTGAGTGGTACCCAAGTATTGCATCAGCCCTGACACACGTGGCGTTTATTTGAGCTGTTTTTCTTGTTTGTTCCCCACTTTCTTGAGGGCTTGTTCGTTTGTCAGTCTTCTAATTTACTTTTATGATGCAAAAAATAGACGTGGAGAAAAAAATTTGTAATGCGGCATTTTATTTTACTATGTAACTCGTCAAAACTGCCCATTTACAACCTGGTAATGTTAAAACATTCTTCAGGGTGTTTCCTCATCTCTGAAAACAAATTCTTAAAATGCCCTCTTTCGCTTCTCGTCTCGACAATTGGATGAACCCACATTCTCCTGTGTTTTTTCTCCATTCTCTTCTTCCAACGATAGTACAACAGACACCAGAAGTATCTCTTCATCCATGGGAACTCCATGGGGAATGGGCCAATGCCAGTTCAATAAGATTAATAAATAATAGAATTTTAGCTAATTCTCAACTTCCTGACGCCTAAGCTTTACATATTGATACTTAACCACCACTAAAAATGGGGGGGGGGAAAATCTAAGTATTTACAGATTGTACGGTGCTGTACAGTAACACAACCGTTTTTAAAACGAACTCACCTTCCTCCAGGGCCTCTTTTAACTTTACAACTACTTGAAAGTACATCACCTTATAATTAAATGATTTCTACAGCTTTACGGGTACAAAGTATGCGTATGACTGTCGGTGATACATGATAGTAACTAGTTTAATAAAGATTTTGTTTTGAATATTATCTGGAGGAGGAAGGGGACCTCGTTCAAATCCCAGCTCTGTGCCTTTTAAATTATAGTATGAAAAATGAAAAGTAGTTTAAACCTTGCTTGACTCTGAACAGGAATTACTTTACTTTTATTGATCAGAGAGGATTGATTTTTTTTTGTTGGGGGGAGCGAAACGGGAATCGAACCTACAACTGCAGGATCTAAGCCGAGAGTCTGACACGCCTACTCGGCTACCCGAGATCCCAGTTAAATATAAATCAACTTAAATATTTATTTTTAAAGACTATTTTTCAAAACTTCATAGAGAAAAGAAAACCGAACGAGACGTAGTGTGTAGATAACTGTGAGATTTCACTTTGTAGCCAGTTCCATGGAATGTTCATCAAAGAAAAAAAAAAGTACTACATGGGGGAATAGTCTGTAAGGCTGTAACTAATACACGAAGTTACATACAGTTACAGAACAATATATTTATTAAACAGGACTTGTTAAACAAACTGCAAAACCTTGCGACGTTCAATGCTTATATGCACTGCAATAGGATACATTTAATAACTGAGAGAAAACAAAACCGCTTCGGCCAAAACGCGCATCATACCGCTGCGTGTGTCACAACCTAGCAAAACCGAAGCGGTAAACGCTTCGGTCAAAACCGCTCCGTGTGTCAGCGCCCTAAAGGACGTAGATGACTGGTCCAAGCACACTGGCTCGCAGTACTCCCGCTCAACAAACAAACTGTATAAAAATCAACGTACTACATTTATCGTCGTCTGTCTCCTTTGGGTTGTTATTGATTTCAATAATAAATCTTTGGTACATCTATTTTAACAAATACTATTCCACTAAATACATAAAATTGTACGTCATCAGTGTCAACAAACGTATAGATTTCCAATTGTTTTTATGTTGTATCATCATGATTGTGGAAGTGTTGGATGAATTTAAAATTGGTTGGTTTTATGATATTAGTAAATTAATGAGCCAGAGAGACATCATTATCATTACCTTTACAGCCGTCGTAGTTTGCAAAAAAATGTACGTCAGTGGTAATATAACGCAGTTTGATTAATTATTATAAATGTGAATAGAAATTGTCTTGCCTTATTTTGATATGAAAGCCAACCGAGATCGAGAGCCGACCTTTAAGAATGTGAATAAATACTTTTCAAAACTTATTTTTCCCACGTTGTTTCATGATTTATTAATCGGTTGAATTTAACATAGCCAACATAACTCAACAGCTTTACGTACGTTTATAAAATTTATGCATTTTTGAATGTCAGTGTTTGTCGTTTAATATCTGGAACTCAACCTTGAAGGATATGTGCAATACAAAACTGATGAATCCGCTAGACTCACTTAGTACGTTTCCACGTTTTTTTTATTAGCAATTCACAACCAAATGGTTAGTTTTACTATATATTTATGATGTAACTTCAAGGTTGTGTAATAACCTAGAACGGCACATGAACAATGTTCACTGCAATATCAAGATTTTAAAGTTTCATGTTTATATATTTGAGTAAAAAGTTAATTGTTAAGTTAAGTGTTTTTCTTGAAAGCATGGTCACAAGCCTAAAAGATATCGACCATGCGGATGCTTTGGACAACGACGGACGTCGCGTACGTTTCATAGTCCCAGGTCCTGGGAGTGCTGCTCTCCACCAACCGCGATGGTCTACAGCAGTTTAGAGACACCGGATGTATCGATTGAAAAGAAGGTAGTGGCTATATGTGCGATGGCTATAGATGATCGTTTTATTGCTCTTACCGCACTTAGGAACCATCGTTTAACGGCTTCCTTGATAGGTCGTCAACTCCAAACGGTCCTTACTTAAGAGTGATCTCTAAAAAACAGTCATCAGAAGGCTACATGAGAACATCCTAGTCTCTAGACGTCCCGCATCATTCTCTACTACTGTACAGGCATCGAGTATACAGATGAACATGAAATAAGATCGAAAATCAGCATCTCGCTTGGACACTTGAGCAACGGAGAACTGTTCTCTTCACAGATGAGTGCCGGTTTGGTTTGGGGCAATCAGATGACCGTGTGTGGAGAAGACGTGAAGAACGCTTAGTGTCATGGGCCATAGGTGAATCACATACACAAAGTCAGTCAATTATGTTACGCGATGGAATCAATGTCCATGTCTGTACCGAACTGATTGCCATATTATCGTACTTGGCTGCACTAAGGTATATTGAGGAAGCTGTGGTCCGATTCGCTCCATTTATTGGAGAGAGCATCGTATTAATGACACGCTCAATCGCATGTAGCTTGAGTTGTCACACCGTCCGAACGTGAGGATGGCATAGTCCCGCATAAATAGTGCTGCTACTGAAGAAGTATCGAGTTGGAACTCAGAACATGAAAATGGTCATTGATGACGAAAAAGTTAGTTTTTTAATGTAATTATTCTAGTATTTGACGTAGTATGCATAACAATAGGTAGTAGGTTTGTTATTACGTAGTTTGTACGGTAATTGTCACAATCGCCATTTGAAGGTTTTTTTGGATAATCCGACGGACACAGACAAGCTTTTATACGTAAAAGGTATAAGTAAACTTAAGTTAGTTTATTTAAAAGTTATTAGCTTTATATCTGTAATAAATATTTTTAACGAGAGTTCGCGACAGCAGAGGTCATATAAACCGTCAGGGTGTTGGTGTTTTTGAGAAAAAAAAAATGATTCGAACCCGAGACCTTTACCTTACAGTGATGAGCGCCATGTCAACACCTAAACCGTTCGCGTCACCGACGCCCCTTGTAATAAACTTCGTACAGACATTTTGTAATTGAAGTGATATTAGCAACATACTTTTTATATTTATTTAGAAATCGTGAGATGCGGTCTGATGTGATGTAGGTTTCAGAAAAACATTTTCTTTATCGTGCCAACGTTTCGATCTTTTTGGGATCATCTTCAGGGCCTGGGATTTACAAACATTGTTTACATATAACAATTACATTTTGGATGTGGAAAAGTGAATTTATACAATGCAAAATATATTTTTTTATATATTCAATGAANCCTACATCACACCAGACCGCATCTCACGATTTCTAAATAAATATCGATTAACGGTCACTAATCACCACACATACTTTTTATATTAATTCAAGAACGTATTTATGACGATGGTTTATTGTAATATACTATTACTATACTAACACGAGTTTTTAGGGGGAGATTGGAAACTGTTTTTGAAAATAATAAATAACTTGTTTTTCAACACATAGTCCACTATGAATGGTTTTAATCTCAGTTTTCCCGTCAAATGAACAGAACGCCGGGGTTTTTCAGTTAGTGGGTCTCTTCTGCTTTTCCAGGCTTTCTGAACGAGCCTTGGATCACTATAAGGAGTCCTCCTGATTAACGGACTCTTTCGGGCTGTCCGTTACAACTTTCCTTTGTCATCTTTTTTCGTGGAAATGTTCTTTCTTTTAAGTATACAATGCGCCACTGTTGATTTATATTAAAACGGCCCAAGTCATCCCCGCGAGAAAGCCCGGCCGGAGCAGAATTTGACGGTCTCCAAAGCGACCACGTTGGATTGTCGATACTCCGTCGGTAAGGAACGATAAACGAGTACATCCAGGTCACGGAAACCCCTAATTCTATGTACAATGTCAAATAATTTTAATTTTAAAAGCCACCTACTAAAAGCCTATTACACAATTTTTAGTTAAATTTATGAAATTTATTTAAATTTAAAAAGTTGGTCTTTTTTTTGCCATTTTTCAAATGTCGTGTGATCTATTTGATTCTCGGCGACAGATGAAATGGCCACGGAGAGCTTTAATGAAGGTATACTTCATTTAAAGTTATTAAATTGATTAGCTTCGTGGTTCCCTTGACCAATTAATATCTTTAAATTAATTAAGGTGTTTAGTTGAGATAAAAAAGTCAGTGTCAAGAGTTGAAAAATGGCAAAAAGGAGGGAAAATTCAAAAGGTGGGGTTGAGATGGGAAGTGTCCGAGTGGATCGAGGTCACGTTAGCTCAAGTGGTAGAGTAGCGGCGTATCTAGCCGAAGATCGTGGATTCGAATCCCGCTCTTGACACTGACTTTTTTATCTCAACTAAAAACCTTAATTAATTGAAAGATATCAATTGGTCAAGCGGACCACGCAAACTAGTGGAGTTAGAGAGAATGTGAGAGAGAGAAATACAGAGAGTGTGTGAGAGAATGAGAGTGAGAGAGGAAGAGAAAGAAAAGAGTGAGAGAGAAAAAAGAAATAGAGATATAGAGAGACAGAGGAGGGAGAAAGAAGAGGAAGAGATTGGAAGGGAGGGGGAGAGAGAGTGAGAGGAAAAGAGAGAAAGAGAAAGAAAGAGGAGTGAGATCGCGGGTTCGAATCCCGCTCTTGACACTGACTTTTTTATCTCAACTAAAAAAATATTTTTAACATAAGCAATACTCCATTTTTAATTAAAAAGTAAAAGATCGGCTTGACAGATTCTACCTTCAACTGTATCTGAATAAATTAGAAAAAGATATAATTAGCTGTCCAAGGGGTAAGCTCGAAGGATTCTGTAGAAATACAGAAAATGGATAGATATCGATCATTAGGCCTCAAATGGAAAACATCAAATGTCATGAACAGCTTCATAAAATGAAGTTTCTGATTAAATGGACTTATCAAGTATCATCTTGCATCGTTGAATGTGGACTTTTTCTCCTTGGCTGTTCCAAGGACTCGTTCTCTGGTGACGCGACAAATATTGTTCGTCCCACCATTTTCGCCAGGGTTATTCATAATTTTTCATTTCTGTGAAGGAATGTGTGCGCGGTTTTTTCCCCAACCATGGTATTCCTACGGTTGAAGTACTATTTTTTACCTGGTCCCTTTATGATTACAAGTAAATTCTTTCCATTTCTAACAATTATTACTTGACAATTATTAACAGTTCTACAAATTTATAACTATCTTCGTGTCTTTTGTAACCAAACACTGGTGATTTAGAGGCCATTGGTGTGAGAACCTTTATTAGTTTTGCTCTTGTCGATTCTTGATTTGGCCAGTCAAATAATACGTGGTTTCATGTCTGCGGTGGTCTTCCTAGCCAGTTGAAAGCAGAATCCGGAAGGATGTTAAATTCATGGAGATAATTACAAACTCGTCCATGGCCACTGGATCAGCATATAGTAGTGTTCCATTGAGAGGTTGCTCTAATCGGTTGTGAGAAAAAATTTTGGATTTTGGATTCTTTTATCGTTTGCTTCCACCAATCGTTCCTTGGCAGACTTTTTATGCCATTGGTGCTGCGTCCGTTACTGCTTCAAGTTCTGTGTCTTATTGTCATCCTCTTCCTCTTATCGCTGAATCCTGATGTGCGCTTATACCTTTACTTTTCTATACTTATTTTCCATCCGACTTCGCCCATTGTTTTTGTATGTAATCTGATTTCTTTGACATTGAACTCCTTCCTTATAATTTTTAAGCATATCTAGGTTTATTAGACAATCCGTCTTTATTATCGAATTATTAATGATTTCTTCTCCATCCTGCAGCGCATGCCATTGAAGCAGTTTCATTTTCATCCTCTCTTTCAAAATGTGTGTGTGTGTGTGTGTGTGTGTGTGTGTGTGTGTGTGTGTGTGTGTGTATGTGGATGTATGCGCTGTAAAGGAATAGAAAGCGAATTCGGAATCGTGGTAGGAATCATGAAGTTATCGTTTGTATAAAGATTTACTTTTTTAGTGGTGACGTTATTGTTGGTCAAAATTCCAGAATGATGAGTTGTATTTCCATTTTTTGTCATTGGAAAAAGTCATAGGAACCGGAAGCAACAACACTTTTGTAGTGTTGGTGCTAAATGGAAACCGTCGGAGCCATTGATTGAGTTTGTGATTCCATCCAATTATGCGAATCTTGGAAAGGAATACATTTAATTTTTTTTTTTAAATTTGTTATAAAACATTTATTAGTACGTACGGTTTTGAAACACTGGTCCTCGCCCTTGGGCAGGTTTGATCCCCTCTTTTCACCACCAGATATTTACATTCCCTTCTTCACTGGCACGTGTTCCTACGAACTTATATGAGAACTCTGTACGTCAAAAAAAAATCTAATTTAAATTCCAGAAATTAAATCGCGGCGATTACAAAGTCGTCGAACGCTCGTGAAAAGATTCCAAAAAATTTAAAAACGAAACAATTTTAAATTCTTTCCAAAACCTCCGCGAATAAAGCACGAAATGTTCGGTGTAATATCGCCGCAGGATATTTGAATTAATTGAGGAATCGGCCTTGCTTTCCTTTTTTTCCCCAGAATTTTAATTTGTTGTTATCCAATTTTGGTCGTGATAAAACCGAATTTAGACGAAACTGGTTCAACTAAGATTACTTCCTCTGATAGTGATCATGGTTTAAATCGTGCCTTATTTTATTTATTTTTAACAGTTTTTTTCCAGGAGAGTGGTTTGCCGAGGAGTAAAATTCAGTCCGACCCTTCGGTGAAGTGGTATTTTCAATTCGGCTTTTTAAGAGCACTGTAGGCCCAAGGGTGGATCGAAGGGAATACTCGTCGAAAGTGCATTAAAATATGGTTTTCACTAAAACCAAAATATAAAATCGAACAGAAACATGGATGAGACCGCAGTAGAAAAACAATTGATCACAATAATAAAATCAACTGACAACCACCAAATGCAAACGTGAAAATCAACTGACGTTTTTCTTATATGTATATTATTAAAAATAGAAAGCTTGATATTATCCTTTTTTCAAAGCTCCACGATGATCGATGTCATCAGAAATTTTAAATTTTACATTTTTTAAAAGTATATTTCAAATATGATTTTTGTTAAAGTGATATGTTTTTTTCTTTTCTTTCCTTTAATTGTTATTATTATTGTTTGAACCAGTAATTCTATATGTAATATATAACTCAATTAATTATGGTTTTTAGTTGAGATAAAAAAGTCAGTGTCACGAGCGGGATTCGAACCCACGACCTTCGGCTAGATACGCCACTGCTCTACTCTACCACTTGAGCTATACTGGCGAAATTTACGCAAATTTAAATCAGAATTTAGACTCACCCCGCTTATTACCCTGACCATGTACCTATGATCGATTCCAGGGGTCGGAAAATTTCTTTAAAAAGGGCCATCGTAAACCGTAAAAAATCATAATCCAAATCAGGTTCGGCGGGCCAAGTTGTAAACTTGAATATATATTTTTTAATTCACTAGTTTTCGTGGTCCGCTTGATCAATTAATATCATACAATTAATTAAGGTTTCTAGTTGAGATAAAAAAGTCAGTGTCACGAGTGGGATTCGAACCCACGATCTTCGGCTAGATACGCCGCTGCTCTACTACTTGAGCTCGATGCACTCGGACACTAATTTCCCATCTCAACCCCACCTTTTTGAATTTTCCCTCCTTTTTTGCCATTTTTCAATAGTAATAATAATAATAATAATAAAAAATTCAATAATAAAAAAATCTTAATTAATTCTACTCTATTACTTTTAAATCTATTAAGGAACAAATTTAAAACACTAATATGACCTAGAATCACAGAAATAATACAAAAACTTAATTATTACAATTTTAAATGACTTTTTAAAGTAGAACATTTTTGTTCAATGAACATAAAAACAATAAATAACAAGCATCTATAACAAAAATATGCCAAATACATAAAATACATAACCACTAAATTGGTAATTTTTTAAAGTCGTAAGAGGATTCTAGTGATTATTTATTAATTATTTGTATATAATTTTAGGACGTTTAACTTTTAAAATTGTATTAAGATATTATACCATAGACCAATTTCATATTCATTTTTTACATTGTCATACTGATGAACAAACATTGGATTGCTTTGGATATATCTATATAATAGTATATGGATAATCATATGGATATAATATATTATAATAATAATATTAATAAAAGAATATTTGAAATTTGTTTCATATCAAAATCTACTTACTTAACATACATAATTTTGTCATTATTCTTGCTTAGTTTATTTGTATATTTAGTATAATGTACACTGAGAGGCTAAGGCCACCCTCGATTTTTATTTGTTTTTTACAGGATACTTTTAAAGAAAAATTTAAAATATAGCTAAATAAAAAATTAAACTGAGTAAAACAATTTTAATAAAAAATGTTGCTCTGGAAACAATAAAGAAAATATTCAATTTAGTGCTGAGTATTTCCTCCACCTGCGTTGATCACCGCTCGCATTCGACGTGGCATCGACTTTATGAGGTTTTGGCTGTAGTGCTGTGGAATATTTTCATACACCTCCAATAGCGCTATTCTTAATCCCTGCAAATTCTGTGACACCACTGGACGAATTTCACCCTCTTTGACAATAAGGTGTGTTGGATAGGATTTAAGTCGGGACTACAAGCTGGCCACTGTAAACGGGCTATTGAATTGAAGCCCGTTCCAAGTAGTCACAAAAGTTTTTTTTCACATGCTAAACTCTGCACCCGGAGGACACATGCCATTATAAATCAGCGTATTCTGGCACTCAGTTTTGAGAGATTGAGGGGCAAGGAGGTCTTGAGGCCGTTGTCGATTAAGGCTACGTGGCGGTTTTTTTGGGCTGGGAATCTGCAGAGGGCTCGAGCAAACTAGATGGATCGTGAGGTTGGTGTGAAACTTTTCTAATCGGGAACGGTTCATTGATTAAAAAAAGTTGAGATTGTTGGTAGTGAGGTTAGTGACGTAGTAAGGAGCTTTGAGGATTGGAAGGATTGGATGCGCCGGAGGTCAGATGGCTTGACAGAACATCGCAGTTCCAGTCCGTATATCCAAAGTGGTCGCAGTAAAGTCTCATATAAGTTTAGTTTAATCGGCCAAGGTGGATTTTTGTCCAAGTCTCCTATTAAGCTGTCTCTTAAGTCTTGTGAAGTGAATTCAAGTCAATCTGCGGTCTAGGTAAAGTCCTAAGTATATGACTTGAAAGGATGTCTGTATCTTTCTGTTGTTGATGTACAGGTAAGACTGTTTTTTCAATGTAAACGCACACTTAGTACAGTTTTCTTCAGCCCTGCCCTCCACATTTTGCACTAGTCTTCGATAAAGTCAAGGTGTTCTTCGATGTTTAAGCTAAGGTTAAAAATATATAAAATGAAAATATTTTAAATAGACTGTACAAGTTCTATACTAGAAGGATATGTCCTGACATCCTAGTCGGAAAAGTGTTTTCCGACACCTAACGAACTTTTTCAATATGGGCTCGATTCTGAATTAAAAGCAATTCCACAATTATCTGCAGAAAATGGGCAAAAATATTAAGAATGGCTAAAATATAAATTAAAATGAAACGCCGTGTGAGTTTTTGATCCCCATATTTCTTCTTTTCGCCTCGTCCCAACGGCTGAGATGTGTTCTTGATAAATGAACCTCGGTACCGGCCAGGCCGTTGCTCGTCCTTTTTGCGCTCAAGTCGAGGACCGGTTCCTTGCACAAGATTTGCACACCCCCAGACACACCCTCATCCCCTTTTCTAATTCAAATCATCCTGCACACCCTTCTTCACTTCCTAACGGATCCTTCCTTTACCCCCTGCCATGCGATAAACTATCCGACGAGGCGAGCTTATCCCGAATTTGAAGAAAGGAACTATTTCAACACCTAACGTTTTTTTTCTCTTTCCGAGTGTAGTTCATCGACTATGAAGTAATAGGGCTCCTACTGTCAAAACCCTACTTAAAAATTCCCCTAAGGTAATGTTCTATCACCCTTTCTATAGAAATGGAAATAGTAGTAGTAACTAAACCCATTTTATGATATAAATGACTTCATTCTTATGATTTTGAAATATATAAAAAATATTGTCCACCTAAATATCTAAACCACAAGCACGATTAGAACAAGGAATATTGCAAATATTAAAATCAATTTGAACCTTCTCGACTCCTGTAATAAAACAGTTGTAATAAATCTCTGGCTGTAAATATGATTTTCCACAGGTTTTATAGCATTTTCCTTTAAATTAAAAACCTGTACATCTTATTCCCAGCTTTAATATAGAAAACTGTAGTTTGTCTATTTCCGAGAATTTTGGTCAGCTTTAATCCATCCTTATAAGCTCTTCAACTGGCAGTTGTTATGAAGAAATAGCACACTTTAAAAATCATTTCGGGCTATTAAGGATATGCTTGATACAGTTCAAAACAAACAAGGAAAATTGGGAAATTTTCTCGACTGATGACTCGAAAGTTCAAAACAATCGCAACTGGACAAAATTAATACGCAAAATTATACTGACATAATATACACTCAACAGAACTAGACTCAGAGACTATGAAAACTACAATAAAAAGGAACGTCAAAAGGAAGCCGAGCTGGGGATCACAAAACCCGCTAGTATCCTAACCAACATCATCAAACCACGTGTTCGTAAAAGTTTAATCCGAAAGTGGTTTAAGAAAATTGTCAAATCTATCGACAACTGCGCTTCAGAACTAGGCCCAAACACAGGTTTTTTTAAACCTAGGCACACTCACACTTTCACTCATTTTTAAATACATTCTTTCCTATTTACATAACGTACATACAAGTAGGGTGGTGAAGTACTCGATAGGAGTGTTTTACACATAGTATTTTAATTATTCTAACTTCGTCGATGGGGTATCAATCATCATTGGCCCTCTCCCTCGGCACATTCACGTTAATAAGTATAACATCGCAAAATTAACACAACTTACTCCAGCATGAAAAAAATGAATACATCGTAAGGCCCAGGGACGACCCATTGCCCACAAACCTTTATATGGAGTGGCATTCCTACACGCTCTCTATATGAAGCCAAGAAGTGAGACACGGAACATTATTCCTCTACAGACGCTTTTCTTAAATTTATATATGAACGGAAAACGAATAAAATTAACAACAAATTTATATAAATAATTAACAAATGAAATTTAAAGTGCCTTCGAATGTTAGGAAAACGAGTCAGACGGCCTAACCTCGATCGACAAAAAGAGCGAGAGCGAGAGAGAGAGAGAGAGAGAGAGAGAGAGAGAGAGAGAGAGAGAAAGAGAAAGATAAAATGTGTAAGGAAAAGAGAAAGAAAGAGAAAAAAGTGAGAGAAAGAAAGATAGAGAGAGAGTGTGTTAGAGAGAAAGACAGAGAAAGAGAAAGTGTTAAAAGAAAAGAGAAGCAAGAGAGTGAGAGAGAGGGAGTGAGAGGGGAAGAGAAAAAAAGAGAATAAGAGTGAGAGGGGAAAAGAAAGAAAAGTGTGAGAAAGGGAAAGTTAGAGAGAATTTCAATTAATTAAGGTTTTTAGTTGAGATAATAAAGTCAGTGTCACGAGCGGGATTCGAACCCACGACCCTCGACTAGATACGCCGCTACTCTACCACTTGAGCTATCGTGACTTCGAACCACTTGTCGCCGAGAATCAAATAGATTAGACGACCTTTGAAAAATGGCAAAAAGGAGAGAAAATTTAAAAAAAAGTGGGGTTGAGATGGGAAGTTAGTGTCCGAGTGGATCGAGGTCACGTTAGCTCAAGTGGTAGAGTAGCGGCGTATCTAGCCGAAGATCGTGGATTCGAATCCCGCTCTTGACACTGACTTTTTTATCTCAACTAAAAACCTTAATTAATTGAAAGATATCAATTGGTCAAGCGGACCACGCAAACTAGTGGAGTTAGAGAGAATGTAAGTGAGAGAAAGATAGAGAGTGTGTGAGAGAATGAGAGTGAGAGAGGAAGAGAAAGAAAAGAAAGAGAGACATAGAGAGACAGAGGAGGGATAAAGAAGAGGGAAAGATTGGAAGGGAGGAGGAGAGAGAAAGAACAGAGAGAGTGAGAGAAAAAGAGAGAAAGAAGAAAGAAAGAAGGGTGAGAGAATGAGATGAAGAGTGTGTGTGTGAAGGAGATTACATGTTTTTGTCATTAATAAATTTTGTCTGGTTTATCTTTCTGAATTTTATTTTGTGTTATGTATTTCTATTTTCGGAATGCGTATAGAAGTAGAAGCTCGGTTTGGATTTTAAGTCCTTTTTTGGGACAATATTCATTTTTTTAAGCGTGCCAACAAAGAGCACAGGTTAAAAACTTGTTCCTATTCAGAAGGAATTAATTTATGCTCGTGTCCTTGCCGGGGTTGAATCGCAGGACGAAAAAAAGGTGCATTACAACCAGTTTTTCCAGGTCGGACGTAGGAGATTAATCCGAACACCGAAAAAACAAACTTGCACGGCCGAAAAGGTCAAGAGGTTGTGTGAAAATTTCGAATTACCGTTCCTCCGATGCGTCGAAAATCCTCCACGGCAAAGTGGTGAAAGTAGAAGGGCAGATCGTACCGAGCCTCTTCAATCCTGATTGTGTACGTTCAATTGTACAATACCGCGTGTGTTGGAATAGACGTCAAAGCGAAATCACTCCCTACAATCGGCTCCCTCTCAATATACGATAAGGGTAGAGGTATTGAATCAACCTATTGTTCGTGCCGAATACACTCTGAGAACGATTTGATTTAAACATCTGACTCTAAATAGGTCGCCTACTGTTTCAACAAGGTTTTTCGCACAACTGTCCCATGGGAAGAGTGTCCTTTTACAACCTACTGCAAACAAAATTTCTCCGTTAGCTCAATTTTGTCTGTAATTCATCAAATAATCCCCAATGATGCAACAGTTCCTTGACGACATTTAAAATATGAATCAGGTGTGATCCGATCCCCATTGCACAAGTCCGGTTGCCCAAAATCGATTGCAGTGAGCCGGAACCTTATTGAAATAGTCGCAAATTGAATCACGTTCTCTTCTAGTTATCCTTTCCAGGGGTGGCCGGGGCCCGAAATGAAAATTGAAGAAAGGTCGATGGTCAGTTGATTCGTATTCCGCTGTAGTTTCAGCAGAAAGCAATGAGAATAAGCAAGAAAATATAAGTGAAAAAGCAACGAAGAAATAGTGGGCAATTTCATCGCTGACAACACAAATTCACAAACGTGCAGAAACCACTAGATAAAATGCATGGATCACCATAAGTATAAAATACAATGAATGGAGAAATATAATTTTAAAAAATAAGACAACTTAAAGGGAACTAAAAATAAGTTTTAAGCAATCAAGTAATGTTAATCACACTCTCAGGTCTACAGAAATCACAAATATAAACTACTTACATTCACTAGTTTTTGTGGTCCGCTTGACCAATTAATATCTTTCAATTAATTAAGGTTTTTAGTTGAGATAAAAAAGCCAGTGTGACGAGCGGGATTGGAACCCATGATCTCTAGAATGGCCGCTACTTGAGCATCGTGACTTCGATCCACTCGGACACCAACTTCCCATCTGAACCCCACCTTTTGAATTTTCCCCCCTTTTTGCCATTTTTTCAAATGTCGTGTAATCTATTTGATTCTCGGCGACAAATGAAATGGCCACGGAGAGCTTTAGTGAAATATACTTCATTTTAATTCATTAAAATCACTATTTTTCATGGTCCGCTTTTTTTACCAATTAATATCACTCAATTTATAAAGGTTTTAAGTTGAGATAAAAAAGTCAGTGTCACAACCGGGATTCGAACCCACGACCTTCGGCTAGATACGCCGCTGCTCTACCACTTGAGCTATCGTGACTTCGATCCACGCGGACACTAACTTCCCATCTCAACCCCACCTTTTGGATTTTCCCTCTTTTTTGCCATTTTTCAAATGTCGTGCAATCTCTTTGATTCTCAGCGACTTATGAAATGGCCACGGAGAGTTTTAGTGAAGTATAGGTCCGCTTGACCAATTAATATCTTTCAATTAATAAAGGTTTTTAGTTGAGATGATTGAGAGTTGAGTGGATCGAGGTCACGATAGCTCAACTGGTGGAGCAGCGGCGTATCAAGATGAAGGTCGTGGGTTCGAATCCCGCTCGTGACACTGACTTTTTTATCTCAACTAAAACTTTAATTAATTGAAAAATATAAACTATTTTTAAACAATACAAAAGCCTTTAAAGTAGCCCTAATATTATTATGAAAATACGTTCCAGCAATTGTTATACAAAAAATGAAAAAAAAAAAAAATAAATAAATAAATAAACAATCAGTAAGTAGTATGTGTTAATTATATTTTTTATAATAATTTTAATTTGTGATGACCTTTTCATGATGATAATCAATAAAATATATACATATGTTTGCAAAGTATTTTAACGAAAATAAAATACACGTTAACTATATGGGACGGTAATAAACCGTCTGCCGAGGTTGAGCACATTATATCAGAAAAAAACGATACTTATAAAATGAGTCAGAAAATAAAAATAATCTTAAAAGAAGGTATCAAATGTATAATTGAAACTAGATACTCTGGGATGGAATAGACCAGGCAAGCCGGGCATAACCGATGAAGAGACATTTTATTATTTGTTCAGAAATCGTGAGATGCAGTCTGGTGTGATGTAGGTTTCAGAAAAACATTTTCTTTATCGTGCCAACGTTTCGATCTTTATTGAGATCATCTTCAGGGCACAAAGAGTTTGTCTTCTGTGTAATTATGCCATTCTTGCGTGTCGTGTTGAGAGTGCCCTCAAGAATGGCACAATTACACAGAAGACAAACTTTGAGCCCTGAAGATGATCTCAATAAAGATCGAAACGTTGGCACGATAAAGAAAATGTTTTTCTGAAACCTACATCACACCAGACCGCATCTCACGATATCTGAACAATTATCGATTAACGGTCACTAATCACCACACATTTCTACACGAGAAGAATGAAGACATTTTATTGTAGAATTGAGGAACTCATAGAAGAGAAGCAGAAAGCCAGTACCAAAAAACTAAAGGCACAAATCAAAGTACCTAGAATACACCAAAGAAATGAAATAAACCCTCTACAACCCCAGAAACGCCCTCGACATATGGTTCATCCATCCGCTATATCCTTGGTGTATGATTCAAATATAGAAGCTCGTAAGTTAAAATTGTATCTTCATTGGGAGAAAGTCCGTTTGTACGGTCTGCTAGAAGACTATACATATTAAAGTCAGGATTTAGATGAGAGTAGAGAGAAAAGTGTGCAGAAGAACTAGGTGCGAAATCTACTCGACTAGCTGAACTTAATCTTACTCTATAAAGTAAACAATTGGTCATTCCAGAAAGGAATATTTTTAAGTGAATTAAATTCCAAAAGAGATCTGTACCATTTTTAACCCAAAATATATTGATGTTTATAATTTCTATAGCAAATAACATGGGAATATGAGAGGGACTTAAGTTTAACACTCTAAGCCAATAGTTGAAATGTAGCTTGAAGATGTGAAGAAAAAAGATTATCCACTTACGTTTCGAGATAAACATAAAATGAGGTGTGGCAGAAAGTAAGGCAAATACTTTCTTTATAAAGAAATATTGGATTATCTCAAGTACCTCGTAAGCCTCAAAACCACAAACTTGAGCACCATAGAACGCCAGATCGATCGATACACTTTAGTGACTCTACTCTTAGTGACTATGCTAGTGAGAAATATTTGTTGCTTGTTGATGAAATTTGCCCACACCCTACTAATTATTAGCAACTATTATTTTCCACAATAACACAAGGGCTAATCTTTGGCGAAGATGTTCCGGGGGGATTATTTGGGCTTGAGGTGAGTGTAGAGTCTATCATGGAACTTAGAAAATTTAGTGGAGATTAATTTATTTATAAAGGATATTTGGGGTCGTTGAGGAAGGTGGTGGAAACAGTAGGAAGCGTTAACTATGATTCTGAGGACTTTTGATTGGGAGGACTGAATTCATTGGATATTCAAAAATACTAATATACACAATAAAAATAAAAATGCGGAAAAATAAAGCACACTTCGTGAAAGAATCCGTAGAAAAAGTAAATTTCAGCCGTTTACAATTTTGTATAATTCCTGTCGTCGTTATCTGTCCAGTTAGTTATATTGTGAACGTTGTGGAACCGGAGATTCTCCATGACAACCGGAGACGTTTTGGACAATGCACGGGTGAAGGGGGATGAAACGGACGAACATTTTCCATATCAAAAACGTTTTCGCATTGTCAAACTGGAAGCCACACGTGTCAATTAAATACGGACAAAAGAGAGAGTAAAAATGAAAAAAAATTAACAAAATTTTAGTCTACATTGACGCATTAATTATAATTAATAAATTATTAATTTAAAAAAAGTTTTCTACCGCAGTCGGTAGGACTCGAACCTACGCTCCCAGAGGGAATCTGATTTCTAGTCAGACGCCTTAACCACTCGGCCACGACTGCCCGCGCTCCTTTCCGATGACACCGTCAACTCATGCAAACAGCAGTCCCAAATATAATATTTTGTAAAAATTTACACTTATAAGTGTAAATTTGTTGATTTCTCAAATCGGGTGTTCTTCCTGACTCATGTGAGATACTGAGGCTTTAAACAATGTTGTAATTTTACGCCCATAAAATTATTTAAATCAGCAAATTATAAAGACCTAAAGATATCAATATAAACATAAACGTTGTCATTTGAGAATAACATAAGACATAAAAAATATTTGTTTATGAAACTTAGTTTTTTAATTTCAACATCCATCCAAATGAACATACTCTCAAAACCATTCAACACACAATTTCAAATGTGTATTTTTATATTTTTATCATTATCTTAATTACAGAACACTTATTTTAATGTAAACCAAATGTGAAAAAATTAACCAAAACACTGGAACATACGACCAATATAGTTTTCAGGATTTAATAAAAATAGTACGGGTAAAAAAATTTCACTATCGCAGTCGGTAGGACTCGAACCTACGCTCCCAGAGGGAATCTGATTTCTAGTCAGACGCCTTAACCACTCGGCCACGACTGCCCGTGCTCCTTTGAAATGGCACCGTCAACTCATGCAAACAGCAGTCCCAAATATAATATTTTGTGAAAATTTACACTTTTAAGTATAAATTTCTTGATTTCTCAAATCGTGCGTTCTTCCTGTCTCAACTGAGATACTGACGCTTTAAACAATGTTGTGATTTTACGCCCATAATATTATTTAAATCAGCAAATTATAAAGACCTAAAGATATTAATATATACATAAACATTGTTATTTGAGAATAAACATATAAAAATTTGTTTATGGAACTTAATTTTTGAACTTCAACACCCATCCGAACATACACTCAAAACCACTCAACACACAATACACTCCTATTTTGTTTTTTTATTTCAAACTAAATGTATTTTTATATTTTGTTATATTTATATTTTATTTTTACATTTTATTTATATTTAACACACAATACACTCCTATTTCGTTGTTTATTTCAAACTATATGTATTTTTATATTTTATATTATATTTATATTTTATTTTATATTTTATTTATATTTTTATCATTATATGAATTACAACAAACTCATTTTAATGTAAACCAATTTAAACGAGATCAAAAATTCATGAATTTTAATAAAAATTATTTAGTTATGTGTGGTGACTTATGCCACGCTCCAATTGACTATAAAAGAGTAACTGAACTCCAATATTGATTTAATGGTGAAAATTTAAAAAAAATTAATCAACCTTGAATGGTTTTCTGACCAGAAATCAGACGACAAAATGAACAAATATTTGTAGAAAGGTGTGGTGATTAGTGACCGTTTTTCGATGATTATTCAGAAATCGCCAGATGCAGTCTGGAGTGATGTAGGTCTCAGAAAAACATTTTCTTTGTCGTGCCAAGGTTTCGATCTTTATTGAGATCATCTTCAGGGCCTGGGATTTACAAACATTGTTTACATTTAACAAATACATGTAGGATGTGGAAAAAAAGTGAATTTATACAATGGAAAATATATTTTTTATATTCAATCAAAGTTTTTCCCTTCGTCGACGCCTTATACAAAAATGTCTTTGCTATACCGACTTCCTTCCCCACCCCTTCAAAATCCAGCATAGAATAAACAAAAAACAGCAATATCTCACTGGCACTCTCAACACAACACGCAAGAATAGCACAATTGCACAGAAGACAACACTTTGAGTGAGTAGAAATACTTTGATTGAATATAAAAAAATATATTTTGCATTGTAAAAATTCACTTTTTTTCACAACCTACATGTATTTGTTAAAGTAAACAATGTTTGTAAATCTCAGGCCCTGAAGATGATCTCAATAAAGATCAAAACGTTGGCACGATAAAGAAAATGTTTTTCTGAAACCTACATCACACCAGACCTCATCTCACGATTTCTGAATGATTAAGTAATAATAACAAATAAAGCGGAAAAATTACGCGTTTCGCTTAGTCTAATTTTAACAATTAGCACGGATTCTTACTTAATATTGAGTAAATGTGTCATTGTAATGATTACATCTTGCTTATTTTTATTAATTAATGACTCGACGAAATTATCCCAATCAAAAATTGCAAACGTCACTGCTTATGTCACTTCCCTGGTTTCTTTAAATAATCTTATCGTGGTTAAAAACATTTTGGACTCAATTTTTTTTCAGTTATTCTTGCATGTTTCGTTCGATTTTTGATATTTTTCACCAAGGTATAGGAAAAAATAAATTCAAATGTTTTTTGTTCACGTTTGCAATTTATTCTTTGAAAAATGAAAACTAAGTAGCAATAGGTTAGACTAAGTATTTTAAGGTTTATTAAAAAAAAAATTGGACAAATTATCCGGATTCGACATCTCAGACGCGTTTAAATGAGAGCCTACATATACTTTCTTATATTTATATTTATCATTATTAATCTCTCGTTATCCACTTTTGTTATCCCTCAGTTTTTCTCGTATTCTCTCACCTTCCTCTTGCCACTCTCTTTATTTCGCTGTTCTTTCATCTCTCACAAATGCTCAATGCTCTCTGTTCATCCTCTCTCTCTCTCACGCTCTCTCTCTCTCCCTCTCCTTCTCCCTCTTTCTCACGCACTCTCCTTCTCTTTCTCTCTCTCTCTCAATATTCTATTTTTTTCTCTTATACTTTTACTCTTTCCCTCTCATTATTCTTTTTTTTGTTCTTAACCTTTTACTCTCTCTCACCCTCACTCTCCTTCTCTCTCTCCCTCTCTCAATATTCTACCTTTTTTCTCTTAACCTTTTACTCTCTCTCTCTCTCTCTCTCTCTCTCTCTCTCTCTCCCTCTTTCTCACTCACTCTCCTTTTCTTTCTTTCTCTTTTAATATTGTATTTTTTGCTCTTAAACTTTTACTTTTTCCCTCTCATTATTCTTTTTTTTTGTTCTTAACCTTTTACTCTCTCTCCCTCTCTCAATATTCTACCTTTTTCCCTTAGCCTTTTATACTCTCTCTCTCTCTCTCTCTCTCTCTCTCTCTCTCTATCTATCTATCTATCTATCTATCTCTCTCTTTCTCTCTTTCTCACTCTCTCCCTCTCTCATATTCTACTTTTTTCTCTTAATTCTCATAAACCTTTTACTCTCTCTCTCAATATTCTACTTTTTTCTCTTAATTCTCTTAACATTTTACTCTCTATCCCCCTCTCTCTCTCTCTCTCTCTCTCTCTCAATATTCTACTTTTTTCTCTTAATTCTCTTAACCTTTTACTCTCTCTTTCTCTCTCAATATTCTACTTTTTCTCTTAATTCTCTTCTTTCTTACTCCTTTCCCCTTTTTACCTACACTTTACCTCTCACTCACATTCCTTCTCTACCACTCAATCCATTACACCTTCATTACGTATTCCTTTGATAATTCTTTGTCACCGTACTCTATCTCTTTCTATTATTTTTCTACCTCTCCTCCCTTGTAATCTCTCTTATACTCTCCTTCTTTCACTCATTTTCCCTTCTCTCTCCAAGTCTATTTTTCTGTCTGTCTATCCATCAATATCTCTCTCTCTCTTTCTCCCTACCTATCTATTTAATCTATTTGTCTCTATCTTTCTTTTTTCTTTCTCTCCTCTATTCCCTCATATTATTTCTTTAATTTTTTTTCTTTATCTTCTTACCTCTTTCTATTTATCTCATTACCAAGCTTACACACGCACAATTACAGTACTGAGTAGCATTGGGAGGAAAGATGTATAAGAGAGTGAAGCAGTGCCAAGTTCCAACAAAAAAAAAAAATAAATAAATAAATAAATAGCCTGAATTGTTGGTGATTTACGTATTATATAATAATATATAATTCATCAATTGATATTAAAAATATTAAATAAAAAACACGACAAATAAAGTAGCAAAATCTTTAATTAAATTATTACTCATACGATAGATAGTAATTTTTGTAATTTTACTAGTAAACAAGTGAACGTTTTACAATGATATAGACTGTTCCTTTGTAAAAGATAATTTAAACGAATTAAAACCTCTCGATTCGCTTCGACTGAATTTCAGCACATTTCATGTACAAAAAAGTAGTTTGTCTTCAATAAATGCAATTGTTACAAGTTACATAATCTGCATTCTGTGCACGTCCGCTAGTAGTAGGTTAGAACATTATTTTTAAATTAAACTCCAACTCAAGGAAACAGGTATTAATGACAATTTACGTAATAGGCACACACCCCGATTCGTTCTGTACTCGTTAATTTGTACCTGCTAGTCAGAGAGCTTGATTTCGGATTTTTTTTTAAATTTTGTGATTGAAATAAACTTTATCCCAGCGATGGTTAATGAAATTAGTTTAATATTAGTGGTGCTTACCATAAATGCTTGCTAAAAATTGCTAACAAAAATTTTCGGCGATTATTATTAAATTATAAAATTAAAAATTAATTCAATTACATTTTGGTACATTAATAATTAAATTGTTAGAGGTTTTAAATGGTTTTCTTAAAAGGAGGAGAAATAATTCTTTATGAAGGTGTCTTAAAAGCTTTTCTCCAGCAAAACTTCCCTCGCCACCCCACACCTGCGCGGCATAGCAAATTATTATTGACTAGTGCAGACCAGGCAGAATTTGAACCCAGGATTATCTTGTTATCCGGATTACTTTAGGATTAAACTTAAATAGGGACAAAGCTGACGTATTAATTATACTGAGCGGTTAATTCCTTATATTAATTTTTGCCCTCGGGCGAAATAATATTGCACAATATTTGTATACGGATTGTTGTAAATTTAGAAATGTATAGTGTAAATGTTTTGGAAAAAGCTGTTTAGGAAAATTTAGGTAAAAAAATATATTTTTTTATATATTTTCTAATGCGACCGACCAGACTGTGCTATGTAAAAGTCTCGTGAATAAGGGTTGTGGTCAGAAAAACAAATAATGCTTTTGTACCAATGCCGTGCTTTCGATGATATATTTCGTCTCCTTCAAGCGGCCCATAGACGATCAATATTATTGCACAATATTTTGGGTTGTGCAATTTAATTGATCGTGTGTAGACGATATTGAAAGTTGACAATACATTGCATGATTGACGAAGAGTTGAAAATATATTGTACAACCTGGAAAATATTGCACCGTCTTTATTGCGCAATATCAGCAGTTTGTGAAGGATCAACAAGTGGAAAATATCGCACAAAATTCAATATCGCCTTCAAACTATTCAAGTTCATTGCACGAACAAAATTTTGAACAATATTATTGAACGTTAAGGGGCAACAGTAAAATTATTGTGCAATCTATATTGTACAATAATATTGACCGTCTATGGGCCGCTTCAGGGTGTACAGAGAGCATCTTAATTAATGCCACTTTTCTTGTGGGTATGCGATATATTATAGGTTGACAAAATCTTTCCCCTTGTAGTTTTCATCCGTTCTGATGTTCATAAACCTGTTTATTAATAACTTTGGATAGCTATTATCCATTTACATAGATGTATATTGTACCTTCATTTTGTTTTCTTTATGGAAAGTCTTTAAATTTTAGAGCCGTGTCTAACAGTTTGAATGCAGTAACGAGTTTCATTTGGAATAAATGAGCAGATGAATAATGTCCCGATATAATGACCCCTGTCAGAAATGTTTGGTTCCTACAGTTATTTCACATGAAGCACTTATTGAACATCGGAACATTTTAATGTACGAACACCTCTACCATAGAAATCTGTTAGAAACGCAAAAACAAGTTTCGCAGACGATTGTTTGCCCAGGAGAGTGGGGATTCACCTTGGCAAGGTTTCCCATATCATTATACATCAGGTCGTTTGTGGGGGGAGTTTCGTTTCGCTTCGCAAAACGCCATCGGTTGAAAACAAATCCGGCTGTTTTTACACCTTCCTTCCGTGATTTTTCTACTAGGGCGTATAACAGAATACGAGATGAAAAAATATATTTGAAAAAAACTATAAACGGATGATGTACCCAAGGGACGAAATACAAATGACAACCCTCTGGAGTTTTGAGCCAATTTATTTCCCGTGAACACTCGTGAGAAAATGGGCTGTCATTTACTGATGGATTTTTTACATCAGCCAGACCAAATACAGCGGAACCGTTTTACATTTTCCAAGATTTACCACGAGCTGATTGTAAATTCTTTAGAATCCAAATTTCGAACTATGCTTTTTATATCTTCCTTTCTTTTGGTGGCGAAATTCAATTTCCGGTCGTTTTTCCGCAATTCCCTTGTGAAAGTAAACCAACCTTTTTTCTACAACACTCAGGAAGTTGTTCAAATAAAATCCACAACAAAAAATATATCTGGTCCAATTTATTTCAAAGAATCGTGAGAAAACAAGTCAGGGACGATTAAATTCTTAAAAACCCTGCAGCCATACCAGAAACATAAGAATTCTCTTCTTTTTATCGGTCAATTGGAAGAGTTGTTCAATATTTTTTTAATCTTAGTCGATACAAATAATCATAATATAATATGATGATATGATACTTTATACAATTTTTATTTAGAAATTCATGTCTTGTGAGACAATCGGAACCACCTAGAATCTTTGACTGTTTTCGGTTTTTCTGAAGTTATGTACGAAAAACAGACATAAAAAAAGCACTATCTTACACATATCCTCATTTATCCTGAAAATAAATAATTTTTTGTTTAGAATTGTTCAACTACAGAAAGACGGATATTGTACGATCCGTATATACATCAACAATGTTATGTCAAACATAAACAATGTTAGTTTAAGAAAATGATTTCAATTTGTTACAATGATTCTATTCTCCAAAACGACAATTTTTGTTTAAAACATTGAACATAAAATCTCAGATAACTTTCAATTAATTAAAGTGTTTAGTTGAGATAAAAAAGTCAATGTCACGAGCGGGATTCGAACCCACGACCTTCGGCTAGATACGCCGCTACTCTACCACTTAAGCTATGTGATTTCGATCCACTCGGACACTAACTTCCCATCTCAACCCCACCTTTCGAATTTTCCCTCCTTTTTGCCATTTTTTCAATTGGTCAAGCGGACCAGAAAAACTAGTAAATCTCAGATAACGTTGTTTTTAATTGCATGTAAGAAAACTGTTTGAACCTTTGAAAAATATTTTCTGTGGGATAAAATAATAACAAAATTCGTTTCATTTGTGAGGGTGAATTGCAATTTTTAAGTAGTGAAAGTGTCAATTTTATGGGCCTATTGTTGGAAAATTAAGCCCAAAAAAAACATAGTTTCCTTGGAAATTATCCAACCAAAAATATCAAGAGATACGAGAATATTTTGGCCCATTTTATTCGTGGGAAAGCCTAAAACAATGCTTATCAAGGTTAATAAAAAGTTTTACATGTTTGCGCTGTTATAAAAATAATAAAACCAACTATTTATGTTTAATTAAAAAGAGGAGCAATTTACAAATAATGGTAATAAAGAGTAAACCGTAAAAGACCAATTGGTTGCCTACGGAGTTCACAAATGCTCAAAAATTAAAACTTTCTACAAACGATTATTCAGAAATCGTGAGATGCGGTCTGGTGTGATGTAGGTTTCACAAAAACATTTTCTTTATCTTGCCAACGTTTCGATCTTTAAATTCACTAATTTCGTGGTCCGCTTGACCAATTAATACATTACAATTAATTAAAGTATTTTAGTTGAGAGAAAAAAGTCAATGGCACGAGCGGGATTCGAACCCACGATCTTCGGCTATATACGCCGCTGCTCTACCACTTGAGCTATCGTGACCTCTATCCACTCGGACACTAACTTCCCATCTCAACCCCACCTTTTGAATTTTCCCTTCTTTTTAGCCATTTTTCAAAATTTTATCTCCACTAAAAAACCTTAATTAATTGTAATGTATTAATTGGTCAAGCGGACCACGAAATTAGTGAATTTAATGATTTAAAATGAAGTATACTTCACTAAAGCTCTCCGTGGCCATTTCATTTGTCGTCGAGAATCCAATCCGATTACACGACATTTGAAAAAGGAGAAAAAATTCAAAAGGTGGGGTTGAGATGGGAAGTTAGTGTCCGAGTGGATCGAGGCTCGATAGCTCAAGTGGTAGAGCAGAGGCGTATCTAGCCGAAGATCGTGGGTTCAAATCCCACTCGTGCCATTGACTTTTTTAGCTCAACTAAAAACCCTAATTAATTGTTTCGATCTTTATTGAGATCATCTTCAGGCCCCAGGATTTACAAACATTGTTTAAATTGAACAAAAACATGTACGATATGGCAGGAAATCCCAGGCCCTGAAGATGATCTCAATAAAGATCGAAACGTTGGCAAGATAAAGAAAATGTTTTTCTGAAACCTACGTCACACCAGACCGCATCTCACGATTTCTGACTAATCATCGAAAAACGGTCACTAATCACCACACTTTTGTACAAATATTAGCTCATTTTTTCGTCTGATTTCTGGTCAGAAAAACCATTCAGCGTTGATTAAATTTTTTAAAATTTTTACCATTAAAAAATTATTGGACTTCTATTATTTTTTTATAGTCAATTGGAGAGTGGCATAAGTCTCAGATACATTCTCGATTTTTCGAAACAATCTTATTAACAACTAGCACAACCCAAAATAACCGTTAGAAATTAACGAATAATTATATAAAAGAAAATACTATTATTTTGTCTGGTTCTTTTTCAGAAGACAAGTCAAGGACGATTAAATTGTTCTAAAATTGTTCACCAATGATTAAATAATAAAACGATCAACATTGTAAAGGTTAATTGAAAGGCGGTAAAGTGCGGCTTCGACATATTTTATTTACGGTGAAATCAAACTACCTTGTTAAAAACAGATAAAATCAAAGAAAAACCAAAGTTTCTTAAGAGATTTATGTGACCTAAAACAATTAGTTTCCTACTGCTAATGTTTTAGTTTGTAGGTTTAAATTTTAAGTTAATAATTGAAAAAAAGTTGAAAATTGGTTGAACGTGAAAAGTTTTCGCGTATATAGATGTTCAATAAAAATAATTTAAAAGTGGTCTGATCATTTTGTTATCAAATAAGCTTAAGTAAGCTGAATCAATGTGGCCAAGTTAACGGTCATTGTTGATAAAAACAGGTGGAAATATTTAAATACCAATGCGAAAAGACTCGACCTTTTAGAATTTCGGACGGTTTTAGTGCGGAGAATACATGTGAGAACAAAGGTCAGGGATGTCGTTGACCGACCCTGTGTTTCTGCGGGAGAAAGAACATAACGGAGCAATATTTGCACCTTTATAAGTCTTCCACTTATCCATTGAAGGATGTTCGTAAAACAGCCTTCAATTTCCTTGGTAATGTGGCAAGATAACTCGTGCAGATAGATGGCATATTTCAAAGTTACAAAGCTTGTAAGGGTCAAATAACAGTAGAATTGTTGAGATTATACACAACAGAATAGAAGGCAAGAAAGAATCGACTGACTTATCCCATAGAATTAACATTCAACCACATTTTAAGCCAGATGTTGGAGGGTGGTGAAATCTTATTTACGGGAAATTTGCCATAATTTCCTCGAGGACGGGAACTGCTTTGGTTCAGATGCCAGATAAACAGGATTACAAATAGCTGAAAATTCTGCACAAAGATCGTTTCCTCCACCTTCCATATAAGAAAAACAAAAGAATACTTTATCCTGCTATGCGTTTCCTACTGAGCTTGCTTATAAAAAAACCGCTTTGAATAGACGTTTCCATTTTTGCTGTGTATACAGAAAGATAGATAATATTTAAGTTTTATGGACTTACAAGGGTAAGCCTTTATTTTCAAAGTTTCGAAGTCACGTGAATCGAGTTCAGTCAATTGGTATTAACGGTCACGATATCTCATGATTTATTATCGACGTCCTTGTGTGAATTCCGCATCGCAAGCTATAATACACAGATGCGAAAAAGTGTCCACCTTTAAAAGTTTTAATTATTTCATAGACAATCCTCCATTTATTATTTTACAACAAAATTTGGCCGTTTTAAAAGATTAGAAGTAAATAAAACACAGCGAAAATTTCTCACTTGTATATACAATTTGATTTTGTAGTCTATTCTATTGTTAGTTTTTCTGTAAAGTTTCTTTTTAACGTTCCGGTCGTTTGATTTTTTAAGTTGTATCATTTTTAAGTTTCAAATTTGTTTGAGTGATTGTTTTAAGTGATACAGATTTGGCTCCAAGCATTGTTGGAAGATGTAAATTCGATGTGGCCAGGGTACTTAGCATACCCATACAAGTGTCCGAAGGGTCTTCCATCGCTACCAAGATCCTGGAGGTTATTCAAGAAGATCAGACCGCCATCCTGTCAAATTTTAGAAAGATGATTATTTTATTGTTTCGAATGTACTCTATTATCGAGATTCTACAATTGTTGAGACCGGGCAATGACTGCAACAAATTAGAAATGTTGATGTTAGATTACGAATTGAAAGCTGGATTACGTGCGAGAAAGCATGCCACTGGTGACTAGATTGTGACAATGGACAGCTCGGTTAAGTTTCCTAAGAAATCACATCAATTGGTCTGAGTGAGATTGGACTAAAATCATGTTTTCTGTTGAGTCAAGGTTTTGTTTGAGGTCTTTTAATGGTGAGGGAGGTTTTGGAGAAGAAAAAGAGAGAGATATACTCCACGATATTTTCAATCAGGAGAAGCAATGGAGGCGGTGGTGTTATGGTTTCAATTATATTAATTACGCCATATAAATTTATTTATTTAATAAAATACACCCAATCTTTGGTTTTGTTTGTCATCTTTCGAAAAATTTCATTTCCCAAAACAGTATGCAGATTTCTTCTTTATGCTTGACCAAAGTTTGACTTTTTCCAAGAATTACAAATTAATTAATTTGTACCGAGTTTTTAGGATTTTCGAGTTTTCAAGCACCGAAATTAATGGTGACCATTTCAATTTCATCTCGGTTTAATTTCTCGCCGAACTGCTCTTGGGCCTTGATAGCTTTACGAAAACGTTGCCTTGAGAGATTTGCAAAGGTAGACTAAACATTGCCGATAAAGCTTATATCAACATGCAATTTTTTCTCTCTCAGAGGTTCAAAAAGCTTCATTTGATCACTGAAAATCTAAAAAATTGAAAGGGATTCTTAAAAAAAAGTACTACATTAAACTCTATTTTTTTTATTACATTTGTAGTTAAAGTAGATAGATGTTCATATTGATAATTTACTACAGTTTACGTCTTATTCTAAAAAACTTCTTTTCCAATGGCAGGCAATTCAGGAGCAAATATTTTTTTATATAATAATTTTCTCCTAACTATAAGATAAAAACACAATAGTAATAAAAACGATTTTTTTTACTACATTCCATGTACAATTATTTTAATTGATTTAATCATTTTATTGATGTAGAGATATGAAGCTGACCATATATGATCAGTAATGATGAACTTATAAATAAAGAGTCAAGTCATTTAACCAATTTCCATCAAAATTGTATTTGTTTGCTATGATAATCTTTCTCTTATAAGCTTCATATTTTATGATATATGTATTTATTACACGATTAAGCAGCTTGCGAGGGATTAATTCGATAACTAAAACATTAATCTCATCTCATGGTTCACTTGTCGACCTTGATATGTACATCGTCTTCAGCACATAATGAACTAAACTTACAACCGATCATGAAATGTATGACTGCTACAAAACAGTGTACAAATGTTAAAATTGCTAATTGCTTTTAATAAGAAAAAATTACTTATTACTTATTTGTAAAATTGATTTTCATTAAATTCACTAGTTTTCGTGTTCCGCTTGACCAATTAATATCATTCAATTAATTAAGGTTTTTAGTTGAGATAAAAAAGCCAGTGTCACGAGTGGGATTCGTACCCACGATACTCGGCTAAATACACCGCTGCTCTAACCACTTGAGCTATCATGACTTCGATCCACTCGAACACTAACTTCCTTTATCTCAACTAAAAACCTTAATTGATTGATTGATTTTCATGTTTGAATAATTATTGTTTGATTATCTATAGCGTGAACCGTTACCAAACGTCAATACTCCTTATCTTAGTCAAATTGGGCGAAAAAAGTATTCTCCAAAGCCGGATTTTCAATTGTATTGGAGATATTTCACTTTTCAAGTTACTTCAATCTTTCACAACTTTATGCTAAACTTCCCCTGTACCTCAAGTTCAGCCTATTTGATTATACCAATGGAAAGATCATGGTAAACCCTACGCGATTTTTTATTTTTTATTTAAGCCTTAATCATATTAAATATAAAATTATTTAGAAGATTAAATTTTATGTAAGGGTTTACATTCTATCTAAATCCATTATATTTAGTAGTCTGATTGACCAAATTACTTCTTTCAATTAATTAATCTTTTTACGTAAGGTCTTGCCTGAAATGAAAAAGCTAGTGTCACGAGCGGGATTCGAACCCACGTCTTTCGGCTCAATACACCGCTGCTATAACCACTTGAGCTATCGTGAGTTCGATCCACTCGGACACCAACTCCCCATCTCAACGTACAACCTTTCGAATTTTCCCTCCTTTTTGCCATTTTTCAAATGTCGTGTAATCAGGGTTCGATTATCGGCGATATATGAAGTGCTGTTAGTTAAGATATACTTCGTTTTACTTATTAAATCTATTATATTTAGTGGTCCGATTGACCAAATTACTTCTTTCAATTAATTAATTTTTTTACGTAAGGTCTTGGTTGAAATAAAAAAGCTATGCCACGCGCGGGATTCGAACCCACGACCGTATAAGTTCTATCTAAAGTTTAAGTTAGATTTTCTTGACTCTGTAAATACTGACATACATAACGCTTACAGAAACATTACCCCTACTAGTGAGCTATAAAAAGACGTACTTAATTTTTCAAAGGTCAGTTATCACCAAAGTAAACTTAAAATGTAATTGGAAAAAAATTGGTTTTGCCAGTAAGATTTTGAAACTTCTATTGAAGAATAATGAAAGAAATATCAAGTAAACGTCAAATAAATGATTCAGGATTTATCCGTTTCAATAAGCTCATTGTTAATAATTAAATTTATCTGGTTATTACTTTGTGCTATTTATTCATAGTCCTTCTTTCTCTGTAAAATTTTCATTAAAGCTCCAGCAATATGTCATCTGTAAACCTTAGGTATTGAAATTGTCTTCTTCTACTGGTATTTCTAGGGTCTTTTCCTAATTCTCCAAATCCAACTTGAACGGATTTTCAAGAACATTGTTAAATATATTTGAAGACAAGGGGTCACCTTGTCTAACTTAAAAATTGTTTTCTTCCTTTCTGCCTACATACAGCCGTGTCAAAACTCACGGATGGACAAAACCACCACCCTTAAATTTTAATGTATTTAGGCTTTGTTATATTCCAAAAATAGAGTTGGTTGTAAAAATAAGACATTTAAAAAAAACAATTAATTAAGGTTTTTAGTTGAGATAAAAAAGTCAATGGCGGGATTCGAACCCACGATCTTCGGCTTGATACGCCGCTGCTCTACCACTTGAGCTATCGTGACCTCGACCCACTCGGACACCAACTTCCCATCTCAACCGCACCTTTTGAATTTTCCCTCCTTTTTGCCATTTTTCAATCGAATCCCGCTCGTGCCATTGACTTTTTTATCTCAACTAAAAACCTTAATTAAAATATATTAATTGGTCAAGGACCACGAAATTAGTGAATTTAAAAAAACGTTTAATTTATAATTCTAAATAAAAATGGAGTAAAGAACAAAAAAACAGAAAATTTAAAAACAAATGAAAATGTCTAAAAAAAAGTTTTTGTCTCCTTTAATACAGGGTATTTCTGATAAAATTCTGAGGAATTCTTTCCCATTCATCTATAATAGCCGTTTCCAGCTCTTCAAGGGTGAGGAGGACCTGGGTTTCGCCGTCGTACTTGTCGCTTAAGTCGGTCCGAAATGTGTTTGGGTTCATGTCTGGACTTCGAGCTGGCCTGGGCCACACAATACATACTCTTATGGGGCCAGGCATTATCCAGCATTAGGAAGAACCTCTTACAGATGTGGGGCTATATGGCAGTTGATTATGTCTTGTAAGCACTCTGTGAAGTTAGAGGTCTTCCTCGCTTTCGCTGCGGGCGTACAGCATGGTGCTTACTTTTCTCCTGAGCGACTGCAACTCTCACCTGTCTGTGAATAGAACTCGTCCCCAATCTTCCAATGTCCAATCCACATGTTCCTGTGCAAATTGAAACCTGGGCATTTTCTGAGCTATGGTAAGAAGTCCACAAACCGGGTGTCGGGCCCTAAAGTTCGTTGATTCTTCTTACAGTCCTGGAGGAATCCGAAACATTTCGGACGTGTCTTATCAGATTCCTTACCGCATTTCCCATAATTTTCCCCCGGCTTCGTGAAGCATGATAACGGATGAATCTATCGTCTGTTCATCTTGGCAGACTCTGTCCTGATCTTCTAGTGTGAAGCCCTGTATCTTTAAAGCTCCGAAAAACCCTTCTTACAGTAGAGTGATTTACACATTTACTGGTGATTTTCCGCTGGCTGTATCCTTCCTCTAATAATATTATGACCCTGATACTGACATACTCACTCAAATGCCTGATTGAAGCCATTGAAAAAGTTTTAAAAATAAGATTAATATCAAATGAAATCAACGAGGGAAAAACATTAACTGAATAAGAGTTTTACATGCAGCAGATTGGAATGGCATAAAGCAACTTTTTGTGCAAATGAGATTAATCAGTACAAAATTAAACAAAGGAAGCAAGCAAAGCATTTTTTTTTTTTCGGCTGGCTAACTGCTTCGGTCATTGTCGGCACCACGCGTATATCTTTCTCACATTTTGAAAAATCTGCACTTTTTACTGATAACTTCATTCTAAACGGCAACTCATCGGACCTTACGGTTTTTGTTGCGTTTCTCTTTGTATCCCTCCACATGTGGTAAATTGAAGTATTTGACCATTTACATACACACACATTCATAATACACATTTATACTAATTAACCTAGTTTCCTAATATTACAGCTAAAGTGGAGGTCGGTAAGAAGGTTCCAATCCTGCCGACCTCCTTCCATTCTAGCGAATAAATACATTCAAACGGTATGTACAAATTCCTCTCATCCATAAAACCAATCCTAAGGTTTTTTGACGGGCCTGTAAAGTACTCGATATTCCTCGACAGCCACGCCCATTCACACACAACCTCTCACGCTAATAAATACGATCATACAAGAAAGGAAGCAGCATCTCGGTAGTATTACTACAACCAAGACGCTGTCGACCCTTCCCACAATCATACTACCAATGTATTATCACTAACCTAAATCGGTGGGCCAGTGAGTTACTCAATATTCAGTCACAGCTGCACCATTCTAAACCACTCACGCTGATAAATACGTTCGTACAATGCAATGGGGGGTGAACCACATGTGGGGGTTATATGTGGCTGTAATGATTTTAAATATGTCATAAGTCGATCTTTATCGTCGCTGTTATGCGTTAGAATTTTTGAGATATCCGAAGGTAGGTCGCACCGCTTTCTGTGTCGTGCCAGCTGTTCGCATTCTTCTAGGATGTGCTTCACTGTCACAACTGCACCACACAGAGGACATACCCTGGGTCTCTTTCTAATTAAAAAGTGGCCATGCGTCAGCCGCGTGTGGCCTATCCTCAATCGTGTGAGGATAATCCTGTCTCTCTTTTCCATTTTTTTCGGGACCCAGGGTTTTCGGTTTCACTACTTTCAAATTTTCGGTCATATTGTCCCAGCGGATTTGCCATTCACTCCAACTTAACGTTTTCATTGTGGTTTTGGTGTCTGCTGGGCTGATCGGAAAATCCTGCGGCATTTTAAGCATTATTATTATTATTTTACCACGATAGCCCTTAATTACCTGCAACTTTTGCTGGAAGATGGTGAATTTAATTTTAAACTAAATAAATTGAGTGGTGCGTTAAATTTTTCCATCAGTTTATTTTGTGGCATTTTGCAGTAGCTGGCCACCTAGACTTGACAGAGCACATTACATATTATCAAACGCCATTGTTGTACACCTTATAATTACTCAATATCACTTTTTCCCTCTTCATAATTAACCAAGTTTTATCAAAAAATATTCCACGCTTCCATGTTATTTGAGCCGGTGAGGGAGTGCGGCCTGTTTGTTTGCGATGTTCCAACATGCCACGAGATAAAAAGAGGAACAAAGCCGAAGCGAAACGGCCATTGTACGCTCGGTGGCAAGGACGACCAAGGACAGACGTCCGGAAATCAAACGTCTGCTTATCCCACGCGGATCGCCCACGTCGTTTCTCCGCTGAATTTCCTTTCTAGCAAGAACGAAACTAAATTTTTTTATATCTTTTTCGTCGTTTTCTATATAAAAGCAATGCTGCATTTAAACTTAATGGACGAAGGGGCTCGGAATATTTTGGGCGCCCGTCCTTCGTGATTTCTCGCCTCATGTATTATTGATCGCAGACTTATGAAAGTCGTATCTTCTCTTATATAAGAGCTTGGAGAGATCCGTCATTCAACCGAAACAAAAGTAATTCCGAGATGAATAAATGTGCTTTATGTTGAATTCGGCAAAATTATGCACCTAAACGTTCTGAAACTAATGTTGCTTTTGGTTAACGAAACAACATGTCAATTTACTTACGCCAGAATACAATAGCACAAATAGCAATAGTACAAAACACATTCTATCTCGTCAACCTAAAATTTTAATAAATCGTTTCGTTGAATTTATTAAAGGTAACTAAGGTTTCTATTAAATATTTATTTTGAATACTGGTTTATTACCACCTTATTTATTATAAAATACAGTACTACTTTTCGACGCTCGATTGATGACACCCTTTTCAATTGTTTCGTTGAAGATTAAATGTTTCTGTCATCTTGTATTCACCTTATTTTTGGTCCTTTACAGTTCGTGGTCGGATTGACCAGTTAACATTTTTCAATTAATTAACATTTATGAAAGGTTTGGTCGAGATAAAAAAGTCAGTGTCACGGGCGGGATTCGAACCCACGACCCTCGGCTAAATACGCAGCTACTCTACCTCTTGAGCTATCGTGACTTCGATTCACTCGGACATTAACCATCCCTAACCATCCCTAACCATCCCATCTCGACCTCACCTCTCCAATTTTCCCTCCTTTTTGCCATTTTTCCTCCTTTTAGCCGAAGATCGTGAGTTCGAATCCCGCTCGTGACACTGACTTTTTTTTCTCGACCAATACCTTTCATAAATATTAATTAATTGTAAAATGTGAATTGGCCAATCGGACCACGAACTCTAATGGATTTAATAATTAAACAGAAGTATACCTTCACGAAAACTCTCCGTGGCCATTTCATTTGTCGCCGAGAATTAAATAGATTATACGGCATTTGAAAAATGGCAAAAACGACAGTGCCACGAGCGGGATTCGAACCCACGACCTTCGGCTAGATACACCGCTTTTCTACCACTTGAGCTATCGTGACTTCGATTCACTCGGACATTAACCATCCCTAACCATCCCCAACCATCCCATCTCAACCTCAACTCTCCAATTTTCCCTCCTTTTTGCCATTTTTCCTCCTTTTAGCCGAAGATCGTGAGTTCGAATCCCGCTGTTGACACTGACTTTTTTTTCTCGACCAATACCTTTCATAAATATTAATTAATTGTAAAATGATAATTGGTCAATCGGACCACGAACTCTAATGGATTTAATAATTAATCTGAAGTATACCTTCACGAAAACTCTCCGTGGCCATTTCATTTGTCGCCGAGAATTAAATAGATTATACGGCATTTGAAAAATGGCAAAAACGTCAGTGCCACGAGCGGGATTCGAACCCACGACCTTCGGCTAGATACACCGCTTTTCTACCACTTGAGCTATCGTGACTTCGATCCCCTCGGGCTCTAACCTCCCATCTCAAACCTATCTTTTGAATTTTCCCTCCTTTTCACCATTTTTTTATCTCAACTAAAAACCTTAATTAATTGAAAGATATTAATTGATCAAACGGACCACGAAAACTAGTGAATTTAAGAAGTTAAAATGAAGTATATCATAATTAAACCTCTGCATTGCCATTTCATTTGTCGCCGAGAATCAAATAGATCACACGACATTTGAAAAATGGCAAAAAGGAGAGTAAATTCAAAAAGGTTGGGTTGTGATGGTAGGTTTGTGTCCGAGCGGATCGAAGTCACGAAAGCTCAAGCAGTAGAGTAGCGGCATATTTAGCCGAAGATCGTGGGTTCGAATCCCGCACACTGACTTTCTTATTTTTCGTGTTCATTTCGTATCAATTCGTTCCCCAATATCTCAATCCGACACGTGCTCGATCCTCTTTTTCCCCGACGTCCTGCCTCCGCATTTCCTTTTTTCCTTTTGCGGGGGGCTTTTTAGAATTTTTTACCGCAAGGTGGTGGCTACATGTCCGTCGGGATTGCCTCGAGCTAGGAGAATATATATATTTCGAAACTAGTAGTTTATTTTGTAATAAATGACCTGCTAATAAACCATTATTCAAAATAAATATTTAAAATTTTAACACATCTCCACTACATGGCACGAATCTCTATAAGACAAAACCTATCTATTAGTATTGTATACTTGTTCACAAAAACATTATTTTAAAATATTATTTTCGTTCGCTTGTCTTTCATTTTTCAGTAACCATTTTTGTTAGTCGACTAGATCAAACTTTCAATTTGAAGAACTAAAAGATATAGAAGGAAAATAATAAAAGGATTGGAAATAAGGAATAAAGAAGGATAGAAGAACATCAATGTTGATATACGACAGACAAAGGAGGATTAAATACTGTATTTGAACATTAACTAGCATTATTCCTCAGAAATATTCGAAATTAGCCTTNCTCACTCAATCAAGTTGAATTAAATTTTAAGGCAATTAGTACATCGAAAAATATTGAACTTGGGTCCGGGGGTTTTGTCCTATAGGCCTCAGGAGCCAGAAAAAAAATTTAGGCGTAAAAATGACCAAAAATTGCGTTCACAAAGCTGCCACTGCTTGACATCACTCAATCAATAGAAATTTTAAGAGATGTTGGTATTGTCAAAATTTTAGACATGAGCCCTGAATTTCGTCCTATGAGCTCCAGGAGTCAAAAAAAATTAAAGTGTAAAAATGACCGAAAATTGCGTTCACAAAACTGCCACTGGTCACACCTCACTCAATCAAGTTGAATTAAATTTTAAGGCAATTAGTACATCGAAAAATATTGAACTTGGGTCCGGGGGTTTTGTCCTATAGGCCTCAGGAGCCAGAAAAAAAATTTAGGCGTAAAAATGACCAATAATTTCGTCCACAAAACTGCCACTGACCACACCTCACTCTATCATGTTGAATTAAATTTTAAGGCAATCAGTATATCGAAAAATATTAGACACGAGTCTTAGGGTTTCATTCTACTGGCACCAAAAGCCAACAAAAAATAGGTGTAGAAATGATCGAGCTGTGAGTAGTGGAAGCTGTGTGAACGCAATTTTTGCTCATTTTTCACATAATTTTTTTTACTGATCCTATGGCCCAAGGACAAAACCGTCACACGTGTCTAATATTTTTCGACTTCGTATGATTAAAAGTAGTTTCATTGAAAACGGTGACCCCTTGACCTTATTTTGGCCTTGACCTCTCCTTATCATCGTCAACCTTTAATCATGTGTATATATGATTGATAATATAACCTTAATATATGCTGATACGTTAGTGATTTAAGCAGATGATTCTATATTTTATAACAACTTTTGCAAAGTTTGCTTGCGTCAAATCCAAGCGATATGGATGAATAGGGTTTTTTTCTTAGTATTGATTAACTTTGGCTGATCAAAGAGGTATTTTAAAATTTCATCATCTATAGTCAGAAAGACTCAGTTGCTCTAAAACTAAAAAACTCCCTAACCATCCTTTAAAAGGATTAGAAGGCAAAGCTAATGCATTACTAAATCATCGTAAATTTCAAGTCTTGGCTATAACTATTAACACTAGTCAGGGTGTTAACTGGGGTGAGGCGAAATGGCGAGAAATTTTTCAATTTCTGCATATTTTGCCGTTGTCAAATTTGACCGACGTGGAGGACGTTGACTTGTCTCATCACTACTACTCTGTCTGATTAATGCAACTTATGTTGAGTGTTGTTGTCTATTGACTGTAAAGACTATCGATTGACTATAAAGCTCAGAGTACTGTCAATTTGAGCCATTATTTAAGTCCAAATCTGGACTCCCTACCCAACTCGGGTCTTCTGAACGAGGCTAGAGGGAGAGACAGCACACAGACATCCAATGACGGTGTCGAAATGAGTCGAATATTGCGAGAATAATGGTATAGGAATAAAAAGAACGATTTTATTTCTTATCAACTTATAAATAAATTAATAACAATGTGAAAAATCCCTCTCTGTAAATTTTTATAATAAATAATTTAAGAAATCAAATAATATCTAAAAATATCCACATTTGAAAGTTACGTAAAGGTGAATTGAAAGAAATAGATTCCAGTTTGATTTTCCTTATTTTTTTTTATTTTTTTTTTACGAGAGTTCGCAACAGCAGAGGGGGTTCACAGAAACCCTCAGGGTGTCGGTGTTTTTGAAAAAAAAAAACCATTTGTAAGTTTGTCGGGTTCGATTGCAGGGCCGCTGGATTCGAACCCGAGACCTTTACCTTACAGTGATGAGCGCCGTGTCAACGCCTAAAGCTGCGGCCACCGACGCCCCCCTTTTTTTCCTTCATATCCGATAAATCATCGGACAACCTTATATTAATACAATTTAATGTAATACACCGTAATTGCTTTGTTAAATTAAATTGGTGCAGATTGGGCAAAATCTGAGATATTGACTTCATCCACTTTATCCAGTGTATATTAAAGGGTGAAAAAAAGAAGAGAAAATTAAGGTAAAAAATAAAATACGCCTTTCCCGAGTAAATCTGGCATTAAAAAATAACCACAAGGTTACCTATATTGGGATAATGACTGTTCAGGTCAGAAATGCAATTACCCGACAGAGTGAGAGGGTGAATAATGGGAATGCTGGAACAAGTGGGTGGACAGTGATCTCACTCGTCTTTATCAATAAATTGAATATTTATAATCTACATTACCTGCAATAATTCCCACTCACACATGCATCAATTTTATTTATTGACGTACATGCTATCGCCGGCAATTCCTCTTGTACCACTCCCAGGTCGCGGAAAATTACCATTTTGCCCTTACGACCGGCTGATTTAATTACAAGTAGTAAAAGTTGAACTATTTTTTTATTGTTTTTAAATTTTATCCAAGAAATATATGATAAAATTATTTCCGAGAAAAAACTTCATTTTTTCAACATTCACATCAACTGTGTATTGGATTTTATACCTTATCCTATGTATCTCTCCCACATAACATACACGCTCTTCTTTGTCTTTATATATTATTTTTACATTTTTCATTCTATGCTACTTCATTTTTCCATTTCTCTGCTACCTCACTTTCTTCTTTTCCTCTATGCTTTATCTGTCTGCCTTCTNCTCACACACACACACACACACACACACACACACACACTCACTATTCTTCCTTTTAATATTTTACCACAACTCAATATTTCTAAATCTTTTTCGTTCTCTCTCTCTTTTTTCCTTTCCTTATTATTTCTCTCTCTCTCCCTCTGTCTCTCTTCTCTTGCAACTTTCTCCCTCACTCATTAAGGACTATTTCTCAATCTTTTTCGCTCTCTCTCTCTCTGACTTTGTCTATCTACCTATTTATATATTTTTCGTTCTATACTATCCCCTTCCTCCATATCTCTACTCCCTCCTTTTTTCTCCATCTTTCTGTCTCTCTGTCTCTTCCTCCTTTTATTTTTTCTTTCTCTCTCGCCAACTCTGTTCGCCACAGTTTATCGCGCAGGAAAACAATTCTTACGACTTACCAACAGTGACTATTAGTACACATGCGAAATAAAGTTGAAGTCCCCTACCAAGAAGTGCAAAAGCAATCAGTATTGTTCTGAACATACATAAATAGAATTTAATGAAAAACACATAGGCGCAAACATGCGCATATTTTTTTCTTGAAAAATTGGTCATAATTTTTGACAGATAATCGTTGATGAATTGTTGGAAAGCATGGTGACTGCAGCAGAATGCCGGTCAAAAATTTGGATGTAAAGTTTATAAGATGACGTATGAACGAGGAAGCTCGAGATTCTACGGCTTTTATGTACGAACGGGAGTGTAACTTAAGGAGAAAAAACGCCCTGATAATAAATAAGAGATGAAAGGAGAGAAAAAATGGTAATTTATGAATGCGGAAAGAGAATATGTTGGGCAGGTGTGGCAGCCGAAGAGAGCCGAGGGGCGACGAGGACGTAAGGTCAAGGGCCTGACATGGACCCCAAGGACAAACAATCAACCAATCAACTCGGGAACGTGAACCCGACTTCTGGCATCTCCATCTCAAACCCTGAAATCATAAAATCTTCGGCACCCTGCATCGTTAAAACACTGGGCCGAAGCGATTTAATTCGAAGGGCAGGCAGGGGATAGCGATGGGGATAAAAATCTCTCGTCCCCCCATCACTGAAGGGGAGGCACATCAACGTCGACCAAAACTTTGGTGTTTTTGTTGTAAACATGTCAAATACTAAAAATTTTCACTATTTCATCATAACAACTTCGTTCAAAAGCCGATAATTACAGCATATATTTGATTTTATTACATACTGTAAATACGTACCACAAAAAACAAATGAAAATAACACTAGTAGTTATTTTCAATGAAGAACAAACTACCGTATTATACTGGTCTAAAAATAACCTTCGTGATTCAATTGATTTATTATAAAAAGCTTTTAATTGTTAGATGCATTGACCACTTTTTTTAGTATGATCTTAATCAAATAGCAAATTCAATTAATATCTACTAAGGTTTCGACCTATTTTAAGGCCATCATCAGGGCAAAATAATGGTAAATATGCCTGCAAACAGTCTAAAAGGAAAAATCTTATTTGCCTCGTGTCAAGCGTCTTTGGCAAGCTCACGCAGGATTTTCTTCCTGCTAGATTAGCATTTTCCTTTTTAAGAGGATAAAAGAAACATTGAGAAGCAAAAAGTTAAATACATTTTGGCCGATTTTTTCCCTAACTTACATACCAAGTCCAGCAACAGTTTCCTGCCTAAAAAGTTGGTTTTTATAATACGAATAATCTGGATCACGGTATGGTCTTGTTACTGCCAAGCTTTCGACCTATTTTCAGTCATCACCAGGGCAATATAATCTTAAATAGGCCTAAAATAATTAAGTTTATAATTGACGATTTCAAATTTCTTTGACGAACGACCGATGCGTCCTTGGCAACTTCGACACTGAAACGTTTTTCAAAAAAAGTTTAAATCTCCGATTAAAAAACTAAATATGACAATTTGTAGACATCACTAAACTGTATTGCCCTGATGATGGCCTTAAAATAGGCCGAAAACTATTAGATGTCAACTAAATTTGCTTTTTCATCATTTATCATGCAGATTTTTTTTTTACAGTGGCATCCGACAGCTTGGTCATTTCAGCCCCGAAGCACTAGCAACAATATCGCTGCACCCTCAATAAATACATTCAAACCTATTTACATTGATCGCACTCATATGTTTGGTAGATGGAGTACTCCATATTCCTCCATCTACCTATTCCCTATAATAGACTACTCTAATTTGGGGTCGATAGGGTACTTTAAAAGTTTTCCGCCGTAGACCCAAGTCACGCACGCAATATGAGGGGCGATGGAGATGTTACTTCACCATCAGCCCCTCTCCATTCACACCAATAAATACATTCACACCAACAAACATTGATCACACTAATACTGTTTGGTAGATGGAGTACTCGATATTCCTCCATCTACCTGTACTACAATAAACTAATTTAATTTGGGGTCGATGGGGTATTTTATAAAATTTCCCCCATCGGACCAAGTCATACACACAACCTGAGAAGCGTTGGAGAAGCTACTTGGCCATCAGCCCCTCCCCATTCACACCAATAAATACATTCACTCATACAAGACACAGAAATACAAAACACATAACTTAACTTCTATATACAATAAAAATTCCCAATTCCCGTGAAAAGCGGAATAGGGGACCCTGAAGCTCGCTGCTGTGTCTGAGAACCTCTTTAAATCTGGCGGCATGCCTACTCGCGCCCTGTAGGGATCCAAGGCACGACACGCTTCGACTATGTGGGACGCATCGAGCAATCTTTCTCTGCATAACGGACACCTGCGTGGGGATTGGCCCACCAGCAAGTGTCCACGTGTCAACCGAGTATGACCTATTCTTAATCTGATAAGAACTATTCCTTCTTTACAGCTCAGATCCTCGGGGGGGGGCATCTGCAGGTCGTGCACTTAACACGAAGGAGCCTCTAGGGTGACCCTTCCCACTGGCGCTGCCATTTACCCCTTATCATCTTTTTTACAGCTTTTGCCGCCGCGTCTGCGCTTCTTTACCCTCCAGGCCGACGTGTCCAGGGGCCCAGACAACAACCACCGTTTTTCCGAGGCGCTTCAATTCGGCACATCTTTCTAGCAAGACCACACCAGAGGGTTCACAGAGAATCCGTCACATAGAGGCCAAATTCATGTTATTTTGTTATTTTCATTTGATTTTTGTGGTATGTATTTACAGTATGTAATACAAGCAAATATATGCTGTAATAATCGGCTTTTGAACAAAGTTGTTATGATGAAAAAGTGAAGATTTTTAGTAATTGACTTGATTACAACAAAAACACCAAAGTTTTGTTCGACGTTGATCTGCCTGTTCTTTCAGTTAAATCGCTTCGGCCCAGTGTTTTAACGATGCAGGGTGCCGACGATTTCTTCGAACTGATCGACTGATTTTGGAATTTCAGGGTTTGAAGTTTATTTTTATTTTTTTAAGTATTTGGCAATGTTAAGACTGATTCGATCTTCCAAGAAATTTGAAATCGTCTAATTAAAAACTTAAATATATCAAAGAGAAGGCAAATCGTCGAACAAAACTTTGGTGTTTTTTGATTTATTACATACTATAAATGCGTACCACAAAAATCAAATGATATTAACACTGGTAGTTGATTTTCAATGAAGAACAAACGACCTTAATATACCGGTCTAAAAATAACCTTCGTAATTAAATTATCGATTGATTTATTATAAAAAGCTTTTAAGAGTTAGATATAGCGACCACGTTTTTACTCACGAATAATCTGCACAATGAATGATGAAAAAGCAAATTCAATTGATACCTCCCAAGCATTTGGTCTTTTAAGGTCATCATAAACGCAATACAATTTAATTACGTCTAAAAACTTAATTATGTCAATTTTTAGGTCTATTTAAAATTAGATTGCCCCGGTGATGATTTAAAATAAGTGGAAAGCTTGGCAGTAACAACTGAATTTGTTTGTCATCAAGACCAGTCCGTGATCCTAGTTATTCGTATTATGAAAACCAACTTTTTATGCAGGAAACTATTGCTGGACTTGGTATGTAAGTTAGGGACAATATCGACCAAAATGTATTCAACGTTTTGCTTCTCAATGTTTCTTTTATCCTCTTAAAAAGGAAAATGCTAATCTAGCAGGAAGAAAATCCTGCGTGAGCTTGCCAAAGACGCTTGACACGAGGCAAATATGATTTTTCATTTTAGACTGTAACAAATGAACTGGAAATGGAATGTATACATTCCAGTCCTATTTTAAAATAATATCGATGAAGTTTTATTGTCTTCTTTTCTTCGATATTGCTATCCTCTGTTCCTTTCTATCGATGAAAATGTGATTTTTGGTAGGCTCTATCTTGAAACTGTATTTTTAAAATGATCTAAAAGAAAAAAAAATAAGTTGTTTTCTTCCAAGCTCTCGGCTTTTTTAATATACAATTTGAATTTTTTTTAGGAATGAGTCAGTATTGACAGGTACTAATCGTTGAGACGTTCTTCAAAGAAATTTGGATTCGTCTATTAAAAACTTAATTATGTCAAATTGTAGACATATTTACGATTGTTTTGCACTGATGACGACCTCAAAATAAACCGAAAGCTTGGCAGTAACAACCGAATTTGTTTTTCATCCAGACCATACCGTGATCCAGATTATACGTATTATAAAAACCAACTTTTTAGACAGGAAATTGTTGCTGGACTTGGAATGTAATTAATAGAATGTAATGCAAACTGTGCCAAAATGTATTCAACTTTTTGCTTCCTAATGCTTCTTTTATCCCATTAAAAAGAAAAGTAACGGTGCTAATCAAGCAGGAAGAAAACACGCGTGAGCTTCCTAAAGCCGCTTGAGACGTGGCAAGTATGGTTTTTCCTATTAGAATGTAAATGGAATTGAAATATATTCATTCCAGTCCTATTTTAAAATAATATCGATAAGAAGTTCTTTCAATTAATGTAGGTTTTTATTTGAGGTAAAAAAGTCAGTGTCACGAGCGGGATTCGAACCCACGATCTTGGGCCAGATACGCCGCTGCTCTACCATTTGAGCTATCGTGACTTCGATCCTCTTAGGATTACCTCCCATCTCAACCCCAAATTTCGAATTTTCCCTTTTATTTACCTTTTTTTTAGCTCAACTAAAAACCTTAATTAATTAACCACGAAAACTAGTGAATTTAATAAGTTAAAATGAATTATATCTTCTCTATAGCTCTCCGTGGCCATGTCATATGTCGCCGAGAATCAAACAGATTAGACGACATTTGAAAAATGGCAAAAAAAGGAGGGAAAATTCAAAAGGTGGGGTTGAGATGGGAAGTTAAGTGTCCGAGTAGATCGAAGTCACGAAAGCTCAAGTGGTAGAGTAGCGGCGTATCTAGCCGAAGATCGTGGGTTCGAATCCCGCTTGACACTGACTTTTTATCGCAGCTAAAAACCTTAATTAGTTGAAAGATATTAATTGGTCAAGCGGACCACGAAAACTAGTGAATCGATAAGGTTTTTTTTTTTTTTTTGAAACGGTGAGTCGTCTATTCGTCTGGAAGGGCTTTTTAGCATACTTGGTCTAAGGGGGTTGATAATGAATTCTACTTTGGAAATTTATATGTAGATGGAAGAAATATTCTGGCCGGAAAATCCAATTCAAATTATTTCTTCAGGGAAAATATCCATGCAAATCATTTCGTTACAGAAATATCGATACTTTTGATCGATGATAGCGATTATAATGAGACTCATTATACACTAGCTTTAAAATATCAATTTACATTGTACATCGCATCCGTGATATTAATTTGTATAGACCCTAGTTAGGAGGAATACAATTAGACAATTTCTGCTTTATGGATTGGTTGAATATTAAAGGGTAGAAATGTAATAATAAAAAAAGACTAAAATCCCCCTCTAGTGACAAAGTTGGCTGCTGAAAAAAAAATTATTTCCTCCGTTAGTTTGCACATAAGCAGTCTTGAAGCATGGTACAGTTTCGATTCATTTTTTTCTCTTCTTTATATTCAACATGCAATAATAAAGAGTGACGATGGATAGAATTTTCAAGAAAGGAAATACGGAACGGTTCATGAAAAATACCTTGGCGCCTACCCTCTGTTATTAAAATTCCATAACGCAAAATCTTGCCATTCTTAACCATCAAAGTCTACAATGCGTATATATTTTTATTATAAGTTGATCGGATATTATCATATAACTTTTTTTGTTTTTAGAAATACGATTTTTATTTGCACAAGTACCAAGCTCCGTTGTGTTACGAGTAAATATTTCCTAAAACTACAAGGATTTTTTGATAAAGATCAAGTTAGATGGATTGGATTATTGCATTTGGCAGATTATGGCCAACAAAAGAACGTAGTTGGTTTTTGTTTATTTAATATAAAATTATCAGGTTATGGTCCCGAAGCAAGATTCGGACTTTTGGATACAATTGAAACAAGGAAAACCTTCTGCACCGTAACATTTCTGCTGAAGGTTATGTCGTAGTTGCAAATTCATGAAGACTATCAAACGACTGGCGACAACTCATCAGCTATTCCAGCGGCATTGTGACAAAAGATTCTCTTTTTGCAGAAGTAGCAAATTACTGTACGATTCTTATAATTGGTAGTGAAAAGAGAACTGGCGTTAATTGTGAATTATACCATGAAGATAATGAAAAATCGATGGTAAAAATGTTATATTTCAAATTAACGAGATTTATTTCAAAAAAGCGTTCCCCAAGGGAGTATCCCAGGTCCAATCCTCTATACACCCAAACACATCCATCACGATCTTCGCGGACGACATCGCAATCCTTTCCTCACTTCCTGACCCTATCCTTGCAGCAACAGCAACCCAAGATCACCTAGACAGTAGCGCATCAAGCTAAATGAACAAAAAATGCGGCACGTGACGTTCACACTTAAGTGATTAAAGTTTTTAGTTGAGATAATAAAGTCAGTGTCACGAACGGGATTCGAACCCACGACCTTCGGCTAGATACGTAGCTACTCTACCACTTGAGCTATCGTGACCTCGATCCACTCGGACACTAACTTCCCATCTCAACTCCACCGTTTGATTATTATTGAGAAATCGTGAGCTGCGGTCTGGTCTATCGCGTATACTAATCACCACACATTTCCACCTTTTGAATTTTCCCTCCTTTCTGCCATTTTTTAAATATCGTGCATATTTGATTCTCGGCGACAAATGAAATGGCCACGGAGAGCTTTAGTGAAGATATACTTCATTTTCACTTATTAAATTCACAGTTTTCGTGATCCGCTTGACCAATTAATATCTTTCAATTAATTAAGGTTTTTAGTTGAGATAAAAAATTTAGTGTCACGAGAGGGATTCCCGGGATTGAATCTGGCCACGAAAACCAGTGAGTTCATACTTAAGAAGAGGTATCTGTCCACCAGTGCATAGACACAGTAAAGCAATTCCACCATGGACACCTAATCCGCTATCGAGGGTTCTACTTGGACAGCAGACTTACATGAAACAAACAGACACATAAAACAAAAAAGGCAAGCAATAAGCCGAAGATACGAACAATTCAGACGCCTACTTGGACCCAACACAGTACACATAACAAACTAACAATATATAAGAGACTAATTAGATCAATTTGGACTTACGAAGTCGAGCTGTGGGATTCAGCCAAGCCATCCAAAGAATACAGTCATTTCAATCAAAAGTCCTCCGTCGCATCCTCAAACTTCCTTCTTTGTCATCATCCTCAAAGACATGGACAGCTGACATGATCCAAAAACGATTACATAACTTCCACTCCAAGCTCTTCTCCCAAATCAATCCACGAGCTGAAGCCCTCTCTTCACCGGCCAATCCTAATTAATCCTTCACACCGCCTAAAAAGACATTGGCGTCGTGACGTAACCCAACCTTAATCCTCAACCAACAATCCAGAACGTTGAGAGTTCCGGCAATGGCAGGCTCTCTCCCCCATTCGCATTCTCGTGGTCTGATAGGTTGCTGCCGGATTTTTCACTACAACATATTGATAAACGTTCAGAAAATAATAAAAATAATTTTTTGTTAAATGTACAGAATTAGTATGGAATTGAAGAATGAACTAACAAAGTGTATATGACGACAACATGTAACATACGAAGTTTGTAAACATCTAAGTTCTTAATCTTAATTCCAGCCCGAAGGGTTGTCACTCCTCGATGTGCTGACCGTAGGTCTTAATGGGAGTTCACCTATCCCGTTATGCAGCTGGGTCGCTAGTATCCCTCTTACGCCAGATGCTCAGGAGATCGTCGTTATTCAACCAACGGGGTTAGGCTCCAGGGGCTTTCGACAGCTAGGACATTTAAGCCCCCAACGCATGCGAAATATAATCTAGGTTAAAACTAACATCTATAATACAATCGCATAAATAAATACATTCACACATTTGTACATTGTGCGTATGTGCATCTGGTTGGTCGGTACTCGATATTCCTCCATCGACCTGCACTCAATAGTAATAAGCTACATAGTCAAAATTAGAGTCGATGGACTTTTTTCAGTTCCCTCCTGAGCACTGCAGCTGTACAGCTTAATGTACTTTATCCCTGGCTCCATTTTTGGGGGCTCGCAACACAAGTGTGAATTTGAGCACCCGGTGTGCCGGTGTTCTTCCATCGAAGAAACCCATTTTTGAAGGGGGTTGGGACCAAATTCAGGGTCGCTGAGATCTGATCCCGCTCCTTCCGTTGATGAGTGCCGTGTCAATGTCTTTCAATTGCGGCCACCGGTCCCCTTAGGAGTCAGAAAAAGACCGGGGCGACGGTGGGGATCGAACCCACGACCGCGGGGTCTACTAGCCGAGAGTCTGACGCCTTAAGCACTAGGCTACTGCCCCCCCCCCCAAAAAAAAGTGGAACGCTTCACGATTTTGCGTGTCTCCTTGCGCAGGGGCCATGCTAATCTTCTCTGTATCGTTCCAATTTTAGTATATGTACCGCCGAAGCGAGTATTTTCATTAATCCGGCATCGACCCTAAACACATGCTGCCCACACCGCTCACACTAATAAATAAACGCACTCAGACAAAATACAGATCCGCAAACTACATAAAAAAGATCTATATATTAATTTCTTATTAATGAAATAAACGATTAAAAAAATAAACAAATGGAACATTTAAGGAAAAGAAAAATTGAAAAAATCAGACTTTTTATGGTACAAAAATGGTAAATAACCAGATAATCGTTACCTTGCGGTCGGGTAAATTACGAAAAATAAATATAAATATATTAAAAATTACAATTATAATATGTTTGTACATTGAGGTGAAAAATTTATATAATTAAGCAAGATGACAAAAATGCAGTTTTACTTAGCGCGATTTTCCCAAATAAACGGGGCCTAGAAATTATCAAAAATTCAGCGTAAAACCGATCAGCCACTATGAACAATATGTCTTATAGGACTAAACGAATTGTGATAATTAAAAACACCGAATTATGATGTCCTACTCTTTCTTCGATTGATTCATTGATCATGATTCAAATCACATTTGAGATTTGTTTATCAATTGGATAAATCGATTTAGTGGGGGTTTTTTTTCACACCATTTAATAACTGACCCAGTAACCCAATGGAGCAAAATTGTTTACGAGAATTCCAACGGAGGGAAAGGCATGTACTTAATTTATCCGTCTGAGAATTGATAAGTGGTAATGGTACATTGTTAGCCGCAGACGTGTCTATCCTTGGTTACGTGTCCCCATTGTAACCAAGACAAATACGCCCCTACGTCGGCTTTCCATGATCAAATAATCCTCTGGCACAAATCATATAATTAGTGCTCATCGCCTAATTTCAAAGCTATGATTTCATTCGACAATAGCGCAAAGCTGTCTTTTTTTACCCCAATATATTTCGATTTAGATCAGTTTGATTTTATTTTAACTTTTTTTTTATAACATTGACCATCTTTATAGCTTATCAATTTAAGCTACAACGAGCAAAGGTGGCGAGAAAAGGCACCGGTATACTAGTACTGAGGCTAAAGGATAGTTGAAAACATGTAAATGACAGTTCTATAAAAGTAAAACCGCTTCATAAATATCAACATGCCTATCAGAAAAAAAATCCTGTGAATAAGCACTAATCAATTGACGATACAAATAGAAGATTCACTGAACAACCAAGAAATAGCATTAGGGACTTCTTGGGTTTTGAAGGAGCATTTGGCAATACTTCTTTTGAAGCAATGGCTACTCAAATCACTCAAACAGCGAGGAAATGACAAAACCTGCTTCAGATGGATAGAATCAATGCTAAAAAGCAGAAAAGTGCAGGCTTCCATGTTCCACGGAAAATTAGAGCCAGCGGTGGTATTATAAATATACAATAAAAGAGCTAAATCGGGGCGTCGGTGGCCGCAAGGTTTAGTCTTTGACATGGCGCTCATCGCTGTAAGGTAAAGGTCCCGAGTTCGAATCCAGCGGCCCTGAATACAAATGGGCTTTTTTCCAAAAACACCGGCTCCCTGAGGGTTTATATGACCTCTGCTGTTGCGAACCCTCGTAATAAAAAAAAAGAGCTCACCCGAAGAGCACTGAACATGGTGGAACAATGGTGTTCAAAACGGGGACTTAAAGCAAATCCCTCAAAAACTACCCTAATTGCTTTCACCAAGAAAAGAAACATAGAAATACAAGGTTTCTATAATGAAATGTCGCAACTGAAAAATGAGGTCGAATACCTAGGAATAATCTTTGATAATATGTTTACCTGGAACCTCACCAGCAACATATTATAGCAAAAAGTAAAATATCACTGATGGCCACAAGAAGAACTCAACGCAAATCTTGGGGATTAAAACCGGAAATGGTCTATACACGGCAGTAATAAGACCCCAAATAACCTATGGATCATTAATCTGGTGGATCAAAGCTCAACAAAAAATAGCTACTCAAACATTAGGCAGCATACAAAGACTAGCGAATCTAGGTATCACGAGGGCAATGAGGACAACCCCCTACAAATGCATTAGAAACTCTAAAAACTAGCTAAACCTACCTCCATTGGAAATATTCATGCAAGTAGAGGCTAGGAAAAGCTAACTTAAGCTCCAGAAACAATTAAATTAGAAAGGACTAAACAATTTTGGCATACAACCATAATTCACAAAATCAGACACCCATTCTTAGAAATGGGGACTGACTATATGATCTCGGAAACATTCTTTACAACATCCTATAAAGCCTCAACGGACTATAAAGGAGAGGAAGAACACAGGAGAGCATCAGATAGAATGATATGGTACACAGATGGCTCCAAAACAAACGAAGGAACCGGATCAGGCGTTTTCTGTACAAGCCCAAAATATGAGCAACGCATTAGTCGTAATTGAGCGTATTAATTATTTCAATTAACTATATTTTTTATCTAGCGGCGTATTGAGCGAAAGGTCTTGGTTTCGCATCCCGCTTGTGACTCTAGGGTTTTCATTTCTACCAAGAATTTAGATAAATAGTAGATTAATTAATTTATGTACACATATACCTTGTAGAGCCACTCAGTAATTATATACAATATTTTCAATATTTTCAGAAGGGAAAGCCCCTATAAAAACAAACTCAAAACGCGGTTGAACAAAGTCACAGTCACACACAAAAATGCCAAAATTCCCAAAGAAAACCTTAGAAAACCTCCTTTCTAATTCAAACTACCAAATGAAATTGGAGGTTCCCTACCTCCTTGTATTTACAATAAGCAAGAAAGATAAAAACGTCGATATCCCATGAAAAATACGTTATATGTCATTTTCAAAAAATCGGCTCTCCTGAAAAGTTAGATTTTTCCAATTTATGTTCCTTTTTCTTGTAATCTATTGCTCTGATAAACTTCAATTTTTATACACTACTATTAGTAAACGAATTTCTTCGTTTTACCTATCCGGAGTGATAAACACTTTTTGAATAAAAAAAATACTGAAACTCCGAGAAACGAGAGATTTTTGTAGGAATATATTTTATTTATTATTATATTTATTTTCAGTATTTATTTTCTAATCCAGTCAAAATAAAGATAAAACGTGTATCTCACCCTTACTCCTACTTTAAAATGAAAAAATCAAAATGAAAATATCTTGAGCGTTTCTCATAAAAGGAACATAATTTACGGAACTATAGAGGAGAGATTATCCTTAACTAAAAAATCCACCGTTCTTTTATTTCGCTATCGATTTTCCTGAAATTGAACTCAATCGAAGCTATAATCGATCCTGTACAACACGAAATTCGTCTGAGTGGTCTACGATATTTATCATTAAATTTGTCTGAAATCCAATATGGCGGAGGAGAGAATCGGGGGGAACACCTCCGCTAGAGGTTGGAACAGGAGACTCAACAACCCCCTGTCATGCCGAAGGAGTGTCTTTAGGGTGACACACAGAGCGATTTTGATCGAAGCGTTTACCGCTTCGGTTTTGCTAGGTTGTGACACATGCAGCGGTATGATGTGCATTTTGGCCGAAGAGGTTTTGTTTTCTCTCAGTTATTAAATGTATCCTACAATAGTGCATATAACCATTGAACGTCGAAAGGTATGTTATTTTGCAGTTTGTATAACAAGTCCAGTTTAATAAATATATTGTTCTGAAACTGTATGTAACTTCGTGTATTAGTTTACAGAGTTCTTATAGATGAAGAGATACTTCTGGTGTCTCTGTTGTACTATCGTTGGAAGAAGACAATGGAGAAAAAACACAGGAGAATGTGGGTTCATCCAATTGCCGAGAAGAGAAGCGAAAGAGGGCATTTTAAGAATTTGTTTTCAGAGATGAGGAAACAGCCTGAAGAATTTTTTAACTTTACGAGGATGTAAATGAGCAGTTTTGACGAGTTACATAGTAAAATAAAATGCCGCATTACAAAATTTTTCTCCACGTTTATTTTTTGCATCTTAAAAGTAAATTAGAAGACTGACAAACAAACAACCCTTCAAGAAAATGGGGTACGAACAGCTCGAATAAACGCCACGTGTGTCAGGGCTGATACAATACTTGTGTACCACTCACCGCCTGGCGTATTCAAAACCGACGCGTTGGGTCGTCTCCGCCAGATTCCGACTCGGTTTGAAAACCGACAGGAGGGTACGCCCGCTACCTCTGTCAGGTTATACGCAACAACAATGAACGGACGCCATGCCTACTCGCTCCCTGTAAGAGACCAGGGCGTGGCACTTCTTGACCAAGTGTGTCACACCTGTGCGGGGTTTGCCCCAGAAGCAGGTGTCCGTGGGTCAATCGGGTATGGCCTATCCTCAAACCTTCGAGAAAGATATGATATTTTAGTTATTTTGTTTCATATAAATTATTAATTTTCTAAAACGTAACCGACAAATAAAACCCAACCAGACATTTGAACGCATTCCAAACTTGACAATCAAAGCAATCGCGTTTTTTCCCCCCAACGCCGCTCTGTTACTTTCAAGAATGGAAATAAGAAACGGATCAAGGAAAATCCTTGACGGCTGCTTTTGCAAATTACAATTCCACAATGCAACCCGCCAAGCTGACCGTCTCGTGTACACCTCATTGCGTCAGTAACTATTAATAAAAACGCTGCCCAAACATGCTATCATGTTAAAGGATTGATTATCTCTTTGTAAATCACTGCAGGGATTAAACATTAATTTTTAATTCCTACTTAAAATATTGTTGTGGTGTGACGGGAAAAAAGTCTTACTTCTATTAAAAAAATTGTTGTATTAGTTTGTAACATTGTTTTCTTGAATTAATTTAATATATTGCTTTTTCAAGACAAAGACTACTGTTTGATTGTAGTGATTATTTGTGCTAATTTACTTATAATGTTTTATATTCCATTGTAACCATTTCATCAATCAGAAGTGAAAAAGGTAATCAAATAAAACTTTATTTCTCAAGGAAATTGTGAGGGCATCATCCAGTTAACATAGATTGTGTAACATAGACAAACAAACAGACCGTTTGGTTACAAAATAAAGCCCATTTCCGCTCCTTTGCGTCGTTTTATTCTCGGAAAAAGGGGAAAAAATGCTAATCAAGCACGAAGAACCGCCGTTATATGGTGAAGATGCTGTTAGGTGGTGCGCCAGAGATGGTTAGCCAAGTGAGATGGAGATTTTTCTCTAGAATAAAGAAGAACGCTCGGTGCCACGACGACGACCAACTTAAATCTTTAATCAATAATCCTCGGTACGAAGCACTACAGGCCCGTGATCAGGAGCAAGGCGTTTTGTAAAAGATGTTCAGGCTCCGAAGAAAAACCACCATGAAGAAAAAAGCCATAAGAACATCCATTAACAAGATAGATTCCTTAAAAATCATACTTTAACTTTTATCAATTGCTTCCTGAGAACAATATCAATATCACATCTTTACCACACCGAACTTCAAATAATCTTTGTAACTTATACTTAGTTTTTATTGATTCAGACTATTATAGACAACGATTTCCATGATTGGATTAAAAAAATCCTAAATCTCAGGATTGGTAGGGAAAAATTGAAAACTAGCGTTGTAATAACAATTACTTAAATATATAAGTGGGAAGTTTATGGGCCGACAAATAGCTGAAGTCACCGCCGGCCCTCTGCGTGTTTTCCTTCTTTTTCTTTTCTTTCGCTCATATTTTGTTTTAAACTGCAGCCATTTGAGCGTCTCGATCTGGTTACTGACTCTCTGATTTCAAATATATACTACGTTGATATCCTGGAATGCTAGTCTCTCGTTTGTACCTCAGGTTGTCAAATACAGAATAGAAACAAAACATACAATACATATATACATCACCACAAACATAGAGGTCTGGCCACATTCACTCCCCCAGAGTACTCGATATTCCTCGGGGCGGGGTTATAAGCAACCCCTTCCTTTCACGCTAATAAATTACTTTTACTCTCCAGACGTCATACACTCACCCCAGAGTACTTGATATTCCTCGGGGCGGGGTTATAAGCAACCCCTTCCTTTCACGCTAATAAATTACATTCATTCCAATGAATTAACATAAAGTCAAACACAGACGCAACACTAACTCACATAAAAAACTATTTAAAAATCCCTACAACCCTGAGGTACCGGAACAGCGATATGTGCCCGCTGCCGTGCCCCAAGACTACACACAGGTCCGATGATATACCAAAATATTGTCTATATACATCAAGCCTTCTACAATTGAAGAGGTGCTCGACCGATTCTATCCTTACTTATAAGATTATTATAATACACTGATGGACAAATTTAACGCACTGCTCAATTTATTTAGTATAAAATTAAATCCATTGTCTTTCTACATTAGTTGCAGGTAATAGTGTCAAAATAAAAAGTAAATAATGCTTTGGTTGCTTTCTTTGTTTAAGTTTGTACTGATTATTCTCATTTGCACAAAAAATAGCATTATGCCCTTTCATTCTGCTGCGCTCAAAAATCGATTTCAGTTAATCTTTTACCTTTGTTGATTTCATTTGATATTTTAAACCTTTTTCAATGGCTCCAGGTATTTGAGTGAGTATGACAGTATGAGGGTCATAATATCATTAGAGGAAGGATAAAGCCAGAGCAAAGTCACGGGTAAATGTTTAAATCACTCTACTATAGCAAGGGTTTTTCGGAGCTTAAGGAAACAGGGCTTCACACTAGAAGGCCAGGACAGAGTGGCTCGACACCTAGATGCACAGACGATAGATCAATCCGTTATCATGCTCTACGAAACCACAGCATTATGGGAAATGAGGTAAGGAATCTGATAAGACAAGTCCGAAATGTTTCGATTTCCTCCTGGACTGTAAGAAAGCTCAATGAGCCTCAGGACACGGCACCCAGTTCGTCGACTTCTTCTTACGACAGCTCAGAAAATGGCCAGGCTTCAATTCGCACAGGAACATGTGGTTTGACATTGGAAGATTGGGGACAAGTTCTGTTTACATATAGGTGAGAGTTGGGCTCAAACTCATATGGAGTCCCTCAGGAGAAAGATATGCCACGTGATTTACGGTTCTCAGGTGGCATTACACGATGGGTTATCGAATTGGTTGTTGTGCGAGGAAGATCTCTAACTTCGCAGAAGTACTTTCACAACATAATCGAAGAATATCTTATGTAATACAGGATAATATCAGGCCCCAAAGAGCAGGGTGACTGCCTGAATGTGATTTGAATTAGGGCTTGTTTTGCCAACAACAACACAGTACAATTTCACAGAAGGCAAACACTGAGTGAGTAAAAATACTTTGATGGAATATAAAAAATATATTTTGCATTGTGTAAATTCACTTTTCCACATCCTAAATGTATTTGTTAAATGTAAACAATGTTTGTAAATCCCAGGCCCTGAAGATGATCTCAATAAAGATCGAAACGTTGGCACGATAAAGAAAATGTTTTTCAGAAACCTACATCACACCAGACCGCATCTCACGATTTCTGAATAATTAACGATTAACGGTCACTAATCACCACGCATTTTTAAAAAAATTGTAATATTAAAGGCTGATGAAAGATTACATCAATTCGTATACGTTTAGAGGTCATAATAGCCCATATTAATTATTCAAATTAATTATACTTTTGAGATTCCTATCTAAGGTCTTGATTAAGATGAAAAGAATAATTGATTATAACCTGGTCTTTAGATAATTCCAGTAGTTGCCCATATAAAATATTTGAAAGAAAATTACTTCAGAAATATTCGGCCATTTTGTCTAGAGGTATTTTTTCTTTAATCTCATTCCTATAGAAACCGAACCATAAACGCTACCGGCGTTGAACAACGTTCTCGGGAAGAGCCTGGATTATCGGGGTTTAACCGTTATTCAGTTGCGACATAAAAACGACATCTGGCCGAGACCTTTTGAACGGGGTCAGGAGGAATTTTTTAACCCCCTGCTCTTCTCACTTTGGCACTCTTCGCGCTCTTGAATTGTGAAATTGAAACCAGTCCGCAATTGTAAAAGACGTTCCACGCCGTAGTAACGGAAAGAGGACGAACCGTTGACTACCCAGACGATTACGACCTTTGCCAACCTTCTTTCCAATGACACCTTGAACGATCTAAAGGACGTCTGGTTAAGAATTCCGTTCGACTGGCAACGGCCTTCGATAGTTTATTAAATTCAAAATTCCTTTCACCACAAAGAGAAAAACACATTGTCTAATTATGCAAAAGTCACCGATAAATGACCCTAAGAATTCATAACCAGCCATGTAACCCTGATATCTCTTTTATATTCTAAGTTCGAATAGTGGTAGCAGCTAAAATTAATTTACAGATAACATCATAGACCATTGTATCTCATTTTAAGATAAGATAACCGGTGAAATACTGGAGCGCTGGCTTGGTCGCGAATGGGAAAATCCGCGTTTTTTTGGCGCAGTCTCCGTCTTTCTGTCACTGAGCAAACATCTCCGTCGTACATTCTCAAAAAGTCAAAAACGTTAATTCTTTATTGGCAATGACATCCAATCGAGATTTTATTGTTGAGGTGATCGAATTGTATGAAAGTTTACCATGTTTATGGAAAGTGGTGGACAATGATTACCACGATAGAAATAAAAGAAATTCGGTCCTCAACCAGTCGGTCGACGTTTTCAAAACAAAGGATACAAATGCAATGAGAGATGCGGTATTGAAAACCCCTACCGTTGATCAGAAATCGTAGTAAAGAACTTAAGTTCTTCGTAGTTCATCCCTGTAGCGAGAAATCGTAATGTGGTTGCTAACCTTTCATGTAGAGTGATGATTTCTCTCATACTGTCTTTTGTTTTCTAATCATGGGGGTAACAAGCTGGAGTAAATATAAATAAGACGTTAATCTTTTTTTTGTAAGGTTTTGGTTGAAATGAAAAAATAGTGTCACGAGGAGATTCGAATCCATGACATTCGGCTAAATACGCCGCTGCGCTAACCACTTGAGCTATTCTGACTTCGATAGTTCGATCCATTCGGGCACCAACTCCCCATCTCAACCTACAACCTTTCGAATTTTCTCTCGTTTTGCCATTTTTTGGTGTCCGAGAGGATCGAAGTGACGATAGCTCAAGTGGTAGAGCAGCGGCGTATTTAGCCGAAGGTCATGGATTCAAATCCCGCTCATGGCACTAGCTTTTTCATTTCAACCAAAACCTTACAAAAAAGATTAATTAATTGAAAGAAGTAATTTGGTCAATAGAACACTAAATATAATGAATACGTATGACGTTTCATCCATCCTTAAATAGTTCCTCCAATCAGCGGGTTCAAGGCAAAGATCTTTCAACAAATTGATGTGGGTATTACGGCTTCTGTTCAGGAGCCACTTCTTACACCATTTCCTTTTCGGTTTTTGCCTTTAATACATAAACAAGCAGCAGCGTAGCACAAGAGATGTCATCCATTTTGAGAAGGTAATTCACTAGACGTTTGGAGCGACTAACTGTGGAGCGGTCGTGAATGCCTCCTCAAATTTCAGGCACTCCAAATGGAGCTGTACGGCTTGGCGCGGTTCCATTTGGAGCGATCGTGAATGGCCACCATTATATCTCTGAAAACGCCCTATCTTGCTGGAGCATTCTCAACTCTTTATTTTTCAATTGTAGGGCATGTTTTAGCTCTCTACCTTTTCAGTAGATGGTTGTAGTAACAAACAGCGAGACAAGGCGACTGAGATGGTTGAGATGGTACGATGGCCAGATGCGCAGACAACTGTTTTAAAATTCAATCCTCTTGAATCCACGAGTATCATACTTCAACCACAGTTCCGGATAAACTCCCCTAGTCTTATGTTCTCCACTCTCCTTTATGGCGATTTTCATTGATACCCATATCGAACGATTTCGGTCCTCATGGCTACGTTCGGAAGTTTCAGCGACCTCATTCCATAATTGGGCTGCCTCAACCAATAATGTTTATAAAAATGAAATGCTATTAATATCTCATAATTAATTGATTTCAAGTATAACAATCATGCGTTTCATTCTTTATAAAAGTGCTCTAACCTGCCTTAGTTAACCTGCCCAGTTCACGCCCCATTCAACATAAAGTAGAGCAATATGAAACAAAATGAAAACCAACACAAAAATACACAAGTCTCTCAAAACGACACACAAGAATGGCACAATTACGCAGAAACAAACACTTTGCTCCCTGAAGATGATCTCAATAAAGGTCGAAACGTTGGCACGATAAAGAAAATGCTTTTCTAAAACCTACGTCACACCAGACCGCATCTCACGATCTCCTAATAATCATTGGCTAACGGTCACTAATCACCACAAGAGAAAGTAAAATATCACATTCGGCCAGGTTTGCAAACAAGGCTAACAACAGGCGAAGATAGTCCGCATGATATGAAACACCATTAAAAAACTTGCATTAAAAAACGATGCAAGAAGAAGTACAAACCTTAAAGTCATTCAAAGAGACAGATTATTCAACTTTTTGTTCGTCGTCGATAACAAAACAAAAACAAAGATTCACCACACTCATGGCACTCAACCATGTGACAGCCCTCGCAACGATTCACATTCATGTCCAGACGAGGAAAAATCTATAACATCCATGTTTTCCATATCGCCTTATCGCGCCGTGGACGGGCAACAAGTCTGTGGTTACGACTGCGACTGCATGCAGTTCTCTATCACAATTATCTTTCTGATTATCTACCAGGACAGTCGCAATGAACCCACTGACATCAACACTACTATCTGAAATATTGTCATCACAGAAACCAAGTTCTCTCTGAACGTTATTCAACGATTTCACAACTCCTATGTCAATATCAACTTAAATCGGGGAAGGGCTTCGCCTGATTTCGGTCTCGTTATTAAGTAATATTTAATCTTTAACAATTTTGCCTTATTACAATCAAATCTGGATTTTTCATACTTGCATTGTCTCAATATTTTTTTTCACTATATCGTATATCAGAAATATCAGTCTTTACATTATCGTATACAGTAATTATCTCTAAAGGCTAGCCACTTTACCCATTAAAATTTCTAATGGACTAGCTTGAATTTTTTTATTTGAGGGGGCGTTTTTGAGGAAAAAATCCTAGACATGTAAACTTCAATTTTTTGTCTAGTTTCTAACGAGTCATAGTTTTGATCTAGCTCTCCGAGATAACGGGAAAAACGAAATTCTCCTGGTTCTTGATTGAATAAGGTTTTGATTGGGAAAAAAAAGTCAGTGTCACAAGCGAGGTTCGAACCCACGACCTTCGGCTAAATACGCCGCTGTTCTACCACTTGAGCTTCGATCCACTCGGACACTAACTGCCCATCTCAACCCCACCTTTTGGATTTGTTTTATATTTGTCGCCGAGAATCAAATAGATTACACGACATTTAAAAAATGGCAAAAAAGGAGGGAAAATTCAAAAGGTGGGGTTGAGATGGGAAGTTAGTGTCCGAGTGAATCGAAGTCACAATAGCTCAAGTGGTAGAGTAGCGGCGTATCGAGCCGAAGGTCGTGGGTTCGAATCTCGCTCGTGACACTGACTTTTTTATCTTAATCAAAACCTTAACTAATTCAGAATAATTTATTTGGTCAAGCGGACCACGAAACCTAATAAAAAATTAACTTACTCATTTTGTTCACCTTTTCTCTATTTTAATACACTTGTATTTTCTTTAACAATGGAAAGTCATCATCTTGAACTAGAAGTAAGTTCGCAATATTATTCATGCCGTTATTTATTCAAAATACAAGATATTGGAGGAGGGAAGTGTAGTATTTTTATCATTGATTTCCGCTCTGAGTGTTTATTTAATTAAATCCTGCGTATTATCGGTCGGAGATTAAATAATTTGAACTTTGCATTTCGAACCGCAGGTTGTCTTATCGCATGACGACCCACTGAGAGGAATTAATAAAAATAAAAAAAGATGAAGAATGCTCAGTTTCTTCTTTTAACAACCGGGAAAATTCACAATTACGCATGGCTAGTAATTTCACAACATCGCGGGACAACTTAGTAAATCCAGGAGTGCGTAGTCGTTAGGTCATTGCCAACCAGTGCCGCCAGATTCTTTGTGATATCACGTCTTCGCCAGGAATTTTGCAATTGCGGCCAAAGAAGAAGGGGAATCTACCAAACCATATTTTGCATTTAATAAATTCAAATTTCAAAACAAATATGTAAAAGATTGACACAAATCAATGAAAAATGTAAAGGTGGGTTGAGTATGTAGATTCACCTTTTGTAAATGGTGGTTCTATTCATAGAATTTGTTGTTTATAACAATCCGGATTTCGAGTATTAAATGATCATCGTTTGAAGAAGTTATCAATTCTGTTAAAACTATCAAAAGCCAAAGAGGGGCCAACATGGACACTCTTGGTCCTGAATCCTACTGTGGCTTAGCGTCCTGCTACAAAATAGGATACATCTTAAAATGGATCCTTAATGAGGCTAAGACCTGGTGGAACAAAACTGCTGGTATAAGGCACGCGAAGAGATTCATAGAAGGACCATCCGCAAAGCTTGCAAAAGAATTACTGAAGACAACAGCAACCGAATCAGGATTCTGGTTGGACTCCTGACAGTACAGTACATTCCCGTATACTCGGTCGTCCTAAAAACGACAATGAGGATCTTTAACGTCCGCACCTAGCCTATTCGGCCTTAACGGACGTTTTGATTCTCAAGATGAGAGCTGACGCACCTCCGCATACGACAGAATGGTGTTACTGCGGCTGCATTGGTGTAGAAGCAGCTCAGCCCCGAAGGCCCAAGGCAACCTCGCTCCCCGCTTGCCCATTCCGAGTGGTCCGAAATACATCAGCCTGGTCTCCCGCGCACTCCCTAGATAGAGAAGGCGACTCTATCTCCCAGAGTGTTGGGGCTTCTCTAGCGTCGAAACTTCCGGATCCGCTCCGGCCGCGGTTTCGTTTAAAGTGGAATGTCTAACCACCCCCCAGAGAAGTACCGCCTATGGTAAAGCCTCCTATCGAGCTCAGCCTACACCTACGTGCAAAGCATACTCGAGTAGGAGGAACCGATTCACCACCCGTTCCCATCCGCCGCTACTCACGCATTCGAGGGATCCAGCACAATCATCGCGTCCTCAACGCCTATATGTTGCCGATCGATCCGCCATATCCCATGAGGCCGGGTGTATAACGGTGGTCATAGCAAGTTTCGTGCGAAGGTCACAGGTAGGAGAAAGCCTCTTTTCTAAGTTCCCGCCAGGGGAGTCACCACAACACTATGAATCCGTTCCCAGTGTAACAGGAGCTGGATTTTGGAACATTTCTGTTACCTCGTAGTTCAGATGGTTATACACCCTCCCCCGTATGTGCAGACAGGATCTGGTGCCCTAACCCTCGTATGCCTCCGATAAGGCACCCGCCGCCCATGCTGACCCGAGGCCGACACGAGTACAGCTTGTGCTTTAGAGAGGTTGCCAGGCCCTCTGGGCTACACCTTTATTTTGCGCCCGGACACCCCCCTTGTAACCAAGGGTTGGGAGGGGGTCACAGGATAGAATGATGGAACTTGGCTTGAGAAAGGGACGTGGATGAGAACTCGAGGTGAACCGTTTCTTTTTCCTTTTCCTGACAGGACATAAGAAAGCACATTCATCGGATAGGAGTACAGACACAAGAAACACTGTGAACATACTGCCAGGAAAATGAGGAGAGAGCAGAACACATTCTATGTTTCTGTACTGGTCTAGGTAGGTGTAGGTTCTTGCAACTAGGACAAGAAAAACCTCAAGCAAGATCCTACACTAAGGAGCCGCTGGCAAAGCTGTGGAGGCTGATTAATAACCTGAAGCTGGCCGGTGAGTTATAAAAAACATGGGAGCACACTATTCAGGCCGAGGCGCAGTCTTGTGGCCTCCTCTTTTATCCCTATCCCTACCCATAGAATCATCATTGACAAAAAGTTGACACAAGTCTTGCGATAATTCCTTGCCATTGTTGAAACAGATCCGAGAAGTTACAATGTTTCTGAAATTGATAACTAATTCTACGGGAACATTTCCGAGAAAATCAGCGGATAATCGGTTGGTTCAAAAACCTTGTTCAGCCCCCATCACCTTGAGAATTGCTTAAGTCAAATGGCTGAGCTGCCGTTTGATCGAAATTGCACGTCTATCAACCGCCTTATCTCGCTGTTACCTTTCACGTTCCGCCTCTATGCACTTAACTAAACCCTGGAAATAAATTGTTGAGTAATATATTTAATATCCAACGGGTGTTTTAAGCTGCAAAAATACAAAAATTCACATGACTTCGACTTTATTTAGTAAGTAACAGCGTATAATCCAACCAATTATGAATTCAGGCGCAAGGAGAATAAAACTAGCGAACAGATGCGAGCAGGACATAATTTATTTAAGAAGAAATTTAAAAAATTAATATATTTTTATTTTATTATATTAATGAAATAAATTTGTAAGGATACAACATTGAAACCTTTCGAATGTAATTGTAATAAAATTCACCGACAAAATAAAACTTATAAAAGTAAAACTATGTCTAATTACAGCCTGATTTAGAGTGCAAATAATAAACAAATCCAAGTAACCAGGATTAGCTATTTAGTTCATTCCTCATATAATAATGAATTATGGATTTAAGGCATAAACCTAGATAGAAAAGGAGGGCTCTACATTATTTGTTTTGCTCGAAGTCCAAATATATACAATAATATTGTAGCATATAAATTTATTATTTATTTATGCATTGGTTGTTTGTGTCTTAAATTTACATACCATTATTGTTTCGTTTTGTATTATTATTTTATTGATAGTCTAATCTGAGTTGAATGCCTTATGATGCCTTACTGATGAAGTTTTGTCTTAACATTTTTTCCTGAAAAGAAAGTGTGACTGTCTTGAACTTGTCACATTGCTAAACTAAATTAAGCAGATTAGGTATGCAAAAGAAAGTCACCCCTGGTTGGGTCCCAGGACACGTGAGAGTACAAAAGAGCGGACGCCCTTGAAAAGAAAAGGGGTCCTATAGGGTTGATTGGACCTGAGACATGGCATAGAAATTCACATTATCAATAAGTACTCAGAAGGACACAAAGAAGAGTGAAGCGGAATTCTCTCATTGGACTCAAACAATACATCAACCTTATAGTAAATCTTGGAAGGAAAGAAACAACATAATGCATCAAAAGAAGCAGGAAAAACACAATTCTTAACAAGGCACTGCAGTCTTGCATCAAATTTGGTTAAATACCATGGTTTTCTCGAACTTCGATGAATTTCAACAAGAAGTAAAATCTATTAACAGAAATCCAATATTTCAATAATATATATCCCAATTCACTAGTTTTCGTGATCAGCTTGACCAAATAATATCTTTCAGTTAATTAAGATTTTTATTTGAGATAAAAAAAGTCAGTGTCATGAGCGGGTTTCGAACCCATGACCTTTGGCTAGATACTCCGCTACTTTACCGCTTGAGCTGTCGTGACTTCGATCCACTCGGGCACTAACTTCCCATCTCAACCCCACCTTTTGAATTTTCCCTCTATTTTTTCCCATTTTTCAAATGTCGTGTAATCTATTTTATTCTCGGCGACAAATGAAATGGCCACGGAGAGCTTTAGTGAAGTATAATTCATTTTTACTTATTAAATTCACTAGTTTTCGTGGTCCGCTTGACCAATTAATATCTTTCAATTAATTAAGGTTTTTAGTTGAGATAGAAATTTGAGTGGAGAATATTCCAATATTCAACAACTTTGATAATACTGATGTAAGGGGTTTGTCATATTAAAACCCAAAACTGGCTTGAACCTAATTGTAAGAAATTACCTATAAATTAAAAATTAAAACGTAAAGATCCAACATATATGCTTCAAGCTCCACCAATGGACTTATTAACTATTAATTGTGTGAAAACAATATAAACAATTATGGAATTAGGATAAAAATAGTTAAAATAATAATTAATAATACCATAACTGTTCATAACCATATATATAAAACTATGCCACAGATCTGGCACAAAAAAGCTGTACTGGTCAACATGATTTTAAGTTTCTTTTAAACAAAATCTGATCTTAACCGGGGTTATCGTGTGTACGTTCCAACTACTTTTTCTTGATCTTCAAAAAAATACATGTAGACAGCCCATGCAAGATTGGGCGGGTGAACATTTTCGGTCAAAGTGGGTGTCAACAGTTCATCGACTCGCAGACCGCCCAACACACTGATTTCACAATTAAGCCCATTAGCGGTGGGCTTATGTTTATAATTAGCCTGGTTTTTAGATGACGAAATATGAAATAATGACAGTAAATTATTCTATAAGCAGATTAATTGATTTCTTGGTTGGTTAAGAAGCAGTGAAGACTAATTGTATAAATTTGTAGATGTTATTTTGTTTACAAATGGAGTGAGCTGGCTCTTTCTTTCTCTTTCACCCTATAACTCTCTCGGTCTCTCTCGGTCTCTCTCGGTCTCTCTCTCTCTCTCTCTCTCTCTCTCTCTCTCTCTCTCCCTTCCTTCTTTCCTTTTTATTACTTCTATTGATTTTTTAACCCTTAATCGTTTGGTTTACTTTTAATTGTCAAGTCTTTCTATCAATCTGTGTTTCTTTTTCGTACTCTTACTCTTTTCTCTCCCTCTCCCGCTATCGCTCATTTTTCTTGTTCTCTCTATCTCTCCCTGTTCTTTCTCTCTCACTCATTCATGATTCTTACTTTCCTTTNTCTCTCTCTCTCTCTCTCTCTCTCTCTCTCTCTCTCTCTCTCTCTCTCTCTCTCTCTCTCTCTCTCACTTTCTCTCGCTCTTCTTTTCCTTATTATTTTTCTCTCTTTGTCTCTCTCTCTTCTCCCTATATCATTATCCCTCACTCTTTATTCTTACTCTTCTCGTAATTTTTTACCTCTCTAACTCAGAATTTTTTACTCTCACTCTTTCTCTCTCGCTCTCTCTCTCTCTCTCTCTCTCTCTCTCTCTTTCCCCCTCTCCTATTCTCTCTTTCTCTTTCTTCCCCTCTCTCTATCTAACTATCTCCCTTTCTTACTGATTTTATCTCTATCTTTCTATCCTCCTGGTGCTCCAAAATATTTCTCAGGGAATAAAATTTAAGTATTTGGTAATTCTGTGAAAAGCTCCGAAAACTCAATTCTGGGCGATATCAACGACGCAATACCTACGTTGAAATCCACTGTGATCAATGACTATGCATTTATGCTCGATAAAACGAGAGTAAAACTCATTAGAGAGGTAATGCAACGTTTAAATATCATCGTTCTTTTGATTGATCTTCTTTCTTGGATCCTTGCCTGTAGCCGTAAGTTTCACAAACCCAGGCGTCATATTGTGGACGAACCGTGTTTCAACCGACACTCGAGGTGAACGTTCATCCTGCGAAAGGACGCCGAACAGGAGAGCCGACGAGTTTCGACATTCTAGTTCCTAAACGTTCCGAGGGAATGCGGCTGGGCTGGTCGTCCATTGACTGAGAAAAATTGCAGGTGCTGCAAGCCGAACGCGAGTAGGTCATAGTGCGGGGAACTTCGAGCGAGGCTAGGCCGACCTTGTCGATCCCCTCTTCAGCAGCCAGCGGCCGGGGGTCAACAAACCCAAGCACCACTCCCAAAACAAGCCCTCGGCTAAGCTCAAGCACTTTTCTGTAAAACCCTTAGCACGATGCTTATCGCACCGTTAAACCATTGAGCAAAACCAAACTCTCCAATGGACCACTAGGACTGTAATTACCGGAAAACATACAAATACTGTCTTTTGATATTAACAAATGAAACACGGCCCTCTAGGTGGATTTAAATTATTATCAAATTCTTCCAAATTTTCCTCGGGTTGTAAAAGACAAACTAAACGTAATTTCAAAATTTATGACGGTATCAATATCACTACCACCTGATGATTTCTGTCAATCTAGTAAATATTAGTTTATTTGATTGGCTTGAGGCAGAATCGATGGATGAAGCGTTCTGGTAAATAGTTTGTCATTTATAACAATAAATATTTCAAAAATAAAATAACGTTTTTATTATATAATTTTCTACGTGATAGTGCATTTGAAGTAATCAGTACCAAAAAACAAACAAGGTTTTTTCGGTTACTTGGTTACTTCCAGAATAAATGTTTAGATTCTTTACCCTTTGACTTCATTTTCAACAGCTTCTGATAATTTTTAAGATTATTAAATTCGTAGGAGGCCTGCCAACAATTTATTGTAAAAAGCTGGAATTGCGCATTGGTGGTGCGAGAAGTGATAGGCTCCAGTCTGTACATATGTGTATATATGAATATGCATATTTGAGCTTATAATACATACCATCCAACATAGCCAATTTTTTATTTACATTAGTAAACATGGTTACAATAAGAATTCATCAATGGAATCTCACTGTCAACCTGGCTAAATCAAAGATAATGGTGTTTAGAAGAGGAGGCAGGCCTGCCAAGGCCGAGCGTTGGTTTTTCCAGGGTGAGAGGGTTGATGTGGTTAACCAATATAAATATCTTGGAGTTGTCCTAACTTCCAGACTCTCTTCTACCCCTCATCTAAAATCCAAAGCTTCAGTGGCGAAGGTTGCTTTGAATAGAACATGGTGTTACTTTTTGGCCCAGAATCTAATCCCGGTTTACTCTAAGCACAAGGGATTTAATGCAGTATGCCGTTCTATTATGTGTTATGCAGGCCAGGTGTGGGGGTTCCAGGATTATGAAGTGATAGAAAGAGTGCAACTTTTTTTTTTATTAGGAAGATCTTCTCACTGCCTAATTCTACTCCAAACTATATGCTTTATATGGAGACGGCAGTGGATAGAATTTTCCTTTTTACGCTTTCCCTGCATTTTTCATTTGTTTTAAGGGTACTTAAGGGCCCTGTTGCCCGAATCTCCAAAATTAGTGCTCTCGAGGTTATAAAATCTAATGGTTCTTGGTTTCGGCAATGGAATACTTTAGCTTCTCAATATGGTTGCGATTTTTCTTTTTGTTTAGAAAACCTCTCGAGTTGGCCCAATTATACCATGAAACTTTTGTGCAGACTACGTGATCAACATCGTGTGAGTTGTGAGCATCGAGCTCAGGTCTCCAACAGGTATCTTCTCTTTAAGGCCCTAGACCACTCTAAGGAAACCTTTAACCTAAATGTTCAAGCTAGTGGGTCTGTAAAACTTCCGACTCTTTGATGGCTTCTTAAACTCAGATGCGAGCAAGTGTTCCTCAATTCTGAGCCATGGAAGGAAGACGACGGAAATTTCTTGTGCACGCTCTGTAACCTAAGAGTTAGGGAAGATATCTTTCATTTGGTTGCCCGGTGTCCCATACTGTCTGAACTCCGTATTCTGTATCTAGGCTATAAATCGCTTTCCAGGTCTCAGCTGCTTGATCTTTTGACTATCGTGGATATGGAGAGGTCGAAATGTCTAGCACACTATGCACGTCATGCCTGGCAATATAGGTACGATTATAATACCGAGTCATAATTGTTTAACTTGTACCTAAAATCAGCTAGTTTTTATAATTTAGTTTTTACTTATAGTTTTCTATTATTACCATTATTATATAGTTTATTTTTATTTTTCGCTCGCCTGAAAAAGAACTGCCAACTTCCGGCAGACGGATAAGCATCCATGCTGTAAAATGCTTTTAATATTGTATATTATGTAATGCTTCTCTTTAATGTAAATAAAGCATGTTATATATCTATCTATCTATCTATAAGAATTCGATCATGACTGCCAATTATGATTTAACTAATATTCCTTCTATATTTATTCAGACATTTATACCTTTATGTTCTAACAATTAAAACAGCGACAGATAGTAAGTTTATAACAGACAGTTTTTTGAAAAATTGTTGTGTAGTAAACAATTTACAACTTAGTTAAATAGTGTTAACTTTTTACCCAAAGACTGTCCTTCAGTAAAAATAGTAAAAAAATTATAGTCTTTTAATTGACACCTTGCCTACATATATTTCAATTATTTTGATTTATAGGGGACTGTTTGGTCAATTATAGCATTAATATTGTAATCTATTTATAGGTTTCTTTTATGTATACGTTTATTGTACCAGGTCGCCTAGAAGAGGTTCGATTTAGGGCTGCGGCGTCGTTTGATACCTGATACACAGGTCTTTTGTCATCACTATAAACTTAATGTACCAGGCCGTAAATGCTCCGAATGCGTAAGCAATCCTAATGTCGTACTCAGCGTATTGCCGGGTGAATATAAATAGTAAAATTATTACGATGACTATGGAAGGTTGTCAGGTGCAGGCTTCAAGGTTCCAATTCCTAATGGTTATTTACACAAATAATTTAACAAGTTGGGTTTATTTGTGTGAATGTGAATGTGAGTGTGTGTGTGTGTGTGTGTGTGTGTGTGTGTGTGTGTGTGTGTGTGTGTGGTCGACATTATTTATTAAGATGAGATTCATTCCCATTATCTTTGCAATTTACAGATTACTGATTTAAGCTCGACTCTGCACACGTAACGTACATGCGCGTTGAGCCTACACGTCTCGCAGTCAACCAGCAATTCAAACTTTTGTAATTTACAATAAATTACCGTCAAGCCTAGAGCATCATACACCTCTGGTGTTGGCAGTCTGGTATCAGACCTTGCTCTTATCAGTTCAGCCACGAAGGATGAGCTCCGGGTGCTGCCACCAACTAGGTCATTTCAGCTCCACACTCTCTCTTATTCTTAAATACATTCTTTCTTATTTAAAAACCATTCAGTTAGAGTGGTGGTGAAGTGTCATCACTTTTTTTTTGACAGGGGCATCACACAATCACACCAATAAATACATTCATACCTATGTACATTGATCGCACTCATACTGTTTGATAGATGGAGTACTCGATATTCCTCCATCTACCTACTAACTTAGATTGGGGTCAATGGGGTATTTTATAAAATTTCCGCCATCGGCCCAAGTCATACACACAACCTGAGAGGCGTTGGAGAAGCTACTTGGCCATCAGCCCCTCCCCATTCACACCAATAAATACATTCACTCATATTAGACACAGAAACGCAAAACACATACCTTTATTACTATATACAATAAAAAAATTCACAATTCTTTTAAAAAGCGAAACAGAGGACACTGAAACTCGCCGCTGTGTCCGAGAACTCTCTTTAAATCGGGCGGCATGCCTACTCGCGCCCTGTTGGGAGCCAAGGCACGACACCCTTCGACTATGTGGGACACATCGAGCAACCTTTCTCTGCATAACGGACACCTGGGGGGGGATTGGCCCACCAGCAAGTGCCCATGCTTTACACTTATTGTATAACTAACTTAATTGAGGGTCGATTGGAATACAGGCTGCCGTGCTCAAGCACAATTCTCATATCGTGTGGCATACCTACACCCTCTCTATATGGAACCAAGAAATTCAGTCATTCAATTAGGTGGGACACATCGAACAACCTTTCATTGTCTGTGTATCATTGTCCCGGCCTTAACCGCCTCGTCCGCCTTTTCGTTACCATCCAGACCAACAACAACCACCGGTCTGCCGAGACGCTCCATTTATGGTATTTCTCCAACAAGAGAATTTACAATAAAACGTTTATTTCAATATTCCGTCTTGCTTACGAATAAATATAATAAATATTTGTTTCATCGACTTTGATCATCATTGTAGAATGATGTAGTCTGTGAGTAGTTTTACCGATTAATATTATTAGAACATTCAACAGTATTATTTAGAAATCGTGAGATGCGGTCTGGTGTGATGTAGGTTTCAGAAAAACATTTTCTTTATCGTGCCAACGTTTCGATCTTTATTGAGATCATCTTCAGGGCTGAAAGTGTTTTAATCATCGACTAACGGTCACTAATCATCACACATTCAACAGTATGTCCACTGATTATATTTTTTCACGAATTTGTAATCCAGAATAGCATAGACAATGGAGCTTCTGCTCCAGATCAAATTTGGCCCTTTGCCCTGGAAACTGCCCAAAAGTTACGCTACCAGAGCAAAATTGATGATGGATGCAGCTTACTGCAGCATAGTAGAAAATCTGACACTAATTTACAGAAAATCTTAAATATAAATAAATACTTGAAAATCGACGCTAATTTCGACCTCGATGTTAACAAAACAGGCAAAACGCACTCACTTATGCATAATATACAAGATTGTTTTATTATAAAAAGACCTGCAAACAGATTACAACAACAGAACAAGTTAAAAGTTAAGTTAACCACAAATGAGGTTTGGCTGTTATATGCAATATTTAATGATTATCTCTTGACCCTTCAAAGTAGATTCCACAAGTTAATGGAAGCAGCTTTATGAGGGACGGGTCGGCGTTAAACACAATTCTGCAAAAACGACCTTAAACTTACAGAACTTACAGGTGATTTTAATTACACTGCCAACGGAAAAACAAATCGAATGGCAGTAAAGGTAGGCCATAAACAGTTATACCGGGGAAATTGCACAGTAGGTTTAAACAATCTACAATCTAGATAATAAACACTGCTATGAACAGTTGTCAGTTCATATTTGTCTACCATTTATTTTATATTCGAAGTATAATAGTTTCTCTGTTTTGTCATTATCATACAATTTGTAATTTTAATGCGTGAAAATTGATCAAATTTTGCACACTCATGAAATATAAATCAACTTTCTCTCCCTCTTTTCTTTCTGTCTCTATCTATCTAACCATCTCACTATTTATCTATGTATCTAGATATATATCTATCCCTATTTACCTCCCCCCTCACTCACTCACTCTCTCTCTCTTTCTCTTTCTCTCTCTCTCCCTCTGTCTTTCTTCTCCCTGAATCTTTTCCCCTCACATTTTATTTTTCTCTTCCTTGTAATTTTTTACCATCTTACNTCTCTCTCTCTCTCTCTCTCTCTCTCTCTCTCTCTCTCTCTCTCTCTCTCTCTCTCTCTCTCTCTCTCTCTCTAACTTTCTTTCCCCCTCTTTCTCTCTCTCAATATCTCTTGGCATTGAAAATCTGTTTCAGATTTTATTTGCTTATAGTGTTAGATATCTTGGTGCGACATTGGATTTGAAATTTAATTTACATATTGGTACTTTGGTTTCCCGTCTGAGAAAGCCCTTTTATAAATTTAGAATTTTACGCAACCTTATGAAAATTGAACTCTAAAGAGCAACATATTTTTTTCTTGCACAATCCATAATAGCCTATGATATTGTTTCTTGGGGAGGTACTAATAAATGCAACAGACTCTGGATGTAACTATACTCTAACTTCTTAAATTCACTAGTTTTCGTGGTCCGCTTGACCTATTAATATCTTTAAATTAATTAAGGTTTTTAGTTGAGATAAAAACTAGTTACAGTTCATTTCTCTCCGAGAATCAAATAGATTACACGACATTTGAAAAATGCCAAAAAGGAGGGAAAATTGAAAAGGTGGGGTTGAGAAGGGAAGTTAGTGTCCGAGTGGATCGAAGTCACGATAGCTCAAGTGGTAGAGTAGCGGCGTGTCTACCCGAAGGTCGTGGGTTCGAATCCCGCTCGTGACACTGACTTTTTTATCTCAACTAAAAACCTTAATTAATTGAAAGTTACTTCTTAAAATTATTTTACGTAAACCGTATGGATGTAGTACGAAAAAATTATACAATGAATTTAATGTCATGAACCTATACCAAATCTTTCTTAAATGTTCAGGTTTGTATATATATAAAAATGATGTAACTATTTAGATTAGTGAATATAACAAGACACAATTCATTGGCTAACTCACATTTTTACAATGTAAAAACTACGCAATACTTTTCATTAAATATGGCATTTCGTTCTTTTTTTTTTTATAAAGAGAGGATTATTGTTCAAAATTTCAAAAACTACAAAGGAGACAAATAATTTTATAGTTTCAAGAATTAATTTGGTTATTTTTTTCATGCTACAAGTTTTTTCTGTATTATGTTTGTTTATTTGTTTGTTTTTCATTTTGCAAAGATATATTCTGTTTATTTCTCTGATGATCTCCAAATACTTCTACTGTCTGGTACAAATTTTGCTTTTTGACAGTAGTTAGGGATGTAACAAAATATTATTTTTTGTAACAATTAATATTGTAATTTGTAATTGTAAACATTGTAAAATAATTGTAATTTTATATGCGGTTCTGCTGTTAAGGGATGAACGCTCTTGCAATAAATTTAAATTAGAATGAACTAATAAATTTAGGTATAATACAAATTGCCACATTTACGTAAAATTAAATGTTGTAAAATAACCTTTCCACCGCAATTCAACTCCCCCTAGAGACAAATGAGCGACAAGTTCTTTTAGTAGCTTGAAAACTTCTTCAGATCTATCAGCTCCATTGACGATGTCATCGAGGTAAGTGGTGTTCGGAAAACTTGAGAAGCCAAGGGGGAAACACCCTAATCCTCGATGAGTTGTTGAAGGACTCTCATAGCCAGAAAAGCTGATATGGCGTCTTGTTCAATTTTAATACACGACTGAATCATCGGGTCTTCAAACATTACGTGAAACTCGATAATACAACGACTTTATTAGATTATTTATCATTACTGAATTGTGAGTAATTGGATAATATTTGAGGGGCACGAAATGGAGGAACACACTACATAAAATATCACTTGTGTAATAATGTATAAGATAAAACGCAAGTTGCGCAAGCATTCCATCGGGTCTGGCATGCTAGAATGCTGCATAAGCTCAAAAGCATCCTCCTCACTCGTTATCCTCGAGTCTTACCTCTGGAGGTGCTAGGCACAGTAGGCTTACTCTAAAATAACTCTCACCAAGACTGGCAAACTCGCTGCTACAGTTAGACAGGATAAACTCAGAGGAGTGATATGACTATATCTGAGAAAAGGTCTGATAAAAAATTTACACATGTCATTCAACGACGACCTCATTTGTAGCATTTGCAATGTGGAGGAAGTAACACCCACCCCTATCACCTTCGAATGCGAAGCAACCTCTGAATGGAGGTAAACGAATTGTAGCAACGACAACCAATGACCTAGCACTCCTTAGGAGAAGGATCGAGAATGCACAGAACTAAGGAAATAGGAAAATACAAGCCAGAAGTCTGTAGTGCTTGGGGAACAAGAACTCTAAGTAGTATCCATCATCATCAACTTCACATTACATCGAGCAATCCTTCCTCCCGTATACCTCAACTATGTTCCTCTACCCTCGGCAAATTGTGATTTTATTACTTTGGATAATCATAACAGTAGACCAAAATGATACAAACTTCCGTCCTGACTCTTCGACAGATGATCCAAACTATCCCTTAACTCTAAACAAACCGACATGGACTTACTGTATGGAAATAAGGAGCTCAGCCGAAAAGTACAATTCCTATCGCGTCCAATCTTTTCAGACCAAAACTCCCAGTTGAATGCTCCTTTGCTCCTTTCTATGCGTCCAATCGTATCTGACAGCACGACCCCAACATCTCATACGTTTCCGTAAATCGAGGTACAATAAATTCCACAGCTCACCTGTCATTCCAATCCCTAAGTAACCAAGCTTTTTCTTAGCCAAACTTCCGGATAATCCCCCAACGACTGAAAACCCGATGGCCCCGTGATCTCATCCTAAGTGATAGCAAGACACAAATGAGGGCTAAAGACTATACAAGTTTGTTTTCATTTAACATTATATTTAGTTTGACATTTCATTTAGTTGGGCATTTCAAATAAAATGAAAAAGGAGATACCAATTAAACAGATTCTATCGAATCTGCCCTTGCAAATCTTGTTATGTTCTATGCATACAAGTTACACCCTCCCCATAATTTGATTCATTCTAAAGCGAAAAAAAAATTGTCAGTTCAACAAATATCTGTAAAATGTGTAAGGCAAATAATGAATAAACGATATCTTTTCTTTATCCCCTGTACATAAGACCAAATCGCCAATCGAGTAATAAAGCACGAAAATCAACCATATATTATTGGGTGTTATTTCGTACGGAAAATAGATATTATTTTGAAAATTTGAATCATAGTGACGTGTGAAAACTTCTAACTTCTGTCAGCGTGGACCTGACAGCAGTTAATGATTAGGATTATCTCGCATCTTTGTTCTATTGTTTTGGTTCAAAATGGGCTAATTAGGCTTACGTTATATGTCAAATTAAGTAAGGCCTCACCTCACTCACTCTCTTTCTTTTTCCCTCCCTCCCTCTCTCTCTCTCTCTCTCTCACTCTCTCTTTTCCCTCCCACTCTCTTTTTTCATCCCTCCCTCTCACTCTCTCTCTTCTCTCTCCCTCTCCCTCTCTCTCACTCTTTCTTTTTCCCTCCTTTCCTCTCTCTCACTCTTTCTCTCTCTCTCTCTCTCTCTCTCTCTCTCTCTCTCTCACTCTTTCTTTTTCCCTCCCTCACTCTCTCTCATTCTCTCTTTTTCCCTCCCTCTCTCTCTCCCTCTCACTTTTTCCCTCCCTCCCACTCTCTCTCACTCTCTCTTTTTCCCTCCCTCTCTCTCTCTCTCACTCTCTATTTTTCACTCCCTCCCTCTCTCTCTCACTCTCTCTTTTTCCCTCCCTCTCTCTCTCCCCTCTCTCACTCTCTCTTTTTCCCTCCCTCTCTCTCTCCCCCTCTCTCACTCTTTCTTTTTCCCTCCCTCCCTCTCTCACTCTCTCTTTTTCCCACCCTCTCTTCCTCTCTCTATCTCTCTCTCCCTCTCTCTTTTTCCCTCCCTCTCTCCCTCACTCTATCTCTCTCTCCCTCTCACTTTTTCCCTCCCTCCCTCTCTCTCTCCCACCCTCTCTCTCTCTCCCTCTCTCTCTCGTGCAGAACCGAATTTCGAGACATTTATACGTTAGAAGATCCTGTAAGCTCAAAGTTCAGTGCCTCCTAAGGAAAGGCGAGCTTTGGTTAATTAGCTTAGGCGGCCTCTCGGTGACGTCAAGAGTAGGTTGCTGAAACGGTGCAGTCGTTTTTACTAACTTTGTTGAAAACATTCGCGTCAAGGTCGATAGCCCATCATCATCATCATCAATACACAGTCATAGCCCACCCATCATCATCATCTGGGTCGGTTGGCCACTTGAACACGGCCGCCTTTGTTCTACACCTTCAAGAGGCTGCCGGTCACGTCGGGGGAGGCTAACATTTCTGAAATGCTCGTACGGAGACTGCCTCAACTCGGACATAGCCAAGCCTTTCATCTGAAGTTCCCTTTCTCCAGGGATTTAGTGACACTCAATTAGAGTTGTAATAAAATAAAATAAAAACGATCCATAAACCACTTGCCATTAAGTACGGCAAACCACAATTACACACAAATAAATTGGAAGAGAATAATATTAATTAATTATACTTTTTATCTAAGGTCTTGGTCGATGCCGAAGGTCATGGGTTCGAATCCTTCTGGTGACACTACCTTTTCATCTCAACCAAGACCTTAGATAAAAAAGTATATGTAATTAATTGAAATAATTAATAGGTCAATTATGTCTGCTAAACATATATGGATTGATAATTATAAGCCATAAAAAAAGGAACAGAGAAAGAATATTCAACAGAGAGAGAGAAAAGTAAGTAAGAAAGACGAAAAAGAAGGAAAGCCTGAAGGAGGGGAGAGAAAAAAGATATATCAAATGAATTTAAAAAAACAATCGGAGCCACAAACATACTAAATAACATATGAATCGATAAAAGTGGACTAAATTTTTTGAAAGAGAACAAACATTGTCAATTGTCCAACAATTGTCTGGAAAAGGAAACAATTACATTTTTTTTATATGTAATTTTTATTATCAAAATTGTCGTAGTATCTCAAATAATATATATTTTCCCAAGTCGTTTCATCCTTAAATTTGCAAATAGATTTCATATTTTAATAACTCACCTCATATGATAATTGTGCTTGAGCACGGCAGTAAGTATCGGGTCCCCTGTTCTGATTCTAGAAGGAAACAGTTGTTTTATTTTTATTTTTTGTCAGAAATAATAAAAAATAGTTATAAACAATAGAGTTGTTTTATTGCATGTAGTAATGATAGTTATTGTAAAATATCTCATAATTTTTTATATAAATTGAGAATGAATGTATTTGTTAGTGTGAATGTGTATTGTGAGAGGGCCAATTACACCATCGACCCTCAATTAGGTTAGTTATACAATAGGTGTAAAGAGTGATGGAGAAATACTGAGTACTCCACCCTAACTGAATTAATGTCCAATATGAAAGAATGTATTTAAAAGTTCGTGAAATGTGAGAGGGTTTATGTTAATAACCAAGATGTTGACAGAACATGCAGCCCAACTCTGGAGGCAGGAGGGATAAGACCTGTCTGACCTCGGACTGCCAACATTGATGGGAATGCCAGGTGGTTGATGGTGCCTGCCAATAGTTAATTGTAATTTACAAAAATACATATATTGCCAGCATGCCACGAGAACTAATAAGTTCAATTCTATACATGTGCATATGTATGTATATATATGTTCAGAATTGAGCTTTTATAAATCAGTAATCAGTAATGTATTTTTTAAAATTTTAATTTTATATATTATTTATATAATATTAATATTTAAAATTTCAGGCAAGTGTAGTTATTATTCTTTCATTATAAAGACTTATGTGTGGTGATTAGTGACCGTTAATCGATAATTATTCAGAAATCGTGAGATGCGGTCTGGTGTGATGTAGGTGTCAGAAAAACATTTTCTTTATTGTGCCAACGTTTCGATCTTTATTGAGATCGTCTTCAGGGCCTGGGATTTACAAACATTGTTTACATTTAACAAATACATTTAGGATGTGGAAAAGTGAATTTATACAATGCAAACTATATTTTTTATATTCAATCAAAGTATTTCTAGTCACTCAAAGTGTTTGTCTTCTGTGTAATTGTGCCATTCTTGCATGTCATGTTGAAAGTGCCAAGAAAATGTTTTTCTGAAACCTACATCACACCAGACCGCATCTCACGATTTCTGAATAAATAAAGACTTATTTTTAACTTGTTTTGTTTGAAATTTGAATAACATACACACACAATAAGATATTTAATGGAATAAGTGATTGGTATGTTGGTAAATAAGCATTTTTCAAAAAAACCGGCACCCCCTAGGGTTCATATAACCTCATAGTTGACATAGTCTCATAGTAGGTTAATAGGTTAGTTAACCTCTTGGAATCTTGAAAGACACCAAATTAGAAGTTGGTACTGATGAAAGAAATGTTCCAATGTTAATTTGAATGCATGTTAAATATTGTACAGATTGCAATAAATTTTTGGCATATGAGATTTTTTTTCATGATAAAGCCCCACATTAAATCATTATTTGTAAGTCTTGGTTGCATGATTAATTTAAGCGTTTTCATACTTATATAAGTATTTAAGGGACATCGGTGGCCACAATAGTTTAGGCGTTGACACCGCATTCATTACTGTAAGGTAAAGAGTTTAGGTAATCCAGCGGCCTGCATTCGAACCCGATATACTTACAAATAGGCTTTTTTTAAGAACACTGCACCCGGAGGATTAAAATAACCTCGTAGTTCAAATACTCTTGTAAAAAAAAAAATTATCAGAATTCGCCTTGAATATTAAATGATATGTAATGATTAAGCCATATATCTATTACTTTGTTCTACTCTTCTTTTAAAGTTTTGAAATCACTTACATATTTAAATCCATCACCTATTTCAATTTATTTCACAAGTTTTGTTTTTAGGGTAAAAACCTAATTTGTTGAATTTGTCCAAAACATTTGCATTAATCTTGAAGGATTTCTTTAGTGGGTTTTACGATGGATGGGTGGCTACAATCCTTAGCCATCCAGAAATTTTTATTTTAAGAACATAATACAAATGGATTTCGAACCTATGATGAAGTGATTAGGTGTCATTAAGAATAAATGATTGTTTGCTGTGCTTCATTGTATGTACAATTTTTGTTCAGGATGGTTGATCTGGCCATGTGTGTGTCCGGTTCCTCCTCCATCTCATTCATTTAAATACAAAATGTCATTCATTTAAATACCTGAGGGTTGTTTTTGTCTCAAAAATATCCAGATTATTTGTTAATAAAAAAGTAGTCAATACATCTAATAATTTAACAAAAATATCAAGAAATTACAATAAAAAGTCTTGATTTCTGAAGTCCAAATCTCATAAAACCCAATAATAAAAATTAAAAACGTCTTTTGAAAGAAAAAGTCACATAGATTGATAATCGTTACTATTGAGATTGTTGCATATTGCTAGGAAACATACCAAAAATGAAAATTCTATTAGCAGACCAAAATGAGCAAATTACACGTTCCACCCCAAGAAAAAATCTCATAGTTAGCAGAAATATTCAATGTAGAAGGAAAAAAGACAAAAGTACAACTTGATTTCTAAACTTGACACTGAAACCATTTTTTATTGTTAAAAATGGTAATTTGATGTTAAACAGCTCTGCCTCTTCCCCTGTTATTATTTGTCACTAATCTTCATAATTTATGGCAATAAAGTTTGTGTAAATAATAATAATAAAAAAAATGGCTAACTCATTTTTAATCAATCTTAAAACAACTTTTTAAAAAATAAAATATATTATTTTTAATCATTTCAGCGCACTCAGTATTTTAATATGCATTTTTATTTTAAATGTAATTAAAAATTAATTAAATATTTAAATACAATAATTTCTGAGTAAATCTGCTTTTAGCATAATGATTTAATCTAAAAAATTAGATTTTATAACAACTTAATTAAGGTTTTCAGTTGAGATAAAAAAGTCAGTGTCATGTGCAGGATTCGAACCCACAATCTTCAGCTTGATACGCCACTCTACCACATGAGCTATCGTGACCTCAATCCACTCGGACACTAACGCCTCATCTCAACCACACCTTTTGAATTTTCCCTCCTTTTTGCCATTTTTCAAATGTCGTGTAATCAATTTGATTATTGGCGACAAATGAAATGGCCACGGATAGCTTTAGTGAAGTATACTTCATTTTAAATCATTAAATTCACTAATTTCGTGGTCCGCTTGACCAATTAATTAAGGTTTTTAGTTGAGACAAAAAAGTCAAGTGTCACGAGTGGGATTCGAACCCACAATCTCGGCTTGATACGCCGCTGCTCTACCACTTGAGCTATCGTGACCTCGATCGACTCGAACACCAACCTCCCATCTCAACCACACCTTTTGAATTTTCCCTCCTTTTTGCCATTTTTCAAATGTCGTGTAATCAATTTGATTCTTGGCGACAAATGAAATGGCCACGGAAAGCTTTAATGAAGGATACTTCATTTTAAACTTATTAACTTAATTGGTCAAGTGGACCACGAAACTAGTGAATTTATAACAACTGTTTAATCCTCGTAATTCTTAATATAAATAAAATAGTGAAATAATAATAAATCAAGGTATCAGGATTGCAACAGGGGCATTCAGAACAGCCCTTTATATAGTCTCTGCAATGATGCCTGTGTCCTTCCTCCGGATCTTTTCAGGGAGGAGGCAATTCTTAGGTTTGTTGCTAGACTTTGGTCTAAGCCTTTCCATCTTCTATTTCCTTCAGTTTTCCGTAACCCTTACCAAGATATGTATTCGTTGCTAAGAACTAGGACAAGACCTTTGGGAATCCGCAGTACTGAAATGTTGAGATTAGGAGGGAATACCTTGCCGGCGGTTGAAGGTTTTAAATTGCTAGATATTCCACCGTGGTCATTACCTACTGCCACAATTATCGAAGATTTGGCCTTATTGAACAAAAGAGAAACACCTTCTCTGATGATCAAGGCAGAATTCTTGCAAATTTTAAATAACTATCCCAATTATAAAGTTTTTTATACCGATGGGTCTAAAAATGAAATTGGTGTAGGGTGTGGGATATTTGCTGATGGATATAACTAAATAGAATGAGGCTAGCGTATACACAGATGAACTTCATGCAATCAGAAGATCATTGAGCATTATAAAGGAATCGCAAGGAATTTGTAATGTAATTATTTGCTCTGATTTGAAAAGTAGTCTCGAAGCAATCAAAAATAATTTCTCGGTTGATCCATACATCTTAGAAATTCACAAATATCTCTACGAAATCAGAACACTCAACAAACATGTGGTATTCGTTTGGGTTCCTAGTCATGTAGGCATTTCTGGAAATGAAAAAGCTGATCAATAGGCAAGGAACGCTGCGAACCATCCACAAAGAACAGATCAATTTCCTCTCCGCCCAGATGATATAGTTGTTTATGTTAAAAACATTATCAAGTGATAGTGGGTGGCAAGATGGAATTTCTGTAGAGATAGTACGAAAGATATTAAGCCAGTTGTCCATAAATGGCCAACTGAGGATCTTGAGAGAAAAGAACTTGTGATTCTCTCTAGATTGCGAATAGGTCACATCAGGTTAATCCATAATAGGCTTTTAAGAGGGAACAACCTTCCATTTTAACAAATAAAATTACTAATTACAATTATAACCAAAATTATACATGCAAAAAAAATAAGTAAGTTAGGAACTACTTTCAGATAAAACCCATCAAAATACAAATCAAACAACACCCCGTCTACAAGGTATAAAAGGCCCCTCCTGTGGAGTCTCTCTCACTCATTATAAGGACTGAAGGAAGGGAGACCTATGCCACTGGTGCGGACACGTGAGTTAAGCCATTTTTTCCTGTCCTGTCTGGTTTACAAAATTTTGAATTTGTTAATAGTTTATTTCTCTTCAGAAATTTTGTCATTTCAAGATTATAAAAAAAATATGAAAAATTTAGTATGTGTGGTGATTAGTGACCATTAATCGATATTTATTTAGAAATCGTGAGATGCGGTCTGGTGTGATGTAGGTTTCAGAAAAACATTTTCTTTATCGTGCCAACGTTTCGATCTTTATTGAGATCATCTTCAGGGCTCAAAGTGTTTGTCTTGCGTGTCGTGTCGAGAGTGCCCTCTCTCGCATCTCACGATTTCTAAATAAAATTTTTTTTTAAAGATTTGTTATATTTAAAACAAAAGAAAAATAATAATTTATAGAAATTTTGAGGTTGTAAATAGTTTATTTCTCTTAGAAATTTTATTATTTTCTAATCAAAAAATATATATATAAAAATTCAGTATAACTTTTTTTTTAATAAAAGAAGATTTGTTTTATTTAATTTTATTTGTTTGATTTCAAAACAAAAAAAAACCAACCAATGACCTACTTCACAAAATTGGTAGCAGAGCTGTCCCAAATCGGAGGCAGAGCTGTTACATATTTATGAGTTATGCATTATTTTGTCTGTAATAATAGTTGACACTATAAAAATCTGTCCAAATCTCATGAAAATCAGAGAAGCCTAAGTACCAAAAAGGAGTGGGAAAAAATATGAAAAGTCCAACAAGAAAGGCACTATCTGCTGGTGCACTGTTGGATCTGGAACGGAAGAAGGTTCAGGGACAGTAGTTCTTGTCCCCAAAACTTAATACTTGGAACACATGAGACACCAATAACTTTCAAGCTGAAATCCACCATTCAATGAAAGTTGAGAGATGTACACAGTTTAATTTGAATAAAGGGTACAAAAACAAGCAGGCAGCAATAATTTCTGATATCCAGGCAGCCATCTGAGTACTAAACTGAAACATTATTAGCTGATGGTGCTGCATTGCAAAACTAAACATATTAGATACATAAAACAAGATCCTTGCATTATTCCTGATCTTTTCTATATAATTATTATGTGTAAAAGCAATCACTAATTATAATGAAAACAAGCTTTAGTACCTCTACAGATAAAAATGTAAATACAATATCCTTGTGTTATATATTTGATATAATATATTATTATACTATACTATTATTGTAGTAATAGAACCAGAATAAATTTTGTACTTTTGTGTAAATATTATTTATTACTGATTTTACTATTTATTAATTATTAACATTCTTACATATTTATTTATTTGTTAATTATTACTAGTATGTGTGTTTCTTAGTGACTCGTTGTTTCATAATTTGTTGAAGTCGTGAGGATTGATCAAGAATGAGGTAGGTTAGAAAAACACAATTTTCATGTTTTTGCCGTGTTTCGCCTTTATTCAGGTCATCTTCAGTGCCTAGATAAATTACAAAACTATGTAGATTGGCAAGATATGAAATAATTGTGAAGTAGTACCAAGTAAGAAATTCGTGGTTCAACATTTATATTTACATCTTAAATTGTATTTTTTCCAATCAACGTATGTTTTGTAATCTATCTAGGCACTGAAGAGGACCCGAATAAAGGTTGAAACATCGGCAAAAACATGAAAATTGTGTTTTTCTAACCTACCTCATTCTTGATCAATCCTCACAACTTCAACAAATTATTGTTACTAGGGTACTTTAAATTATTTTTGATGTATTTAAACCTTAATTAGAATCCATAATATAATAGACATTAAATAACTTGTAAAAAATGAAAATATGATTTCTGATTATTACCTCTCTCTCTCCCTCTCTCACTGATTCTCTCTCTCTCTCTCTCTCTCTCTCTCTCTCTCTCTCTCTCTCTCCCTCCCTCCCCTCTCCCCCAATCTTTTGACCCATTTTATTGGTCATCATCAGGGCAAAACAATCTTAAATCTCTACACAACGACATTAGGTTAGATTAGATTATATAGGAGCCGGCATCTTTATGACCTGTGCACCATGACCAGGATTGGTCTATTGTGCATCTCCATTTTTTATCTAGAGCTCCTCGTCAAGTTTAAGGCTTTTTACCAGACCTCCAAAGCTTTTTCAAGGGCTCCCGTGTGTATCCTTCAGGCCCTGGCTTTTCCCTTTACAGGAAAAGGAATCTCAGCCTACATAGGTCGCACCAGCAGAGGATGTGTTCCACTGTTTCTTCTTCTTCTTCTTGGCAATACCTGCCAGGCTTGTTTCTGCCATTCCGAGTCCATACATATGCCTCTGGAGTCAGCAGTGTTCAGTTAACAGCCCAACTGCCTTCCGAGTAGATTGCTATTCTTCTATTGACAATCCCCAGCCTTTTTATCTCCCTGGCACAGTGCTCAATAGCCACAGTTTCTGCTTGAAAGATGGTGGCATATTGTCCACGGCTTATATGCCATTCTATACTAGTCTTAGCAATTACTAGATTTAGTAGTTCGTTGTTAGTTTTTGTGATGGTCCTTTGATAAACTTTTTTGCATGCCTCTGACCTGGGCTACATTCCGATTGAGTGGACAACTTGTTATTAATCCATTGTCATGGATCCACGTTTTTGGCAGTTTGGTAAGCCACAAAAGGGTTCAGGACTAACTGGTGTCCTCATTGAACTTTCCTTGGTGAATTTATCAGCCTCTTCGTTGCGCGTCTTCCAAGGGTAATTTTGTTATTGTCCCCAATGTCTGACGGGGCTTTAATGCAGTACCAAACAACTCTGGACTTGACCGCTAATGCGTCAATTGCCTTCAGTGCCACCTGACTGTCTGAGTGGATGGCTATTCTTCTATTGACAATCCCCAGCCTTTTTATCCCCCTGGAACAGTGTTATTGGAGCCTGTCCCTGAGTGCCTTTGTGCTCTGGCCTCTCCCCGAATAAAGATGTGTGGTGGTGGTAGATTCATTCTAGGGCAGCCTTGGAGTGCCAGTCTCTTAGCAGTAATGAGGATCTGGACTGACCTGTGTCCATCTAACTGCTCTTTGCCCACCAAACCACTGATCCATGGGTGTAACAACTGCTGCTTAAAAGGGTCCAGACAGTTTTCACTCTCAAATTTATGTAGCAGTTATACTGCGGCTGATAGGTATCCTGACAGGCCACTGCCCACCGAGAAGATACCTCTTCGTAATGGGTATTCTACCAGATCCCTTTTGACATTTTTGCAAAATAAAAGAAGAAACGACAAGCCACTACCTCGCAGTGTGTGATAGGTATGCTATGAAATCTGTGAAGGAGCGAACATCACCAAATCACTCACCGAGATTAAATGGTCCAAAATCTTGGGGTTTGTGAACAGGTCCAAGAGATTTATGCAGGACACATGAACCGACCAAGTCCCGGACCTTGTAGGGATGGGGTATGAGTTTACCCAGACATTAAACCCCTTGGGTCTTGGTCACCCACCCTGCATTATATATATAGTTATACTGCGAAGCTGATTGCCATAAGCAAATGTCTAATAGTACCTTCATACAATAAAATAGCCATTTGTACCGATTCACTTTCAGCACTTTTATATATAAAAAAAAATTTACTGATAAACCTATCATTTAAGATATACTTCTTTCTCTCAGACATCTACACACAATAGGAACTGAAGTGTTCTTTATATGGATACCTAGCCATTGTCAAATAGCGGGAAACGGACTAACAGACCAAGCTGCTAAAGAGGCCATCGAGAATGGTTTACCAAAAACAACGGTGCCACATGATGGCGTAGAAAGTGTTATTAAAACAAAAATTTGGTTATCCTGGCAACAAATGTGGAATAATGTGACAGACAACAAGCTAAACAAAATAAAAAGTAGTAGGAAATCATCAATTAGACAATCTAGATTTGAAGAAACAGTGTCAGAAGAATTGGCCATACCCGTCTTACTCATGGTTATTTGATGTCACGAGACCAACCACCCAAGTGTCAAAATTGTGAAGAAATCCTAACTGTAAAACACTTACTAATAGACTGGTTAGTTTGTTTCGATACAAATTTATATAATTCAGTTCTTAATAAAGGATTTCAAATTTCTTTGAAGAATGATTCAATGATAAGTCCTTGACAATGTTGTGACTGGGTCATTTTTTAAAGAATTTTTAAACCATCTATTAAAAACTTAATTATGTCAATTTGGAAACATTTGAAAGATTGTTTTGTCATGATGATGACCTCAAAATAAGTTAAAAACTTGACAATTGAATTTGTTTTTTCATCCAGGCCTTGCCAAGATCCAGAGTATTTTTTTTTTTTTTTTTTTTTTATGAGGGTTCGCAACAGCAGATGTCATATAAACCCTCAGGGTACCTAAGGGTTAGTTGTTGGGTTTGAATGCAGGGCCGCTGGATTCGAACCCAGGACCTTTACCTTACAGTGATGAGCGCCGTGTCAACGCCTAAACCGTTGTGGCCACCGATGCCCAAAGTATTTTTTCATATTACTTTGTTTTTTGATAATGCTTTGATTTTCTTAGGGTAACTGATTGAGTAGTGCTATAACTTAAAATTTACAAATATTCTTCTGGTAAATTTTTACATTTATGTTGTGTATCAACATAATAGTTTCTTTCTGAAAATAGCTTACCTTGTACTTTTTAGGAGAAGTTTGTCTCGAATTTGTAGATTCAGTTAATATAATAAAGAAATTGTGAGAGTCTGAAGAGTGAACGTCGTTGCCTGCACCTGCAGAATAAGTCGATGACGCAGACGTTAGGTTCTGCACGCAGATGGCACCAGCAGTCGTAAATAGTATCTAACAGAGGTAAACACGTTCTTCAGAAGTGAACAGCTCGGGTAAATAGTTTCCATCTGTGATTTTGCGTGTAGTTTGTGTTTTTTTCTCGTAAGGAACGAAGGCCGGAAATCGACAGGGGACCGTTTCGAGTGGGATAATAAGCCAAGAGGAACCCGAGCATATAACCTACGACTGTTCTCGTCCATGTCGCACAACTTTCCAATTCTCTTTTCTCCTTGTATCTGAAACTTAAATATTTCCTTGCTGCGTTTTTAAAAAAGACGGGTGAACGATGGCAGACCCCCTGAGCATACTGAGGCAGTACAACGTCAACAAGAAGGAGATCATCGAGAGGGACAACAATATCATATTCGGCGAGTTTTCCTGGCCCAAAGCCGTCAAGACAAATTACCTGGTTTACGGGTGAGTACTTTTACAGTTGTACTTTTTCTATCGAAGAACAATTGTAGGAACCATTGCCCAAAAATGGATTTTTAACTTTAAGGTCTGGGAAGGATGGAGCTGCAAAGGAGTACTATACACTGGAGTGCTTGCTGTTTCTTCTTAAGAACGTCCAGCTTAGCCATTCAGTTTACGTCAAGCAAGCCACTGTAAGTAGTAGTATAGCCAGAATTCCAAACCAATGATTTTTCTTTTTAACTCAGCTAGTGGCTGCTGTCAGCCGAGCTGTTCTCGTTGAATCGCATCATGCTATCTCGATTCAGTTCATTTCAGTATCGACTCTCGAGAGTTTAAAGGCATGTCAAATTTTCTTTATTAAAATAACTGATTGTGCCCTATGACCCAATTATATAGGCAAACTTGGAGAAAGTTGGACAATTAGGTTTGTAAAACCTAATCCTTAATTTTATAATCTGTGCCTTCAATGTTAATTTTAAGCGTTTTGCTTAAAATGTTAAAAATATATAACCAATCGGTATTTTTTTTTTATGTACACTAAGAGCCTGATGACACCTTTTGAAAAATAAGGGCTCACAAAATCTCCAAAACTCTTATCATCTGTTAATTATTTAATTATACATATGGTCGTCCCAGTTACCTCATATTTACAGGGCAAACTTTTAATTTGGGCAATGCTTAAAAAATTCAATTTAGTTTTTACTAGTAGTAAAATGATCAGGCAGTTTTATTTACAAATGGCTAGTTCATAGTTTGAAGGTGTTGAATTTATAAGCATACTTACTAAAAATTTATTGCTAAGATGTAAGGTGTTCGGAGTATGTAATATGGTATGGTGAAAAAGGATACTAGGAAGCAGGGTTTGCACTTCCCAGGCACTGCAGCCTTCTATCTTATTGTACCTTCCTAGTTCCTTAGCTCAGTGCAATAGACTCAATCCTTCTCTTTAGAAGTATCAGGTCATTGACTGGCGCTGCTGCATTTGATTCCCTAAGTTTTATTCCGTACGTTAGGTTAAATCTCCATTGAGCTGTTGCTTCGCATTCGAATATGATATGAGTGGCTGTTTCCTCCTCCTCATTACATAATCTGCAAATGGGATCATCATTGTATATACCCATGTTGTGTAGATGTTTTCTCAGGTGCCAGTGACCGGTTAGTAGCCCTACCACTCCTCTGAGTTTGGCCCTCTCCAATTGCAGCAGTGCTTTTGCCAGTCTTGGTGAGGGTTGTTTCATCATAAGTTTACTATGTCCAGCATTGCAAGAGTTTATCCACTTCTCCCCCTTTTCTACCTATTACATTTACTTTGTACATTTACTTTTGTTTTGTTGGGATCCATTCTGCGATGGAGGATTTTATATTTATTTTTGTTATCCCAAGAATAGGTTCGGGGCGTATGGTCTTGCAGATCCTCCTCTGGCCAGACTGTCTGCTTTCTCGTAACCCAAAATTCCCCTGTGCCCTGGCACCCAAGATATCATCAGGTTGTTGTGTTTCCCCAGGTTTAGGAGATTTTGGATACATTCACTGACTAATTTTGATGTGATTCTTTTACATGCTAATGCTTTAATGGCTGCTTGGCTATCTGATCTTATGAGGATTTTTTTATCAGTGTAACCTCTTTTAAGATTTTCCAGGGCACAAGCATTTATGGCATGTATTTCTGCTTGAAAGACCGAAGTGTACTTCCCTAATGAGTTTGTAGTTGCTCATGTTTTGGGCTTATACAGAAAGAGTATGTAATATACTGCACCCTTTGAAAACTATTGTATCCCCTGTTCTGTACTTATAGCACACTGGTGAGGTCCTATCAAGTGTCCTAATTCATCAGGGAACTTTATTGGTAGGCTCATTTCAGCGGTTGAATTTCTTCTGCGGTTATGTTGTACTTCCTCTATGGGCAAATGTGGCGCCACAGTTTTTTAGTAGGTGTCTACTGGGCTTCTTTGCATTATCTGCACGTGCCAGGTTGGGTAAGACAATCTTCTTCAGATGCCCATGTGTCCTGTTGGAATACAGAATTTTTTCCAGCTTCCTTTAATGCATTCTGTTGTTTCTTTCCTTCTAAAACTTGCTACAAAGTTCTTGGATTGTTTTTGTCCGATGAGTGAATTCCTATGCCACAGAAGGCCTCAGGACATGTCAGTGGTATAGCAGCCCTTTTCCTTGCTAGGGCGTTATTATTATAACGTTATCTCATTGCCTTCAACTCCCACATGTCCTCAAATCCAGCAGAGGGTCTTTGCATAAATTCTATCTTATAATATTATTGATTACATATATAAAGCAGGTGCCCTATGGAGTGATGCGATAGGTGATACAACATGAAGGATTCTTTCATAGCCCAATATTACTTTTATCGGCACTTGTGCATCCTGGAGCAAAGTGACAAGCGATACTACATAGCATAATATCTTTTTATGCAGTTATAATCATAAGCTCTTCAGAGGAGGATGTCATTAATGCATTTACATCAGTGAAAATCAAAAACAAGAAAATATTGAGTTCACCAATACTTTAACAAGTAACTAAACTTTTCAGCTTTAGCTTTTCTGTTATTTTTTCTGTTTGTTAAATCAGTCCTTAAATAACTTTTCAAAGAATAGTTACATAAACGTGGGTTCTGCTCAATTTAGACATCCTCCTGTTTAGCCAACATAATTTACTGACTATTCACACCATTCTGTTGCCTGGAGTGATTGAGAAGCTGGGTCACCCTAACAAACAACCACAATAATTATTGGCGTCGCATCGCGATTGCGCTGGTGTGCAGCAGTTTTGTTGCTTATGCAAGGAATGTAAGTGAAACATTGTTGAATTGGTTATCGCATCACTTGTATCACATTAGTTCGTAAGAGGAAGTATATATTTAGCTTAATGTCGATATGGGTTTATCAGACAGTTGGTTGCTTCCATAAAATATTTATGTAAGTATGTCCTATACTTAGCCATGATAGTATCTGATTTATTGCTCGTAGTAATTAAATCATGTTTGGTTAGTTTTAATTTAGGATATGTTGTTTAGATATTATTTTACAGTGATTCAATTTTTACAATTCTTTGTTCAAAATTTTTATCTACTAGAATTTGAATAACATTAGGCATTACAGCATAACCCCATGATTTAAAATAAATATATAAAAGCGAAGAAAACAATTTTGCACTACTATTACAAAGGCTTTTTATTGTTCTCTTGTAAGGAACAGTGAACAAAAGAGTATAATGTAATATTTCTTGATAGAATATCTAAATGATATCCACAACAAGCATCAGATGTCATGTTAAATAATTTTTATTTCATTGTTGGCTGATGCAAACAATTATTTAGGCTTGCAAGCCAAAGAAAGGTCTTAATTCATGTCAATAAATGAAAATTTTACCCCCCCCCCCCATTTATAATGGATTTAGTTGAGTTTGTTTCTAAAATTAACGTTAATTTCTATAATTAATTCTACTTCGAATCCACCCAGGAAGGCATATGAAATTGAAAAAGACAATTTAGATTTTTTTAAAGTTTATTTCCAAAATTAAGGGTTTGAATTGCTTAATTCTTCTTCAAATCTCCCTCTAGGTCGTTTTAAAATGAAAAAGACAATTTACAAAAAAAAAATAAAAATAAAAAAATAAAAATAATAATAATTGGGGGGAGGGTGTTTGAGTTGTTTCCAAAAGTAAGGGCTTTACTAGCTTAATTCTACTTTGAATTCACCCAGGACATGGAAAAAGACAATTTTTTTTTTTTTTTTTTTTTTTTTTTTAGTATTTTGACACTGATGAAACAAACTCAACCTACCATCAATTTGGTCTGCTTATTCTTAAGCTGGATTTCTACTGCGCGATAATCGCTTATGCAACTGTTTTGTGAAAAATGTCTTGCATTGTGGATAGCTAGCTGGGATGGCAATACTTTTGACGTGAGGATGTTTCGGGGTGAGCCGACCGCCAGTCAGTTTTTAAATGCACTTGTCTCAAGTGAATGAATGAACCAGGAGGACTGTATTCAACTTATCCGAATCATAGCTATTTTTGTGGGATTATTATATTGTGGGACTAATACTAATTTCTTTATTGAACTGCTTTCAATTGCAACGTTTTCCATGGTGAACTCAGTTGACTCAACTAGGCGACTGATATGAAGGAACAACAAGGATGAATGCCGAGCAGTGTTTTTAGAATTGAGTCAAACAGTGGTGCCAGCTGGTCACCCGCATAGGCGGACGAGTGTGAAGGGGTTGGGGGTGATTCCCAAACATTTTGCTACCACGTTACACTCCTTTACACCCGTCCGTTCAACCAGTTGAATCAATACTCATCTGTAAGAGGCTTAAGAGTTAAAGTTTAAAATATAACATAAAAGATAACTATTTAAATTGTATATCAGGGATGTAGTCTTGGTTTCAACAATTACTTAATTTTTTTAAATTTAACTAGGTTTTATTTTTTTATTAATACTCATAATTACAATATTCAAATTTCACACTTCTGTATACTTATGACCATGTTATGACTGATTATACACGTAATTACATCATTTCTTTGAGCAGCCTTTTACAGTCAAAATAGCTTGTATCCATTATTTTCATTTTTTTTTTTTTCAAAATAAAAAGTTAAATATAAATTCACAAGTTTCGTGGTCCGCTTGATCAATTAATATATTACAATTAATTAAGGTTTTCAGATGAGACAAAAAAGTCAATGGCACGAGCGGGATTCGAACCCACGATCTTCGGCTTGATACGCCGCTGCTCTACCACTTGAGCTATCGTGACCTCGATCCACTCGGACATCAACTTCCCATCTCAACCACACCTTTTGAATTTTCCCTCTTTTTTGCCATTTTTCAAATGTCGTGTAATCAATTTGATTCTCGGCGACAAATGAAATGGTTAAATATAAAAGTATTGCTTAGATGGGGCAGTATCGGGTGTATTTTCAACTCTACAGTCATATCCATGCCCCATAAAAGATACCATTATTGTTGTTCATTATTGAGTGTTTTAAATGTGTTAAAAATTTGTTTGAACAGACCGAAAACATATCAGTTGTACGCCGTCCAGACCGTAGGGATCTATTGGCATATCTCAATGGAGAGACCGTTACTTCTGTCAACATTGACAAGAGTGCTCCTCTTGAGATACCGACACAGGTCAAACGAATGGCCGAAGACAATGCGGAAAACCTTGCCAAGAAGCCTCGCCTTGAAGAAAACCAGGTGCAAAGGGGCAAACAGCAGCTTGCCGCGCGTCTTGATGCGCCGAAAGAAACTTCCGTCACGGTCAACAACATTAAGTAAATTTTTATATTATATTGTTAACAATCTTATTTAAAGTGTAACTAATTATTTTTGCATTACAGATCTCTTTCTGATGCTATGTCAGTTGAAAAAATTGCTGAACTCAAGGCTAAACGTCTAGCAACGAAACGTATAACCATTAAAAGCCAGGATGACATTCAACTCGGCTCAGACTTACGAGTCATGTTGGATTTTGATGTCGGCTTCACTAAGGACATTATCTCAAGGGAGCGCCAGTGGAGGACAAGAACAACCATTCTTCAGAGCACGGGAAAGGTGAGTTTAAACTTGGTCCAGTTAAAATTTTAAATTTGATTTATATCGGGTTGTCCGGAAAATAATGCAGGATTTTAAGTTTTCATTAAAAAAAATCTATATAAAATATTCTGTTTACGTTTACAGGATTACTCATTTGTATGAATGTCAACACTTATTAATCCTCTTCCAAATGATATTGTTTGTTTACCTCTGTAGCATTCCGCTACTTGGAAATAATTCAGTCATCCTTATAATGTCAAAGCGAGAATTTCGTACGATTTTCTTTTACGAGTTTAAACTCGGCCGAAGCGGAGCCCAAACGGCTAGAAACATTAACCAAGTCTGGGGCGAGGGTTGTGTTAATGAGTGCACTGTGCAAAGGTGGTTTAAAAAATTTCGGGAGGGAGATTTCAGCCTTGAAGATGAAGAAGGTCGTGGAAGGCCTTCCTCTCTTAATGATGATGTTCTGCGATCAGTGGTGGAAGAAAACCCCAAAACAACTGTTCGAGAACTTGCAGAGCAACTCAAAGTCAGTAAAACGACCGTCGCTGACCACCTCAAGGCGATTGGAAAAGTGAAAAAACTCGAAAATTGGGTTCCACACTCATTAAACGATCGCCAAAAAAATCAGCGCTTTGATGTTTGTGCATCACTTCTTTGTCGAAACAAAAATGACCCATTTCTGGCCAGAATTGTTACATGTGACGAAAAGTGGATTCTCTACGATAACACTAGACGTTCTGGACAGTGGCTCGACAAAGGAGAAGCTCCAATACATTTTCCAAAGCCCCCAACTCATCAAAAAAAGGTAATGGTTACGGTATGGTGGGCTTCATTTGGTTTAATACACTACAGCTTCTTAAATCCTGGCGAAACCATCAATGCTGAATCATACTGTAACCAAATTAATACCATGCATCAGAAATTGGCAGTAATGAAGCCCTCTTTGGTCAATCGGAAAGGGCCCATTTTGTTGCATGACAACGCTCGACCACATGTGTCACGTGTAACGTCACAAAAATTATTGGAGCTTGGCTATGAAACTTTGCCTCACCCACCCTACTCTCCGGACCTCTCGCCTACTGACTACCATTTTTTTAGACACCTGGACCACTACTTACAACACATAATATTCAAAAATCAAACGGAACTGGAAAATGCATTTATTGACTTTATCAATTCTAAAAATTCTGAATTCTACTCAGACGGAATTAATAAGTTACCAACACGTTGGGAGAAATGTATTGAGAGTTATTTTGATTAAAGAACATTGCTTTAAAGTAACTAGTTTCTTTTTTTTTGTTTAATACCAAAATCCTGCATTATTTTCCGGACAACCCAATAAAAGGTGCTAATATCTGATCATCCTGATCTGTGTATCATTGCTAATTTGGTGACTTGTTTTGGTATTTAGCACTGTACGTAATATAAAAGGTACTCAACTAAATAAAAATGCCATAAACCTACACCACTGAAGATGGCAAAAGCAGGCCAGGATGACTGTCAACCCCCAAAATCTCAAGGAGAAATCTGACAATTTTGCATTTATAACGGTTCGAACTTTTCTTTTGCAGCTGTTTGCAAAAAATGTTTTTGCAGTACTGCAAACCGTCAAGGCTAGAGAAGACGGACGTCACAGGCCACCGCAGCCAACCCCTGTTGTTACACCTAGGACCAATCCGATTAAAACTGTGCCTCAACCAGCTGTATATAACCGGTACGATCAAGAACGTTTCATCCGTCAAAGAGAAGGTAAATTATAATAAAATGCTTTTCCTGGTAATAAAGTGTAATTTTAAGAAAGACTAATTTAAAAAATGATGGTTTATTTAATATATTTGCAATCTTTTTATAGAGACTGAGGGATTTAAAATTGATACTATGGGTACATATCACGGCATGACTCTTAAATCAGTGACCGAAGGCAATCAGCCGAAAAAGACACCAGCCATGCCAGCGCTCCAGCATAACCAGCAGCAGCAGCAACAGCCTCAACAGACTCCTCAAACTACTCCTAGTCCTCTTGTTTCTACTGCACAGGTATTTCAATTTTTACACAGTGTAATTTAAAGGTTTACACACATTTTAATCGATTTAATTTTTACAGGCAAGACTGAACGCTTCTGTACAACAGACTAAGCGTGTCTCTAGAACACCCATTATAGTTATTCCTTCGGCAAATACCTCTTTAATTACTATGTATAACGCTAAAGAAATTCTTCAGGATTTAAAGTAAGCCAGATTAACAATTATTTAGTAGTAAAGTAAGAATTATTTTATTAATTATAATTATTATTCAGATATGTAAGTACTGAAGAGAAAAGAAAACTCGGTGAAAAAAGAGCCAATGAAGTGTTACTTCAAAGGAGAAAGGACGGAAATCTCACAGTTCCATACAGGGTCATCGACAATCCTGGGAAATTGAGTCAGACCGATTGGGACAGAGTGGTCGCGGTTTTTGTTATGGGGCCCGCCTGGCAATTTAAGGGCTGGCCGTGGGGCGGAAACCCAGTGGAGATATTTTCAAAAAGTAAGATCAACCCCTTTATTGACTGATTTTTATTTTTTATTAAACCAATTGTCACTTAAAATGCATTTGAGTTACATCTAAACCTGCAAAAAACTCATTGGAGCGATCAAGTGATTTAACATACCTGCAGACCAACATCCACCGCTAATTTTAAAAAATTTTTTTTTTTCAGTTTGCGCCTTTCATTTGAAATATGATGAAATGAAATTGGACAACAACGTAGGACGATGGGCAGTTTGTGTGCTTCAGCTTTCAAGAACAAAACGGCATTTGGATAGAGCTGCGCTTATGGTCTTCTGGGAAAAATTAGACAAGTAATAATAATAATAATATATATTCTTAATTATTCACAATTCATAAACAGAATTAATTATTTTCTTGTTTGTTTGTTTTTTTCCCAGGCATATGATAAAATACAAACCACATCTACGCTTCTAGGAAATTCAAATTGAACTGATGCTCAAACTCTAGATCTTCAAATTAGGGGGAAAAAATTCAATTAGTTGAACTTTCCAAATCTTATAATCACGTCTTCATAGATAGACAATAAGTGATCAAATAGTATGATTTTGGATTTTCCAAGTCTCATTTTAAATTTTATACTTTCAAGATGTTGTATATAATTGTAAATACAAAAGGCATATATCTTGAACACCTTCATTGATAGAAAACAAAAAACGCTTTTAAATATATCACCCCTTTGACTTAAATTTGAAGATAAATACATATTTATTATGTGAACAACTTGTACATATTCTCTGATGTAAATACGATGACATTAACCGAAAGAAAAAAAACAAACATAGTCTGTGTCATTCAATTGTTTTGGTGAACATTGATAACGTTTTTAATCCATTTTCAGTATTTTTAATTTCTACTAAAGTAGAAAGCCATTTTAATTTGATGAACTTATTTTTAAATATGAATATATATGAATGTATATTACAGTTGACAAAAGTTCTCTTTCGATGTACACTTGTTAGGAAAAAAAAATCAATACAATTTTTATTTATTTATTTATTTTCCCCACTCCTTTTCCTTTTCATATCTAAACTACAAACAAGTAAACGAAACATTTACATTAATTAATTAAGGTTTTAGTTGAGATAAAAAAGTCAATGGCACGAGTGGGATTCGAACCCACGATCTTCGGCTTGATACGCCGCTGCTCTACCACTTGAGCTATCGTGACCTCGATCCACTCGGACACCAACCTCCCTTCTCAATCACACCTTTTGAATTTTCCCTCCATTTTGCCATTTTTCAAATGTTTAGATGTCCCATGTAAAGATGGGAGGTTGATGTCCGAGTGGATCGAGGTCACGATAGCTCAAGTGGTAGAGCAGCGGCGTATCAAGCCGAAGATTGTGGGTTCGAATCCCGCTCGTGCCATTGACTTTTTTATCTCAACTAAAAACCTTAATTAATTGTATGATATTAATTGGTCAAGTGGACGACGAAACTAGTGAATTCACATTAATATTTTGCCCAAGAAATATACATTAGAACATGCACTCAAAGACGGACACTCATATTTTGATGTTTATTAAACTATATGGTTTTTTTTATCATTGTATTAATTACAAACATTAATTTTAATGTAAAACAAATTAAAGACATAAATTCAAGTTTTAATAAAAATTATTTTATTATGATGGTTTGAAATAAAATTCACCAAAACACTAGAAAATCAGATAGATGATCATTATGATAAATTATAATTTAACTAACAATTTATTACTCGGTTTTGCTCTTAATAAACCTCTTAAGGTGGACAGATGGGCCCACAAATTCTAGAACTTTCTCAATTCCTTAGTGTAGTCAAACTTCAAAGATCCATTATGTTAATCATGGCGGTACAGTCATCATAACTGTCTTTAAAAAGGCTGTGACTTATGCATAGAACATAAAGCAAAGTTTTCTCCACATCCTGATCATCTGATTGCCTCGAACCAAACCGGCACTCATCTGTGATGGGAACTGCCACCTATTATTCAAGAGTCCAAACGATGATTTATGAATATCGCCATTCTACTCGATGCCTCTTCAGTAATAGAAAATCTGATGCAGTACATCTAGAGACTAGGCTTTTCTCACGAAGCCTTCTGATGGCGTTTAGAGCTCACTTTTACATTACAAACCATTTGGATATGACTACCTACAGTCATTAAATGGTGGTTTATAGTGCGGTAAGAGCAATAAAATGATCATCACTAGCCATCGTACATTGCAGTTGACCAAACCTTCTCTTCAATAGAGACTTGTGGTGGCCCTAATCTGCTGTGGACTAATAAATATCTTGTAAAACAACACAATATAATATAATTGCCACTTAGCTATAATCATCTTTGATAAATTACTTAAATCATTGGCTTGGAGATTTGATCAAATATGTTAGTGATGATATAACCAATCGATATAGTAACTCATGAATAACAATAAAATATATTTTACATGTTGTTTCAACTTCATGGAGGTCATTAGATAGGTGAAAAAAGGAAAAGACTAATTGTTGAGTTCACCAAGCTTTCGGCAACTTACAGTGCCATCATCAGGACATTCCCAAGAGTGCAGAAAACGTTTAACTTGGTAAAACTATAGTAAAAACGTCTTGGGTTTAAGGTTATGATGCACATGGCCAGCAAATTACATTTAACATGGTGAAAACAGTCATCTATATAAAATTATCAATAATTATTAATATACACTATTTAAATTAACAAAAACAATAAATTATAATAAAATTTAACAGTATCTAATAAAAATCCATATGATTGTGGTTCAACAATTTTGTTCTGACTAGCAATTTCTTATAGGTAACAATTATGATCACAGAATATTTTGACTAGAATTATTGCTATTTATAGACTATGTACACAGGATTAACTCCCTCTCTCTCATTAACGTTAATCCTGTCTTTATAGGATAATTCTTGTCAAAATACTCTGTGATCATAAATGTTACCTATAAGAAATTGCTAGTCAGAACAAAATTGTTGAACCACAATCATATGGATTTTTATTAGGTACTATTAAATTTTATTATAAATTATTGTTTTTGTTAATTTAAATAGTGTATATTAATAATTATTTATAATTTTATATAGATGACTGTTTTCATCCTTTTTTTCCCCCTCGGCCATGCATTTTCCTTCCTGTTTTCCGCAGTCTATAGAATTTACTATGTTTCTTTCTAAATGTTGTTGTCTTTTATATTTTGATGTCATTATTTTTTATAAAGGTTATTAAACTGTCAAATACTGGAATATTTTTTGTGTCACGCAATATATTTGTTGGGAACACTACTCCGTGCTTTCTTAAATTCTCATATAATTCCTCTCTACCTTTGTTTCTGCTGGGGGCATGTTAATATGACATGTTCCGAGTCGGCATATGTTTCTCGGTCACAGTCGCAATTTGCGTTTTCACTTGTTAAATGTAATTTGCTGGCCATGTGCTTCATAACCTTAAACCCAAGAAGTTTTTACAATAGTTTTACCATGTTAATCGTTTTCTGCACTCTTGGGAAAGTATGTACATTATTTTATTTTGTTAACTGTTAATTTTATATTATTTATTTTTATATTTTTTAATTTTTAATAAATAGGCCCTGATGATGGTACTGTAAGTTGCCGAAAGTTTGGTGAACTCAACAATTAGTCTTTTCCTTTCTTCACCTGTCTAATGACCTCCATGAAGATTGAAACTCCACATAGATTATCTGCAGGTCGATCAACAAACATCATATCTTCGGATTTATTTACTATCGATGAAATATGTAATGAAAAGGACATATTGGTCTGAAACTTGGCTCCTAAGTCTTTAATGTAATTGACATTTAAAACAATATTAATTAATATTTTACATTAATTAAGGTTTTTAGTTGAGATAAAAAAATTAATGGCACGAGCGGGATTCGAACCCACGATCTTTGGCTAGATACGCCGCTGCTCTACCACTTGAGCCATCGTGAACTCGATCCACCCGGACACCAACTTCCCATCTCAACCCCACCTTTTGAATTTTCCCTCCTTTTTGACATTTTTCAAGATGATCAGATTGGATTCTCGACGAAAAATGAAATGGCCACGGAGAGCTTTTAGTGAAGTATACTTCATTTTAAATCATTAAATTAACTAATTTCGTGGTCCGCTTGACCAATTAATATATTACAATTAATTAAGATTATTAATTCGACTAATTAATATTATAAGAAGAACAGAGTGATTTAAGAGACACTATAGAAAGAAGTTGAAGCGTTTATATTACAATTATTTTTATGAAAACAACGCATTATTACCGAAACTTTTGTAAGAGAATTATGTTCTGAGCACTCAAAATTCATAATAAATTTTAAGATCATCTGCAAATAGAAGAAAAACATAACAAATGAAAGAATCAATAATGTCAATGAATAAAAGAAACAATAGCGGTCCTAAGTGAGAACCCTGTGGGAGGCCAGAAAAAGCAAGAAATTCCAAAGAAAGGGAAGAACGAATAATTTGTAAATTATTTTTAAGATAATTTTGAAACCACATATCCGATACTGGTGAATTTTATTTCAAAGAGAGTCAATATTTACAGATCAAAACGTTAAATCTTTCACGAAGGCATATTAAACCGATCAAATGCCTAAAAGTGAACGCATTTTTCAAAGCGTGGGCATAAATTAGGGTCAAACCATAATATATCTGGCTTGAGGAGTAAAATCTCCAGGAACCAGACTTACAAAAGTCTATAATAGGCTTTTTAAGTCAAATGTATACATATCCACATCTTCATATCATACTACCTGTGTGTTGCAGAAGAAAGGTCATAATTCTATAATTACTTTTTTCATATCATTCAAATTATCAAATAAAAATCATGGAATGGCCAAAAATGCTAGGTGAAAAATACAAAATCGAACTTCCTTGATTTTTTCTTCCACTTGTCCTGGGTATTAGTATTTATTTGTATTAATGTAGGTATCTAATAAATAAAAAGATGTTTTGGCTTTGAATACAGCTTAGATTAATACGGTGCGAGATAAGAAAACGTTCTGCTGGTCCTTTTTTGTTTTTATTCGTCTTTCCACGATTTGTTAATACAAATAAAAACAAAAAAGGACTATCTGAACTAGGACAAGGACTATTCCACATCATCTCATATTTCAGAGATGAAAATGGGCTGAAAAGGTAATTATTTTATTCACCTATACAGAAGAGAAAATCATATGATGTTAAAATAGATTCGGATATAGAAAACTCAAAATTTTTTTTTAATTTCTCACAAATAAGGGCACTCAAAATTCCAGGCGATGTCTCGGCGTTTATACGTCGGTTGGATGGTCGCCAAGACGATCCAGATCCTCGAGAAGGAAAAGGGCGTCACCTACCCGAAGATAATGAGATATCTGATTTCCGAGAGTAGCTTGGAAGTGACGCCGAGGACGATCGCCGAGGTGAAAAAAGCTCTCAAGAACTTCCTAAAGCGGGGTTTTATCGTGAGGAACAAGCTGAGGTACAAGCTGAGAAAGTGCAAAAAGTTCCTCCACTTCCTCCACTCGATAAATATCCACCCCTGGGAAGGCGAAGATGAGTAAGACGATCCCATCCTGAGTCATCCGTTAGAGCATGTCGTTGAACAAATTTTACGACCGATTGTTAACACTGTGGCCCTGTCAAAAACGTGATGTGCTTGGAAGGCAGACGCGAAATATCACTTGGCTATTTTCCATTCCTAAAATAAAAGTCCCCATAAATAAATTGTGCTTTCATATGTTATTATTTAAGATTCAAGCTGACTTCTTTCGAATTTCACAATTTTCAACTGTTTCGAACAGTTGATAATATAAAAATTATGCATGAAAACAAAACGAGCTCTTTAAATACAACGTTTATCGTAGGCTGATTTGGGTTGTGAAAATTAAACAGAAATGCATATTAACCTGTCCTACGCGGTCCGCCTATTCTCGCTTTTAGCTTGAACTCCCTTAAGCTTTGTATCTTTCTATTAGTTTCAAAATAAAAAATCCAACTTTCAAAATAGACAAAGCAATTCAGAATTATAATGCCTATTCAGGCTTGAGCAGGTGAATTGTCCCTTAAAATCCAAGTTTGTATTTATTAGCTTATTCAATAAAAAGTATTTTTGAAATTTTAAATAATAAAATTTTTTATAAAAAATTAAATAAAATAATAAAGAAACCATAAAGTTTTAAGTTATAGGACTTATTCAGTTTTGAGCAGGTAAATCGTTCCTGAATATCCTAATTTGTGTTTATTAGCTTATGCAAAAAAAAGCACTTTTGAAATTTAAAATAATAAAAAATATTAGAAAAACAAAATAAAAAGGTATATTGCCCCTTAACATCCTAGCTTCTGTTTATTAGCTTATACAATAAAAAGTACTTTTGAAATTTAAAATAATAAAAAACTAATAGAAAAAACAAAATAAAAAGGTGAATTGCCCCTTAACATCCTGGCTTCTGTTTATTAGCATATACAATAAAAAGTACTTTTGAAATTTAAAATAAAAACTATTAGAAAAAACAAAATAAAAAGGTGAATTGCCCCTTAACATCCTAGCTTCTGTTTATTAGCTTATACAATAAAATTAGAAAAAACAAAATAAAAAGGTGAATTGCCCCTTAACATCCTAGCTTCTGTTTATTAGCATATACAATAAAAAGTAATTTTGAAATTTAAAATAATAAAAAATAGAAAAAACAAAATAAAAAAGTGTATTGCCCCTTAACATCCTAGCTTCTGTTTATTAGCTTATACAATAAAATTAGAAAAAACAAAATAAAAAGGTGAATTGCCCCTTAACATCCTTGCTTCTGTTTATTAGCATATACAATAAAAAGTACTTTTGAAATTTAAAATAATAAAAACTATTAGAAAAAATCAAATAAAAAAGTAAGCAAAATGTCTAAATTATAAGACTTTTTCAGTCTTGAGTAGGTGAATCGTTTCCGAACATCCTAGTTTGTGTCTATTAGCTCATACAGTAAAAAGTACTTCCGAATTGTAAAATGATAAAAAACACTAAAAAAATAAATACATAGAAAGTTTAAACTAGAAGACTTTTCCGGTAGTTGAAAGCAGTTGAATCTGGTTAGTCGGTACATCAGATTTTAGTTGCTCATAATTTTATTGATTTATATTTACATTATTAATTGTTCTACTTTTTTAAAACGTAGCGAAAAATAAATAGGCTCGTGTAAAGGTAGATGTCACTTCTTTTGTAATCGAAGTTTAATATCACTTTCTAATTTCATAAAAAGGTTTAAGAACGTTGACCTGATGCCTTCAAAAGGGCCTCAGTTACAAATCCCGTAATCCTTTAACACCGGATTAAAAAGGCCCGAGCTGTCCCTTCTTAGATACCCGACCAGGTGCAGCCTGCGGGATTTCCAGTATACGTTGGAATATGAATGGACTTTTTGAAAAAATGGCCCCTATATATCGTCCTTTTTATGAAACTTTGTCGTTTATCTTATTAAAAGACCTTTCTTTAAATTTCTACATTTTTCACGTTATTTCCTTTTCTTCTACCTTTTACTTGTTTTTATTTCCTTTTCTTCTACTTTTTCTTTTTTTTAAGGTAGAAGAAAAGAAGTTAGGAGAAGTTAAAAAAGTATAGAGAGTTAAAGAAAGATCTAAACTAAGAAGCAAAGAAAACTAGTGGGCATGTAAGCTAAAAAGAAGAAACAACGATTACGAGAGAAAAAGAAAGCTAGGCGGAAAGGAAGTAGTTAGATGAAGCATAATTATAAAAGGGAAAGAGAATAAAAGAGGACGGATGTGGAACAGAAGCTCTTAAATCAATAGAAAGGTAGAGATAGAAAGAAAAAATCAGAAAGATTGTAAGAAAGAAAACAAGTATGTGACATAGGAAGAAAAAATAATGATAGGAAGGAGGGTGAGAGGAAGGGGGAGAGAGAGAAAGTGTGAAAGGGAAAGAGATAGAAAAGAGTGAGAGAGAGTGAGTGGGTGAGAGAGAGAAAGTATGAAAGGAAAAGGGAAAGAGATAGAAGAGAGTGAGAGTGAGTGAGTGAGTGAAAAGTGTGAAAGGGAAAGAGATAGAAAAGAGTGAGAGAGAGTGAGTGGGTGAGAGAGAGAAAGTATGAAAGGAAAAGGGAAAGAGATAGAAGAGAGTGAGAGTGAGTGAGTGAGTGAAAGAGAGAGAGAGAGAGAGAGAGTCAGTTTCAAGTTTCAATAATTACCATAAAATCATGTCCTTTATTTCAAAATATTGGTCCTAATATTTGGATCCATCAAGCTTAGCTACATTGTACAACCATGTTTTTCGATAAATATTTCCAAAGTCGTCTGACAGAAAAATCAGCACAGTTTAGGTCTTGTAAGGGTTTCAGTCATTACGAACAGATTTAATAAATTAAATATTTATTGAACATAAAATAGTAAAATCAGAACATCAAAGTTAAAAAAAAGGATTATCCATAGAGATGAGCGCACAGAAAAATGGTGGACAGAAGTACAAGACGATTTCAATATTTTCGATACATGCTGTTACGAGACACCTTCATGTAACGATACCTCCGTTCGTTCTTTTCTAATCCACCTCTTCTCAAAAATAACTTGAGTGCTTTTTTCGTAAGGGAAACAAGCTTTTTCGACTTTTCCAGACCAGTCCTCTGCGCAACATAGTTGGTTACTTTCCTGATTGTGACACCCTTTCGCTTCTGCATGCAGTCGACCGCCTCCGCGACCAGCAGAGCCACTTGCTCGAACGTTACATTTGGATCCATTTAAAATAATTTATTTTCCCTAGATTAGACTACTAAATACGATCCAATTTAACTAATGAGAGTTTAAAATTTTTACCATGTTTTATTTTTATCAATTTCAAACCGGCTCATATGTTCATCAGACATTTGTTCATCTTTTGCGATTGAACGCTAGTCTATTCTAGTGAGATATAAACGTGAAAAAGCTATAATTTACGTTAGAAAAACAAAAAATAAGAAAGAAATGAACAGTCAAACATAACAAGAAAAAGTCTGCTACAAGATGGCGTTTTCTCCAACAGTATTTATTCATATTAACCATGAAATGAAAACCTCGACAAAGAATTTGTGTTGTTTAGTTGAATAATTTTTATTTAGACGTAGCTAATCAGATTGATCCGTTTAATCTCGAGTGTTAACCATATTTCGGCTTTACGCCATCTTGGATTTAGTCTCTTTTCCAGGCGTAAGGGATTGTTATAAAAAAACTTTCCAGCCAAACAACTTTAAACGATCTTCATCAACTTAGATAATAAAATTATTAATGACAGTTATGACTAAATTGTTGGATATGTTGAATTTCTAGTACTTGATTTGGTTTAAACTTTGTTAATTCTACTTTCGGCCTGGAAGCTGCGTGCTTCTTTATTTTATTCCAGTTTAATTCATTTTATACCTTACATAATACGCCTTGGATACGTGCTAATTACTTGTATTAAAAATATCATTAAACGCATGTTTATTAAAAGGCAGGAACATTCGTTAAATTGTTGACATAAAAGAGAGAACTGGGAGGAGTAACATTAATGGAGTTTAAGCCTTTTCTATGGCATTTAGTACATCACGAGAAACGCTTCGCATTAAACATAAATAAATAAACAGACGCATAATTTATATCGTCATTCTAGGAATTCACAGCCGAAAAAAAAAGATCTCCGAGGAAATTTACTGAAATCATGAGATGAATGAATGCGCTCATACCGGCATTGGCCCTGCGCAAAGGGACTGTCAAGGGTTAAGTAAGGTTTCGAAAACATTTTTTTTTTAATTCCATTTTTCCACTAGACTCGAAAAATCCAGCCCTTTCATTTCAATTGAATTTTGATAAAAATATGTCGGACGTTTTGTCAGAAACTGGTACGGATCTGCTGGCATAAAAAGGAATTGTCTAAGGACCGTTCTGGGGAATCGCACGCACAGTGCGGCCTACGGAACCACGTAAGTAGATCATTTTCACTTTTACATGATTGATCATGTGATTTTTTTGAGGGGGTGAATGAAATTTTATATAAATACATCAAATGATGTATTATAAAGTTCGTCCGTGTTTCGACAGGAATAGTTTTTAGTTTGAAATCGTAGTAAAACAATATTAAAACCCGCTAACTTTTTTAAATGTTTTTTTATGTTATAAAACTTACGAGTTCGATTCTTCATTATAAATTGAATATTCCAACAAAATTTGACTCGAGTCCCGTTCGGATGCACATTTTGGAAAGAATTTGTTAAAACATTTCATAAGAATCTTAAAGAAATAAATGGAACGTTTTGACCGACAGCGGATGTTTTGGTTTGGGCTTTACACACAGTTTTGCAAAACCAAAAAAAGAGGGAATTTTGAATCGCGTGTTTTTTTTGTTTTTTTTTTAATAAATAAATAAAACAAAAATAAAGTCCCCCTAATTATAAAAAAACGCCATTTTACTCACGACACTAGTTTTGGTGTAAAATTTTCATAATTGTTTGAACTTTATGAAATTTGTGGGATATTTCCGTGCGGTCCGCCGGGTGATAAACCTGCAATTTGGTGTTACTGGTCATTTTGATCTGCCGAGAGCCGCGGTTCGGCCTGGCAGATTTGTTCCGGCACTTCGCCGTAGGTAGGTCCATGGAATTTCATCAATTTGAAAGATGGTTTGTTACTGTTTCTACGGTATTCCCCTTGCATGTAAACTTTTAAATCCTTATTCAACAATATTAATCCTTTTATTGATATTTTGTTTTTATAATTGTTTACGTTGACTGAACCTTTTATACAGCTACGTATCTATACCGGTTTTGAATTTCAAAAGTTGCGATGAGAAAGTTCAGATAAAAATAGTGCTTGGTGCTTTGCTGAGTATTTAAATAGTTATAAACAGATTGTATGAAAGCGGAAACGAAATTTGATGCACCTCAGCAGACCCGATCTTTATTTTTACCCTAAAACTTCATTTTTCGTCGTCCAAAGCCCCTGTTTGTTTCCATGAAATAAGAATAACCAAAATCACAGCCACCGAGATTATTAACTCACACTTTTCCTTGTTCCTACAGCGTCTTTTTTTAGAGGAAATATTGACCTTTCAGGAAGGAAAACGTCGGATGTTGGACTAGTTTTATTCTAAAAGCTCTTATCTATAGGTTATCAGCCAACACCGTTGCGAAGGTTTTGTAGTGACAAAAATCTAGTTGATTTACAATCTCCTTAAAAAAGTATGTTTAATTTAAGCGAAGATAGCCTTGAGGGATTGTCATTGTTCGAATCGCTTCCGGTAGCGCGTTGTGGACGTGCCGTGGAGGTTCTCCATTTTGTACCAGAATGCATGATCCTGGGGGGAAATTTGTAAACTACACTTTGGGAGTTTCATCCTGCCTAAAGAAAACAAATAAATTATTGGATGGCTCAGAAGCCAGGGACCTCATATGCCCGCCAAGCGAGGTCCCACTTTGTTCAATGCCAGTCAGATTAAACCACAACAAAAATAAATTGTATCGCACTGATTCCAATTAATAACATTCTCTAAAAATTCACTAGTTTCGTGGTCCGCTTGACCAAGTAATATCATACAATTAATTAAGGTTTTTAGTTGAGATAAAAAAGTCAATGGCACGAGCGGGATTCGAACCCACGATCTTCGGCTAGATACGCCGCTGCTCTACCATTTGAGGTATCGTGACCTCGATCCACTCGGACACCAACTTCCCATCTCAACCTCACCTTTTGAATTTTCCCTCCTTTATGCCATTTTTCAAAATTTTATCTCAACTAAAAAACCTTAATTAATTGTAATGTATCAATTGGTCAAGCGGACCACGAAATTAGTGAATTTAATGATTTAAAATGAAGTAAATTAATTAATTGTTTCGATCTTTATTGAGATCATCTTTAGGACCTGGGATTTACAAACATTGTTTAAATTTAACAAATACATGTCGAAAAAAAGTGAATGTATACAATGCAAACAAATATTTTTTTATATTCAATCAAAGTATTTCACTCACTCAAAGTGTTTGTTTTCATCGTATGTGTGCCATTTTTGCGTGTGTTGTTGAGAGTGCCAGTGAGATATTGCTGTTTTATGTTTATATACGTTGGATTTTGAAGGGACGCGGAAGGAAGTTGGTATAGAAAAAACATTTTTGTATAAGGCTTCTTGTTTTCACCTCAAAGAAGCCGACTCCATATGTTAGTTTATTAAATTTAAACGGTTTCATAGAAAAATCCCCTTCCGCCTTTGTAAGTCACTCGTTCAAAGTTGTCAATGGATCTTGTTTCCTTCTCGATCCCTGCTTCTTTAAATCGGAAAATATAAAGCCAATTTTAATATGCAAATTTGGAGATCGTGCATTCTCAGCACGACACACAGTACTGACACACATGCACAGAAAACAAACACTTTGACCCCTGGAGATGATCTCAATAAAGATCTTTGTTTTTCTAAAACCTACGTCACACGAGACGGCATCTCAAGATCTCCGAATAATCATTAATTAACGGTCACTAAACACCACACACACTTTAATATGAAATGTACATACATTAAAATTAATTCTACGAGTGTGGTGATTAGTGACCGTTAATCGATGTTTATTTAGAAATCGTGAGATGCGGTCTGGTGTGATGTAGGTTTCAGAAAAACATTTTCTTTATCGTGCCAACGTTTCGATCTTTATTGAGATCATCTTCAGGGCTCAAAGTGTTTGACTTCTGTGAAGATGATCTCAATAAAGATCGAAACGTTGGCACGATAAAGAAAATGTTTTTCTGAAATCTACATCACACCAGACCGCATCTCACGATTTCAAATAAATATTAATTCTACGATTTTATTTTTACAATTTTTTTTCAGTTCCTCCTCATTTCCACAGGCCAGATCGAAATGCCGGAGATCACCAAGATTGACTCGCCATCGACATCTGGCAAAGATACGCCATCCTCCAGGACGAGGAGGACTTCCAGGCCGAACAGAAAAGACCATTACAACAACATTTACAAATACAACTTCATGCTTACAGACGAAGAAATCGCTGAGGATTTAGCTGTGATAAGAAAAGCCTTGGAAGCGGTGGAAAAATGAAAGTGAAACATGTACAAAGTGGTTTTAACTGTTACACGATAGCTAAACGCTAGTTATGTATAACCATCTCTAATATATTTATTTGTTCTATTTGAGTTTTTTTTTTAAACAAAAGGAAAGTGGATTTCTACTAGATCGAAAAATTGTGGGTTAAAATAAAACGTATAAATATCAACCCCGAGGGCATCCAGATGTGTTGAATAAAACTGTTAATATCATCACGTGGATAAATTGCGAATTTTACATTCTGACATGTAAATAAAAACTGTAAACTAACCATTGTTTTAATTGACTACTTGCCTTTTTTCTCTCAAAAACTGCGTACACCACCTACAAATGAGGTAATAAAGGCAAAATAGTTTTATTTTATGTTTACAAACGTTCGTTTGGTATAAACGTGTAGAGATTAGTGACCGTTAATCGATAGTTATTCAGATATCGTGAGATGCGGTCGGGTGTAATGTAGGTTTCAGAAAAACATTTTCTTTATCGTGCCAACGTTTCGATCTTTTATTGAGATCATCTTCAGGGCCTGGGATTTACAAACAATGTTTACATTTAACAATTATATTTAGGATGTGGAAAAGTGAATTTATACAATGCAAAATATATTTTATATTCAAACAAAGTATTTCTACTCACTCAAAGTGTTTGTCTTCTGTGTAATTGTGCCATCCTTGGGTGTCGGATCCACTCTCAACACGACACGCAAGGATGGCACAATTACAAAGAAGACAAACACTTTGGGCCCTGAAGATGATCTCAATAAAAGATCGAAACGTTGGCACGATAAAGAAAATATTTTTCTGAAACCTACATCACACCCGACCGCATCTCACGATATCTGAATAACCAGTTTGGTATAAAGATAGAAGAAAAAAACCCGAAGCATTTGTACTCCCGTAAGTAAAATACAATTAAATAACTGCTATTTCGTGGGTTGATTAATAATTATTTGATTATAAAAGAGTTTTAATGGTCAAAATGATCTAATATACATATGTAAAATAATAAGTTAAAAGTTTTTAATACAAAGGATATAACATTATTTTCCGACTAAGTAAATTTTTTGATATCTAAACACAAATTTACCTTCAATTCCTAGACTTATATTTATTCCTTTGCAATCCAAATGATCTTGATTTAAGAATAAAACAAACAAGATAGTTTGATGTACATGTATAGAATCATTTAAAAAATTTAAATTTTTGTCGCTTCAATGTTCAAATCAAATTAAAATTTAACAAAAATATATCACCGATCAATGCTCTTCAATTTACAATTTATTTTTTAATAATTGTCTATCACATGTGACGTTAACGCTCACATTTATGTGTGGTGATTAGTGACCGTTAATCGATATTTATTTAGAAATCGTGAGATGCGGTCTGGTGTGATGTAGGTTTCAGAAAAACATTTTCTTTATCGNAAATAAATATTGTCTTTATAGTATATAATTGTATTTATAAAAGATATGTAACATTAAATAAATTTAGATAAATTTTTCTCAATAGCAATTATATTTTATAGTATGTTCGAGATCAGGGATGCAGTCATCAAAAACAAGAAAGTTTTGTAGCTTACGTCAAGATTTCAGCCTTTATTGAGATCTTCATCAGAGCTCAAATAAACGTTTATCATTAATAAATAATAAGTAATACAACATTTCTCAGATAACAATGGATAACGTCACAATATTAAAAATAAAATAATACAATGTTAATAATAATATTATAGCATGATGAAGACCTCAATATATTTTGAAAGCTTGGGGTAAGTTACAAAACTTAATTGTCTTAGATGACCACATCTTTGATCTCGAACCTACTATTGATCTCCTGACTGTCCATTCATCCTCCCTTTGGTAATTATATATTATGATTTAAAATTTTTCTTACAATGTATCAGATCAAAAAATTCTTTCGTTTTCAGCATAAGTCGTTATAATACATTTGTAGTACCCACATATGTATATTGCATACGTACGTTTATAAGGTGCAAGTAATACAGTGTAGATAGAAGATGAATACCTTCCAACCAGATTACCTGGACGGGAAACACGCCATTGATGCGCAACGAAAAAGGGATTAAACCGCGATTAAGACAGGTAGACTTTTTCTTAACCCTTTACCTCGGGCAAAGGGTAGGCTTTGTTATTCAACTTTTAATCCCTTTCCACTGATGCCGCTTTCCGAAGGTGACCAAGAATACTATATCCATTGTCATGCCTACTTGCCCTTTGATGGAAATTTCCCAATATCTTCAATATCATACATTCAATTTATCTTGCGGAAAGTAAAAGTGAACATTATAAAAATTGGATTGTTAATTTAATTCAATAGTTTTCGTGGTCCCATTGAACAAATAATATCTTTCGATCAATTAATCTATATTTAAGGTACCGTGGCCATTTCATTTGTCTCCGAGAATCAAATAGATTACACGACATTTAAAAATTGGCAAAAAGGAGGGAAAATTCAAAAGGTGAGGTTGAGATGGGAAGTTAGTGTCCTAGTGGATCGAGGTCACGATAGCTCAAGTGGTAGAGCAGCGGCGTATCTAGCCGAAGGTCGTGGGTTCGAATNGTTTTCACATCGGGTGGAGCGCCTACTTGCTCCTTGTATGAAGCCAAGGCAACAAATCCTATCATTATGAAACCTACTCTACCGGGATTAATAAAACTTTACATACAATTCTATCAGTTTTAAAATTTTATATACAGGGTTCCTTCTGACGAAACTCAGGGAATCGATTCTACTCTTCGTTTGGAGCAAAAAATACCCAGGATTTTCGGAAAGTTCTCTATTTTGAAGATATTCGTCAATTTAGGTTTTTTCAACTTTTCACTACCTTACCACGTAAAAACGCTTACAACTTCCAAAATTTGGAGAGTACAACAAATCCAATTACAACATTTAAAAGAACGCTAAATTTGCTGTAAGATACTTCTTTGCAATAATCTGAATGACATAAAATGTTAGCCAATATCAGTTGGAACATGTCGAAATTACAAAATTTAAAATATTAATCATGATTGCACGTTCTACTGAGGTTACAAAAAAGTACCTACAACTTTCAAATTTCACAAAAACTTCTTCATCTAATATGCTTTACGTTGATATATCCAGGTTTTTAAATAACGTTTCAGTAGAGTTGAAAAATAACAATTGAATGTTCGAAAACGTGAGCTAAGGTAGATTTGAAGGGGGGTAGAAATAAATCAATTAGAACTCGCTTTGTAAAATAAAAATGACAAATCTGTAATCTCACAAAAACCATACCAGAACCTTCATACAATAAAATGCAATGGTTCTTCTTGTAGCAAGCACCTGACAACAAAGGAGGAACTTTTCAGAGGAAAGGCTCAAAGTGTTTTCCTTTTCTTTTTACAAAGCGAGTTCTAATTGATTTATTTCTACCCCCCCCCGCTTCAAATTTACCTTAGCTCACGTTTTCGAACATTCAATTGTTATTTTTCAACTCTACTAGAATGTTATTTAAAAACCTGGATATATCAAAGTAAAGCATATTAGATGAAGTTTTTGTGAAATTTGACAAGTTGTAGGTAATTTTTTGTAACCTCAGTAGAACGTGCATTTGCAACATTTTCTTTATCGTGCCAACGTTTTGATCTTTACTGAGATCATCTTCAGGGCCTGGGATTTATAAACATTGTTTACATTTAGCATATACATTTAGGATGTGTAAAAGTGAGTGAGTAGAAATACGTTGATTGAATATCAAAAAAATATTTGTATAAATTCACTTTTTCACATCCTAAATGTATTTGATAAATGTAAACAATGTTTGTAATCCCAGGCCTGAAGATGATCTCAATAAATCGAAACGTTGGCACGATAAAGAAAATGTTTTTTTGAAACCTATATCACACCAGATCGCATCTCACGATTTCTGACTAATTATCGATTAACGGTCACTAATCACCACACGTTTCTACACGAGATTGACGAATATCTTCAAAATAAAGAACTTTCCGAAAATTTTCTCCTGAGCATTTTTTGCTCCAAACGATGAGTAGAATCGATTCCCTGAGTTTCGTCAGAAGGAACTTGGACACCCTGTATATTACTTTAAGAAGGAAGTATTAAGTCGAGTAGTTAACCCATAACATAATTCATAAGATAACATGCCGGGTGATGAACAAGTAATTTGGTCATTACCGATTATTTTGTTTTGGTTATCCTGGGTCGGGTTAAAAAGTATTTTTAGTTTCTATATAAGGATAGGCGTAGCAAGATTTTCGGAGACTGCCAAACTTCAAAGTGGATTTTTATGAGAGCGAAATATGTGATATATTAATGTACGTACGATTAAGTTAAAATTTTACAAAAATGAACCTGCGTTCAAAGTCCGATATCGGGCGGCACACCTACTCGCTCGATGTATGAAGCCAAGGGAAAAACTATCAGAAGGTACTATAAATTGAATGTACTATTTTTTAAATAACATTTTTAATTTGGTCGTCACGATCATGTTGGTTTCTATGGTGGCTGTGTCAGGCCACAGAGAAACACGGCGAAGATAGGCAAACCAGAATGACCGGACGAACACGCTAGCCATAAAAAATTAATGTTTTCAAGGTTCAAATAAATCTGTGGGTAAAAACTTTGGAACAGTAAAAACAATTGGATTTATAAAGTTAAAAAAATATATATTTGGTGAAAGCATATCACAGGTCGTTAACATTCTATAGTATAAAATATATTGCACTATTTTTTCTCGGATTTTAGAGCTTGATTTATTACTGCCAGGTCTTCTTCGATTTCCTCTTCAGTCAATAAGAAATTGTACTCATAAATGCTGGTGAATCCGGTGTCATTGTGTATGCTGGATGTACTCGTCGACTCGGGGGAGGCCATCTCCCTCCTAGTCGGAGGTGCGTAAACCTCATAATTTAATCGCATTTTATTGAACATGACCTAGAAAAAAGTTAATAAATTAATTTAATAGTACAGTACATTTTAAAATGTTGTTATAAATAGCCCTAAAACTAAGTACATATTATTAATTACCTTCGGGGAAATCGGGCAATGTGCTCGACACGAATCATTTTCAATTTTAACTCTATCGCATCTAGGCATTTTATGTGAAATTTTCTGAAAAAATGAGTACAAAGTAAATTAGTTAATGAATATAATATTAAAAAATTAAAATTGAATTTAAAGTCGTATTCTTACTTTTTTCGAAAACGGTCGATGTGGTCGGTCCGAAGCCTGTATTGTTAATAAAATAAACAGAAGGACAAAATCGCCTTTTATAGCCGCAGGTAAGTCAGAAAGGGGTGGGGGTTGAAATTGTCTACTTTTATAAAAATTTTCATTGAATATGTTTTTAATGTACAATAACTGTTAATAATGTATGTAAATAATAAATAAAATAAACTGTTTACAAAGTTCGTAATTTTGTAGATTTCAGAAAGATCAAGGAAGAATTTAGATGAAAAAAATCCGAGGAATTAAATGAGAAAATTAAAAAAAAAAATTAAAATTGGTCTTTCAAGAATATCCATTTAAATTTTTATTGGACAATTTTAGACTTCACATTAAAATATTTATAATTAATTCATTATCTATTCATTTTCGTTTGCCAATTTCACATTTTATAGAAGATACCTTTATAGTTTTCAAAATATACACCAAATGTACATGACATATTGAATTAACGGTCTGCTGATTTATTTATTTTTATTTTTGATAGATCTGGATTTATACCAGTTAAACTGAACTGGCGAAGAATCCAAATATTTCATTTAATTTTTGACGAAACAGGCTAAAAAGAACCCGTTAAAACATATTTTTTAAACACTCTTGTGCTATCTAATTATGCCCGAATCTGTTAATATGGATTGACGATTAACGAAGAATTGTCAAGGATTGATGAATTTGTAACGTGTTGGTAACGATACGGGTATTTTTTTTTTATAAAATCCAAAATTCTTTAGTTTAGTCGTTCGGTCATCCTGGTTTGCCTATCTTTGCCGTGTTGTTCTGTCGCCTGACAAGCAAACCAACATGATCGTAACAACCAAATTAAAAATGTTATTTAAAAAATAGTACATTCAATTTATAATACAGACTGATGGTTTCTACCCTTGGATACATACATCCAGCATACACAATGACACCGGATTCACCAGTATTTATTTTTTTTAAAATTATTTTATTTAACTCTTGTGCACATACACATTATGTTTTGCTAATAAATACTGATATACAGCAGACTTAAAAAGTGTGATTAACGTGGCATTTGAGGGTGGGTCCTGCCCTACGGCAGTCCACACAATAATTCACTGGAGTATAATAATTTGAGATAAATAAATATCTCATTAATAAATAAATTAACCTACTTTTTTGTTTTTACCTATAATAATATAACGTCAGGCGCACGTTTACACTAGCAGTTATTTACATTAACACATATTTACAATCTGTAATCCGTATGATGCTTTCTTTTTAGCCGTCTTTGTTGGCGGGGTGGAGGCATATTCGCTGGAATCTGTGCACTTGCCGGATTCGGGTGGGAGTCAGCTTTGGCAAGCAGCATCGGGTATCTCTTCTTTAGTTCGTCTTCTACTGATGTCAACGATATTTCATGGTGGAACTGTTCATCCCTTACGAACCAGGGCGCGTTTGTTATTAACCGTAACACACGGTTCTGCAGCGTTTGTATCTTTTTATTTGCGAGGCGGATGCAGAACACCAGATGGGCGAGCCATAAAACCATATTGGTTTTATTAGGCTTAGATAAAGGAGTCGGTTAAGTGGAATTTGGACAGAATTGCTACAGAGAATTGGTTTGATACTGCGAATACGCAAGCGAATTTTCGTTACGAATGAGGATATGTGGTTATTCCAGGTGAGGTGCGAGTCCAAGTGGAGCCCTAAGTATTTATATGAGTCCGCTTGAGGTACATTAGTTCCACTGAGTACTATATGTGAGGGCCTTGAGGTCTTCTTATAAATGAAGTTAATAAGTTTGGACTTAGTTGAATTCAGTTTAACTTTCCATTTGGATGCCCAATCATCAATTTTTTGGCAGTAATTCTGCATCTTCGTTTCTGCATCACTGAGCGTGATACTTTGAGACAGCACTGCTTTGTCATCGGCAAATTGGGCTATTTCGATGTTGCTATCTGCTGGAAAGTCATGCTCGTACAGAATGTAAAGGAGGGGTCCCAGAACACTTCCTTGAGGAACACCCGCTGAGATGCTGTGTACATCCGAGTTCGCTCCTTTATAGCTGACAAAAAATATTCTTTCGATCACATAAGACTTCACCAGCCGGTAGTATGTAACTTTTTAATCTTTTAATAATATAGCAGGCCCCACACGCGATCGAAGGCCTTTTCGGTATCTATAAATAGACCTAGACAATACTTTTTCCTCATAAGTTTGTAGTATTTTTTCCCCTACTCTGTGGAGTTGCCACGGACAAGAATGAGATGCTTTGAATCCAAATTGTGTGTTCGCTATTACAGGACTTAAATAACTTAGAAGCTTTGGAAAAATTAGTGGCTCGAAGATTTTCGATAGTGTAGACAACAAACTTATTGGTCGATAACTGGTCGGTTTATCCCATTCTTTTTTGGCTTTATGTATAGGTACTACTTTAGCAATTTTCCATTTTTTTGGAAAGTATGCCGTTCGAAGCATGCCATTGTATATTTGTGTTAACAGTACGAGACATTTTCTAGGCATATCTATCAATAGTGGCCTTTCGATCATGTCCAAACCTGGTGCTTTGGACCACCACCTGCTGCTCACCAGCATGAGTACAATTTCTTATTGACTGAACAGGATATCGAAGAAGAACTAGCAATAATAAATCAAGCACTGAAATCCGTTGAAAAAAGTAATATATTTTATACTACAAAATGTTTATTCAGAAATCGTGAGATGCGGTTTGGTGTGAAAAAATATTTTCTTTATGGTGCCAACGTTTCGATCTTTATTAAGATCATCTTCAGGGCTCAAAGTGTTTGTTTTCTGCCTAAGTGTGCCATTCTTGCGTGTCGTGTTGAGAGTCTGAAGATGATCTCAATAAAGATCGAAACGTTGACACGACAAAGAAAATGTTTTTCTGAAACCTACATCACACCAGGCCGCATCTCACGATTTATGAATAATAATCATTATTATGTTTTTACTTCACTTCACCTAATGAAACTTCACCCTAATGAATGTAATTAGATTTTTAAAAAATTGACAACAAACAACTAATATTTTTTTTTACCGGACCGAATTATGTTATCGCTTATTTCCATCCTTCAAACATACGTATTGCTTCTTCCGTTTGAACTAATTTAACAAGGGCTCACTCTTTTTTCATATATTGGGCATCTGTGAAGTTTTTTCTTTGTACTTCATTTATAAGTTAATACATTAAAATTTTCAGGTTTAGTGTTTCTAGTAAATTAATTTTAACTGATTTTTATTTAGCACATATATTTAAGGTGCAATATTAATTGAACATCTGTATTTAAGGTATTGATTGAGGTAACAAAGTCAGTGTCACAAGTGGGATTCGAACCCACGACCTTCGGCTAGATACGCCGCTGCNGACAATTTTTGAACACCACCTTATGGTAATATTTGCAGGTTAAATTTTTTTGTGGAAAACGTAAAATAAAATTGTCCTTTTGACTAAAAAACTGCAAAGAAAATAAAATAAATTAACCAATTCATAATTAAATTCAGGGGGCGTTGGTGCTCGCAACGGCTTAGACGTTGACACGGTGCTCATCGCTGTAAGTTAAAGGACCCGGGTTCGAATCCAGCGGCCCTGCATTTCAACGCGACATACTGCTTTCATCAAAAACCTACACCCCCAAAGGTTGATATAACCTCTGCTGTTGCAAACCCTAGTTAAAAAAAATAAAGTATGGCTTCTCATAGAAGAAATGGGTAAAATATGGTATACTATATGAATGTGTGAGATGTTGCAGAACATGCTCTTTTAGTATAAAGTTATGGTATAAAATTAAATACAATAAAAAATAAACCATAAAGCTCATATTTGAGCTTCTAACTGTTTTCTGTTTTGAACTGAATGATATGGAACTTGAAGTAGTAAAAAACCAACATAAAAAAAAAATTAAACTAATACTATCTACTCAAAAATGCAAATAAATTGTAGCTGAATTGTAATTTTGAAAAATGAAATATTACTAGATAAGATACATTTTTATCTCAACTAAAAACCTTAATTAATTGTAATATATTAATTGGTCAAGCGGACCACGAAATTAGTGAATATTACTAGATAGTTGAAAGAGAGAAAAATAATATCAATCAAAATAGATTCTATGATATGATAAAAATAGTGAGTAAAGTGTATTTATCTAATGTTAGCTCAAGAAGTGTAGACTGTTATTTCCAAAGCTCAACTCGTTTCTTCAGTTTCTATGAGTTATTTGGACCTCGGTGGCAACTAAAATTCTTGATGACGAATAATTTGCTCACTGATTGGATTTTTTCTTTAAGGATACTTTGCAATGTTTTGCTCGCGATTTATGAACGGTAACTGGGTAAGATTGGTCGGTTGATTTTTTTCTCCGGTTCAGAATATTTATTTCCTGAACTGAATTGGTGAAAAATGTAGACATTACTTTTGATTTTTGGCAAAACTTGTTAAAATCTCGTGAACCATCTTGTTCAAACTAACTATGTCAAAATCTGTTAAAGTGGAATTGACGAGAAACGCAGAATATCCCAAGATTGTTTTTTTTTTCTCGAGGGTGCGCAACAGGAGAGGTTATATCAACCCTCGAGGTATTTTTAAAAAAAAAAGTGAGATGTCGGTTTCGAATGCAGGCCAATGGATTTGAAACCGGGATCTTTTGAATTTTCTCATTTCAATCCTAGTATATTTTCCATCAAACAGTTATCCATTGACCTATTCAACACCTCATTAAAATTGTAAACAATGTAGGTAAAAAAATTATCGTAGATTATAAAAATATTGAATGAAATTGCATATAAAAATAAATAGACCATAAATTTCGCTATCTGCCCACGTTTTATTTCTTGTGTTTAACAACAATTTCAACCCCCACCCCTTTAGGACTTACCCAGCGGCTATAAAAGGCGATTTTGTCCTTCTGTTTATTTTATTAACAATACAGGCTTCGGACCGACCACATCGACCGTTTTCGAAAAAAGGTAAGACAACGGCTTTAAATTCAAATTTAATTTTTGTAAAAATTATATTCATTAAATAATTTCTTTTGTTTTTCTTATTTTTCAGAACATTTCACATAAAATGCCTAGATGCGATAGAGTTAAAATTGAAAATGATTCGTGTCGAGCACATTGCCCGATTTCACCGAAGGTAATTAATAATATTTAGTTTTAGGGCTATTTATAACATTTTAAAATGTAGTGTACTATTAAATTAATTTATTAACTTTTTTCTAGGTCATGTTCAATAAAATGCGATTAAATTATGAGGTTTACGCACCTCCGACTAGGAGGGAGATGGCCTCCCCCGAGTCGACGAGTACATCCAGCATACACAATGACACCGGATTCACCAGCATTTATGAGTACAATTTCTTATTGACTGAAGAGGAAATCGAAGAAGACCTGGCAGTAATAAATCAAGCTCTGAAATCCGTGGAGAAATAGTGCAATATATTTTATACTATAGAATGTTAACGACCTGTGATATGCTTTCACCAAATATATATTTTTTTAACTTTATAAATCCAATTGTTTTTACTGTTCCAAAGTTTTTACCCACAGATTTATTTGAACCTTGAAAACATTAATTTTTTATGGCTAGCGTGTTCGTCCGGTCATTCTGGTTTGCCTATCTTCGCCGTGTTTCTCTGTGGCCTGACACAGCCACCATAGAAACCAACATGATCGTGACGACCAAATTAAAAATGTTATTTAAAAAATAGTACATTCAATTTATGGTACCGTCTGATAGTTTTTCCCTTGGCTTCATACATCGAGCGAGTAGGTGTGCCGCCCGATATCGGACTTTGAACGCAGGTTCATTTTTGTAAAATTTTAACTTAATCGTACATTAATATATTACATATTTCGCTCTTATCAAAATCCACTTTGAAGTTTGGCAGTCTCCGAAACTCTTGCTACGCCTATCCTTATATAGAAACTAAAAATACTTTTTAACCCGACCCAGGATAACCAAAACAAAATAATCGGTAATGACCAAATTACTTGTTCATCACCCGGCATGTTATCTTATGAATTATGTTATGGGTTAACTACTCGACTTAATACTTCCTTCTTAAAGTAATATACAGGGTGTCCAAGTTCCTTCTGACGAAACTCAGGGAATCGATTCTACTCTTCGTTTGGAGCAAAAAATGCTCAGGAGAAAATTTTCGGAAAGTTCTTTATTTTGAAGATATTCGTCAATCTCGTGTACAAATGTGTGGTGATTAGTGACCGTTAAACGATAATTAGTCAGAAATCCTGAGATGCGGTCCGGTGTGATGTAGGTTTCAGATAAACGTTTTCTTTATCGTGCCAACGTTTCGATCTTTACTGAGATCATCTTCAGGCCTGGGATTTACAAACATTGTTTACATTTAACAAATAAATTTAGGATGTGAAAAAGTGAATTTATACAATGCAAAATATTTTTTTTATATTCAATCAAAGTATTTCTACTAACTCACTTTTTCACGTCTTAAATGTATTTGATAAATGTAAACAATGTTTGTAAATCTCAGGCCCTGAAGATGATCTCAGTAAAGATCGAAACGTTGGCACGATAAAGAAAATGTGTTTCTGAAACCTACATCACACCAGACCGCATCTCACGATTTCTGACTAAATATTCGTCAATTTAAGTTTTTTCAACTTTTCACTACCTTACCACATAAAACCCTTACAACTTCCAAAATGTTGGGAGTACAACAAATCTAATTACACCATTTGAAAGAACGCTAAATTTGCTGTAAGATACTTCTTTGCAATAATCTGAATGACATAAAATGTTAGCCAATATCAGTTGGAACATGTAAAAATTACAAAACTACAACAATGTAGGTAAAAACATTATCGTAGATTATAAAAATATTGAATGAAATTGCATATAAAAATAAATAGAGATAAATTTCGCTATTTGGCCAAGTTTTCTTTCTTGAGTTTAACAACAATTTGAACCCCCACCCCTTTAGGACTTACCCAGCGGCTATAAAAGGCGATTTTGCCCTTCTGTTTATTTTATTAACAATACGGGCTTCGGACCGACCACATAGACCGTTTTCGAAAAAAGGTAAGACAACGGCTTTAAATTCAAATTTAATTTTTGTAAATATGATATTCATTAAATAATTTCTTTTGTTTTTCTTATTTTTCAGAACATTTCACATAAAATGCCTAGATGCGATAGAGTTAAAATTGAAAATGATTCGTGTCGAGCACATTGCCCGATTTCACCGAAGGTAATTAATAATATTTAGTTTTAGGGCTATTTATAACATTTTAAAATGTAGTGTACTATTAAATTAATTTATTAACTTTTTTCTAGGTCATGTTCAATAAAATGCGATTAAATTATGAGGTTTACGCACCTCCGACTAGGAGGGAGATGGCCTCCCCCGAGTCGACGAGTACATCCAGCATACACAATGACACCGGATTCACCAGCATTTATGAGTACAATTTCTTATTGACTGAAGAGGAAATCGAAGAAGACCTGGCAGTAATAAATCAAGCTCTAAAATCCGATGAAAAATAGTGCAATATATTTTATACTATAGAATGCTAACGACCTGTGATATGCTTTCACCAAATATATATTTTTTTAACTTTATAAATCCAATTGTTTTTACTGTTCCAAAGTTTTTACCTATTAATTTATTTGAACCCTGAAAAGATTAATTTTTATGGCACAGCGTGTTCGTCCGGTCATGCTAGTTTGCCTATCTAGTTTGCCGTGTTGTTCTGTGGCCTGACACAGCCGCGGTAGGCAAACCAACATGAAGTACGACCAAATCCCCACCCCTTCAAATTCCAACATATATAAACACAAAACAGCAATATCTCACTGGCACTCACAACACGACACGCAATAATGGCACAATTACACAGAAGACAAACACTTTGAGTGAGTAGAAATACTTTGATTGAATATAAAAAATGTTTTTTGCTTTATATAAATTCACTTTTTTCCACATCCTACATGTATTTGTTAAAAGTAAACAATGTTTGTAAATCCCAGGCCCTGAAGATGATCTAAATAAAGATCGAACCGTTGCCACGATAAAGAAAATGTTTTTCTGAAACCTACATCACACCAGACCGCATCTCACGATTTCTAAATAAATATCGATTAACGTTCACTCATCACCACACATTTCTACAAAAGATTTTAAAATTTAAGTCCCTAAATTTCCTCAGGGTTGGCATTGCGACATATAGCTTGGCGTTATCGTGAAGAGGAATCGACCTCTTAGGTTTACCAATGCTTGACAAAGACGTTTCTTTTTCCCGTGCATTTTGTCAATTTCTTGGCAATATTTCTTTGCTGTCATAGTGTCACCACAATTCAGGAAATTATCGTTAACAACCCCAGCAGATCAACCACCAAACAATCATAATAACCTTTTTTGGGTGCATATTGGTTTCGGTAAGTGCTTTGGCTCTTCATCCTTACCAACCACTGACCCGTACGCTTCCTGTTATCGTACAGAATCCATTTCTCATCGCACGTGATGATTCCATCGAGAAATAGATAAGATTGGTAGTGCAACAGAAAAAAATGGAAATTTCAAAGCATCGATTTCTTTGGGCCTTGGCCAGTTCGTGCTGTAACCACTTCTCGAGCTTGTTTACTTTACCAATTTGCTCCAGATAGAGAAGAACGGTTGAGTGCTCAACACTAAGCTCTTCCGCAATTTCCCGTGTTGTCTTACGAAAATTGTCCTTCCCTGTCTTCGAGATCGAAATCTCCAAGACATTATCTCTGAAACGATCGCTGTACCGAGCATTCGTTAATGTTTCCCTTCCCCTAAAATGTATTGAAGTTACTGCGGTTGGGCCGCTCTTTGCCCAAATTTAAATTCGTACAAAAAATTTCACAAATCAAGTTTGGGCATATTTGAGGTCATAAGTGGTTGCAGGTCATCACTCTTATAGCAGTCGATATGAACTAAAATTAATTAATCTTTATTAAATTCACTATTTTTCGTGGTCCGCTTGACCAATTAATATCATTCAATTCATTAAGGTTTTTAGTTGAGATAAAAAAGTTAGTGCTCAAGTGGTGGAGCAGCGGCTTTTCAAGCTGAAGGTCGTGGGTTCGAATCCCCCTCGTGACACTGACTTTTTATCTCATCTAAAAACATTAATTAATTGTATGATATTACTTGGTCAAGTGGACCACGAAAATTAGTGAATTTAATGAGTTAAAATGTAGTATGTTTCACTAAAGCTCTCCGTGACCATTTCATTTGTCGATGAAAATCAAATAGATTACACGATATTTAAAAAATGGCAAAAAGGAGGGAGAATTCAAAAGGTGTGGTTGAGATGGGAAGTTAGTGTCCGAGTAGATCGAAGTCACGATAGCTCAAGTGGTAGAGTAGCGGCGTTTCAACCCGAAGGTCGTGGGTTCGAATCCCGCCCGTGACACTGACTTTTTTAACTCAACTAAAAACCTTAATTAATTGGATTAACCTTTATTTAAAATATTAATTGAAAAAGGTTATTTGGTCAATCGGACGGCGAAATCTAATGGATTTCATAAACTAAAATGTTTTGTATAAAAGATAATAGGTTAAACTTTTTATTATATTCATAAATTAAATTTGAGGAGCTGTGTTTACATGGTAATTGTAAAAACCTGCATTAATTTTGCACCAACCCAATACGCACTACATATTGTAAAAATAATTCAATAAAAACAATAATAAAAAACTTAACCAAATATGTATAATTTGAAGCAAACATCATGTACTGAAATGGCATTATCTTTTAACTCAAATTATTAAAAAAATTCATCTACATACAAATCATACATCTACATTTTTTTTACTGATGTTGTGTTCTTCTTTCTTCATATTTCTTATTCCTTAATCTAAGATCTTGTCTGATCAGTTATGTCCAAGTAAAATTTATGACTTACAGTTGATCAATATAATTAAATCAATTGAAAATATAATTTTAGTCACTTGGTATTTAAAATATTTTTCTTTTCTTTTTATAGCTTTCAAATTAGATTCTTTCGTTTAAAATCAATGTATATATAACAATATAATATTATATAATATAAATTTCTTTGGAAGCCTGTTTGCCTGATATATTATCATAATTTAATAATATAAAAGATTGTACAAAGACAATGGCGAAATCTTAAAATGGTCGATAATGTCAACTATTCTTCGATCCACGCCAGTTTGCTCGAACATTGATGAAGATGTGTGGTGATCTCCAGATAATCATTGATGAGGATGTTTTTTCAATATTAAAAAACTTTACATCATTGATCTTCTTCTTCAGTCTCATCGAGAGCGTTTTTCACGATTGCCAGATCGTGAGCGATTTCTTCGTCGGAGAGCATGAAGTTGAATTTCTCCAGGACGCTTTTGTACTCTTGTACGGGGAGCCTGCAGACTTTGGCCGCCCTGCGGCTTCGCCTTTCCCTTTTCACCTCCGTCTGTATGTCGGGCAGGCGTTCGTTCCTGAACCTGATTTCTTGGCACGTTTTGAACTTCTGCATCAACTCGTGGTAGCCATCTTCGCTGGCTGGGTCGCACTCGTCGTCCGACCGATGCTCCAACGCTGAATCGTCTTCGGCCGTTTCGCCGTCGTCGGCGTCCGTGGTTTGGAGGAGAAAGCCGACGTATTGTTCCACGTCCCATTCCATTTTCAGGAGGTCGTCAGGGGAAAATAGACTTCCGTTCGTCTCGATGTAGGCGTCAACGAACAACTTCGGATCCCGTGAGTCGTCCGGTAAATCCAACGGGATTAGTCCTCTCGGTCTTAGATAACGCCCTCCATAAGGAAGATCCATTTTATAATTCTTGGAAGGAATTGTGGAGGCATTTTTCCGGTAGTGTTCGGCCATAAGACGCTGACTTTGGTTTGCTCAGTGCTGGAGAAAAAAAAATTGAATGGAATTTTTCTTTTGTAAGTAGTTATTTATTAGTACGTACGAAGTATATTATATTTTTTCAACTAGGAGAGCTTGTTTATCAGGCTGAAGAATGCTTTTAAGCGAAGATTTATAATACCTTAAGATCAGTTGTAGTTCCCAAAAGACGTTTCAATTCTCTTTGCCCTGAAAAAATAAAACAAACTTATTACTATACTTTTACACTATGGTTTTTGCAATATTCTATAGATGACAAATGGACTTGACATTTAAGGTCATACTAGAAGAATATTGTGCTAATTTAAGCGTGGTTTATCATTTAGTTTAAGGAATACTTTTTCTTTGAGGACATTAATTAGAAAACACTTAAGTTAGTATAAAAGTAAGTAATGATAGCAGATGTTGAGTAAAAAGGGTGAGTGAGTTTGAGAAAAAGTGATGAGATAATGGATGATAGATAGAGAGGGTGTGCGAGAGGACGAGAAAGAGGGCGAAGATAGATAGAGAGCAACAGGGCAACAGAGAGAAAGAGAGAGACAGTGAGAGAGACAGAGAGAGAGAGACAGAGAGAGAGAGAGAGAGAGAGAGAGAGAGAGAGAGAGAGAGAGAAAGTGTGTAACCGAGAAAGAGGAGAAAGATGGAGAGGTAGAATCAAAGTGAGAGTAGGGGAGACTAACCCATATTCTTATCCTAATCATTCATGAAATATTATATACAAGAAAATATTATACTGTTTATATGCATAATAATGCAAAATATAAACAATGTTTACCATACAACTTTATAAGAATATCTTTCAATTAATTAAGATTTTTAGTTGAGATAAAAAAGTCAGTGTCACGAGCGGGATTCGAACCCATGTCCTTCGGCTTGATACGCCGCTACTCTACCACTTGAGCTATCGTGCCTTCGATCCCCTCGGGCCTAACTTCCCATCTCAACTCACCTTTTGATTATTATTCAGAAATCGTGAGGTGTGGTCTGGTCTATCGCGTATACTAATCACCACACATTTCCACCTTTTGAATTTTCCCTCCTTTTTGCAATTTTTCAAATGTCGTGTAATCTATTTGATTCTCGGCGACAAATAAAATGGCCACGGAGAGCTTTACTGATATATACTACATTTTAACTCATTAAATTCACTAATTTTCGTGGTCCGCTTGACCAATTTATTTCTTTCAATTAATTAAGGTTTTTAGTTGAGATGAAAAATTGAAAAATGGCAAAAAGAAGATAAAAAGAAGGCAAAATTCAAAAGTGGGGTTGAGATTGGAAGTTAGTGGCCGAGTAGACCGAGTCAAGTGGTAGAGCAGCGGTGTATCTAGCCGAAGGTCGTGGGTTCGAATCCCGCACGTGACACTGACGTTTTTATTTCAACTAAAAGCCTTAATTAATTAAAAGATATTAATTGGTCAAGCGGACTACGAAATCTAGTGAATTTATAAGAATATTTTGATCTTGGTTTCCAATTAATTATTTAAAATGACTAATCTAAAATGATAAATGTTTATACTGGTCGGGAGTGCGCGTATACTATTGATTATGGATATGTAAGAAAAAGAAGAAGTTTTCATTAACTAAATAAATTTATAATTTTAGTCTTGATAATTTACTCCATATGCCAATGTTCAGTTTTTTGAATTAATAACCTATATATTTTCTATACCGATTTCCTTCCCCACCCCTTCAAAATCCAACGTATATAAACATTAAACAGCCAAATCTCACTGGTACTCTCAACACGACACCCAAGAATGACACACTTACGCAGAAAACAAACACTTTGATTGAATATATAAAAATATATATTTTGCATTGTATAAATTCACTTTTCCACATCCTAAATGAAATTGTTAAATGTAAACAATGTTTGTAAATCCCAGGCCCTGAAGATGATCTCAATAAAGATCGAAACGTTGGCACGATAAAGAAAATGTTTTTCTGAAACCTACATCACACCAGACCGCAGCTCACGATTTCTGAATAATTTTTCTCAATTATTAACGTTCATATCAGTCATCACCTGATATTCCAAAACTAATCTAAACTGATAAGATGTGTTAATGATTTCTTCGTATATCAAATTACATTGGTTCTGTAATGATCCATCGATAGTCTCAAGTCCTGTCAGGCTGGTTGTGGAACGTAAGGCCAACGATATGCAATGAAATGTTTGCACCATTTCAGCAACGCAGAATTTACGTGAAAACGTAGGAACATTTAACCTGGAACAAGTCGTGTTCAGTGTTGATAAGTTTGTCTTGGACCGGTAGGAAACGTAATGTTAGTGATTGTAGTCTGAAATTTTGAATGAGAAATTTAACCACTAAATCAACGTCAATACCGAAACTTAAATTAGAAATTCTATAAAAGAGAAAGAAATTATTTTGAATTTGTAAAAGCAAAAATAAATATTATTTAGCCATAGACGACAATAACAAAACATTTATTTAGAACAACTTTGTTAAAAATGTATTATTCTAACTAAACTGAAACTTAAAAATTCAAACGAAAATAAATAAAGTCAGCGTTTCGTAATAGATAATTCCAGTTATTTTTCCATTGTTTATTTTCGAAAGGTGATGTGGATGATAATCAAAAAACACGTTTACATTTTATTTTAATCCAAAGAACTCTAAATAAATGTACATTAAAGTTCTGATTATCCCATCGGATATTGCACTAAGGGGAAAAATATTTTCTGGCGACTGTGAAAATAAAGATCTTTCAAAATAATTTGTAGAAATACACAGCTGAAAGTGAAGAGAGTCGAAGGTATTTTAATTCATAAATCATTATCACTATTCTGATTTAAAAGGTCCTTGGACATAGAAGAAAATTGCGCCCAAAGTGATAAAGTGAATCTTAGTGAATTTAAAATTTAAAAGCTTACCAGAATCGATCAACTATGGCCGTGTTCAAGTTCGGCTGGGGGTTTGTGCATCATCTTCGATCTGATGTAAACTGCTAAAAGAAATCTTATCATTGACGGCGTTTTTCTTTCTTCTCTCCTTTTTGTTGTTAAATACTATTCCTGGTGATTTCAGAGTTTATCAACAATATCAAAGTTTGATCAGTCTATTTATTATTTCACAGCTGCTTGAAATTATGACTAATGCTTTAAAATTGGCGATAAACTGCCTCTTTTTAGCCGGTCTATTAAAGATCGACAAGCGATAAAAACAGATTCTTGTTTAATCTGTCATGTGGCATTGAGTTGAACAATTGAGAGGTTTTCTTATACAAAAAATAAAGAAGAAACTGTGAGTCGTTTTTTGTTGCGCTTTCAAAAAACGAGTATTAAGATGTACTACATACATACATGTATTTACGTAGTATGTTTCTGATGGTAGAATCAGATTTCGTTCTGGGTTTTAAGATAGTTAAAAATAAATTGAGTAATAGATCATCAATCCCTGCGAAGCGCAATAATTTACATGTATAACTAGATTTCTTAATTCATGTTTAGAGAAAAACGGAGAGACATCGAGTGGACGAGCTATCCAAAGATAATAATTTTAAATTAGAAATCGTCACTTAATCACTGGAACTGACTGAGAGCAAGTAACGGGGCAACTATCTTTTTAGAATAATTATTCAGATATCATGAGATGCGGTCTGATGTGTTGTAGGTTTCAGAAAAACATTTTCTTTATCGTGCCAACGTTTCGATCTTTATTGAGATCATCTTCAGGGCCTGGGATTTACAAACATTGTTTAAATTTAACAAATACATGTAGGATGTGGAAAAGTGAATTTATACAATGCAAATAAATATATTTTTATATTCAATCAAAGTATTTCTACTCATTCATTGAATATAAAAAATATATTTTTAATAAATTCACTTTTTTCCACATTGTATTTGTTAAATTTAAACAATGTTTGTAAATATCAGGCCCTGAAGATGATCTTAATGAAGACCGAAACATTGGCACGATAAAGAAAATGTTTTTCTGAAACCTACATCACACCAGACCGCATCTCACGATATCTGAATAATTATGGATTAACGGTCACTAATCACCACAAATAACTTTTTAGAAGAGGATTGCCGGGAAGAGATCGGGGGGAAAGTTGATATGAATTTTTTTGTAGCTGGAATTTGCAACTTCATTTATAAGGGAACTTTCAGGACGTTGTGGATGGTGCGATTTGAAACATAAAACTTTAAACGTTAATAGTGTATCTGAGGATTCGGATTGTAGGGTCTGGATTGGAAGGTATGGTTGAACCCGTATTTCTGTGGAGTATGCCCATATTGTTTTCAGTATTGATTTGTATATGAGTATTTTGCTTTCAAGGGAGACTTTAGACTTTAGTTTTCTAGTAATCTTTTAAGTATCATTACCGTCAGTTCAGTTATATTTTTTAAGTAGTATGGGGATTCTAGGAGTCCTTTGTATATATACAGCCCTGGTAGCGGATTGGGCGTGAGGTTATAATAGATTGAAGATATTGATACGACGTTGGGCGAAGGATATATTTTGGGTCTTTGTGGTGTTTAGTTAAATGGTCATTTTGTGATCATTGCTCAATGGAATATCAGGAATATCCGAGTCTGGAGAGTTCGGCGAGCGTTGCCGGGGTCGGAGTTGGAATATAGATTGGCAGTGCCATCAGCGCATGTTAAGAGGTGCTGGGATGGAATAATAGCAGTTTATGATTATTCGGAAATTGTGAGATGCGGTTTCAAAAAAACATTTTCTTTATCGTGCCAACGTTTCGATCATTATTGAGATCATCTTCAGGGCCTGGGATTTATACAATGGCAAAAATATTTTTTTTAATATTCAATCAAAGTATTTTTACTCACTCAAAGTATATGTTTTCTGCGTAATTGTGCCATTCAATATCTCACTGGCACTCTCAACACGATACGCAAGAATGGCACAATTACGCAGAAAAAATGATTGAATATAAAAAATATTTTTTGCATTATATAAATTCATTTTGTCCACATCCTATATGTATTTGCTAAATTTAAACAATGTTTGTAAATTCCAGGCCCTGAAGATGATCTCAATAAAGATCGAAACTTTGGCACCATAAAGAAAATGTTTTTCTGAAAGCTACATCACACCACACCGCATCTCATGATTTCTGAATAATCATCGACTAACGGTCACTAATCATCACACATTGAAAAAAATCGTAAATCAGTAGTTTAATTATTTCAGTACAATACTGAAGAAGCGATTTTTAATGAAAGTTTAAATTGACCTGATATGTATCTCCTATTTGAACAATTAACAAAAATCTTTCCTACTGAAAATTAATACGACGATTTCAGTATATTTAAAAAATAATTATTATATTTCACTATGCGTGCGTTACGACTTTCATCAACAGACAATCCTAAAGCAATTGATAAACGTTACAGATGCCTAAAACTATAAAATATAGCATAACTGTCAGGGCTATTTGTCGGCTATTGTGTTATCCGTAATCCTCTGACTGGGAAAAGGGGAAACCATTGTGCTCGCATAATAAGCCCATAGGTTTAAATAGAGACATAACTCGAGCATTATGATAATCAAGTGTTGTTTGCTCATGAGATCAGTTAGACGTGATATTTATTAGTGTGTACTTAGGAAAACGGGCGAATTTCGACCAGGTAAACTCTTCCCAGGGGATCCTCCTGTTCTTTTGTAACAAGAACAAACCTCCCGGTCCAATAAATATATTTAACTTTATTTGTCCAGGAGTTTTTTCCCTATCGAACTTCTCCGTGGCATTGTCCGCTATTGTAGAGGAGGCGAAGGAGAATAGGGTCTCTTTTTCCAGTTAACAAAACGGTTTGACGTGATTTAACCAGATAACGCTTTCGCTCAAATGGCTACCTGAGGATGATCCTGGGGCACAGTTTAAATCCTACAGGTGAAACCGTCCTGACAGCAGAATGTTGATAAACAAACACAACGAAGATTTTTTTAAAAAGTAAAATAGTATTTCAATAAAGCTTGCATACAAACGTAAGTCAAATGTAACTTACTAATAATCTTTGTTATTCAAATGAGAAAACAACTTCGAAAATAATCTTGTGAGGTCATCCTTCTTATAGGAACATCTCAACAGTATATACATTATTCCCAACACTTTTGATATAAATTATGTATAAATGGAACAATTACAAGCCACACAATATTTATACTGTTGTTCAACTTCTATGTTGTAATTTCTAAGTCTCAAGTTCGCTCCTCATTCTTCCCCTCTCACGCTTTCTCTCTCTTTCTTTCCCTCTTTATCGTTTCTCTCTTTCACTCAGCGGGTACATTCCAAAAACTACAAGTTCGAACAAGAACGCATTTTTACTACCTCACTTACATCTTTCTGTCTGTCTCTCTCCCTATTAGTACATTTCTTTACTTTTTCGTATAAATAATCACTCTCAAATACATCCTTTTCTCACTCTGTCTTTCTCTCGTTCTCATTGTCTCTATCCCTCATTATTTTCTAATCTAGTTTTCTCACTTAAAGAGAGGTTAAAGTTTCTCAAACCATTGCAGCTATAAATATATCATCAAAATTGATCAATCAATCAATCTTTTCTTCTCTCTCTATATTTTCTCCAAACACCTAACTGAAACTTTCTCACTGCGCCAATTACTCTCTTCTAGCTCTCTTCTAGCTCTCTCTCTCTCTCTCTCTCTCTCTCTCTCTCTCTCTCTCNAACTTTTATATATATATATAAGCTCTAGTTTGGGTTCCTTGGAGAAAAATTTTAGAAAAATTGTTGAGGATTTAGAAAGAATTGATACTTGGAGTAAAAACCATAGTCTTTGTCTGAATCCAAGGAAGAACAGAATGGTTGGGGTTTACACAGAAGACAAACACTTTGAGTGAGTAGAAATACTTTGATTGAATATATAAAAATTATATTTTGCATTGTATAAATTCACTTTTCCACATCCAAAATGTAATTGTTAAATATAAACAATGTTTGTAAATCCCAGGCCCTGAAAATGATCTCAATAAAGATCGAAACGTTGGCACTATAAAGAAAATGTTTTTCTGAAACCTGCCAGCCCGCATCTCACGATTTCTAAATAAATATCGATTAACGGTCACTAATCACCACACACAAGAAAGAACAAAATTCTACCATTTTTGGTAATCAAAGACTATATCTAGGGTTAAGTATGTGACTTATTGCCCGAGGTCAGAGCTAATAATGAAAAAATCCCTTATGCCGAAAATGTTAATATATTAGGTCTACTTGTACAAGATAATTAATAATGGGATTGCTAAGTAAAGAAGATTTGTAATATTATCTATTCTAAAGTGTATAGGCTAAAAAAATTAATTAACTATTACTCTAAAAAAATAAAAAATATATTGTAAAAGTATTTTCCTTACTTAAACTATGGCTTACAAGTAATGTCGAACCTGAATTATAAAAACATTAAACATGTCCAAGTCACGCAAAATATGTGTACAAGAGTAAGATACATACTTAATCTAAAATTTGATGATCGTGTGTACGAAAAGTATAAGAAATTGTCTGTATTAAAAGTTAAAGACTTGCAAGAATTCAAAATATTAAACATGTTATCTAGTATTTTGAGATTAAAGCTATCTGAAAGTTTTTATAATAAATATATATTTTTCAGAAATGAAAGCAGGCACTCTGATTCAAAAATAGTTATTCCTTTATGTAAAACAAAGATGTATCATAACTCATTCTGTCTGAAATCCATAAGTCTGTATAATCAATTAAACGAAAATATATTTTTATCAAGCCAAAGTAAATTTATAAATAAATATAGACTAAGGTTGTTAGACAAATACTGATAAGAGTACCTTTTTCTAAAAATACAAATAGTTGTTCATGGTTCATTTAGTTTATTAATTTAAGAAGTCCAATCGTGTGAAATAATCCATAATATGGATTGTGATGTATTATTGTGACATAAAATGTGTATATGTGAATTTGAAAGAAAGTATTACATATATAGCCATAGAAAGTATATTTAAAAAAAATAATTATAAAAATAAAAATAACTCAAGTCTCAACTTCGTGTCTGTGCGTGCTAAATAATAAGTTCTACTAAAAATCTGTCTCGTTAAATCTAAGAATGTTTTATGTAAACCAAATTTTGCGAGAATAAATAAATCATTAATCAATCAATCAATCTCTGTCTCTCTCTCTCTCTCTCTCTCTCTCTCTCTCTCTCTCTCTCTCTCTCCCCACGATAATTGTTAGAGACGTCATCTGTGACCTAAATTTCGAGGTTTTTTAACTAAAACTATAATCATTCATTATTTCTTTCTCTATCTCTCCCTCCCCTCTCCCTATGTATTCATGCATATATCTTTCTTTCTCTCTATCTCTTAATTACATTATTTTCCTTCCCTCTTTTTCTCTGTCATTATGATTCTTCTTATCACTCATAATTTTTCATTCCCATTCTGTCTCTTTCTCTTTCTACATACTTATTTAGATTTGTTTTTAAATGTTACATCAAAACAGTTTATAAAGATGCTTAGTCAATAATGTTTTTAAAAATTATAATTAATTAAGGTTTTTAGTTGAGATAAAAAGTCAATGGCACGAGCGGGATTCGAACCCACGATCTTCGGCTTGATACGGCGCTGTTCTACCACTTGAGCTATCGTGACCTCGAACCACTCGGACACCAACTTCCCATCTCAACCCCACCTTTTGAATTTTCCCTCCTTTTTGCCATTTTTCAAATCTCGCTCGTGCCATTGACTTTTTTTATCTCAACTAAAAACCTTAATTAATTATAATATATTAATTGGTCAAGCGGACCACGAAATTAGTGAATTTAATGAAGTTTTTAAAAATATTTCTTTAAGTGGATTTTCAGATTCCTTTTCAAACCATACTAAGACATGATTGAGCTGCATAAAAGATTCAATCAATCTTAAAAGTTTAAAAAAATCTATCTTTACATAAAAACGTATATTTGGCGGTAAATATCAATTTCAATGTTCACCGCAGGCGCTATTATAATCGCCATATCCGCTGCATATGCCCCTCCTTTTGCCGAATTAATCCCACAACAATCACTCACAGCTAATTTAGCCCTCAATAAGACCTGGTCCGAGGGGTGAGAATCGCAGTTATGTAAAAAACAGAAAAGGACAAACATTATAGCACGCGTTTCCCCGCCATTAACTCGAACCCCGGCCGAATCAGCGCAGCTGCCGCTGCATTTCGGGGATTTTTAACCCCAAAACTCCTCTCACAGTCGGCACGGGCAGCTGATACCCTCAATTATAATATTATCCGATTTTCTCCCATTTTCGACGTCGGCCCATTGTCAAGAGACCAATGTTTGGAATTTTAAGAGCAGGACATCTGAATGGGCCGAGAGATATATGTCACAATTACAATGACCTGGAAATCTGGTAATGTCGACTTAATGTGACAATACTGACAATAAAATAATAAGTAAGCAAGACTTAACGACAAGGCGTTATTTTATGTTTTGACCCTCTTGCCAACTTATACAATGCTTTAAAACTTATCATACACATAACTGACATTTTTAACTTATATGAAAATGCATAATTACTTATATTTTACCTGTAAGTTTTGAACACTATACTAAAAAATAAAAATCAAGAGTTATTAAAGATAAATATATTAACATTTCTATTGAATAATCTCCACACCTCCAAAAAGAAAGTTCGTTACCTATACACATAGGTAAAAATTTACCCTGCGTATATTTATGCTCGCAGCACTCAAAAAGTAGCCAGTCATTGACTTCAAATTTTGACCCAAGTTTGCATTCGAATAAGCGCGTTTTCGAAAATCGAATTAATTTCTTTCCAGTTGATTCTCGTCTGTGTTCGGGTCTTTATGTTTATGCGGAAAACGGACAAACAAAAAATACAGTCAATCCACTAGTTTGAATGATTTTGTGTGAAAAACATATTTTTTCTTCCTTTCCTATCATTCCACATAGCCACATAATAAGGCGTTTGAATTGAATGATATGTTTTCTCGATGCATCTCTGTTAGTAGAATCTTGAATACTTATATTTACTTTCCTTCATTTCGTATCAATATGAGCCACAGGGGAGACCAAAACATAGACCATTACGACCAAACTACGTAGAAATTATAATATTTATTGTCCATTTTTTTGTACGATGTTTTAAATTCTACAATACATTGAAATATTTATATTTTTGTTTTGTTTTTAATTTATTAGATGTTTATTTCTAGTTTGGACCATAAGTTACTTGCATGGGGTTGTATAGCTAATATATTTTTATTAATTTTTTTGATTGATATTATTTCCTTATGTTAATTATAGATTATGATTGTTCAGAAATCGTGAGATGCGGTCTGGTGAGATGTAGGTTTCAAAAAAACATTTTCTTTATCGTGCCAACGTTTCGATCTTTATTGAGATCATCTTCAGGACCTGGGACTTACAAACATTGTATAATTTAACAAAAACATGTAGGATGTAGAAAAAGTGAATTTATTCCATGCAAATAAATATTTTTTTTTATTCAGTCAAAGTATTTCTACTCACTCAAAGTGTTTGTTTTCTGAAATACTTTGATTGAATATAAAAAAATATTTATTTGCATTGTATAAATAAACTTTTTTCCACATCTTACATGTATTTGTTAAATTTAAACAACGTTTGTAAATCCCAGGCCCTGAATATGATCTCACTAAAGGTCGAAACGGTGGCACGATTACGAAAATGTTTGACTTAAATCCACTAATTTCGTGGTCCGCTTGACCAATTAATATATTACAATTAATTAAGGTTTTTAGTTGAGATAAAAAAGTCAATGGCACGAGCGGGATTCGAACTCACGACCTTCGGCAAGATACGTCGCTGCTCTACCACCTGAACTATCGTGACCTCGATCCACTTGGACACTAACTTCCAATCTCAAATCCACCTTTTGAATTTTACCTCCTTTTTGCCATTTTTCAATGTGTAATCTGATTGGATTCTTGGCTACAAATGAAATGGCCACGGAGAGCTTTAGTGAAGTATACTTCATTTTACTTAATTAAATTCACTAATTTCGTGGTCCGCTTGACCAATTAATATATTACAATTAATTAAGGTTTTATCTCGCTCGTGCCATTGGCTTTTTTATCTTAACTAAAAACCTTAATTAATTGTAATATATTAATTGGTCAAGCGGACCACGAAATTAGTGAACTTATGTTTATGTTTGGCTAATCTGTAATTTATAATGTTTGATAATTCAAATAAATTATCACATGTTGAAAAGCCTTTGCGGAAACCCATCTGAAAGTCACTAAGCAAATTGTTATTGCAAATGAAGGACTCCAGGCGTTTAAGGAGTAGACTGGAGAATCCTTTTGAAAAAGCGTCCAGGCAAGAGATGCCTCTATAATTTTGGGGTACATATTTAGATCCCCTTGCTTAAATAACGGAGAAATGATGGATTTACCGAAAGAAGGTGTCACTAGACCAGGGACAAAGATATAATTGAAAAATGAAAGGAGACGATCAAGAAATTCTTGTGAGGCAAACTTGTAAAATTCATAAGGAATACCGTCTGGGCCAGGAGACTTATTATCTTGTCATTTCATAAGATCATTGTATAGCTCAACGTAAGAAAATTCTTCATCAAGAATTGGCTGATGAATGAATAACAGACATATTGTGAGGGGAGGAATTCAGAAGAGTTTCAAAGTGTTCACGCCAACGGTTTAAATCTATGTTATTTCCTGAGATAAAATTTTTCTTTTTAAACCTGTTTACAAGCCAACAAAACTCCTTTGAGTCCTTTACTAATGTGAAAGCCGCTCGGCCGTCTCGACGAGATAAGAACTTTTCTTAAGAGCACACGTTTTTAAAGAACGACTTTGCACGCAAATAAGAAGTTTAGCTATTTCAGATCCGGACTTACAAAAAAGATTCAACAGTGAGAAACATCTGATTCTTCCCTTAGCACATTGTAAATCAAAACTAGGGTTTTTCTGAATATGCCCAATAAAGGAACTGTACGTTTTACGATTTCCAGAAGCATTATGTATTACTCACAACAACGAATCAAGACTTGCTGAGGATCACCTAAGACTGGGACACCCTACAATTAGGAAAGGTTATTCAAAATTTTATTTTTATAGGCTTCTTGAATAAGATTACTCCTTTTCGGAGGGAGGAGAGGGAGAAACGTGTCACTTTGGCTATTGGTTTGCAAATCTAATTGGTAATTGAGGATAGGTAAGCGATCTGACAATAACTCTGGAATTACATGAAAATCAGACAAAAAAAGGAATCACTGAACTTCAGACACGACACAAATCAATACGAGAATTACCTGTTGGCCCAATAAAAGTAAACCCCCCCTTCTATGTCTCCAGGAGATCGGCCATTTAAAATCAACAAATCACACTCATAGCACAATTCAAAAAATTCCTACCATGTTTATTCAGAGTTAAATCTTTTGATGATGTATTTGCGACAAGTTTACTTAAATAAGGACTTGATTCCAACGGGGAACGGGAATGAATGGGAGGTGCCCACCCTGGCATTGAAGTCTCCAATCAGGACTAGCTTTTGATTTTCTGAAAGAAAATTATTTAAATTAAAGAAATCTACATCCCAGGAAGACGGGTTTAAATAAACTGGAAGAACGAATATTTGGCTGAGGACTGTATGTACATAAATCGTAACGGGACCAGAAACATAAATAAAATCAATTTTGTGACCTATGATATTTCTCTTGAAAGCTTAGGTCTCCCAAAGTTAGAACTTTTTTGTGCTGGTAGCAACTTTAAATTATAATTTTCAAAAAATTCCACAAAGTCTTTGGAATTGTATCCATAACAAATGTTTTTAATAAAATGAAAATATCAAAGAATTTTAGAAAATTTAAAAATAATAAGTTATTAAATTTAGAACCAAGACCAATAATGTTATAACACATTACATTAAGACGAAACATAAATCTTTTTCTGGATTAATGCCCGGTGACAGACAAATAGATCTCAGGAATCAGTCTCGCCGGCTTTCGGGTCCATTGTAGAAGAATTTGTCAACAAATTTTGAACAGTTATCGAAAAGTTACTATTCACACGTTTATTAAGGTTTGGTACAGATGTTCCCATCTTTACTCATGGGCGTCGAGACGGATCTTTAACGTCCGGACTTATCTCCAAGGGGACTTCTCAGAACCTAGTGTTCTCGAAAGAACACCAGAAAGATTTTACAGGCATGGACTTATCACATCCCTTGGCCAGCGAGGTGGTGCAATACTAGCCAAGTTCAGAAGTGCCCTGAAAAGGGCACATCCATACATGACCCTTAAAAAAGACAGTTTTGTGGGTTCCAGCACAGCCTTTTGGCCATGCCTTTCACCACTCCCGGAGAGATGGAGTAGGCACTCTCTCCAGCTCCAGTTAGCCGGTACCCTCCAGCTAAGGTACAATTTGTTTACAAACCACGACCACCACGAGTCCAACCTCAATTAGTGGAGCCGCTTGGATACTCCACTCCCGTGGTTCAGTACTTTTTTTAAGGTGGGGCTGATCGCCCACCCGGGAGGTCATACGAACTCCCTACTGGTGCAATCGTTGCCTGAGGGGTGCGGGTTCAGTAACTCAGGATTCCTCTGCCAAAGCAAAGGGGGGGAGGGAGGGAAAAGGAAAGGGTTAGGAAATGTAAGGAAGGTAATAGGGATAATGCCTCCATCATTGGTTACCCCCAGGCTCCAGGGTGGATGGTCTGACTTTGCCTGGGCCCACAGGGAACATGTCCCTGTGGGTAGTAAGGATCGGTACACCGTTTTTAGCACCACATTTCAAACCAACCTTGGGACACCACCTGAAGGTGTGATTCTCAAGTTTCAAGCTGTCCGCAACTCTTCACCTTGATGATAGCCTTCCTGAGGGCGAGGAGTTTTGCTCTGTTCCGCCTGGGAGGTCCTATTGTATGTAGAAACCTGTTCCCTTGAGAACATTTGAATTTTTCAAAACTTTTAATTTATCCTTAGATCGGTCAAAGTCACAAAAAGAGGACCTTCCCTGATTCAACATATGTTTTGTGATTTACCCAGCCATGAAGCTGACCAAAAATAAAGGTCAAAACGTCAGCAAAACAATTAAAAAATTTTTCCCTCAACTAAAAACCTTAGTTAATTAAAAGATATTAATTGGTCAAGCGGGCCACGAAAACTAGTGAATTTAATTAATTAAAATGAAGTATACTTCATTAAAGCTCTCCGTGGCCATTTTATTTGTCGTCGAGAATCCAATCCGATTACACGACATTTGAAAAATGGCAAAAAGGAGGGAAAATTCAAAAGGTGGGGTTGAGATGGGATGTTGGTGTCCGAGTGGATCGAGGTCACGATAGCTCAAGTGGTAGAGCAGCGGCGTATCAAGCCGAAGATCGTGAGTTCGAATCCCGCTCGTGCCATTGATTTTTTTATCTCAACTAAAAACCTTAATTAATTGTATGATATTACTTGGTCAAGCGGACCACGAAAACTAGAGAATCAATTAAAAAGGTTTTTCTAAACTACCTCATTCTCGGGGGGCCTTCAACAAATTTATTTTTATTGTTTAGACTTAGATATAGATTTATTATTATTATTATTTAGACCGGATTGTGGAGAATTTATTGGAGAGGAGAAATCTGAACATTTTCCCAACAAGTCTAGGTTTCAATGTTTATTGATTAAAGTCTAAGCAAATCTGAGATAATCGATTCACAAGTGTGAAATATATTTTATTTCAGCTATTTACATACATGTATGTTCTATAATTTATGATTTTTTTAACGATAAATATAACAGCCAGATTTGTTTAATGTTGATATTGTTCCTTTTCTTGTTTTGATGTTATAGTTTTTTCAGTATGTAGCTATTAAAACTGCTATCTATCTGTGTAACTATTTTTCACGTTAATTTATAGTCTGCAAAGTTCTGAATTTACACCCTGATGATTAGTAAAGGATGACGCTGCCGATAGTCGGATAAGCCTTTCAAGGATTGTGTCCCCCATTGGGAAATATGTATTTAAAGCGGCCACTTCAAACGCCTCTAATCCGTTGGTAACCCGGATTTGTTACTATCCCAGGCGAAAATCTCATGAGATCTGTCCCTGGAGTCAAAACTTTCCGGCACATTCACAGGCCAGGTGCAGCTCCGAGAAAACGCCGGCTTCTGAACATCATTTCATAACTTTACTACGGGAAAAAGAGATCAATGGGCTTAGGGGATGAATGGGAGGAGAGAATGAAACCTCTTGACATTAGGCCTGCCTTTTGTCGGCTCTGCTGAATGAAAACTCCTCGAGACCGTCAGAGCGTGAAATGACCACAGCACCAGGTAGCAATGGCACAAAACACACATTTACAACCAATATTATTTGCATCAGATCTGTATCATATACAGGTACAACCAGTGGCCATCTTGTCCAATTGAAATTTAACAAAATAAATTTGAACTGTTTGATTTTTTGTTGAGATCCGCGAAACGAACTTGTATATAGGTCGTCCTCGTTGTCCAAATCTTCCAACCTTCGCTGGTCTGGTCTGTCTAAAACAATTCGGTTAACAACAAATTTTGTAGCTGTTCTGAATATTATTGTAATTGTTACAAACGTATTTAAAGGACAAACTGAATACGCCGAATTGACATCTGAAGATCAACCCAGCGACGACAGGTAGACTAAAGTGATCGGCAACCCCGCTGATCACACAGAGAATAAATTATTATTAAATCCATTATATTTCGTGGTACGATTCACCAAATAACTTCTTTCAATTAATTAATCTTTATGTAAGGTATTGGTTGAAATGAAAAAGTTAGTGTCACGAGCGGGATTCGAACCCACGACCTTCGGCNCGGGATTCGAACCCACGATCTTCGGCTAGATACGCCGCTGCTCTACCACTTGAGCTATCATGACCTCGATGCACTCGGACATCAACTTCCCATCTCAACCACACCTTTTGAATTTTTTATCTCTTTTTTATCTCAACTGAAAACCTTAATTAATTGTAATATATTAATTGGTCAAGCGGACCACGAACCTAGTGAATTGAATAAATTATTATATTCGCCAAAAATTTGTTATTTTGCCATACACAACTGAAGAATGAATATACACACATCATCACATGTTAAATGTATTTATTTTATTTTTAAAACGTTTGTTGTATACAAGTTTAGGCAAGAGTTAGACAGGTTTGAATGTATCTATTGTCTTATATCTCTTTCTTGTTTTACTGTATAAATTTTATTCAATATTCCATATAAGTGGATAATTTTATACAAACTCTACGTAAAAGTTAACTCTACGTAAGTTGCCAAATATTTTTAATTTTCTTACAGTACATTTGGTGAAAGTATAATTTTCTATATAAAATTTTTGCTTATGTATGTAAAAATAATTTTCGTTTGTAATATTAAAAAAAGAACACTTACTTTGTCTTATTTATTTTAAATTTAACAAACGAATGATTCCTTCATATAACTTGTAAATTGTTTTATATATATATATATATATATATATACATACCAAAATGGGAAAAAAAGGAGGTAAAGTGTTTTTATCTGAAAAGTAAAATATGTGTTATGCAAAGCTACATACATTTGTGGTACATACTGATAAATCTATTTTGCACAAAGGTGCGTTCATTCGAGAGAGCGAGAGCGAGAGAGAGAGAGTGAGAGAGAGAGTGTGTGTGTGTGTGTGTTTTGTGTGAGAATTGAATTTAATTTACCATTTTATTTATAAAAGCTCGCAAAATTAGGCCTCATGGACCTTTTTTACATTTAACAAGCATTCGAACATACAAATAAAGTTTAATTCAAAAAATCAGTAAACTATTTCAGAAGAAATATGTTACAAGAGGAATTCAATGTAGAGTCAAATTACCGGTGATAAAAAATAAAACATATTTGCCAAAATTCATCAAATTACAGAGCAACTATATTGTTAAATAAACTATTCTCCAACCTAAATGACCTTCTGCAAAACGTAAATTTATGTATATATAGAAAAAAATTAACAAAATGACAAGATAAATTAATTATAAACTCTGCACTTACGATTTGATTTATTTAACTTTTTAACTACTTACACAGGAAAATAAAAGTATACAACCAAATAACTTATTCAAAATCTGGTATTAGAGCAAACATTTAAATGTGTAGATAGTTCAGCATAATCTTTAATATGTGGTGATTAGTGACAGTTTGTGGATGATTATTCAGAAATCGTGAGATGCGATCTGGTGTGACGTAGGTTTAAGTAAAACATTTTCTTTATCGTGCCAACGTTTCGATCTTTTTTGAGGTCATCTTCAGGGCCTGGGATTTACAATCATTGTTTAAATTGTTGCATTGTAAAAATTCACTTTTATCCACATCCTATATGTATTTGTTAAATTTAAAGAATGTTTGTAAACTCAGGCCCTGAAGATGATCACAATAAAGATCGAAACGTTGGCACGTTAAAAAAATATTTTTCTAAAACCTACGTCACACCAGACCGCATTTCACGATTTCCGAATAATCATTGGGTAAATTATTGTAAAGTTTTATGGATTTAGGAAAAAATGAATTATAAAAACAGTTTGTTCGAAAGAATGCCATTTTAGATGCAGTTTGAGAACGTGAAAAAGTAGCGGTTTTTTAGCTTTAAAATGACAAACTGTTGGTATAACGATTTTTTTTTAAATTAATCATGGGAAATAGTCAAAATTTTGTATTCTAACAAATCATCAATTTTTAAAATGGATAAATGATAATATTTGTCATAAATCCTAGAATCATAGTACATATATGTAAGAAAGAATATTTTTATTAGAAATATTAGAAATTACTGCAAGGCCATAAGTTATATTTGGAAGTATTAGTGCATCAAAAAGCTTTATCTTCATGGATGAATAAATTAATTTTAAATATATTTTTTTAAATTGATATACAATGTAATGTTTTCTGCTAAAAGCTTTTTCAATGACAGAGAGATAATTGAGCGAACGAGAGAGAGAGAGANGAGAGAGAGAGAGAGAGAGAAAGAGTGGGAGAGTTGGCTTTGGCTGTTTGTTTATGTCCATGTTTACTGCTATTTGACAAATTTTTATATTTTTTTCGACTCGGCATACATCTGCATACTTATAAGGTTCATTCATACTCAACATTTTTAAAATTATTTTTGTTAAATATCCATGTTTTAGTTTCTTTGAGTGCTGTCATTAGCCAATGGGAAAGAATAACGTACGGGAAAGCTTGAATTACTTGGTTATTTTAGTATTTTATTGCCCCTGAGAAGCTCTAATTTAACCAGACCGTGTCATCACGAAAGCGGGATTCTTGAATGACTCCGAAGGTTCAAAGGTGTTTTGCCGCATGAGTAGTCCATTGAAGTCCTAGGTAGCTTTGTTAACAAGGCGTTAAAGATTCGGCCCTGTTGAAAGGGCCAGGTGGACCCTTTTGTCGCACAACGCCTACCACTTAGGGAAGCGAAAAAGAGGGATATATCATCTCGAGTACCAAAGAGTAAATGTTGCCTCGGACAGCGTTTTTACAAAAAAGGTGGTAAAAATAAGAAAAATAGAGTTGAAAGGTCAATTTCCTCAAGTACCTGTTACTTTTTGAATTCCGTTCTAATTTTCGAAAAATCTTTCTACTAAAACTTGGACGGTCGAAATCTGAAAACAACATAACTCAAGTTTTATAACACCATCGCTGATATAATGTTTAAACACCAAAATAATTTAAAAAGTGAATATTCCCTTATGTTCCCAGGCATATACATTTTTGTATATTCCTATTTTCTTTGGGTATTTTCATACCTACCGTTGTACAGGACCTTTTTCGACCTCGTAATTTTGCCGTTACCCACCATTTTGACCGGCTTACCTTTGTTGTTTTGGTCTGTGTTTTGGTTATCTTCATTTTCGGTGGTTTCACACATACAGTCTAAAATGATCGGCAACGACCAAACTGCAATTCAAGACTTGGTTTTTTCCTCAAGCGTTGTCAACAGGTCATATCTACCCCACGGGGGGAGGCTTGATGCAGATCCTCTAAGCTTTACGGCCACCGACCCGACGTCCCGTGGCAATTGGTTCAAAGTGCACTGAAAAGCGTTTAAGCTCCTATCACACGGGGATACTCAAGTATTCAAGACTAAGATACTTGGTGATCAAAAGACCCGTCATGCATAAATAGGATGGGCCACTCAGACGGTAGTACTCTCTTTTCTCGTTCTGTACCGGCAATAGTAAAAATCACTAGACTTTTCAATGAATTACACTAGATACGTATTTTGCCAACAGCCAAACGAAATTGTTCAAGTTTCTGTTCAAACCACACACAACTTGGCACTATAGTTGACACAAGTCGTCTAGTCACTCCGTCTCCTGGTTGTCAGAGAGCTGGAGACCAGATTTGTTAGTAAGCCCTAAGACATATTTTTATTAATAATATTAATACTTTAAACGACTCAAAATAATTTTTTTATTTGCTTAAGACACAGACAACAGAATAGGATAAATTGCACTCATATATGATTTAGCAACTTGGGTGGTCGGGAAGAACCAACGGGCTTGTGTCTTTGCGCTTCTTGTGGGCAGTGCGACACGGCGGACGCTTTGTTTTTGAGTCAGATTGCCTTCCCTTTGAAGATGAGTGCCTTCCCTTTGAAGATGAGTGCCTTTTCCTTGAAGATGAGTGCCTTTTCCTTGAAGATGAACGCCTTTCCTTTGACGAACAACGTCTCTTCTTTGATAACGAGTGCCTTTTCTTAGAAGATGAGTGCCGTTTTTTTGAAGAACAGTACCGTTTCATTGAAGACAAGTGTCTTCTCTTTGAAGATGAGTGCCTTCTCTTTGAAGATGAGTGCCTTCTCTTTGAAGATGAGTGCCTTCTCTTCGAAGATGAGTGCCTCCTTGAAGACGAGCGCATTTTTCTAGAAGGACGACACAAACGTGAACTTCGTCTTTCACTCCTGCTTTTCTTTTTCGGCGTTTTTTTCATTTGGTGTTTTCGACTGCTGCTGTGGCAGACTTGTCTTCTTTTAGGTAGACACTCAGCCCGATGATGCCTGAATTTTGAATTCCTTCTTCTGTTAGCCATCATCACGGATCTAAGGTGTGATTTTCGGTTGTCGCCCTTCTTCTTTGACCTACTGACCGCCCTGGAATTCATCCTCTTTGAATGCTTCTTCACGCATCCTCTCCCGGCTCTTCTCAGTCCTTTCTTTAGCGCCAGAGTCACAACTCCTTTGATGTCATTTTTGTTAATGTCGTAAACCGCGCTGACGACTTTAGCGACTTCTTGTATCGTCGTCCCGGGAATGGAGTAAAGTTCGATCACCGCATTCTCTAGATCGCCTGGAAGGCGTTTTCTAACGTTGTCCTGTTCTTCTTGTCCGTTCATAATTTTCTGAAAGGAAAATAATACTGTTAGAATACATCCGTTTGATATTTTGAATATTAAGTAAAGTTGATTTATCTAGAAATCGTGAGATGCGGTCTGGTGTGATGTAGGTTTCAGAAAAACATTTTCTTAATCGTGCCAACGTTTCGATCTTTATTGCGATCATCTTCAGGGCCTGGGATTTACAAACATTGTTTACATATAACAATTACATTTTGGATGTGGAAAAAAGTGAATTTATACAATGAAATATATTTTTTAAATTATATTAGATAGTAAATCCCAGGCCCTAAAGATGATCTCAATAAAGATCGAAACGTTAGCACGATAAAGAAAATGTTTTTCTGAAACCTACATCACACCAGACCGCATCTCACGATTTCTAAATAAATATCGATTAACGGTCACTAATCACCACACATTAAGTAAAGTGTTGAGAGTGTTTTTTATTTTATTGCAAAATTAATTCCTTAAGTAATCCATAAAATAATTTAACCAGTCAAAACTGTTCAAATTTAAAAGGCACAATCGATTTCAATCATTCAAAAAAATGCAATGTTTATTACGTCCAGGCCGAATCGAACTGTGCATGTTAATAATTTAAAAAAAGCTTGGAAAATCGTTGTCATAAGTGATACATTTTATGAAAAATGTGGTGTTTAATGACTGTTAATGAATGATTATTTGGAGATCGTGAGATGCGGTCTGGTGTGACAAAGGTTTAGAAAAACAACAAAAACATCTTTATTGAGATTTCAGTTTTCAAAACACTTTGAGTGAGTCGAAAATTTCTATTATTGTATAAATTCATTTTTTCACATCCTATATGCATTCCTATAATTTAAACAACGTTTATAAATCCCATGCCCTGAAGATGATCTTTATAAAGATCGAAACGTTGGCACGATAAAGAAAATGTTTTTCTAAAACCTACGTCACACCAGGCCGCATCCCACGATCTCCAAATAAGGGGTATTCACGATCTTTGTGTTGGTCCTGTTAGATCGAGAAAAATGATGTAGTTTTGTAAGAATCGGCTAGTTAATATTGCTCGATCTAACAGGCCAGGGCCAATGTTATGTCGAAAATACAGTCATGTTGCTATCCGTTAGAGCTTAGGTAACCAACATGGCAGCCATGAATTTAACAGCTGTTTTTTTGTTTACCAGTATTTTTATTCTTAAATACGCAATAATTAAATCACACCATACGTTTCTTTAGTTAATTTCTGACCTGTCCTGGTACTCTTTTATAAAAGATACATCCCATATCATAAAAGTTGTAGGCTGTTAGACGTTAGGAAACAAGTTAGGTATTCGGCTCGAATTGAAGTGTGTCATTTGTTAGTACTTTTCGAATGCATGATAGATGCAAAGCATTTTGAATGAAAGAGTTGATCATTTTCCATTTTTATTAACTTCTATTAACAATTTAACCCAAAAGGAAACCAAAACAAACAACAACAAGCTCAAGGACTGCTATAGCTTTACTTTTGGTTCTAAGTCGACACTAACGTTTAACATGGTAAGAAAAGAAGGGGCGTTCACAATCTTACTGGACATTTCTCTATTCGAGTTGACATCTTACAAACATCGTGAATACCCCTAAAATTTACGAAAAATACAACCAGCCATAAGCTGCGTTCTTCTGTGTGTACTTTGCTTTTAATGGATCCATGAAGTTATTTGCTATTCTCGTATATATAAGAAACAACTGAATTTAGGGAATGGAGTTCAATCGTACGTAGAAATAAATTGCATAAGCGTCTTTCCACGTCCTGCTTGTACCTCTGACGAGAGAAAATTTATCTATAATATATTCGTTTTTTTACGGTCTTTGGAAACAATAAGAACGTAACATTTTGATGCCGGTTTTTTGTTGCACATATTGTATAACTGTCTCTACGCCCTGTTTTGTAAAATACAACTCATGATTTGAAAGATTTACCAATATTGATCAATGTTGAAATTTGTCTTAGACATCGTTATGAATCAGTTTAGATTTAAAAATGCTGAACATTTCAAAAAATAAAATTTTAAAAACTTAATGATAAGGACTTTAAAAATGATTCGCAAAAAATTAAAAACTAAACTAACTAAAACAAAAAAAATCAATAAATAGTTCGGAATTAAAAATAAATGAAAACGATACACAAAATAAACACTAAACCCTATTTGAAACAGTAACAAAATTTACTTACGTATAACTTTTAAACGTTGAAGTAATTTTAAACTAACATTTGATCTGAAAGTATGAACAACTACTAATAAAAAATGAATTATTACATTTACAACAGTTGTTTCGTACATATGATTTTTGATTGGCCATGCCGTGCATTGTGTTCTTGTACCATTGAAATTCCAGTTTTTTTTGTACATTTAAGCATTTGATAAAAAAAAAATTTGATAGGAATTCAAGGAGATGTAATATAAACAACATGGAGATTTATAATACAAAGTATAGGAAATATTTTGTATTATACCAAAATAATATTTTGCGCGGATTGGAATTTTTAGTCTTCAAATTCTTCACACACAGTTCACTAAAACATAAAACTTTCTGTCTCTGTCTCTCTCTCCCCCTCATACTCACTTTTTTCACACGCGCTCTCTCTCACTTTCTCTATCTTTCTTCCTTTCGCTATAATGCCTCTCGACCAATTTTTATTTTATTTCCATCCCCTTCCCACTTTCTTCCCTTTTTTTAAATCGAAAAATCGTTTTTTCATTCTCCCCCTCTCACTTTCTCTTTCATTCTTTCCCTATATGGCCTCTCTTTTGCCAAATTTTTTATTTTCTATCCATCCTCGCTCCCAATCGATTTATCGTTGTTGTAACATAAGTCGTTTGTGACCTAAATTTGCGAGATTTTTTAAATAAATTATAATCGTTCAAAAATTTTATGAATATATATAAATCTACCTAATTTTGCTATCATTTCAAGGACGAGTAATTTATTTTGCCTGCATTCAGCAGACGGATTTTCTATCCATTTTTTTTCGTATTATTTTTTGGTCTATCATTTATTATTTGTTCACGACATTTGAAAAATGGCAAAAAGGAGGGAAAATTCAAAAGGTGGGGTTGAGATTGAAAGTTAGTGTCCAAGTGGATCGAGGTCACGATAGCTCAAGTGATAGAGCAGCGGCATATCTAGCCGATGATCGTGGGTTCGAATCCCGCTCGTGCCATTGACTTTTTTATCTCGACTAAAAACCTTAATTAATTGTAATATATTAATTGGTCAAGCGGTTAAACGAAATTAGTGAATTTAATGATTTAAAATGAAGCATACTGTACTAAAGCTCTCCGTGGCCATTTCATTTGTCGTCGAGAATCCAATCCGAGTACATTTGAAAAATGGCAAAAAGGAGGAAAAATTCAAAAGGTGGGGTTGAGATGGGAAGTTAGTGTCCGAGTGGATCGAGGTCACGATAGCTCAAGTGGTAGAGCAGCGGCGTATCTAGCCGAAGATCGTTGGTTCGAATCCCGCTCGTGCCATTGACTTTTTTATCTCAACTAAAAACCTTAATTAATTGTAGTTAAAAGTACTGTTAATCTTTTTATGGTTGATAGTTAATCGGTTGTTGATGCAATGTTATCCCAGATAGAACATCTGCCTTGTACTTTGCTTAATGGTTTTAGATAATGAAATCGGCAGATCGACTGTACCATGGTTTTTTCCTAATACCTTCAAGGGAAGGACATTAAGAGGCGAGAACACATTTAGAAAAAGGAACTCAATGGACGATAAATGACTATGCTGATGTAAGTGGAATCCTAAATGTCCAGGAATCAATTGATTAAATCCACTGAGCCTCAATGCCGGTTAATCTTTCCCTGGTCCCCCCGGATAAGTCACGCTCCATTCAGAACGGCAGCCCGGATGATTATTGCCGTGCACGGATCATCGATGCGACCGTGGCGAATTCGTCTTGATGAAAATTCCCATTGATGATGTTTACAATGTTTTGACATTTCATCCCTTCCGTGAAAACCCTTGGTTTACGTCTTTCATATTTTTGAGTCAAATTCATAATTTTACGCTTATTCCATGCAAGTTATTTTCGTCAGCACGTTGATCAATCATTGAAAAAACACCTGTTATGTTGAAAAATCTCGATTAAACTCATTTGTTCTATCATGTGCACACTGCATAAATGTATTTACATTAGATGGACAATAAAAAAAATTGAAACCATATTTCTCAACATAAATAATGGATTGTAATCAAAATTTCATTAATCATTCTGTAAAGAAAAATAAAAAAATAACTATTCCAAATATTTAGGTAATTATGGAATCTAACAATTAATGTTGCCGGCCATCCTCTTGGCCTTTGGCTGTCCTTCAAGACCTGGCTGGTGTTTTCGTGTCCTTGTTACGTTGTCTTCTTCTTCTTGTCCGTTCATTATTTTCTGAAAGAAAAACAATGCTGTAAGGATGTATATATTGAAAAATTAAGTGGTTTATTTATTTATTTTTTTTTTTTTGTAGTTGGAACATGGGGACATGTGTATTTTTATACGAACAAATTCACCCGGTTTTTCTCACCCTTATATCCCTGCTTCCGCTTAAGAGAGGCTTTTGAAATTCGAAACATAAATTAAGCTTATGCACCTTAGGTCGTTGTAAAAATTTGACCACTTGATATTAAGCCTTTTTGAATGGGGTGAATTTTAAAATCTACACTTTTGTTACTGTCTGACTCATCATCTGTCTATTCATCAAAATTATAAGGCACTGCCCGAATAAGTAAAAACGTAAAATTACGTAAAAAGGTAGGGTTTATAAAGCAAGTAAAGAAAAAAGTTTGAAAGTTGCAATTTTCTCAAAATTAGTGTCGCTACATGGGGGGAGGGAGAGTGTAGTCTCACCATCAAAATTTTAAAGTACTTCCCGCACAGGTAGAAACATGAAATTTGGTACAGAGATATTACAAGAAAATATAAGAATCTGAAAATAGCAATTTTTCAAAAATTAGTGCCATTTCATAGGGGAGGATAGTTCTAAATGCTTGAAGTCACGTGCATCCATTGATTTAGGGTCTTAGTTAAAATGAAAAAAGTTAGTGTCACGAGCTGGATTCGAACCCACGACCTTCGGCTCAATACGCCGCTGCTTTAACCACTTGAGTTATCGTGACTTTGATGCTTCAACCTCACGTGAAGTCACGATATAAAATAGCTGCGTATTTAGCCGAAGGTCGTGGGTTCGAATCCAGCTCGTGACACTAACCTTTTTCATTTCGACTAAGACCTTACGTAAAAAGATTAATTAATTGGAAGAAGTAATTTGGTCAATCAGACTACTAAATATAATGGATTTCATTACTACGTTTCACCTTTAAATTTTTGATTAAAATGGGTTTCGGTGCCCCAAACGGCCTCCGGGAGTGAATCACTAGTTTGATGGCTGACTTTTTGCTTTTTTAGGAGAGAGTCTCCTTTTACCTTTTATTTTGAGTTCACTCAGGTTATGGAATAAAAAAAGAACGGACTTGGCGACAGTTTAGATATCATTACATTGATAGGGTATTTTTTTTTAAGGGGTCTGGAACTTGGTCCTTTTTTCACGGTTAGCTTTTGGTTGGATTACTTTTACTGACTTATTTTTCTAAATTATTTTTATTACCAGATCGATAATTGTTATGTATGGTATTTCTTAAGTTACAATTGTTTATATTCATAGAAGCATAATTTCATTCGGCTCAAATACACTTGTAACAACGTAACTTATACCCTTGCAAATTAAGAGTCAAAGTTGGAGACTTTCTTCGAAGATTTTTGAACTGCTAGGAAGTTATTGTGTTGCTGTATCATCTGGATATTGAAAAAGATACCACGGTGTTGGATGTTGAATAATTGGAGGACAAATCTTTTAAGTCCTTCATAGCTCTTGGTGTAAAGAGTAGAAATTTATTGTCGCTTTAAATGAACTGCCAATTAAATGGGAGCATATTATTTCAAACAGGTACGTTGGGAATTCAGTTTTTTATTTTTTATATATTAATCTATGAAGCTACACCTATCAAGGACCTGCTGAAAGAGTAGAAATGCAGCTATCATGTTCTTTTGTTGACTGTTTATTTTTGAACTCAACTCACTGGTAATCCGAAATTATCGGTAAAGAAGAAAAATAATGTTTTTTAATTACTGAGACAAGCCACGATTGACAACGGAAGCGTACAATTGAAACTTTTATTGAACCGGGGTTCACTTACCGGGTATGTCCAGAAAAATCCTGTCAACCCCAGGACATTTTTCCAAAAATGTAAAAGGCTTGAGCCCGGCTTTTATGTTCATTAAAAATCATCAAATATGTCCTATAATATACACTAAACCCTCAAATATGCAGTATAATATACACTAAAATATTAAAATAAGCAGCGTGAATGTGGGAGACATCACACTAAAAATTGACCAATTTTTTAAATTCAGATATATATATTTTTTTTCTTTTGGTCTAATAGTTATTCAATTTGAAAAGAAATAAAACAAAAAATTCCAGACACACAAAAATTATAAAATTTAAAATGTTATGCGAAATAAATAATTAAAATTAATTAAGTTTCAATTACTATTGATAATTATATACATTTCACGGTTAGTTTCTGTAAAACTACAGCGTTTATCGCTCAAAATATATTTGTATATGTTCTTCCAATTTCAACAGAAGTGAAGGGAGCATACTTGTAGGAACATAAAAATATTGAATTCCAAAGATTCTCTGCATAACAAGTTAATTGTTTCCATTTAAGATTTCATTAATTAACCTCCGTTCAGTCATAACATAATCAATCCGGTATTTTTGGTGAGGTTTTTTATTTTTTAATATCTTTTGTAATAATGTGTGGTGATTAGTGACGTTTGTCGATGATTATTCAGAAATCGTGAGATGCGGTCTGGTGTGATGTAGGTTTTAGAAAAACATTTTCTTTATCGTGCCAACGTTTCGATCTTTCTTAAGCCCTGAAGATGATCTCAATAAAGATCGAAACGTTGGCAGGATAAAGAAAATGTTTTTCTGAAACCTACATCACACCAGACCGCATCTCACGATTTCTGAATAATCATCTTTTGTAATATAATTCCTGCTTCGCCGGGGGTTTCTGATTTGCGTTTAAAGAAAAAAAATCCAACCTTCTATTTTAGAAGTTGAATCACCCACTTTTGGCATTTTTTTAGGTCTACGAAATGTATCAAATTTGCGATATTCCCCAAATTTGCAAAGTTATGTAATATTCTCCAAATATGCCGATTCAAATTTGAGACACAGTACCACGAAGGTATGATTCGGATAAATATCTGAATACCATGGTCGTAATGTTAGTAAAAGTAGTACGCAATTGAATACACATTGGGCTCTGGTCAAGAGCTACAACGAAAACCAGCCCATTCGAACTTGTGATTGGGTCAGTAAAAAAAAAATGCATGTAATCGGTTACTAAACACTCTAACAGCTAATCTCGCAGAAGCTAAAAATAAAATAGACCACAAGAGTTTTGTGTAGTATTTTTGTCATAAACGTACCAGACGGTGCTTAATCAGGTGAAATTTACCACTGTTAAAGAAAATTTTGCTACATTTAAATTTTAATGCATTTTTATATGCATGTTAATCATATAACTGGAAAAAAAGAGAAATGCTTGTGTAAGTACGAAAAAATCAACAGAAACTAATAAACTAATAAACAATTAAACAGCGTATTGATAAGTTTCCATGGTAATTGCCACAAATAATTGTTTAATGCTTTTGCCATAAACATACAGATGTAGTAGATCATGATCAACATACATGTCATTCAATTAATTAATCTTTATTGGTTGAAATGGAAAAGTCAGACCAAAGGTCGTGGGTTCGAATCCCGCTCGTAACACTGGCTTTTTCAATTCAACCAATACCTTACATAAACGATTATTCGGAAATCGGGAAATGCGGTCTGGTGTGATGTAGGTTTCAGAAAAACATTTTCTTTATCGTGCGAATTTCGACCTTTAGTGAGATCATCTTCAGGGCCTGGGATTTAAAAACGTTGTTTAAATTTACCAAATACATGTAAGATGTGGAAAAAAGTGAATTTATACAATGTAAAAAAATATTTTTTATATTCAATCAAAGTATTTCTACTCACTCAAAATGTTTGTTTTCTGCGTAACTATTTTGATTGAATATAAAAAATAATTTTTGCATTGTATAAATTCACTTTTTTCCACATCTTACATGTATTTGTTAAATTTAAACAACGTTTGTCAATCCCAGGCCCTGAAGATGATCTCAATAAAGATCGAAACGTTGGCAGGATAAAGAAAATGTTTTTCTGAAACCTACATCACACCAGACCGCATAAAGATTGATTAATTCAAAGAAGTTATTTGGACAATCGGACCACGAAATACAATGGATACTTGTCATTTATGAACAGGTTTTGTAGCTATCACTTTCCTAACTCGCCAAAACTTGGCGTTAGATTGTAGTTCCCTATTGATTTTCGCATAGGTTTTATCCCATTTGGCTTCCTGGCAAAAGCGCTTTTTTTTTAAAATCGTTGTTTTTGTAATGTAGTTATTTCAATAAAAAATGTTTACAAACAATATAGGCATAACGATAAAGATGAGGTTTGAACAGCCTCCTGGCTTGAGTGTGTGGTGTCTCAGAGAGTTTTTGTTACAATGAAATTATATAATCTTTTATTATAGGCATCAATTTTAACGTTTTTTTAAGACTTCCTAATTAAATTAAGAACCCCCTGTTACGTACACTGAATTAGTTTCATGAATAAAAGACAGGGACATCTGAAAAATGCAGTGCAAGGGGGATCGGCGGTGAGACAGAAGTGGAAAAAATGAGAATGACGTGTAGCAATTAATGTCGTCCATAATTTAATTTCCAGCGACAATAGATTGGCGATAAATGTGCAATGCAAGGGGATGCGGAGGGGCAGGCCAATATTGAATCTGTACCCCATTGTCGTCCCGGCAATTCATTAGGAGGCCACTAGAGTGCGTGAAATCCCGTTGAAAAGGAGTCTTTGAAGAACGAAGGGGGACCCCTTATTGTAATAAACACCCGGGTGCTTCAGCGGCAACTAGGGAGACCCGTGGCGAATTAATATTTAACATGTTGGCGAAGAATGCTTTTGGGATGTGAGCAGGCGAAGGGAGGATCAGCTGTAGGTACACACAGGTGGCCTGTACCAATACCAGCCACTGTAACAAGCAGCATTTACACACCCTTCATTAAAACGTTTCACTTTTTTCATCTAAGCGTCGCGCCCAACAATTAAGGTTTTGTTCGAAATCGTTCGTCTCTGATCCAGCTATACCCCAAATGCGAGAGTGTTAGTGAAAGAAAAAGAGATGAAAAAAAGTAGGAGTGGAAGAGAAGAGAACTCTCTTAGGAAAGCTCACGCACAGAGACAGAGAGAAAGAGAGAGAGAGAGAGAGAGTGATAAGACTAAAGAAAAATAAAGAGAGTCAAAACGAGGAGAAAAATCTTTTTGATTAAATTTTATTTAAAAATATATTTCATCATATATAGTATGAAATTGAAGAAAAATCAAAGAGTGAGTGAGTTAGTGAGTGAGATCGGGGAAGAGAGATAGGGTGAGAGAGAGAAAGAAAGAGAGAAAGAGAAAGTGTAAGACGAAAGAAAAATAAAGGGAGTCAAAACGAGGGGAAAAATCTTTTCGGTTAAATTTTATTGAAAAATATATTTCATGATTTCATATATGGTATGAAGGTGAAGAAAAATCAGAGAGTGAGTGAGAGAGAAAGAGAGAGAGAAAGGTAGGGAGAGATATATGGCGAGAGAGAGAGAGAGAGAGAGAGAGAGAGAGAGAGAGAGAGAGCGATAAGACGAAAGAAAAATAAAGGGGGTGAAAACGAGGAGAAAAACCTTTTCGGATAAATTTCATTGAAAAATATATTTCATCATTTCGCATACTGTATGATATATATATAATATGATGATTAGTTAGTTGCGGAAAGAGTGTGAAAATAAGAAAAGTGAGTGAGCGAATATGTGTGAGAAGGGGAGTGAGATAGTAAGAGAGAGATTGAGAATGAGAGAGAGAGAGAGAGAGAGAGACGGAGAGAGAGTGAGAGAGAACGAGAAAGAGAATACGAAATAAATATAAAGGGAGTGAAAACGAGGAGAAAAATCTTTTCGGTTAAATTTTATTGAAAAATATGTTTCCTCATTTCATATATGGTATAAAGTTGAAGAAAAAGGAGAGAGTGAGTGAGTGAGAGAGAGGTAAGGACAGAGATAGGGTGAGAGGGAGAAAGAAAGGGAGAAAGAGAGAGTGAAAGACGAAAGAAAAATAAAGGGAGTCAAAGCGAGGAGAAAAACCTTTATCATGGTTAGTTACTTGCGCAATGAGGGTGAAGATAAGAAAAGTGAGTGAGAGTAAAACTGAGAGAGAGAGAGAGAGAGAGAGAGAGAGAGAGAGAGAGAGAGAGTGGAGAAGGGAAAAATATCTTTAAGTTAATATTAATCATTTAAATTAAAAAGTTCATGTTTCGTTATTGTTTATAATTTTCAATTAGTTAAGGTTTTGGTTGAGATATAAAAGTCAGTGTCACAAGCGGGATTCGAACCCACGATCTTCGGCTAGATACGCTGCTGCTCTACCACTTGAGCTATCGCGACCTCGATCCACTCGGACACTAACTTCCCATCTCAACCCCACCTTTTGAATTTTTCCTCCTTTTTGCCATTTTTCAGTGGCAGTGGGTTCGAATCCGCTTGTGACACTTACTTTTTTATCTCGACCAAAACCTTAATTAATTGAAAAAAATGTATTTGGTCAAGCGGACCACGAAACCTAATAATATTGTTTATGATATTTCATTGAAGCTGTACTACCACTCTATTAATAAATCAGTTTAGTGATAATCAGTAATCATGAATATCATAATTGTTTGTTTAATAATGTTTGCTCCTAGTACTCTAATGCTTAAATTTTTTTCTGTTGTCAGTGGACTTGCTTGATTACCTGCTACCCAATGTCTGCAAACCTTAAGTAGTTAAAAGAGAGACAACTTTAACCTTGAGTTATTTTGTATAATGATTAAATTTTCCACTAAAACTGAACATCGTCTCTGCTAGCTATTGCTTTGTTTAATTAAAGTACCCACATTGACAATACAAACACTTGGAGTGAGTAAAAATACTTTGAATATAAAAATATTTTTTTTGCATATAGATTCACTTTTTTCCACATCCTACATGTATTTGTTTTATTTAAAAAATGTTTGTAAATCCCAGGCCCTGAAGACGATCTCATTAAAGATCGAAACGTTGTCACGTTAAAGAAAATGTTTTTCTAAAACCTACGTCACACCAGACCGCATATCACGATTTCTAAATAATTATTTACAATGGGTTTTACTGATCAACCGGTTATTCATTTATTTCAATATAATGATCAATCGGTATCACTCTTTTTCATTTGAATGCAGTTTCTTTATTGATTGGCCACTACCTGTTGGAGTGTGAACAAGCTTAAGTAATTGAATTGTAAAAAGCTTTCGGTTTTGGTTATTTTGAAAAATTAGGCACACGTTTTGTCTTTTGATTCATAACTTCTGATGATTCGTTAGAGTCAGCCAAATCATATTTCTATGGGGGTTGGTTTAATCGCATTTAAACAAGAAATTCCAAATGATTCCCACGTTCAACGACTAAATGAAAAGAACTGTTAGACAGTGGACGGTTTCAATAGAAAGGCAATGAAGGATTGTCGAACAGTTTGAGAGGAAAATTACAGTTCGAGACTTGCTTTTTGAAGAGTCATGGGGGAGAATAAAACGCTATAAATAAGAGTTTGATCTGGCACGCGTCCTTGTTAGGCTGATTGTGGCCGCGTCATGCCTAAATAGGGAGCCACTTCCGTTATTGTCTTCCCGTGACAATCCGCCTAATAAAATAGGGAAGCCATTGTTTGGCAACAGTTTAAAATAGGAACGGTGGCACGCCTACGACTTCCGGCCGCGTGCCCCTCCTGGCACCTTATTGCCCGAGGTGTGAATCATCCCCGAGGGGAACTATCATCACCTATAATTTAATGGTAGGGCGACTCTCGTTTTAAAAAAGAAACACCATGGGAAACTTTCGGGCAACAGCAGTTTAATAAACTCACCGTCCATTAACACCTCTTCCTATTAAATCCCGATTAGGCCATACTTCAGAGGACGGGGGTGGCCTTTCACCAGAGTTAAACCCTCGCATGGTTAATATCTTTCATGGGATTCACATCTCCGCAGAGACTTCAACAGCCGACCAAGATATAATGTCATTGAGAATTTTACATGATTTTCCATGATTGTCCGTTACGTCAAATTAAGTCTAATTAACTGAATAATTACGCTAAACAAACATGCGACAAGCAATGCCAAATATAGAAAAACAATTACTATTTAATTACTTAGTGAAGGCTTAGAAAGGCCGTAATTTTATAACAGTTACTACTGGGTTGATCAGAAAGTAAAGTAGGCTTTTCCTTTAAATCTTTATTTAATCATGTTTAATTTAATCAACCCGTTCAGTGACACAATTTTCAGTTTTTACCGGCAATGTACATATGTTTTATTTAAATCGAATTCTGACATACTGAAACAACAAAAATTACTTATTTAAACATATTTCAAAATTTTACAACAACCTGAAAGACCAGGCGTTGCTCTCTTAATTGCAATAAATTCAAAGGATAACTTTTCTTAAATAGTGAGATTTCTTCTGTAGGCATCCCAAGAGATGACCTGATGATCGATGATTTGGTCGTTTTTGGTCATTTCAGCATAATCTAAAGATGGCGAGAACAGGAAAAACCAGCGAGGGTATGCCAAAATTAGGAAAAATGGCCATACTACAGATTTTTCAAGTAGTCTTTAAATATATGCAAATATTCTGAAAAACTCTCAATAACCAGCTGATAACTTACAAAACAACGACAACTGTCTTAGGCCGTGATCTGTTCTTTTTGTACACTATGTGTGTTACATATAAATAAACATAAAATACAGTTAAATTCACTATTTTTCGTGGTCCGCTTGACCAATTAATACCATTCAGTTAATTAAGGTTTTTAGTTGAGATAAAAAAGTCAGTGTCACGAGTCACGATAGCTCAAGTGGTAAAGTAGCGGCGTATTAAGCCAAAGATCGTGGGTTCGAATCCCGCTCGTGATACTGACTTTTTTATCTCAACTAAAAACCTTAATTAATAAAATACAGTCTTCTCTTCTGTTATTTAATCTGGCCGAACTATTACCAACACATTGTTCCCCTTTGTCGGCTTTTTTCACTTCAAAGGAGCCGACGCCTTGCACAAAATTGTCTTTTATATACCGACTTCCTTCCCCACCCCCTCAAAACCAAACATATATAAACATGAAACAGCAAAATCTCACTGGCACTCTCAACANCGGCGGGGACCTGGTCCTGGTCGGCCGATCCCGCTCGACAGTAAAATGAAAATAGAAAACTTCATGGATAATATGCCAGTGTAAAACAAAAAAAAGTATCTTGCGACAAAGGAACGGGTCACCATTAAAACTGCTCTTTTTGTTACAGTACAAATATAACGCTACCGATTCATATAACAAAAATCCAACAAAACAATCCCTCTCAGTTAAATTTGACGTAAAGATAATTGCTAACTATTTAAAGTAATCTCAAAAAATAAGTTTATTAACTAATTTTATCAGGTTTCTTGGTCCGCTTGGCCAAATAAATTCTTTTCAATTATTTGGTCAGAATTCAATCTTCAAGGTTTTAATCTTCGGCTAGATACGCCGCTGCTCTACCACTTGAGCTATCGTGACCTCGATCCACTCGGACACTAACTTCCCATCTCAACCCCACCTTTTCAATTTGCCCTCTTTTTTGCCATTTTTCAATTATAATTAAGAATGTAATTAAAATTTTAAAAAAATGAAACAAAAAGAATACACGATAACTCTGGATCAAGGCCTGTTCTTGAAGAAAAAAGCAAATTCAATTCTTACTGCCAAGCTTTCGACCTATTTTTAAAGTCATGATCAGAGCCTATATTAATTTATTATGAAAAACAATTATTTATAACAATTTTTCATTCATAGGTACAATACAATGAATATATGTCCAAATAAATATATTTATTTTGTAAATTGAGTGACCTGGTTCTACTATTTTCCTGCAATTTTTTTAAATTGGATTAAAGTATCGTGTAAACATCAAAGTCAGTCACTCTGGTAACTAGAACTTACGACTTGGCGATATACACCTCCAAAATAGTAATTAAACATTTCTATCGTTTTTTTAAGTATTAGTCAATCCAAAATACTTTACAATTTGGAAGTGGCAATATTAATTGACCAACCTACGAAAACTCGTGAATTAAAATTTATTCTATTTATTCTGCTAGATGAACACTAGTTCAAGGCCAAAAAAAAAATTTATTCTTTTCAATTAATTAAGGTTTTGGTTGAGATAAAAAAGTCAGTGTCACGAGCGGGATTCGAACCCAAGATCTTCGGCTAGATCGTGACTTAGATCCACTAGGGGTGGGAAGTTGGTGCCTTCTCAACCCACCTTTTTGAATTTTCCCTCCTTTTTGCCATTATATTTTACCAGTTATACTGGAAATTTATACTCTGATCGGATTCAATTTATAATCTGATCGCAGCTAAAAGTTCTGTTAATCGAGAATATTTTTATTGACTAAAGTATGACCGATTGAGATTGAAGAGCCACCCCCTTTTCATGGTTGTTTTTCTAATCTTCCATTCCCCAGTGGGTTTCCTGCCCCTCGGCGACCGCCAACAGTCATCACTTTCTAGTCGACGGCCCAATAAAACCTAATTGTAAGCTAACAAAATCCAATGAATTCAACCTAATCATTCAAATTGACCCTTTTATAACGCCACGTTTGTGACTTTAATTACGATCCGACATATGTTAGCCGTTTGAGGTTTCCCCCTCGTGTCTTCCATGGACTTCAAAATGGTAGACAAATCAACCGAGATATAACTTAACCGATAGAAATAAAACTAAACCATTTTGGAATTTAGTTAATTTATAAAATCCTAATAAATTTTTTGTTTATTAATTACAATATGAAAAACGACAACTATATGAATTATTATCCCATTACAAAGAGACATAAACATTATAAATAGAAAATAATAGTTTACCGTAAACTTAAAAATCTGTAAATTCAAAGCAAATAATTTTCATTGCAAGACAGTTAACTTTAAATAATAAAATATCGTTATTGAGTATAAATAAATTAATGTACTATTTTTTAATAGAAAAAAGGGTAAACAATTGTGTTCGTAAAACGCTTCTCAATTGATAATTGCTTTTAAACGAAATAATTAGAAACTTTTTTATTTTATATATATTTAAAATGAACAAGTCTATTTCTAAGCATGGAACATTAGAAAATATCAAAAAGTACAAATTACACAAAAATTAGATTTTTTTAAATAAATCATTTTCTTTATCGTGCCAACGTTTCGATTTTTATTGAGATCATCTTCAGGGCCTGGGATTTACAAACATAGTTTATATTTAACAAAAACATGTAGGATGTGGAAAAAAGTGAATTTATACAATGTAAAAAAATATTTTTTATATTCAATCAAAGTATTTCTACTCACTCAAAGTGTTTGTTTTTTGCATAATTGCGCTATTCTTGTATTGTGTTGAGAGTGCCAGTGATCTCACTAAAGAAACGTTGGCACGACAAAGAAAATGTTTTTCTAAAACCTACGTCACACCAGACCGCATCTCACGATTTCCGAATAATCATCGAATAACGGCCCCTAATCATCACACATTTTTAAATAAAGTTTTAGCACTTTTTATTATTACAAATTGATAACAACGTACGAATGATGATCGGCTGGTTAAATTATTTTTAAATTATTTAGTACATCGTTTTAAAAAGGATATGCAAGATGAGTTTAATTTCTGTTTTATGTGTAGAGATTAGTGACCGTTAATCGATAATTGTTCAGATATCGTGAGATGCGGTCGGGTGTGATGTAGCTTTCCTGAAGATTATTTTAATAAAAGATCGAAACGTTGGCACGATAAAGAAAATGTTTTTCTGAAACCTACATCACACCCGACCACATCTCACGATATCTGAATAACTTTCTGTTTTATCTTGATTATGATTAATAATAAATAATAATAAATTACTGTCATTTTAATAATCCAGAGCGGCTGCCAATGGGTAGGTTTCTATAACGCCCGTAAAGCCGCAAATATAAAATATACAATCTACTGGTTGTATATAAAACATGTACAGTTGTAAATTCAAATAAATGAAGTAAAAAAAATTTTTTTTGGGAGGGGCATTTTTGGAAAACCGAAAATTTTGGTGTACAAATAAAAATTTAAAGGAATTTTACAAACAATATACAAATTGTTTTATTGTGCCAATCATTGAGGCTTTTGAGTAATCCCCCCCCAAAAAAAATTGAAATGTTTCAATCAAAAGTTAAATTTTCAATTAATTATACTTTTTATCTAAGTCTTTGGTTAAGATGAAAAAGGTAGTGTCACGAGCTGGATTCGAACCAACAACCTTCGGCTTACCCCTTGGACTTAGCTAATAAGGTAATAATAAATTCAATTATGACTCTTAAACATATATAGATTAATGTAATAGGTAACACATATCTTTAAAACCATCATATCAAAGTTTAGTTTTTACGTTATTAGATTTACTATACATACATAAAAATGTCTCATATACAAAAAAAAGTTGAGCTGATTCTGCTGTTGCGCAATGCGCCACTGAAAGCACCAGCAGCATCGTGCTTTAATAAGCTACTCCAAAGCGTCCTGTTAGTCGATATAGTTTGAAAAAATTTGAAACAATTAATTTTGTACAGATTAAAATCATAAACAAATAGGGTCTTGAAATAGTTGGGGAAAAATTCCAAAAATTCCCGAAAACACTATGCTCGGAAATATTTTTATTCGAACAGCTTAAGAAATGAAAAAAAATGAAAAACCATTTGCATATCAGAATTCAATGTCGATAAAATCTTTCCGAAATGTTGATTGATGAGTATTTTGCAATTTGTAATAGTTAAGCTATTAGAAACTCAATGAAAATTTTCACAAAAAGCCAAAAGCCGAGAAAAGCCCCAATAAAAAATATAAGGGAGTAACAAAATTTATACTCACTCCATATCTAATTTGTAAGAAGATGCGAAATGATACATCACAGTTATTCATAACTATCCTAACAGTGCTAGTTTTACTATTCCTGACTGTTTTGATACAAATTTGAATGAGAGACTATTTTGTACAAAATAAATTTCTGTTCTTCAGTTCCTATCAAATATCAGTTATCCAAACATGTCAACACGCCAATATAAAGCAGACGAAGGCATAAATAGGACAATTGGAAAGTACAGGGGGAAAAACCAACTCTTTGTTAAACCGTTATTATTAGTAGTTTATAATTGTTATACTTTTCATATAAACATAACGTGCAGGACAGATTTGATCAGGGTTGATCGGTTACGTTAACATGAGTTTCTAAACTAACTTGTTCTAGTTGTTTCTAGTTGTTGGCGAATGCCTTGTTTATCTCTCATAAATAATTTTTTGATTTAATGAAACAAGCGAATGTGGGATCAATTGTCAGGGCGAATATTTCCAAGAAATGGAGGTAATCTTGATGTGATAGAGCACAGCCTTAACATTATATTTATGTCGAAAAGATCATGGCAAATTTGAAAGATAGAAAAACACTCACAATCAGTTCCTTCGTCAAACTATATCCCTTTCATCTGGATTTTGAGTAATTTCTAATGATTTCAACGGTTAACAAATATATGACATTATGCCCTGAAGATGACTCGAATAAAGGTCGAAATATCGAAAGGTCCTGACCTGATAACATCAACAAATTAAAAAACACATACTACAATAGTGTACAATTATAATTATAAAAAGTAATTCTGATTTGAAATGCAATACGTTGAAATGCAATTTTCCCTCCATTTTGCCAAAATTCAAAAGGTGTGGTTGAGGTGGGAAGTTAGTGTCCGAGTGGATCGAGGTCGCGATAGCTCAAATGGTAGAGCAGCGGCGTATCTAGCCGAAGATCGTGGGTTCGAATCCCGCTCGTGCCATTGACTTTTTTATCTCTACTAAAAACCTTAATTAATTGTAAGATATTAATTGGTCAAGCGGACCACGAAACTAGTGAATTTGATAAATTTACATTTCAATATGAACATATTAGGTGCATACCTTTTTCTAGATTTATTAATATACAACAAGGAAAACAATAAATTCTCCATAAATTATAAGAACTATCTACACTACTATCCGGATAATTTGGTTAAAAATATCATTACAGATCAAAAAACTATTTTGTACGATAAAGTAACATTTGAAAACAAGGACATTAGAGATAAGGAAATAGAAGAATACTGTGACTATTTTGGTTTTATAAATATACCACGTCTTACCGAAAGCATAATAAAAATAATCTTTAAAAACAATAGGAGATGAAATACAACAAATATTATTGCAAAATGAGTAAAAATGTTAAGTTGATTTCTGGAATTAAAAAAAATAAATAGAAAATGTAGCATATATCGTATGTGGTGATAAGTGACCGTTAGTCGATGATTATTTGGAAATCGTGAGATGCAATCTGGCGTAATGTAGGTTGTAGAAAAACATTTTCTTTATCGTGCCAACGTTTCGATCTTTATTGAGTTCATCTTCAGGGCTCAAAATGTTTTTCTGAAACCACCAGACCGCATCTCACGATTTCTAAATAATCGTAGTATATATCATTATATGCTCATGCAATAAATTATATATTAGTAAGACCATACAATTTGAAAATCAGAATTAAACGACATGTTGATAGAATTAATAAAAAAAAAATTACCAACAGTGTTATCTCAACATGCTGTAAAAAAAATCATATATTCAAATTTGATGAAGTGGAAGTAGTTGCAAGGGACAACTCCCCTAACAAAATTGAAAATGTTTTTATTAATTTAGAATAAAACAATACAAATTTATAGCAAGATAAAGAAAGAATAGGCAAACAATATGGGAATATCTTGTATTTGTATATATAGAATAAAAAAATGTAACTATAGTTGACGTATTCACAATTGGATGACGAAAAAAGTCAAGATCACCCTAGTTATTGATAAAAACCATCCCACAATGCACCATAATACATCCTCCCTGGTTCGTGAAACATTCTCATTTTATGTGTGGTGATTAGTGACCGTTTATCGATGATTATTCAGAAATCGTGAGATGCGATCTGGTGTGATGTAGGTTTCAGAAAAACATTTTCTTTTGTCGTGCCAACGTTTCGATCTTTATTGAGATCATCTTCAGGGCCTGAGATTTACAAACATTGTGTAAATTTAACAAAAACATGTAGGATGTGGAAAAAGTGAATTTATACAATGCCAGAAAATTATTTTTTTTATATTCGTGTTACGCAGAAAACAAACACTTTGAGTGAGTAGAAATACTTTGATTGAATATAAAAAAATAATTTTCTTGCATAAATGCTTATACCCCACTCATTACAGGAACAACTTTTGAAAAAACGGAATAAATCTACCAAATTGATTATTTTATGGTTAACATTTTACAATTCGTACAAATTTTCATGAATCCCGATTCCCAAGAATGTATATTTTTGGTGTAACAATATTAAAATATTTAGATGTTTTATTTACAAACAAGCAGAAATAGCTAGAAATACAGCAACATAATACATCTTTCCTTCAATTAAGCCACATTAACTATATACAACTGGCCCTTTGGCTGAACCGCATAAACACAATTCGAAAGCTATAAAATGCGGTTATAATGAAAATCATATATATGAAAAGTTCTAATGAAAACTTTTGACCATTAAAATTATCTTTTTTGGTATCATTAGAAGTATTTTTGACTACTTCACTTCTATTTGGTTTCGTTTGAACATGCAGATTTATTCAGTTAAATTGGAAAAGGTCCAAAAACTGTTCTTTATACATGATATTCAAACTGGAGCTCAGATGGGTAAGAAATAGTGTGCTTGGACTCAGGAGTGCCAGCTTATGACTCTTGAAAATCGTAGTTTGTGCCTTGGCATATGTTTTAATGAAAGTTGTGAAATAGGATCTATTATGTGAGATATTAAGTAAAATAAATTTCCTAGTTCCTAGGAAAAGGAATAAATATTTAATATTATTTAATTAGTTATGTGTTAATTATTAATTATTATTTTCAATTGATAGAGATGTAAATGTCGGTTATCCTGAATTTTATGGAACTCGTTAAGGACAGTCACGGTACCAAACATCTCAAAAACCAAAATCGTTTAATAATTTTTTTAGCTTTAAAGCCCAGTTTAACGCACTTTGCATTTATGTTATGTATTATCAGAAAGTAACTAGCACTAAGCAAGTGTTGAACTCAAAGTTCTACTCCACTATGAAAGAGTATCCTGCAAGATCTTAAATTTTATTTTCACCAAGTTCAGTTCTTTTCTAACAAAGTAATTTGGATTATTTCTCGAAAAATATTTAAAACAAATAATCACATGCCTATTTTTATTTGTACAATAACTTGCGAATGGGAAGAAAAAACATAGTACAGACTGGCTAGAAAATAAAAGACAGAAACAACGAACAATCATCACAATCAGATAATCAAACCATCACCCATGAAATAAAACCACTGCGAAAGCCTACAGACATGCTTAAAAGTATTCCAGTCATAAACAAAGGTTGTTTAATCTAAACTGTATGATTCTAGTTACTTCAGGCTTTTTTTAAATGAAAAACGTAAAGTTTATTTTAAATAAAACTTAAAACTCTGTTGATTTTAGGATTTAAGTTAGTTTCGTCTTTTCAGCTGTGTAAAAGGTATACGGTTAACCAATGATGCATTAAGCATGTCGTGCTGGTTTGGGCACTACATTAAACCAACACCACCCCTCTTTTAGGGAAAATCCCACCAGAGCAATTCAAACGAAAGTGGTGCAAAAAGTTGTCCCCGGGTATCCATTACCTCTAATCCCCCGCAGCCCCGTTGTCTAGTAATGCAGGGGATTTGTCGTATGAAAGGGCCCAGGTAACTTTAGATGTTGCTCACCGACGTCACATTTGAAGCATTAGCGCGATGCACGTGCCGTTTACAGGGGTCCGTAACGCGACGCTCCGTCTCACCTTCATGGGCCAAATCCACAAATTGCGACCGGTGTCGTGTTCGGATTATCGGCCTCTTTTGTGAAAAGAAGCCCTCGGTGTAGTTTGTTTAATGAATCACACCGAGATTTAAAATAGTTTCGATTTTTTTGAGTGGCCCCAAGACATATCAACACTTTCAACTTGAGTCTATTTAAAAAAAAAAAAAACACGCTCAGGAACAATTACTTATTATATTTCAAATCTCAAAAATAATATTTACTCGTTCTGATTTTAAAAGTGTTAAAAACCAAACAACTGGCTTCCTAAATTTTTTATCGTTATTAATGATTGCGATGTACTCATATTTCAAATTGTCCTGGTTGGCTTGTTTTGAGAAATTAGATCAATATAGAAACATTATTTATTTTTTAAAATATATTGAGTCTTGTAACAAAGGAGTTGAAATGATTCCAAAATTAAATATAATAACAATCCATTAGATTTCGTGGTCCGATTGACCAAATAACCTCTTTCAATTAATTAATCTTTATGTAAGGTATTGGCTGAGGTAAAAAAAATGGCAAAAAGGAGGGAAAATTCAAAAAGTTGGATTGAGAAGGCTGGTACTTCCATACCGAGTCGATCTAAGTCACGATAGTTCAAGTGGTAGAGCTGCAGCGTATCTAGCCGAAGGTCGTGGGTTCGAATCCCGCTCGTGACACTGACTTTTTTATCTCAATCAATACCCTACATAAAGATTACAATAACAATTTTTTTCTTTATGATCTATGCATATTAACCATGGTGACGAATTCTTATATGTGTTCATATTTGGGTGGGGGGGGGTTATCGTGAAAAAAGGGCCAGACAAACACTTTGAGTGAGTAGAAATACTTTGTTTGAATATATAAAATATATTTTGAATTGTATAAATTCACTTTTCCACATCCAAAATGTAATTGTAATATGTAAACAATGTTTGTAAATCCCAGGCCCTGAAGATGTTCTCAATAAAGATCGAAACGTGGGCACGATAAAGAAAATATTTTTCTGAAACCTACATCACACCAGACCGCATCTCACGATATCTAAACAATTATTTAGAAAGTTTATTATTTCAATTTATACAGTTGAGCTGGAATTTGCAGATGGATAAAGTTGACGTGAATTGCGCACTTCACAAAAAATTTAGCTCGATCAGTTCAGCTAGTATTTATTCGACGTTATTGATTGATGAGGTTGAAGATAATTCCAGTTGTACTCCTCCTTTAGCTCAAAAGCTTGGAATTCCTTCTTAATGACGAATGATGTCATCTTAAAATAGCAGTGTACAGTCAGTAAAATCCAATTTTGATTGCTCATTGCGGTCGACTATTAGAATTTCAAGTAGTTTCCCTATGAGATCCCACTGTCAAAGGGCCTTTGTTGTCGTTTCTAATATGTCAAACTGTCGTATATTAGGATTCCATCCATAGCCAGAGGGAATTAACATAACCGAGGGGCTCGGCTGTGTCCTTTTTTTTAATAACAGGACAATCAGAAACGCATTGGAAACTTGGAGGACTAACCCTGGAAATATTTAATAAACGGCTGATAATCCATGTATTAAAGAAGGGGTTGAGGGACCGCCTCCGGCACGCCCATCGCCCAATGGCGGATGGTTCTATGGTAAAAATGGGCATGGCTCGGCCGATCGACCCTCGAGGAATCAACGGCGTCTATTTGTAAAACAAACCCACCCTTTTTATTTCATGCCCAGTCGAGCGACATAACGAGAAAATCAAATTAGAAACCATACATCAAACATGTTTCTATGTGGAGAGAAAAAAAGGACGATTGTCAGGAGAGGACAATGAGGGCGAATCAAGATCGAAATCAGTTTTGATTTCTTGAAAAAGATTGCTTACCACCGGTTCAACTCGAGGGTTAAACGGAGTCGTTCACCCTTGTGATTCTTTCAAAAGACTTATGAACCTTCTTTTTTCACCGCTGAAAACATTTCGCCTGCTATTAATAATTTTTGCTTCAAACCGAAAGAAAAGAAAGACAAATGAACAACAACCGAAGGGTTCAGGGGTGAAATCAGTGTAGGTACAACACGAAATAAGATATTGTGAAAAATACATTTTACCTTTTTACAACGTGTCTGGGTCCTTCCTAGGAGACATAAAAAAACACTGGACAAATTTTATTTACGAGAAAAGTTTTTATGTAAATGTGGTAGGTCAAAACATATTTAAAAAAATTATAAATACTGATTATTCAGAAATCGTGAGATGCGGTCTGGTATGATGTAGGTTTCAGAAAAAATTTTTCTTTATCGTGCCAACGTTTCGATCTTTATTGAAATCATCTTCAGGGCTCAGTGTTTGTTTTCTGTGTAATTGCGCCATTCTAGTGTGTCGTGTTGATAGTGCCCAATTACTCTTCTTCTTTTCTTTTTTTCTTTCTTTACTCTTCGTTTCTTCGTTCTTTTTTTACTCCATAACCTAAGTGAACTCAAAATAAAAGATAAAAGGAGACTCCCTCTTAAAAAAAGCAAAAAACACTTGGCACAATTACACAGAAAACAAACACTTTGAGCCCTGAAGATGATCTCAATAAAGATCGAAATATTGGTACGATAAAGAAAATGTTTTTCTGAAACCTACATCTCACCAGACCGCACCTCACGATTTCTAAATAAATATCGATTAACGGTCACTAATCACCACACATTATAAAAACTTCGTAAGTTCTACTGTTTATTTTTATTTTAAGTGTAGACGGTATCGTCAGTTGACACAAAAAATAAAAATGTACTGAAGACGAGGCGGAAAAAACCTGGAAATGCTACTATCTAAAAATAAAATAAAAAGGTGCTATTAATAATTTTTGCTTCAAACCGAAATAAAAGAGACACAAACGAAGTACAATCCAAGGTTTCAGGGGTGAAATCAGTGTAGGTACAACACAAAATAAGATTTTGTGAAAAATACATTTTACTTTTTTACAAAGTGTCTGGGTCCTTCCTAGGAAACATCAAAAAACACTGGACAAATTTTATTTACGAGAAAAGTTTTTATGTAAATGTGGTAGGTCAGAACATAATTTAAAAAATTATAAAAACTTCGTAAGCTCTTCTGTGTATTTTTATTTTGAGTGAAGACGGAGTCGTCTGTTGTCACTCAAAATAAAAATGCACTGAGGAGGAGGCGGAAAAAGCTTGGCAATGCATCAACCTAAAAATAAAACGATAGAAAAGCTTTCAAAGTTTTTATAATCCAGATAAATAGATTCAACGAACAGAGAAGTAAGACAAATTTTAAAAAATCACATTACATTTCTTTTTTACTTTTCAGAAAATAATGTCTTTTGGTCATTTGCGATCGTTTTAGTCTTCTTATACTCTGGTTCTTGGTGATTGTTATGAAGTCTGATAGCCAAGCACAACACTGAAGATGGCGAAATGCAGAAACGCTTTTGAATTATCAACGATCAACCCAGCGAGGATAGGCAAACCAAAATGATTGCTAAAGACAAAGCACAAGTTCGTCATTCCTCAGAACACAAGGACAAATCTCACATGAAAGACAAGCTTAGGATTACTCAACCGCGGACAAAAATGACGAAAAATGCACATATTTGAACACTTACACGTTTACAAACATTCAACACTAACAGCCTCATCAATACACAATTTATTTACACTATTAAAAAGAGAAGAAGCACTGAAAATCACAAGGGCAGAATATAAACAATAAAAAAATCAAGATTTCCCTGAAAGTTAGTCACAAATGAATAAAGACACACTTCTATCGTCTTAACAGAAATCCCGCACTGGAAATGACGAGAAGCCAAAGGTAATACCGACAAAATGACACACAGATGAAAACAGCAAGGGTAGGCGGATCTGAAATTTCTGAAACGACGAAGCTACGGTTTCACCATCCCGCATACCTCAAGAAGAAATGTCATAAAGATGAAGACATGGTAAAATTTCATGCTATTTTTGAAGGATTGCCTGAGAAAAAAAAAGTAGAAACTTTTCTGAAAATAATTTAGGTGAAATTTTTATTTTGAGTGAAGACGGAGTCGTCTGTTGACACTCAAAATAAAAATGCACTGAGGAGGAGGCGTTTTACCATGTCTTCATCTTTATGACATTTCTTCTTGAGGTATGCGGGATGATGAAACCGTAGCTTCGTCGTTTCCGAAATTTCAGGTCCGCCTACCCTTGCTGTTTTCATCTGTGTGTCATCGTTAGTAAACATGAATGTTTTTTTTTCCAGATTGTCTATTATTTAAATATTTTGACAGTGTATTTTTGCTGTATCCCTTGAAGAAGACTAAACGTGACAAATTAAAAAGTGAACTTAAATTTATCAAGTTTCAAAAGAATCATTCAAGCGTTTCTGTTATTGATTTATATTTCGCTGTCACATTTTTTAATCGTATTTTTAATTGCAATTTTAGCGTCCGAGAGCCGGATGGCGGTGGCTAAGTCCGGAGGTTGAGACGTCCTGGCCTTAGCCGCTTTGTCCGCCTTTTAGTTACCCTACTTATGTATCCTGGTACACAGAAACAACCACCATTTGCCGAGAAGCTCCAGCTCATGGTATTTCTTCAACAAGAGCACAACTAGATGATCGACGTACTTGTCGCGAGTTATACGTTCAGAACACTAAAGACCTTTAACAAAAAACTCAATTATTTTGAAACCTAGAAGAATAGAGTACAAAGTCTGAAGGTGTTGACGAATGACGAACGTCCGATTCCGGAGAGTGAGCAGGCTGAAGAGAGCGAGGTGCACGAAAACACGGGTTTATATAGGGTGCTAAAACTAAGTCAATTGGAAGAAGTTCCTTCAATCCTTTTTTTAAAAAAGATAGTTCCTGCTTATAGTAAGTTGTTTTTCAACAATCCGGATTTCGAGCCCCTTAGCTCATCATCAAGTTGAAGGATTTCTACAACCACATCTCTCGACATGAACTGCACAAGTGAACCCGCTGATACCCCCGCCAACGCGACGTTCCAATGAGGAGCTGGTTTTTTAATGGCGCTCAATTTAAACGTGCGAAAAACGGGAATTATAACACAAAAAATATAATAATAGTAAATACTGTAAGAAATTAATTATAAATTAAGAGATAAAAGATAAAAAATTAGAATAATACCTTAATATTATTAAATTATTATAAAAATAATACCAATTAAAATAATTAATTTAATTATTTGGACATTTAATATTATTTATGTACATATTTAAAATGGGAGGTGGATCAAAATCTATTATATTATTAATGCATTTATCTCCACGTTCAATTTGACATTTTTTAATTTTAAATTTCTCAAACCAATCCAGTTCTCTCTTTGTTGAAACTATGTAACACTGTTGTATTTAAATTTGAATTGAAATTATGTTTTGTTTCTTTTAGATGGTCCTTAAATTCCGAAAATTTGTTTTATTTAGGTAGGTGTTCTTTTACTCTCGTTTTTATTTTTCTACCGCATTGTCCTTTATATTTAATATCACAATCATTACAATTGAGTTGGTAAACCCCGCTTTTTGCCAAGTTGTCTACCTTGTCTTTAGGTTTTGAGAGGATGTTTTTAAGAGAACCCGTACTTGTAAAAGCTATTCTAAAATCTTCTTGTTTAAAAATTTTGCTTTTTCCGATAATTCACCAATGTATGGCACACAACGGAAACCAAATGAATCATTGAACACCGCACTCACTCCATCATTCACCATTTCTAGAAGTTCCTTCAATTCTTAACTACGGGCTGAGGTCAGTCTCTAACAGTTGTTCTTAATCGGCGAAACTGACCATTATTGCCTCGTTAACTAATCATTAACATTATTAACAAATCATTATCAGTATTAAGAATTGTAAACGTTTTACCTAATTAGATAAACCGTGTAAATTTACATAACTAAAATTAATTTAAATTGAATAAATTTATAAGCGATTCGTTTCTCGGCGTCCTCATTTCTATTAACGATTATTTAGAGATCGTGAGATGCGGTCTGATGTGATGTAGGCTTAGAAAAACACTTTCATTATCGTTCCAACGTTTCGACCTTTAATGTGATCATCTTCAGGTCCCGGGATTTATAAATATTGTTTAAATTATAGAAATACCTGTAAGATGTGTATATAGATTTATACAATGATGTACACAATACAGAAATTTTAGGTTTAATCAAAGTATTTGTACTAACTCAAAGTGTGAATTTTCTGTGTAGATGTGTCAAGGTTGTGTTGAGAGGATTAGTGAAATATTAATGTTTTTTGTTTATGTATTTCAATTAACGATTCTGTACATAGTTTTTCGCTAAAAATAGAGATTTAAATATGGAATATTCTTTTCACATTATTCAGAAATGGTGAGATGCGATCTGGTGTGATGTAGGATTCAGAAAAACATTTTCTTTATCGTGCCAACGTTTCGATCTTTATTGAGATCATCTTCAGGGCTCAGTGCTTGTTTTCTGTCGTGTTGAGAGTGCCAATGACGACACGCAAGAATGGCACAATTACGCAGATAACAAACACTTTGAGCCCTGAAGATGATCTCTATAAAGATCGAAACGTTGGCACGATAAAGAAAATGTTTTTCTGAAACCTACATCACACCAGATCGCATCTAACGATTTCTGAATAATCATCGACAAACGGTCACTAATCACCACACATTCTTCTCACAACTGTGCTCTGCCAATATTACTTACATTCTTGACGAATATGGCAATTACAATTAACTTTTTGTATTTTCTGCTAGAAGAAAGATAAGAATTTAATAAAAGACGATAAATTCATTTTCCAAAGAGAACGCCTTGTTTTGCTAGTATTTCTGTTGTTATGAATCTGCAGAAAGATATGTTCAATAATAGGTATGTAATGAACTAATGACATTTCTTTGTTTGATATTCTTTAGATTCTTTTTTTTACATAATTTCTTGAATAGTATGCCAGAACTTTCAGTCGTTTTTATTATTATATGTTATTTGATCGTTTTAGTAGAAGTGTTTGTTTTTGTCTTTCTTTCCAAAATATGAGGAAATGCCGAAATGCGTCTGGATAAACCTGATTATAGGCAAACGATGATTATCGAAAATGACCATGACATTACTTAAATAACCTCTATTGAAAAGTGACATTATTTTTTTAATTTATCTTTATCGAAGGTATTAAATATCAAAATCGTACTTCAAAATTGATTGTGGGATTTTTTTTACTTCATCAACCTTTCCGAGATGTTTGTCTCGAGATAAGATTGGCCTGAAACAAATTTTTTTTACAATTTGACATAATCTTAATAAAATACATTCAAAAAGACAAATTGAGTATTAAGAAGATTTCAAATGAGAGAAGATATATTTTTAGTGAAATTTAATTTCCATAGTTTCCAATCGTCCATTGTAGAAAATTAAATATTGAAATTTTTTGTTGAGGTCTATGGGATGATCCTTTTGTTTTTAATCTTTGGTCTCTTCCGATCATCCTGGCCCACCTACCCTCGGCTGTTTTATTTGTCAGACATTTTCAGTATTTCACAGCATGTATGTAAGCTAGGTGATGTTCATAAAAGTGCAAACGTTACGATTGCTTAAAACTATTGAAACATGTTATGATCGTGTGGTGATTAGTGACCTTTAGTCCATGATTATTCAGAAATCGTGAGATGCGGTCTGGTGTGATGTAGGTTTCAGAAAAATATTTTCTTTATCGTGCCAACATTTCGATCTTTATAGAGAACATCTTCAGGGCCATTCATGTTTGTAAATCCCAGGCTTTGAAGATGATCTCAATAACGGTCGAAACGTTGGCACGATAAAGAAACTGTTTTTCTGAAATCTACATCACACCAGACCGCATCTCACGATTTCTGAATAATCACGTTTTGATCGATGGAAATTCATCATTGGATTTCTTGGTAATCAAATCTTTGAAGAAAACTATTGAGGATCTTGGCACTGATTGCCTTTGCCCTTGTTTCTGATTTTTAATTCACCATATGTTTTATAGAATGGGCTGTTTACCTAACATAATATTAGCCCCTGTAGTCATTTATATATTTGTTGTAATATAAAATCAAACGTATTGCGGATTATGCGGTTGGACAAGACTCATCTTCGTTGATGGGTTTGCTTGTTAATCAACGCTCAAGTACATCGCATTATGATGGCCATTGATCCTTAATATTGCCGACTGGGTGCCTTTGTGTGTTTACAATTTTTTTTCCGCTCGTAGCCACCCCTCCATGACTAATAGCTGTTTACAACCCTCACACTCCTGGAGGGGGCAACTATTCCAGGAGGGGGTAGCAACCTAAAGAGCAGGCCGGGGTTGAATTTCGCCAGTTAGTTTTCTAGTTTGTCCCACTGCGCATTAAGTGACTATGTCAAGATCCTTTTTCGTAGATTCCCTCATCGGGACGAAACCGCCTGCGCCGACGCCGGTCTTCCCGGCCGGCTACTTCTTCTCCTTGGTGCCTCCATTCTACAGGCCTTACTGGAGTCCTCCTCCAAACTGGGAAGAACCTATTTTAAGGCCTAAACCTATCAAGACGAACGTGGAAGAAACCAAGTCTATTCTGCCTCCATCTCCTCCACCAAAAGGTAACTTTTTCTCCAATAAAACTAAGACAAGAAAAAAAATCCGAATGGTTAAGGACGTATCGGTTTTGTTTTAGAGGACTATACTGTAAGACACGGTCTAAAGAGAAGCTCGAGCGAAGAGCCTTCCGATGACTCAGGGAGCAGCAAAAGGATCCGTACAGCGTTCACCAGTACACAGCTACTTGAACTGGAAAAGGAATTTTCCAGCAACATGTACCTATCCAGACTGAGGAGGATCGAGATAGCCACTTGCCTCAGGCTGTCGGAAAAACAGGTCAAGATCTGGTTCCAGAACAGGAGGGTCAAACACAAGAAAGAAGAGACCGGCGGAGGTGACCAGAAGTGCACATGTCTCAGGTCGTGCTCGAACAGAAACAAGGAGGAACAGTGTTCGCCGCAGAAGTACAATTCCGAGGGAAGCGGTGAGATGTCCCCGCAGCAGAAAATACACTCGCCGACTCCAGTCCATCCCCAGATAAACCACAGGCCGCAGATTTCGCCCCAGCTCCAGCCCGTAATGCGGTAATTCGTCCGTTTTCGTTACCATAAACATCATTTTCTTTGAAACTGATGCCTCTTTTTATGAAACCTAGTTTTAAAACATTTCTGTGATTAAGGATTGATCGGCTCAATAACTTTCCATCCACGTGACATTAGTTTTGTAAATAGTGTATATATTAACTAATGAAAGATATATTGTATATTATTTTATACGAGTTACGTTTAATTGAAATATATTTATTTTGCAAAATGAGTAATTTGGTCTTATTATTTTCCTGCAATAATTTTTATTGGATTTAAAATACCGTACAAACATCAAAGCCAGTCACTGAGTAACTAGATAATTTATGGCTTGGCGATATACAACTCCTGAAGAGTAACACCATTTCTATACTTTATTAAAAGTATTTCAATAGAATTAAGTAATAATTTCAATCATTAACACCAAAGCATGTTTTTATATGAAAACTACATTTTGAAAAGAAAAAATTTATACGTTAACAACTAAGAGTTCATAAACACCGTAAGTCAGACATAAAATTTTTTTGAGACTAAAGCCAATTTAAAACATGATTACCCACATTTTTATGAATGTACTACATAAAAAAAACGGTACATAAAAAGTGCTTACTTAAAATAGTTTCTATGTTCAAAGATGACGTTGAACTATAACGCGATCAAAACACTTAAAAATAAAACAACTAAAAGTTCATTATTTCGTTTTTTCTTATGAATATTGAAAAATACTCACAATTTATGATTACGTGTGGTGTTTAGTGACCGTTACTTAATGATTATTTGGAGATCGTGAGATGCGGTCTGGTGTGATGTAGGTTTCAGAAAAACATTTTCTTTATCGTGCTAATGCACTCTCAACACGCAAGAATGGCACAATTACACAGAGACAGACACTTTGAGCCCTGAAGATGATCTCAATAAAGATCGAAACGTTGGCACGATAAAGAAAATGTTTTTCTGAAACCTACATTACACCAGACCGCATCTCACCATTTCTGAATAAATATTTTCTATATCGTGCCAACGTTTCGATCTTTATTGAGATCATCTTCAAGGCTCAAAGTGTTTTTTTTCCGTGTAGATGTGTCATTCTTGTGACCGCATCTCACGACATCCAAATAATCATTTATGCATTTACTAGTGATTGTTTTGTAATCCTGCGTAACAAAAAAATCTTTACTCTACCCATTTTATCTGTTTTCGATTTGTAAACACATACACACGCAACTACGACAAAATACATATTTTCTCTTTAAAACTTTCAAATCGTCATTCATGCCAAACAACATGGCGTCCTAAGCACACCGTTCATAATATTATTTACAATAGAAAAAAAGAGCTTTGTGTAGTCACAGCCCAAATACAAATATAAGTAAGTTTCATTGTAAGCAATGATAGACAATTGACAATCGGTTTCATAAGAGAAAAAACTATGATTTTCAAAATCATAATTACGTTAACTATGTGTGTTGATTAGTGACCATTAGTCCATAATTATTCAGAAATCGTGAGATCTCACACTCTAAACACGACACGCAAGAATGACACATCTACACAGAAGAAAACACTTTTAGCCCTGAAGATGATCTCAATAAAGATCGAAACGTTGGCACGATAAAGACGATGTAGGTTTCAGAAAAACATTTTCTTTATCGTGCTAATGCACTCTCAACACGCAAGAATGGCACAATTACACAGAGACAAACACTTTGAGCCCTGAAGATGATCTCAATAAAGATCGAAACGTTGGCACGATAAAGAAAATGTTTTTCTGAAACNTCATCGTTTATTAATTTCATTGATGGTTAACATAGAAACAAAAAATTTTCTATGACGACCAATATTTTAATTTGGAATTATTTAAAAAGATAAATCAACAAAACACTGTTTTTTTTGCATATTTTAACAAACGTTTTGTAAGCAAAGTAGTTCAAAACGTGTTCAAAACTTGGATTTGGCTCCCTTGTCCTGATTCTATTTAAACATTCAAATGGGACTATTAAATCCAATTTTTTAGGGATAAAAAAATTGATAAATTTAAAGACAAACAAACATTTATAATTAGGCGTTAAAATGAAATTTCATATTATTTTCACGAGATAAAACGTTTTTTATGTTCTAGTTTGCTTGAAAAATATTTGGTCGTTACCTTTTACTTATTTTTATTGCAATATATATAAAATGACGCTGTAAAATGATATATTCACGTAGTTGATTTGAGCAAGTATAAAGACGAAATAAAAATATTAAAAAACGGAAAATTTCTCTTTCTAAATTTGGTCGCGAAACCAGGCCCTATTCGCAAGAGTGGCGTATACGTGGCCGATATTTTGGAGTGTAGAATCGAAAAAAAATGTTTGGTACAAATCTGTGACACCAACCTTGTGAGATTAAAAACTTAAAGTACTTCAAATACAAATTGAGCTTAATTATCAAAATTGTAAATTTTATGGTTGTTGGTTTTCAGCTGGATGAACACATGTTAAACTTTTTAACATTTTTTTGGGGGCGTCGCTGGCTTTTAACTCAAACGCGTTTCGGCTTAATTCCATCGTCAGGTAGGAAAAGTAATCAGTGTTGTTCAATTGTATAAAATTTGCTCCGCGGTACTGGTAACTTGAATTTAAATTTAAACATTAATGAAATTGTGTATTAATTCATTCATTTTGTTAGATTATTAAAAAGAAAGCCAAATGTTGTAAAAATGTTTTAATTTATTGAAAAATATCAATTTTTTTTAGTAAATGTGGTCGAAGTATAACTTAATTCACGTGTGAAGAGACGTGAAAGGGTGCCCAGAGGTACTTCCTATAAATATTCGGATGTTACAACGAAGTGGACCAACCACTTTGACTTTTCTCGATTTTTTATCGTGCAATAGTGAAAATCCTTTCCCTTTCCGGTTTCAAAGTCATGCCGGTTCAATTTTCATAAAGGACAAGGCCCTGGACTTTCGCCTTGTAGGGCCCCGCGTTTTGAAAACTCTACCTTGAAGGATAAGTATCTCCAGTCAGGCCTATTGTGACTCTCACAACTGTTGACGACGGCATTGTGGCCCGAACCCCTTTGTCGAGAGGGCAAGTTTGCGGTTTATTTGTATTTGAATTCCCCAGTTGCTTAAGCAGATGTAGGCACGGATTACCCGATTTTAATGGGCGACCTGGAGTTTTCGTTCCCTTTGTGATTACAGGCGGAATAAGCATAACGCTACCGATCCAGGAATGTATTTTCACGAATTACACACCGGCCCGTTCACATTATCGTTAATAATTTTTTTTATACAGGCTGCACAAAATGAACATAGAAATATTTTTGTAAGCCAGACAAATATTGTCATTAGTTTGATGGAAACTGAACAATCAATGTATCTATTTAACTTCCTTTTAATAAGTATGTATTCTTTGTGTATGATGTTTTATTGGTTTTAAGTATTTGGATCATTATGTATCTTCTAAATTAAGCATTAATGTGTGATGATTAGTGACCGTTAGTCGATGAATNTGATTGAATATTAAATAAATATTTTTTTGTATTGTATAAATTCACTTTCTTCCACATCCTACATGTATTTGTTAAATTTAAACAATGTTTGTAAATTCCAGGCTCTGAAGATGATCTCAATAAAGATCGAAACGTTGGCACGATAAAGAAAATGTTTTTCTGAAACCTACATCACACCAGACGGCATCTCACGATTTCTGAATAATCATGGACTAACGGTCACTAATCACCACACATTTTAGAAAAATATTTTCTTCATCGTGCCAACGTTTCGATCTTTATTGAGATCATCTTCAGGGCTGTTTGTGTTTGTTTTCTGCCTAATTGTGTCAACACGACACACAAAAATTGCACAATTACGCAGACCTCCGAATAATCAGTTAAGCATTAAAATAGTTTTTGCTTTACAGAACTAATATTTTCGATATTTTTAAAAAATAATTATTATAGTATTACATCTGTATATAAATGCATATTGAGCACCAGCGTCAATATTTGAACTGACCCATTGCTCCAAAACATTCTTTTTGTATTCGGCTAGTATTTGCGATAAAACAACTAACCATAATTCTGTACAACCAGATTGGCAGATTTTCGTAAATTTTCGTAAATCTAGTTGAAACTATTTGATCATTATAATCAGGGTAATCCATGCTATTTGGACACTACAATATTTTTTCCACTTAATAGAAATGTAGTTTCAAACAACTGACTTTCTTAATTAGTCAATTAATTAAGGTTTTAAGTTGAGATAAAAATGTCAGTGTGTCAGAGCGGGATTCGAACCCACGACCTCTCCGCTAAATACGGTGCTACTCTACCACTTGAGCTATACCACTTCGATCCACTCGGACACTAACTTGGCGGTCGCCGAAGGGCAGGAAACCCACTGACGAATGAAAGATTAGAAAAAGAACCATGAAAAGGGCTCTTCAATCTCAATCGGCCATACTTTTGTCAATAAAAATATTCACGATTAACAGAACTTTTTGCTGCGATCAGGTTATAAATTGAATGCGATCAGAGTATAAATTTCCAGTATAACTGGTAAAATATAATAAGCAAGTGAAAAATGGCAAAAAGGAAGGAAAAATTGAAAAGGTGAGGTTGAGATGGGAGTTAGTGTCCGAGTCGATCAAGGTCACGATAGCTCAAGTGGTAGAAAAGCGGTGTATCTAGCTGAAGGTCGTGGGTTTGAATCCCTCTCGTGACACTGACTTTTTTATCTCAACTTAAAACCTTAATTAATTGAATGATATTAATTGGTCAAGCGGACCACGAAAAAAGTGAATTTAATTTTTTAATTAGTTTTTCAAGACAAGTTCAACAAATAAATATGATCCGAGAGGCTATGGATTTCAAATTGTAATATTATTCAGCGATTGAAACACTGACTGAACCGATACAACTAAGATAGTAAATTAGGTTAAAAACTAAATTTTTCAGGAATTGTCAGCGACGTTAATTATATTATTCTCATTACACTGTGTACCAAAATTTTATTATATACTTTGCAAAAGAAATAAATTTTAATAAATAAAAAATTATTTTTATTGTAAGAACCAGTCTCTCGAATTCTTTCTTGTTAAGTGACTGATGGAGTTATGTAGTGCTTTGTATAGAAATAAATTTATGGAGGTTAGACCAGTTTTGTATAGTTCGTCTCTACTTCAACATGAAGAATTCGGTTTCCATTTAGTATCGTATTTTTAAGCGAAAAATCTTGATTTTTTCAGTCCTAATTTTTTGGGTTATAAACCTCGCTAGAACACAGAATTCAAAAAAGTAAAAAAATAGAGTTATTTTTTGTTAAACAATTTTTTAAATCAATTAAGGGTATTCTGCGGTGTTCTGCGAGCCGTATAGAAATGAGTCTTGAAATAAATTTGAATCATTTTTTTTAACCCGTCGGAACATTATTTAATGTATACTACAGGGGGTACATTTAGCCTAATAGCGATTCTGCAACCAGACAACGCTCATGTAAATTGTTTGCATTTATAACTGTCAAAATTAACATAATACAAGAGGTGAATAGCTTGCCTCTCCGTCTTTATACCCTGACATTTTACTACATAATTTACCGGTGAATTGTAAAGGAATTGTGATTCTTGACATCGGTCATTACCAGCCTCTTTGTTAGCTTTGTAATTCTTTTCTTATCTTTCTGGAGTTTTAAACATAACAATTTCTTTTGTTGATTCTCCCGCCAAGTTATGATAAAACGGCAATCAACTCTCTCTTTTATCATCAATTACGGATGAAATAACACCAATACACCGAAACACAGAAACATGATAGCCTGGTTAGCGGTCACACTACCCCAGAGCAGCCGGATTCCTTGAGGTAATTGGGGGATAAGCCTCTCCATTCACGCTAATAAATTACATTCAAGCATACTACACAAGAGAACTCGACATTACTCTAGGTAATTAAATATAAACCATGCCATTCACGCTAATAAGTACATTCGTCCCAATAAATTACACAGATATATGAAGGTACAAAGATCTATTTACAATTAAAAATATGTATGATCTTGAGATATTGGATCAGCGATCTGGGCCTGCTGTCGGGACTCAAGGCCGACTACAGGTCATTCGGGATGTATTTCTTCCTTTGCAGTATGTTATTTACCGTGATTTCTCCGCACAACGGGCACCTGGTCTCATCCCCCATTAGAAGCTGTGATCTTGGTATAGCCTATGCGCAACCAGGTAAATAATATGGTTTCCCCGGGGCATCGGGGGCCGCAAGGTTTAGTCTTTGACACGGCGCTCATCACTGTAAGGTAAAGGTCCCGGGTTCGAATCCAGCGGCATACTTACAGATAGGCTTTTTTTCAAAAACACGGCACCCTGAGGGTTTATATGACCTCTGCTGTTGCGAACCTTCGAAAAAAAAGAAAAAAAAATGGTTTCTCTTCTAGATCCAGCCGATGTTGATGGGAATGATGTTTTGTTACATAATTTACTGTTGTTTAATTCTTTATTTAACTATTACGATATTCACTCAACAACCTTTGTACTATGTATTTTAAATGTGTTAGTGTAGAAGATATTACTGATATATTTAGATATTGCGAAAGGAAAAAATTAATCTGGGAAAATCAAATAAAATCAAGTAGATTCTTGCCAAAATTAAATTGAATGCTGTGGGAACGGAAGGAAAAATAATAATATATACTTTTATGAGTAAAATTTAAGTTTTAAATACTGTGTGATGATTAGTAACCGTTAATCGATGATTATTCAGAGATCGTGAGATGCGGTCAGGTGTGATGTAGGTTTCAGAAAAATATTTTCTTTATCGTACCAACGTTTCGATCTTTATTGAGATCATCTTCAGGGCCCGGGATTTATAAACTCGTTTTTAATTATACAAATACATGTAAGATGTGGAAAAAAGTGAATTTATACAATGCAAAAAAATATTTTTTATATTCAATCAAAGTATTTCTAGTCACTCAAAGTTTTTTGTTTTCTGCTGCGTAATTGTGCCGTTCTTGCGTGTCGTGTTGAGAGTGCCACTTCTCAGTTTGTTCCTGCTCCCCTTCAAAATCCAACGTATTTTGGCAATATCTCACTGACACTCTCAACACGACAAGCAAGAATGTCACAATTACGCAGAAAACAAGCACATTGAGTGGATAGAAATACTTTGAAATAATTTGAAAATAAAAAGTGAATTTATACAATGCAAAATATATTTTTTATATTAAATCAAAGTATTTCTCCTCACGCAAAGTGTTTGAGCTGTTGAGTGAGAAGAAATACTTTGATTTAATATAAAAAATATATTCACTTCAGTATAAATCCACTTTTTCCACATCCTACATGTATTTTGTTTGTAAATCCCAGGCCCTGAAGATGATCTCAATAAAGATCGAAACGTTGGCACGATAAAGAAAATGTTTTTCTGAAACCTACATCACACCAGACCGCCTTTCACGATCTCTCAATAATAATGTTTTAAATACTGTTAATTTAAAAATAATATAATTGTTACTTTTTTATACATAGTCAATTTTTGATAGAAGAAAATTATGATCTTCTTATACTACTGATACTTGTGTTTATTTACATAAGTTTACATGCATGCGTACAAATTTCCAGTCAATTACTATTCTAATAAATTTAGAAGTATTTTAGTCGCTTTTCAAAAACTATACTGCAAATGAAAACAGTACCTTAATGTTATGTTTGTTTGGTACGATCTTTTAACGAAACTGAACATTATTGTTGTTTAAAATCAATTCTTTATTGTTTAGTTAGGTTAATAGTTTAACCATTAATTTTCACTCGTTCTCAAAAAGAAATTATTTGGCTTCCAGGGCCTGGAGGCATCTGGTGGTGCCGGTGTAAAACCGCGTACGGTAGTAACGATTTCCGCCAAGCCCGGAGAGGAGTTCGTTCCCAGTACTACCATTGGAAATGGCATCGCAATTACATAACGTCGGGTTTATTGCTGCCGACAGCAGGACATAAGAGGAGAAGAAACTCTTTCGACTGTACAGGCACAGAATAAAACTGACGGACTTTATATAAAAAATTGGATTGAAATAAATTTCCTGCGCGTTTCGCCGTGTTGCTACAGTCTGGACAGATTTATTTTTATCCTTCCCTTTCGATTTTCTCACCCGGCTTTGAACAGCTTTGCACATTTGGCCGGCGTGTTCAAATAAGTGGAAATAAATCTTGAACAAAAGAACATTCACCAAAAAAATGTTCACCAATACAATATACCGAAACAAGTCCACACATAGATATATGTACCTAGATATGCCGATATACTTACTCCTAAGCCGGTCACCTTTAAGCATCGGAAAGGAGCAAACTGATCTCCTCTTTCCAAACCTTATCAATAGCAAAATCAATACCCTCGAATTGTAAAGCCGAACCTCCTTCATATTAAGTCTCACAACACTCGAAAAGTCCTCTTCTTTCTTGGTCCAAACTCGAAGATATAATTATTTACTCCACTCTGACAACACTAATACCTTAATAGATAATAATAATATTGCTGTTAACAAATATTTGATAAGTTCAACACAAATATACGTAAAATAAAGTAACTTAATAAGTAATTTTCTTCAATTAAAAAGTGAATTTATACAATGCAAAANCTCAAGTGGTAGAGCAGCGGCGTATCTAGCCGAAGGTCGTGGGTTCGAATCCCGCTCGTGACACTGACTTTTTTATCTCAACTAAAAACCTTAATTAATTGAATAATATTAATTGGTCAAACGGACCACGAAAACTAGTGAATTTAGTAAGTTAAAATACAGTATATCTTCACTGAACTCTCCGTGGCCATTTCATTCTCCAACCTCTATTCTCTTCCTTCATGTTTCTACATTAACAAAATCGTATCAGTTTCTAAACAAACTTCAAAAAGCAATTCAAAAAAGCATTTCTCGTAGAAAAAATATTGTGTACTAACGTATTAAGTACAAAAAAATCTTTCCAAGATAAAACTAGTAGAAGTATCGACCTCTTTTTAACTCACAACACTCTGGATCAAGGTATCCTCTTCATGAAGGAAAAAGCAAATTCAGTTGTTACTGCCAAGTTTTCGATATATTTTAAGCGTTCAAGAAAGTATCGCCTACTCGCTCCCTGCGTGAAGCCAATCCATTGCAACCTTATTCTGTACAATTGAAAAATGGTAAAAAGGAGGGAAAATTAAAAAAAAAAGGTGGGGTTGAGATGGGAAGTTAGTGTCCGAGTGGATCGAGATCACGATAGCTCAAGTGGTAGAGCAACGGGATTTAGCCGAAGGTCGTGGGTTCGAATCGCGCTCATGCCATTGACTTTTTTATCTCAACTAACAACCTTAATTAATTGAAAGATATTAATTGGTCAAGCGGACCACGAAAACTAGTGAATTTAATAAGTTAAAATCAAGTATGCCTTCACTAAAGCTCTCCGTGGCCATTTCAATTGTCGTCGAGAATCAAATAAATTACACGACATTTGAAAAATGGCAAAAAGGAGGGAAAATTCAAAAGGTGGGGTTGTGATGGGACGTTAGTGTCCGAGTGGATGGAAGGCACGATAGCTCAAGTGGTAGAGTAGCAGCGTATCTTGCCGAAGGTCGTGGGTTCGAATCCCTGCCGTGAAAATGTATTTGTCCATTTAGTTAAAATTGAAAAAATATTAAAAATACCTAATTTGTTTTCAAATTATTTAAGCAAAAAATAAGAGTTAGCAAATAAGCAACTTTAATTCTTCTAAATAATTGATTTAATTCTTTTCTAATGTTTTATTTTAACCTGGTTTTACACAAGTAAAACTAAATAACTAACCAAGAAAATTGATTTAAAAAGTTCAAATTGATCCAGTTACGGTAAAAAGGATAGGCAAAGATCGGAGTAATAAACTTCATTTTAATGGGGTTTGAAGCTATAATTTTTTATAATTTTTCATTTGATACGTTTTAAATTGGTGTATTACAACTCATCATGCCATTTTCTTTTGATATTATATTTTTATTTATCGACAGGTAGAAAGACCCAAATCAGATTTATCCTGTGCATTTAAACACCAAGTGTTTATGATAATTGTATTAGGGCTTTTCCTGTATTATTATTTCCATTTGTCCCGTTTCCAATGAAAACCAAAGGCGCAGTTCCTTGGTAAAGCCTTATTAACTAAATGTCGTCCTTTATCGAGATTTTCCTAATAGCAATTAGAAAAGGCTTACCCGGCATGCTGGACGTTTGATCCTTTAAATCCTACTAGGAAAGTTCAAAAGTCACGATTGAAAGTGATTGGAAACAAACAACACAAAAAATATTTTTTTCACGGTAAAGATTCAAAACACGGAAATTATTGATGAGAACTAAGACGCCTGTGATATTTATGTATTTATGTAAGAACATTAATTGTTAAGTAATTGTTACTGGTTTAAAAAATGCCTGTATATGTAAGAGGCTGTTAAGAAGAGGTTTTTATTTATTTATTTATTATATATGTATATAGTTTGTATATATACATATCGTGTAATGTGCAATGTGTTTAAGTTTTGACTTTGTATCTGTAAGTAACAAAAAACTGATATTTTATAACTATTTATACAATTTATAACTATCTAAATGATTATGTCCCTATGTCTCTGTAGATCTCCTAAAGAAGGCAATAAAACTTGTCGAAAGCTTGGGCGTTGATATAATAACATTGTATGTTTGAAGACCACAACCCGAATCCCAATCAACATCGTATTTAACGTGTTTTAGTGTGTTAATTACGTTTTTACTCACGAATAATCTGGATCATGGATCTGGATGCAAAAACCAAATTTGCCTTTCTACTCGATCTTTCCCGGGTAGAATAGAAACTGATGCGGTAAGCCTAGAGATTAGGCTATTCTCACGAAGACTTCTAATGACTGTTACAGAGCTCATTCCTACATTACTGACCATTTGGTGTAGACTCCCTATCAAGTATCAAAGAAGAAGTTAAACGAAGGCTTCGTCGAGGATCCAGGAAACTGCGGGAAGAAGATGAAGGATGTGGAAGCTGGTGCTGGTAACCATCGTTCAAGGTCCTCTAATGAATTTGCTCATCCCCAGAGTTAGACTTGTGGCTGACTTGCTTTGGTTGTTGGATTTTCTGTTTGTTTAGTCCAATATTCAGACGGGCCAGTACAACATTCAATGTTTATTGTATTCTGGAAACTTACCTTCCCCCACACAAAAAATAGTTAAGCGCGTACTCTGAATGTTCTCTTATGACTTAGCGATAAGCCCTTAGAATCGGCGCCCGTTTATATCTTTGAGTGTATACAATAAAAAAAGCGTACCATAAAATGCAACAAAAATATAAAACCCATTTATAATTTATTGATCCATTTTAAAACGTATTGGAAACAATACTCTTAAAACTTTGGTATAAACCATCCATAAAGCGAGAACTATCGGACCATTAAATGTAAGGAATTATGAATGAAAACGTTCTTCATCTGTGAGGTTCCTAATTTTTCCTAATTTCCTAATTCCTAATGTTTTATTCAACATTGCCATTAGTCATATTTTAAAATTTGTATTATTCATTCAAATCTCTGCTTTAACAACTCTCGCCAAGAAAATTCGGTGTATTTGTGAGATCAAAAAAGTCAAAAGGCAAAAATTCGAATAATAACGGGCTTCTGTTTCACAAGGCGAAATTACTCGATCCTTAGGAAACTTAAGCTCTCCGCAGGGCCAGAGGAGGCAATGCGCGTTAAGAGCAAAACTTATTAATAATTGTTAGTTATTGTTATTTAAATTTTAATCTATCACAAAATGATTATCCAATGCGTAGGTAAATTTGTTTGAAATAAATAACAAATACGAGAGTCCGGGTTTTTATTTTTCTTTTAATGTATATTTTGAACATAGAAGTTAGTCAATAATCTTTGGTTAGTTATATTTTATGTATCATTGTCGTAATTTAACATACTTCCTAAGGCTCAGTTTTCGGCCCATTCTGGAACGTCCTTTTCGACGAACTGCTACAACTACTGACAGAAAGGGGTTACAGGTTCGTAGCTTGTGGACGACCTAGTTGTAATCGAAGGGCAAACGAGAGAAGAAGTAATCGGCAAGACGCAAGCAGTTGTCGAGTTAATCGTCAAATGGTATGAGCTTGCGAAGCTAAAAGTAGCCCTCAAAAAGTACCAAACCCTAATGCGCAAAGGGAAAATGGGTTACCTTCCCATACATCCGAATAGAGGGTAAACGAGTAAAGCCAAGCGATCAAGTACTTGAGAGTAATATTAGGTGATAACTTGAACACGTACTCCACGCTATTAAAATAAAGGAATCGACAAGAAGTGTGTACAATAGATTGAACGGAACAGCGAAAGTGGAATATGGACTTAGTACAAAAGTGCTCTCCACCATCTACAAAAGTGTCGTCCTCCCAATAGCAAGTTATGGTGCAGCCGGATGGGCCAAACAACTACCAAGCAAAAGCAAAGCTATAATAGAGCAAAGCCAACGACTAGCTCTTATAAGAACCACAAAAGGGTATAGAACGATTTCAACGCACACCATACAAGTAATTGCCAATGCACCGCCAATAGATCTTGTCCTTAAAAAAATGGTGGTCATCCACCAAGACAAAGAAAGAGACAATTGATATAGGAATAAGCCAGGGAGAAGTAGACTGGTATTGAAACGCAATTGGAAAGCAGGCGAAAAAGGTAGGATGACAAGGGCATCTTGGCAAGAAAGATGGGCAAACAGCAATAAGGGTCGGTTGATATTAAAACTTTTCCCCAGCGTTGAAAGGAGATAAAAAGCAAAATGGCTACACCCCGACAACTGAACCACCCAAATGCTATCAGGACATGAAAACTTCGCAAGCTATCTCCATAAATTTTGGAAAATAAACATCCCTTTGTGCTCCGTTTACAGCACTGAAGAAGACGCTGAACATAAACTATCCAGCTGTACCAAATTAAATACAGAGAGAGAGAGAGAACGTTTGCGAAAGATCATCGCTTCATCAGAATGGCCGCCAAATCTCCATAAACTAGTCTGTGGTACCAAATCATTATTTTAAAATTAAATTTATTAAATTCACTAATTTCGTGGTCCGCTTGAACAATTGATATATTACAATTAATAAAGGTTTTTAGTTGAGATAAAAAAGTCAAAGGCACGAGCGGGATTGGAACCCACGATCTTCGGCTAGATACGCCGCTGCTCTACCACTTGAGTTATCGTGACCTCGATCCACTCGGGCACTAACTTCCCATCTCAACCCCACCTTTTGAATTTTCCCTCCTTTTAGCCATTTGTCAAATGTGTAATACGATTGGATTCTCGACGACAAATGAAATGGCCACGGAGAGCTTTAGTGAAGTATACTTCATTTGAAATCATTAANCATTTTTCAAATGCCGTGTAATCGGTTTGGATTCTCGACGACAATTGAAATGGCCTCGGAGACCTTTAGTGAAGTGTACTTCATATTAATTCTTTAAATTGGTGGTTGTAATGATTTAATTGGTCAAGCGGACCACGAAATTAGTGAATTTAAAGAATTAGGTTTAGCTACGATAGCTCAAGTGGTAGAGCAGTGGCGTATCTAGCCGATGATCGTGGGTTCGAATCCCGCTCGTGCCATTAACTTTTTTTCGTCTCAACTAAAAACCTTAATTAATTGTAATGATTTAATTTGTCAAGCGGACCACGAAATTAGTGAATTTAAGTTTATATTGTCATAAAAAAAACATAACGATATGGAGACCAAGGTGAACGATCAAATTGTAGGCTCATCACCAGCAGATCTCCACATGATACCTCACAAAAAATTATTTTTTAATTTAAAACATTTCAGATTGTATGCTTAATTCTTTCTGAAAGGAAAAAAAATCATAAAAAATATAATTATTAATGTGTCTTTTTTTGGGGTTGCCGTTTCCCTCCGAGTACAATGGGCAAATTCAACCCCTAACAATTAATATTAGGAAAACGAAAAAAATATGAGAATATATGCACTTTAAATCCTTTGGAGAGGGCTTTTAATTGACACGTATAAAAATGCGATTTCATCCTTCACCCTGACACCTCCTTGTAACGTACATGTATAACCCAGACAGAGGCGATATGTCAAAGAGGGGAGAAGAATGATAACATTTTACAGTCTTTGCGTTCAGACTCATTACATCTGGTAGCCCACCTATTAATAAAAAATAGGGGAGGAACTTTTTGTAATTTTCCACTCCGGGGTTGTGGGAATATTAGGGGCACGGAAAATAGAAGGCAAACTTTTTATTAATTGGTCGGATTAATTTTGTATAAACGTTTCACAACTTTTCAAGAAGCGGTAACTCGTTTTAAAACGATCTTTAAAATTTTCCTTCAACGTTATCATCAGGGCTGACTGATATCTCATAAGTTCAAAAGCTTTTAGGTTTTCAAGAGAGAGAGAGAGAGAAAGAGACAGTGAGAGATTCTAATCTTCACGGACGATATCAGTTTTAGGGAAACTAATTTAACCCTACAGTGTTTCCTTCGACGACGATAATGGGGGCCGAAGGTGAGAAAGAGGAAAAGGCCCGTTATTATATTACCTTATATTACAATATTTCAATGCAGTCTTTTCAAACTGGCAAAATTAAACGAGAAAAACGTATTTAAACGATTCAGAAATGAAAAAGGTACCCAAAAGACCTTTCTTAAAATATGTAACAAAATTTGTTAAGTATATCTATTCCCAAAAGACCTTTCTTAAAATATGTAACAAAATTTGTTAAGTATATCTATTTTTATGAAAAAATAAATTTAAATTATTCTTTTTATCTATGGTCTTGGTTGAGTTGATTTTTCATAATAAATAATAACGCCTAGTGTCACGACAGGGATTCGAACTCACGACCTTCGGCTCAATACTCCAAGTACTTGAACTGTTTGACTTCGATCCACTCGGACGACAACAAGATTTTCCCTCTTTTTGTCAAATTTTCAAATATCGTGCAATCAGTATTCGATTCTGGGCGATTTAAGAAATGGCCTTGGGGTGCAGTTAACGAAGGAAGTACTTCTTTAATTATTATATTAATCCATATATGTATTAATATTCATAATTGACGTTTTAATTATTTAAATTAATTAATTAATCTTTTTATGTAAGGTATTGATGGAAATGAAAAAGTTAGTGTCACGAGCGGGATTCGAACCCACGACCTTCGGCTCGACGCTGCTCTGACCACTTGAACTATCTGACTTCGATCCACTCGGACAACAAGATATTTCCTTCTTTTTGCCATACTTTCAAATATGTTTTAATTAGTATTCGATTCTCGGCGACTTAAGTAATGGCCTTGGGGTGCAGTTAACGAAGGAAGTACTTAAATAATGTAATTATTATATCATGATATGATATAATATATATATTAATATAATATACATAAACATTCATAATTATTTAAATTAATTAATTTTTCTTTTTATGTAAGGTCTTGGTTGAAATGAAAATGAATATGATTGGTGTCCGAGTGGAATGAAGTCAAGATAGCTCAAGTTGTTAGAGCAGCAGCGTATTTGGGCGGACGGTCGTGGGTTCAAATCCCGCTCGTGACACTAACTTTTCCATTTCAACCAAGACCTTACATAAAAATATTAATTGATTGAAAGAAGTAATTTGGTCATTCGGACCACTAAATATAATGGATTTAAATTTATTATAATTTTTTATCTTAGGTCTTGGTTGAGATGAAAAAGTTAGTGTCACGAGCGTGATACGATGGTTGTAGGTTCGATGTGTAATTAATTTAAACAATTAATACGGTCAATTTTGACTACTAAATAAATGTAAGGATTGATATAAAAAAGAATTTTTCAAAATTTAATACTACTCAGTACTGAATTCTGACAATACTAACAAATCAGAGAATGACCACTGAACTTTTTTTGTACTGAAATAAAATAATCCACAAATTTAAATCAATATGATGATTAGTTGTCAGAATTTTAAGATTTAGGTTTATTATTACAATTTAAGATAAAAGCCACCTACGAAACATTTTTGATAAAAAAAACTGTTAATTTAATTTAGTGCCTTCATTTTTACATATTGTGTGGACGGATTCTGCACATTAGTCTGTCACATATGGGAAATTTGAAAAAATAGAAAGGATTCAGCCTTATATACAACCCTGCTTATAACGTTATCCATTAATTACTATTTTACATTTAGAAATTGTGAGATGCGGTCTGGTGTGATGTAGGTTTCAGAAAAACATTTTCTTTATCGTGCCAACGTTTCGATCTTTATTGAGATCATCTTCAGGGTCTGGGATTTACATACATTGTTTAAATTTAACAAATACATGTAGGATATGGAAAAAAGTGAATTTATACAATGCAAAAAAATATTGTTTTATTCAATCAAAGTATTTCTACCACCCTCAACACGATATTTTTTTGCATTGTATAAATTCCCTTTTTTTCACATCCTACATGTTTTTGTTAAATTTAAACAATGTTTATAAATCCCAGGCCCTGAAGATGATCTCAATAAAGATCGAAACGTTGGCACGATAAAGAAAATGTTTTTCCGAAACCTACATCACACCAGAACGCATCTCACGATTTCTAAATAAATATCGATTAACGGTCACAAATCACCACATATTATTTTACAGTTGTAGACCTCTCCAAGGCATTTTTTCAATTACCTTTACCCAAAAATTCTCGGGATATACAATGATAATCAAAACGGGACTTTCATATTTCTACGTACCCATCGGTTTTTCCATTCTCTACTGTATTTTAAATTAATAGTTTTAAATCAGTTTGGCGTACAGGTGGGAAAGCGTCATTCATTATGATAAGGTAAAAGGTGGTGTTTTTTCTTTTGCTTATAAAATTCATCCATTACACATTTTGATTATTTCTATATAACTACACCACATAATTATTATCGTTAGTTAATGATTATTTGGAGATCGTGAGATGCAGTCTGGTGTGACGTAGGTTTTAGAAAAACATCTTCCTTATCATGCCAACGTTTTGATCTTTTTTGAGATCATCTTCAGGGCCTGGGATTTATAAACATTGTTTAAATTTAACAAAAACATGTAGGATGTGTAAAAAAGTGAATTTATACAATGCAAAAAAATATCGTGTTGAGTGCCACGACACGCAACAATGGCACAATTACGCAGAAAACAAACACTTTGAGTGAGAAGATATACTTTGATTGAATATTAAAAAAATATTTTTTTGCATCGTATAAATTCACTTTCTTCCACATCCTACATGTATTTGTTAAATTTAAACAATGTTTGTAAATTCCAGGCTCTGAAGATGATCTCAATAAAGTTCGAAACGTTGGCACGATAAAGAAAATGTTTTTCTGAAACCTACATCTCACCAGACCGCATATCACGATTTCTGAATAATCATGGACTAATTTAATTTTTACAAATCATTTACAAGTCATTTCAACGACACACAAGAATGACACATCTAGACAGAAAACAAACACTTTGAGTGAGTAGAAATACTTTTATTGAATCTAAATTTTCTAGCATTGTATAAATTCATTTTTTCTCACATCCTACATGTATTTATAAAATTTAAATAATGTTTATGAATCCCAGGCCCTGAAGAAGATCTCAATAAAGATCGAAACGTCACACCAGACCGCATCTCACGATCTCAAAATAATCATAATTATTATTAATGCTTTAATAGACACACAAATTCAGAGTGTTCTAACATAAAGGTTAAAAAATACAGAAAGGGTTATGGCATTTTTGATATGCTAATAGTAAGTAAATAAAAAGTGTTGATTCCATTTGAATCTTGAAACATAGAAAAGGAGGCATGAGCCTTGAAAGAGAAGTTAAATTAGGACATCCTACAACTTTTGACAACGGTGATTTGAAAGCACCCTTGGATTCTGGAACAAGCACCTGTAAGCTTGCTGGCAAATTAGAAGTTTCCTACACTTCTGTGCAAACTGACACTTGGGCAAGTTTCCAAGCGTGCAGATTTATCTTTCACGAATGAACTTGAGTAAGGACGGGTTGAAATGTAAATCCCTTCTCAAGAATACATTAATTTATGTTAAAAACAAATATGAAACAAATACATATTTTTCGGATTTTGGACCTTTATCAAACTGATGGGAGGCAGAAGCAATAGAGCATACACGGAATAGGGAAATAATAAGTGATGAATATTTAAAGCTAAACTCCAACAAATCGTAGGTCAACCGACTAAAGTCTATTTTTTCTTTTGTGAAGTTTGCTGAATAATAAAAAAAGTTTAAACAACAACTATTACTGTACTTATAGTTTGGTCAGGGTTAGTTTAATAACCATGGTGGTCGTAAGAAATCTTAGTTGATTGTCATTAATCGATTGTAACTTGATCATCAAAATTGATCAGTTCGAAAACGGCTTCTGGAAAGTGATCGCACCTGTCTAGGATGTAATTGACACCCTAACCAATTTTCCCTTGATTGCATTCTAGGCGTTCGAAAACCTTTTCTTCCACAATATTCCAGGCTATCCGACACCTTTTCTATCATTACGATTATGTTAAAATTTACCTTTTTATCAATTACATTCGGTACACGGCAGTTACACACTGAAATGATAATAAGGGGAGATTCAGGCCACTTCTAAAAATTCATATTCTTCTTGTTATATAATTTGGTGAAGTCGAAATGATCACCAAATATAAACACGATTAAAAAAATTAAAAATGAGTTTCACTGTCATGTCAACAACATATCTATGATTACAAAAAACCCAAGCAAAATCCTACAGCCCTTGCTACCCACCATTTTGAACAGCAACACAATTTCGACTTCAAAAATTAAAAAAAATTACACACAGAACAAAACAAACATAAACGTAATTTCTTAGAATTGGTTTATATCAACCGAGATAAACACAGCATCAATTACAGAACAGATACATGTAAACTCAGTCGCAGCTACGCCAATATCATTAATCAAATACAATATAGATAACATACCTATATCATTACATTACATTCCACACATCAAATATTTTTTGCATAGTCTAATTGTCCAACAATTTAGGTTTCCTTTTCCTATTTATCCCTTTCTATATAATCCTGAAAGGATAATCTGGCCGAACCATTACCAACACATTTTTTCCCTTCGTCGGCTCTTTTCACCTCAAAGAAGCCGACGCCTTATACAAAAATGTCTTTTCTATACCGACTTCCTTCCCCACCCCTTCAAAATCCAACGTATATAAACATAAAACAGCAAAATCTCACTGGCACTCTCAACACGACACGCAAGAATGGCACAATTACACAGAAGACAAACACTTTGAGTGAGTAGAAATACTTTGATTGAATATAAAAAATATATTTTGCATTGTATAAATTCACTTTTCCACATCCTAAATGTATTTGTTAAATGTAAACAATGTTTGTAAATCCCAGGCCCTGAAGATGATCTCAATAAAGATCGAAACGTTGGCACGATAAAGAAAATGTTTTTCTGAAACCTACATCACACCAGACCGCATCTCAAGATTTCTGAATAATTAATTTTACAAAAACTTTAACAATAAAAAGGTGCTATTAGTAATTTTTGCTTCAAACCGAAATAAAAGAGACACAAACGAACTACAATCCAAGGTTTCAAGGGTGAAGAAATCAGTGTAGGTACAACACAAAATAAGATTTTGTGAAAAATACATTTTACTTTTTTACAACGTGTTTGCGTCCCTTCCTAGGAGACCCTTATCGAAAATCATTGGACAAATTTTATTTACGAGAAAAGTTTTTATGTAAATGTTGTAGGACAAAACATAATTTAAAAAATTATAAAACCTTCGTAAGCTCTACTCTGTATTTTTATTTTGAGTGAAGACGGAGTCGTCTGTTGACACTCAAAATAAAAATGCACTAAGGAGGAGGCGGAAAAAGCTTGGAAATGCATCAACCTAAAAATAAAACGATAGAAAAGCTTTCAAAGTTTTTATAATCCAGATAAATAGATCCAACGAACAGAGAAGTAAGGCATATTTTTAAAAATCACATTACATTTCTTTTTTAATTTTCAGAAAATAATATTTTTTGGTCATTTGCGATCGTTTTATTCTGCTTACACTCGTTGGTTCTTGGTGATTGTTATGATGTCTGATAGCCAGGCCCAACACTGAAGAACGGCGAAATGCAGAAACGCTTTTGACACGAGAACACAAGAATGGCAAAATTCGATCTCAATAAAGATCGAAACGTTGGCGCGATAAAGCAAATGTTTTTCTAAAACCTACATCACACCAGACCGCATTTCAAGATTTCTGAATAATTAATTTTACAAAAACTTCAAATTGAACAGGTCATCCTCCTGGAGCGGCACCCTATAGCAATCGATAGGAAATTTTAATAAGCTTTCATTTGGTCATCTTACACTTTGCCCGATTTGTTAACCTACGACTTATTTATGTGGAGTTTCAATCTTCATGGAGGTCATTATGCAGGTGAAGAAAGGGAAAGACTAATTGTTGGGTACACCAAGCTTTCGGCAACTTATAGCGCCATCATCAAGGCCTATTTATATATTTTTATAGTTTTTAATTTTTAATAAATAGGCCCTGATGAAGGCACTATAAGTTGCCGAAAGCTTGGTGAACCCAACAAATCTTTTCCTTTCTTCACCTGTCTAATGACCTCCATGAAGATTGAAACTTCACATAGTTCATCTGCAGGTCGATCAACAAACATCATATCTACGAGTTATTCTCGATTTTTGGGCAAAAACGTGGTTTTGTTAAGTGCACATGGAAAAAAACCGATCACTCTCTCTCCCGATTTTCATTAATGCGTTGAAATGCAAAGTAAAAGGTGACCAAGTGAAAGCTTATTAAAATTTCCTATGGATCGCTATTTAAAATTTTAATTAATTAATATTTAATTAATTAAATAAAATTAAATGAAGATAGGAAGACATCTTCAAAAGCCGTCTTGTTGAGCGTAAAATTTTCGAAAAAATGAGACCTAGCGCAGTCTTTTGAGTTAAAAGGCTGAAAAAAATAAGCATTTCCAAATATGGTCTTTTTTGTGCAAAAGCCAGGTGGTCGGTTTTTTTGATGGGCAGTGTAATTTATTGTACAGTACATTACCTCTGCACATCGTTCTCATTTGTCACAGACAAAGCAGTTTTTCCTTTCCGTGGTTGGGCAGTTTCTGCTTATAAACCTCACGCCACGACTCTTCTTATCAACAGGTTCAGGAAAGATATTATATCATATTTTACGGTGTTTTTTAAATTATATCATGTTTTGATACCACGACAATACAAATATTTTTGCTCAGTATTCAATATTTGTCTGAATAAAATTTTATTTTATTAAATCCATTATATTTAGCGATTGACCAAATTAATTCTTTCAATTAATTAATCTTTTTATGTAAGGTCTTGGATGAAACGAAAAGCCAAAGGTCGTGGGTTCGATTCCGCTCGTGACACTAACATTTTCATTTCAACCAAGTCCTTACATAAAAAGATTAATTAATTGAAATGTTATTTTATGTTCAACGTGCTGCATGCATATATGAGAATATTTTGTTGTCAGATTATGCCTATAAGTATTGAGGGTAATTAATTGTATGATATGAATAATACTTTTCGGTTTTTTTGAAGGAGGTAGAAAAACTTTTTAACTATTTGCATGTTCGGTAATAAACTGGTAAAAAATTAAAAAGAGTTTTAAAATTAATTTTTCATTATTCGGAGATCGTGAGATGCGGTCTGGTGTGATGTAGGTTTAGAAAAATATTTTCTTGCCAACGTTTCGATTTTTATTGAGATCATCTTCAGGTCCTGGGATTTATAAATTGTTTAAATTTTACAAATACATGTAGGATGTGGAAAAAATGAATTTATACAATGCTAGAAAATTTTAGATTAAAAAAAATGAATTTATACAATGCTCGAAAATTTTAGATAAAAAAAATGAATTTATACAGTGCTAGAAAATTCTAGATTAAAAAAATGAATTTATACAGTGCTAGAAAATTCTAGATTAAAAAAATGAATTTATACATTGCTAGAAAATTGTAGATTTAAAAAAATGAATTTATACAGTGGTAGAAAATTCTAGATTNAATTTTTCGATAAAAAAATAAAAAAGTACGATCAATCATTGACTAACTGTCACTAAACACCACAGAAATAATTTTTCACTTTCTTTTTTTATTTGAAACCAAAATTTTTCAGGCGTTTCTGTAAAAAAACTGGTTTAATCAATTCAATGGCACGGCTTTTCCGTAATTCTCGAAACAGTGTTTCAAGAATTGTTAGCAAGTTTGTCTGCGAATGGATGGGGTCCTTTGTCCATCACAAAGTCAATCAAACTTCGGTAGTCTTATTATATCAGGCCAAGGGGTTAAAAGATTGTTCAGGACCAGTTTGCACAACTCGTAGACTTTATACGCCCGCTCGTCGAACACGCCCCGGAAAACAATAGCAAAGGGGGTGAAACTTTCCTTCTGAATTTATATCCTCTCAAATGTGTTCGAAGATAAATGATTTCTGAAAAGAGAGCAGCTGGATGACCCGGCGCTTTGTATGGAAGGATTTGGGGCGGTTTTAAAAAATTTAAAAGCTACACCGGGAGGTTTTCAATCGGTAAAAACGGACGGAAAGTGAAGCAGGGTATGAGTGTTATTTAACAGCCGAAACGTTGGCCGGTGACAACAAACACATACGTCCTTTTGTCTGAAAAGGCGACAATTGCCGTCGGCATGCTCTCAAAGGCCGGTCACAACAGCGGACCTTTCAAATCTTTGAGCGAGCACTCGAGGAGCCCGATTCTTTACGGAGCACCTGAAATTTATTTGACGAAAACGAACAATGACCATTGTTCGGAGTAAAACGGCTTTAAATTAATAAATCCAAAGGGGACACAAAGAAAAAGCGATTAAGAAAGTCCACAATAGCTCTTGAAACGGTTAATCCAAAAAATCTTCACATTTTTAATGTGATACGAGTCAACTGCAGTTTAAAGGAGTACTATTACAACAACCTTATTGTATTTGTGTTTTGCCTCACACACCAGTTCTATATAATTTGAGGCCATTTAATATCAGGTTTTTCTGCTTCTGGTTCTGCTGCTTTGAACCTGTCAGACGCGATTCGACTTCTCATCATCTTCAGTAATGGTTGTGTGTGTGTCCTTGTCAGATATGTTATGGAACGGCACTAAGAACAGTTCAGCTAACAATTAGTACCAACCTTACCCAAAATTGATAAGATAAATAGCAGAATCTTTGGAAAACCAAGGTAACTTGAAAAAGAATAATTTTTTAGGGAAAACTTTACCCTCTAGAAGTCACGAATTCTTTTTTTCGTATTATATAATGACTTTTTATCAATTCTTAAACTTGCAAATATTCAAAACTGGTTTAAAATTCTCATTTCTTTTATATCACTTAGGGATTACCAATTACCTGATTGAATTGAATTACTGATTACCTTCTACTTTTTTTATGTCTTCTAATTTTTTACGTAGGCCCGGATGCAGGCCCGCTGGATTCGAACCCATAAAGGTCGAAACCTTACCTTACGGCAATTACACCTCTAATCCTCCTTTTTAGGATGTATTCAAAACTTTACCCATTTTTACACTTTTAACATAAATTAGACATGAATTAAATTTACAAAAACAAATCTACAAAAAATAAAAATTATGGCAATTTCGGGCAAAAGAAAACCCCCAATTATGCCAATACTCCGTGCAGAAGACATGGTCATAACAGAATCGTTTCAAATTGCTGAGAGAATTGCTCGTCATTTTGAATCTGTTTCTAATTCCAGCTGGTATTCGTTTCAGGCAGATAAAGGAGGAGGAAGAAAGATACGATTTAAATTTTGCAACTGATGAAGAAGAGGTTTGGAACGTCCCCTCACTCTGCCTGAACTGGATCTTGTTCTGAGTCCGGTGAAATAATCTTCTCCGGGAAGTGATGAAATCACATACTCCATGATTAAAAATCTATCTCCAGAAGGGAAAGTAAAGCTTTTGGAGTTATTTAACGAAATATGGGGTGCGGGATATTATCCTGAAAACTGGAGGAGTCGGTCGTGATACCCATTGCCAAGCCTGGTAAAGATCCTAGCCTCCCAGAAAATTACAAATCTATTTCTCTAACATCATGTCTCAGCAAGTCATTGGAAGCCATAATTAACAAAAGGTTAAATTGGTTTATTGAGAAAAAAGGTCTGTACAGTCAGTACCAGGCTGAGTTTAGAAAGCACTTTTGCTCTGAAGATCATGTAGCGCTCCTTGAAAGTGCTATTCAGAACACTTTCTTGGAGAGAGAGCATGCTTTAGCTGTCTTCTTTGACCTGGAAAAAGCATACGATACGACCTGGAGATTTGGTATTCTTAAGAAACTCTATGATTGGGGTTAAAGAGGGAACATAGCTAAATTTTTAAAAAGCTTACTCGAAATGAGGAGATTCCGGGTGAGATTAGGTACCCCCTTATCTAGTACGTTCATTCAAGAAAACGGGATTCCTCAGGGTTCGGTTCTGAGTGTCACTTTATTTCCCATTGCGGTAAACGGTCTGGCTGATAATATAGATGATCGTATAGTCAGGCCTTTATATGTCGATGATCTTTGCTTTTACTACCATTGACACGTTGTCACGAAAAGCAGATGATGTGGGTTTCAAATTCTCTTTGTCCAAAACGGTATTTGTATACTTTTGTAGACTAAGAAAACATCATGAAACACCTCGGCTTTTCCTTTCTGGCGTTGAAATAAAGGAAGTCGACGTTGTCAAATATTTGGGCGTTTCTTTCGACAAAGCCCTTATGGGTGTCGGTGGCCACAACGATTTAGGCGTTGACACGGCGCTCATCACTGTAAAGTAGAGGACCCGGGTTCGAATCAAGCGGCCCTCCATTCGAACCCGTCATACTTGCAAATGGGCTTTTTTTCAAAAACACCGGCTCCCCGAGGATGAAACTTCGGCTGTGCGAACACTCGTAAAAAAATATTTAAAAAAATAAATAAAAACTATTAAGAGAAGGGTGCCTGTACTAATAGAATTTTTCTCTTAAGGTTTAGAAGGCTACAATTATTGACAAAGTCGCTGTCTTTTTTGAGATTAAGAGAATACCAGGACCAACAGGCCCAATGCAGACGACGACAGGCGCTGACCACATAAATCTATGGGACGCCATTGGATTTTTTGAATTATTGTTCATCATCTTATCCAGATTGTCAGGATAACTTTGGGTCGCAAAGATGACTACTGCGTCCTGGTTCTTCAGTGACAGAGTCAAGTAAACGGAATGTAGTATGGTTACTGTAAAAGTCCTTCGTACGAAAGTCGTGTATTTATGAAAACAATTGTAACTTTTCGTTTGTTACTTCTGTTTTCTTATTTTCTTCATTTAAAATAATAATCTGACCTAGGTATATTGCTCATTAGTTAAAACAAGCTGAGAGTAAGTACTGAAAAAAATCAATGATCTAAATTTTGACCAATGCTATGGTAATATCATTAGATAGACGAAATTATGCGTTAACCGAACACTAAGCAGAACACAGTACTGAAAACTAAGTATGAATAATAACGTAGTTTTTCGTTTTTCATAGTTCCCTAGAGCCTGGACAAACGATAGTAACGAGAATAAGTTTCAAGTCCGTTTGACATTTGATGCCGTTTATTCATTTTAGGGTGTTCATGAGAAATAAGAGGTATTCCTCCCCCCATTTACGCTTCCCATAATAACTCGCCAAATTGTTACCAGAATTGTTTGAAACTTGTCGTAAGCCTGATAAACTGCGAAAATTTTGTCAAAATCAATAATAACGGTGAATTCGCCCTCATGGACTGAACGTTTATCGTTTGTGAGGGCTCCGTCTAAAACACTTTCTATCTTGTTAACTAAACACAATTGGTGTAAATTTGCACCCTGTTGGACGGTGAAAATGGTGCTGAAATCAGTTAAACACACAGTCTGGGCTCAAAACCAACAAATCATTTAATATTTTGTACCCTAAAATCATTATCTGGTAGCGGAAACTTACAACACGGAAATAAATTAAATACAATGCGATCGCAAATTGAAATTGATATCTAAAGGTGAAAAACTGCTTTAGGTTTGATGAGCGGATAATTTCTCTAGAATGGTTGTTTTTAAACTAATAACACCAATTTATTTTTATGCAATATATTTCAGTTGCTAATGAATTTCAGGCCGCATTTCGGCCCTCGGTACTTATCTCAATTGGAGTTCAATTATGTGTGTTTACAATTAATTAATCTTTAATTAAGGTTTTGGTTGAGATAAAAAAGTCAGTGTCACGAACGGGATTCGAACTCACGACCTCTCGGCTAAATACGGCGCTGCTCTACCACTTGAACTATCGTGACTTCGTCGATCCACTCGGACACCAACTTCCCATCTCAACCCCACTTTTTGAATTTTGGCTCGTGACACTGACTTTTTTTATCTCAACCAAAACCTTAATTAAAGATTAATTAATTGAAGAGAATTTATTTGGTCAATCGGACCACGAAACCTAATAGATTTGTGTGCTTAGTTAAAAAGAAAAAAAAAATTATCTGTATTTTAGAGGTTCTCTATATCCAGTGTCACTTACAGGAAACCTATGGCGTTGAGGGTAACTGCAATTTAGAAGATTTGTTTTTTCCCTTTTCGCTGCTTTTTTTGTCATATATTTTTCATAAATTATGCATATATGATGTGGGCATCAGGCGATGTCACTAACTAATAAAACATACAGAATCTGTATGACATAGTTGATGAAAAAGACCATTACATAAATCATTAAAGAAATAAGTGCATATACGAAAAATTGAAATCTTTTAGTTCTGAATGTCTCCACAACGAATCGAAGAATGTTTGATCCTGAATTTATTTTTTGGAAGATAGTTCCATTCTAAAAAACGCTACCAGAAATTCAAGAATTCATCATGTTCTAGAGATATGACGTTTTCATTAAGAACTCGATAATTTCAGTTTGTCTTGTAGCTAATTGTTGTTTAAAGTTAGGTTTTAAAAATTATATTGTTATATTTTATTTAAAGTTATTCAGATATCGTGAGATGCGGTCGGGTGTGATGTGGGTTTCAGAAAAACATTTTCTTTATCGTGCCAACGTTTCGATCTTTTATTGAGATCATCTTCAAGGTTCAAAGTGTCTTCTGTTAATTGTGCCATCCTTGTGTTGAGAGTGCCCACGACACGCAAGGATGGCACAATTAACAGAAGACAAACACTTTGAGCCCTGAAGATGATCTCAATAAAAGATCGAAACGTTGGCACGATAAAGAAAATGTTTTTCTGAAACCCACATCACACCCGACCGCATCTCACGATATCTGAATAACTATCGATTAACGGTCACTAATCTCTACACATTTTATTTAAATAAACTTTCAATTCAAGTTATCAGATTAATTGGAATAATTGAGTTCTGAAGAAAAACTTCAATGTCTCCACAACGTATCGATGATTTTTTGAGGATGAATTTATTTAACCATTTTGAAAGAAAGTTTCTTTAAAAGAATAACTGATACCAGAAACTTATAAATTTATCCATTTGTCCTGGAGATATTGAAATTTTGTTGTTTGTAGTTTAAAGTTAGGAGTTAAAAAAATCAACGCATTAAATTTTCATATTCAGTTTAATTTTTGATTTTTTCCCTTTTATAACAAGTTACCTGATTAATTGAAATTATTGAGTTCTGAAGGAAAACTTCAATATCTCCAGAACAAATCGATGAATTTTTGAGAGTGAATTTATTTAACCATTTTCAAAGTACGTTCCTTTCTTTAAACAAAAAAATGATACCACAAACTCAAAAATTTATCCATTTGTCCTGGAGATATTGAAGTTTTGTTGTTTGTAGTTTAAAGTTAGGTTTTAAAAAAATCAACGCATTAAAGTTTCATATTTTATTCAATTTAATTTTCAATTTCTCCTTTTTAGAATCTGTTATCAGATTTACTGAAATTATCGAGTTCTGAAGGTAAACATCAAAACAAATTAATAAATTTTGAGTTGTTTGTGTTTTTTTAAATGGAAAAACTTTCAAAATGTGTGAACATAAATAGGGTATTTGAAAATAAAGTCCTTGAGGTAGCTTTAACGCCCTAACTTAATAAAATTCTAAAAGTAATTTAAAATTGGTAATAGTTAATAGTTTTAACAATTAGTTGATTTAATAGTCAAAATTCTTAATTTATGTATATTTATATAACCTTTATACTTTTATTGCATACATTTGTAATTGGGAAAACGTAAAATAAATAAATATCACCAGCAGATTCGTCGTGAAAAATTACATTACAACCGTAGTTTTACTGGAAAAAAAGTCCATGATTTTGACTTTCCATGGTTTGATTCTCCATAGATGACTGACTTCATAAAGTATTGTACTTTACTACTTAAATTAAGCCTGTAATATGTTTAAAAAGGGGAAAACACTTACATAAGATAAAAAGGTTCTATTACAGATGGGCTAAACTGTTAATTATTTATACATTCAAATAGTAAAAGATAAAAAGAGTATTTATTTACTATACTGAAGGCTGAACTTTATTGCTGACAGGATCAAATAAAATAGTTTTAATTGACGCTGAAAGAGTCATGAGCCTTGTAGTTAAATTCGTTCAAAAGAAAATGATATCTCACAGCTAATAAATCGTAAATATCAAGTGGCAGATATTTTAATTAACATATGCTTATGGAAACTGATAGGGGGGAGCATCAACAATCGGCCGTTAATTGACAATCATGGGACATCTGTTAAAGGTGTCTTTTTACAGGCAACCATATGACACTTGTCCAGGCAATTGCTAGCACGCAACTCCCTATTTTTCATGAGCAGGGCTCTTTTTTCTGATAAACCTGTCAAAATTATATTGGCTTATTACGGCTCTAAAGACCGGCGAGCTAAGTTTAATTTTATAATAATTTGTAATAACAATAAAAAAGAGAATGAAATTAAAGTGAAATATCTCTTGTTGAAAATTAATCATGATTAATTAATCATTTATAATGAGAATTAATTCCATTAGATTAGTGTAAAATTTATTGCAGTCTTAAAGCTGAAGGATTGTTTTTCTTGCTTCAGATTTTCAGTAATAACAGATTTTGTATAGAATTAGGTTTAACAGGTTTAATCACTTTAATCTTCTACTGACTTTCTTTTTCTACCTATGTGGGTTTTCTTCATTTCAAAAATCTACACTACAATCTACTATCTTTTTTACTTTTTCTTCTTTATTTGTGCAATAATTTTTTGTAAAACTCGCTCGTAGTCAACTCGCACTTGCACGTACAAACAAACATATACCTAAATTATTGTAGTTCCATTCGGCATACAAAACCTTAGTTAGTAGCCCTTTTGTAGTTTAGTTATAAAGGTTTGTTGTTGAGATAAAAAGTCAATGTCACGAGCAGGATTCGAACCCACGACCTTCGGCTTGATACGCCGCTACTCCACCACTTGAGCTATCGTGGCCTCGATCCACTCGGACACTACCTTCCCATGTCAACCTCACCTTTTGAATTTTCCCTCCTTTTTGCCATTTTTCAAATGTCGTGGAATCTATTTGATTCTCGGCGACAAATGAAATGGCCACGGAGAGCTTTAGTGAAGGTAAACTTCATTTTAACATTTTAAATTCACTAGTTTTCGTGGTCCGCTTGGCCAATTAATATCTCTCAATTAATTAAGGTTATTAGTTGAGATAAAAAAGTCACTGTCACGAGCGGGATTCGAACCCACGACCTTCGCCTAGATACGCCGCTGCTCTACCACTTGCGCTATCGTGACCTCGATCCACTCGGACACTAACTTCCCATCTCAACCCCACCTTTGAATTTTCCCTCCTTTTTGCCATTTGGCCAAGCGGACCACGAAAACTAATGAATTTATTTATAAATCTGATAAAATTTAACATTTCGTTTAGCTTCTAATAATAAACATTTTAAAGCCTTATAAAATAACAAAGTATTATAAGAAATCATTACATAGAACTGTTAAATTTTAACCTGTACTTCACAAAAGTTTGACCTTATCTTTCTTAGTACAAATCACATTTCTTATAGAATTTCACTGTTAAAATTTGTCTTATTTTATGTTTAGTTTTTGCAACAAGGCTGGTCTCACACTGGAACCGATTGCTGAAAACTAACTCCCACGACATTTGTCCGAGTCGTTTGTCTCGCAAGCTGGTTGTTGGGTTGTGGTTCGCAAGATTTGTAGGTTTTTGAATATTTTAAAAGATGATGGTTGAAAGTAGTTTGAAGATGAGGCGAGGACGTACACGAAGAATGGAATGAGTTTTACTGTTGGAAATAAACCAGCGCGCCCAGATACTACTAGGATGCTATATATCCTCCCCCTTGTGAATTTTGTTGACCATTGTGGCTCTAGTAGCAGTAGTATTATCTGTGCATGGTTGTTTTAAAGCTTTGACTTAATACGTAACAAATAAGACAAACGTAACCATATTTTTCTATAAATTCAAGAAGGTAAATTTACAAACAATTAAATCTGTTTAATTATGCCAATTCATAATTTTTTGGGATCATTTCGTTCTAAAAATGATGTTTGGTATAAACATAAACCAAAAATTAGCATTTTCACAACCACGAATCGATGCGTTTTTGTTCTTGTAAGTCTTCTACGTTCAACGCATTTTCCACTCCATGGGACAACCTTTGAAATCCAGGCGAATTTTTTTAAAATTTAATTTACATAGCATCTTTTTTCGTCATTAAAGATTGGTTTAATCGGTGGTAAATTTCCTACAATAACTACCTTATCCAGAAATACATAGACAAAGTCTGGTTTCGTGCCGAATCGGTGCTTAAAGGTAAAACCTACCCTTCATTCAATTTCGAAGAATGTTCGTGCAGCTATTAACACGATCCAGGCCAAAAATATATTTTATAGTTATTCAGATATCGTGAGATGCGGTCGGGTATGATGTAGATTTCAGAAAAATATTTTCTTTATCGTGCGAACGTTTCGATCTTTTATTGAGATCATCTTCAGGGCCTGGGATTATAAATATTGTTTAAATTATAGAAATACCTGTAAGATGTGTACATGAGATAAGATGTGCTCAACACGACACGCAAGGATGGCACAATTACACAGAAGACAAACACTTTGAGTGAGTAGAAATACTTTGTTTGAATATAAAATATATTTTGCATTGTATAAATTCACTTTTCCACATCCTAAATGTATTTGTTAAACGTAAACATTGTTTGTAAATCCCAGGCCCTGAAGATGATCTCAATAAAAGATCGAAACTTTGGCACGATAAAGAAAATGTTTTTCTGAAACCTACATCACAACCGACCGCATCTCACGATATCTGAATAACTATCGATTAACGGTCACTAATCTCTACACAATATATTTTACACTCAATGTAGTCAGAATGACTGTGTGAAAAAAGATTATGATATTGTGACGATAATTTTGTTTCGTTCAATTCTCGTGTAATCGGGATTGGATTCTCAGCGACTTATGAAGTGATCACGGGGAACTGTTTAGTGAAGTGATACTTCTTTTAATAATTGAATATTGATCCATTTTCGTTTTAGTGGTCAATTGACCAAGTTACAACTTTCAATTAATTATTCTTTCTATGTAAGGTTTTGGTTAAGATAGAAAAGTCAGTGACACGAGCTGGATTCGAACCCACGACCTTCGGATAGATACGCCGCTACTCTACCACTTGAGCTATCGTGACTTCGATCCTCTCGGACACCAACTTTCCATCTCAACCTACAACCTTTCGAATTTTCCCACTTTTTATCTCAACCAAAACTTTACATAGAAAGAATAATTAATTGAAAGATGTAACTTGGTCAATTGACCACTAAAACGTAATGGATCAATATTCAATAATTAAAAGAAGTATCACTTCACTAACAGCACCCCGTGGCCACTTTATAAGTCGCTGAGAATCCAATTCGAAAGGTGGGGTTGTGATGGGAAGTTAGTGTCCGAGTGGATCGAGGTCACGATAGCTCAAGTGGTAGAGTAGCGGCGTATCTAGCCGTAGATCGTGGGTTCGAATCCCGCTTGTTACACTGACTTTTTATCTCAACCAAAATCTTAATTAATTGTAATATATTAATTGGTGAAGCGGACCACGAAATTAGTGAATTTCATGTTTGAATAATGTCTGTAGGTATCATGTTGGCGGCACTGAGTTTTAATTGGTGTAATTTTTGTGTTAAGGTATTAATGTTTTTGATGCTCGTGGTGATTTCTATGTTTAAATTGTTTCTTTTGAAATGAATTGAATGAGATGCGGTCTGGTGAACTTTTTTATCTCAACCAAAACCTTGCATAGAAAAAATAATCAATTAAAGGATGTAACTTGGTCAATTGACCACTAAAACGTAAATGGATCAATATTTCGTAAATGATAATATTAAATCAATCGGTTACCGAAGTTTTCGTTAACATTTTTCTATTCACCATTTAAAGAATCTTGTAATGAATTTCGAAGAATATTTACGATGTTTGAAACAATCTCTGTTATGATAAAAATAAATCAATATTTAATATTTTTTTGTGTATTTTCGTCAATGGGAGATCTTGTGTCTCGTATGAACATTACCTTCAGGCGAAATGTGCTTTTTCTCTTATCATGTTACTTTCTGTAGATAAGAAAAGTAAAGAGGGTTAATAAATTCCCCCAAGGACATTCCTGGAGTATCCTTCGTCCTTTCCCCAGGGCAATGCTAAAAAAAAAGACTACAATGACGGCCCCTTCTAACAGCGAGATTAGGAGGTCCAGTTTTGCTCTTTAGATCAAAACGTTGTTTTTTCAGGAGTAAAACATTTGGGTCGGTGTACCCGGCTGCGGAAGTCGCTGAGAACATCGGAAATGGAAAGTTCTGAGACAGTGCACCGTTCGTTACCCGTATCTCGCCATGATCTCAGAATTGGTTACCCTATCTCGGGCAAAAGAGAGTTATTCTTTTACTTCACGCAACCTATTCTCTGCTATCTTCACGCCAAAAGTAGGTATTAGGTCCAACGTTTAAAGGTCTTTTTGTTACTAAACCGTCTAATTTGGTGGAAATTCATATTCCTTCTATCCCACCTGAAAAAGTTTATTTTTAGCATGAAATAACTGTTACTATACCATAGTTGCAATTCAACATTATCAAAAACACAACGGAATTTTTTTTTGATTTGTAGAACAGTCTTTCTCGATATAATTGTAATGTCCACGGTTTTAATACACCTAGATAAATTTAACGTTAGGTGTCAATATTTATCAATTCCTCCGGCTGAGTGGAAAGACGTGTAAAATGTTGCTTGCGGTTAAGGGGATGCCTAAGTATTGAAAAACTCCCTTAATACTTGGGATCCTAGGTTCTGCACTTTCCCAGTTACGGTATCGAAGGGTATAAGAGGATTTATTCTTTCGCCTCCATCCCAACGGCTTATCTCCGATTTTACAGCAAAGATTTTAAAACAATTTAAATGTCCTTTTAAATCTTATATAGGAGAATATGTACTAAACCGGATAACAAACTAGGCCCCTGATTGCGCGTTGTTTTTTTTTATGCCGAGAGATTTTCCCGCATTTTATATTTTATATAGGTTACATCAGACCATCAGAGATTTATAGTATATGCATGACAATTTTTTGATATATGAGGATTTTATCGAAGGATTGGTCGTGCCTGTTCTGGGTTAGCTGCAGATTGATCTTCGTCTGTATATTCTCGCTAAATAAAATTTCAATTTAATTTAAATCAAAAAAGTTTTCTTCATCTCAAAGACCTTACGGAGATATCTAAATAAATTCTAACGTCTGTTTTCCTTTGGGATAGATTTCTTTAGGAAAAGTTTTCATATACTATATCCAATAAAACCTATATTTTCTTTTAGTGCGATTTATTTCATTCAAATTCATAGTATTTTATTGAAAAATTCTTCTTTACGGATGGGCAACCACTGAAATACAGCTTTATCACCGTTCAGACGATACGGAGAAGTCTCGCAAGAAAAAACTGGGATGGTTCCTTGCATTTCTGTGCATTTTTCCGGTGTCAGTTGAAAACGAATAGCTGGAGCGATGTGTTATAACGTTGCTTACAATCCATTATATTTCGTGGTCTGATTGATTAAATAACTTCTTTCAATTAATTAATCGTTTTATGTATGAAAAATGGCAAAAAGGAGGGAAAATTCGAAAGGTGGTTGAGATGGAAGTTGGTGTCCGAGTGGATCGAAGTCATGACAGCTCAAGTGGTAAAGTAGCGGCTTATCTAGCCGAAGGTCGTGGGCTCGAATCCCGCGCGTGACACTAACTTTTTAATTTCAATCAATACCTTACATAAAATGATTAATTGCTTACAATATGTTATTGAAAGTTACCTTTAATCTCTCATTGACAGCAGATATACGTCAGGGTTATATGGAGGGAGAGTCTGTACTCATTTCGTGTCGATGATATTGTCCTGTTGCAATTTTACTCGATTTTGGCTTAAGATACTTTCTGCTTTAAACTAGCATCTACAACATTTTATAAATAAGGAAAACGTCCTGCGGTTTATCAACCTTTGACTAATGGCTGTAGCTAAAGTCTTTGAAGTATGTAAAATACGGTCTTCAGATGAATATGTTTTCACCCAACACGGTCATCTAGGGATATTTGAACAAATTTGTGCCGAGCTTGTGGTTCTAGCAAAACATGACGACTTAATTTTTGATGGATTGCTAGTTATTATATAAAACACATTGAAAAATGGCAAAAAGGAGGGAAAATTCAAAAGGTGGGGTTGAGATGGGAAGTTAGTGTCCGAGTGGATCGAGGTCACGATAACTCAAGTGGTAGAGCAGCGGCGTATCTAACCGAAGATCTTGGGTTCGAATCCCGCTCGTTACACAGACTTTTTTTTATCTCAACTAAAAACCTTAATTAATTGAAATATATTAATTGGTCAAGCGGACCACTAAAACTAGTGAATATAATACACATATATGAATGAATTACATTAAAAATAATTTGAAAAATGGCAAAAAGGAGGGAAAACTCATAAGGTGGGGTTGAGATAGGAAGTTGATGTCCGAGTGGATCGAGGTCACGATAGCCCAGGTGGTAGAGCAGCGGCGTATCTAGCCGAAGATCGTGGGTTCAAATCCCGCTCGTGCCATTAACTTTTTTTCATCTCAACTAAAAACCTTAATTAATTGTATTAAAAATAATAAGTATATGATATCTCTAAGTGTTTAGGAATGTTAATACGCTCAGGAGCTTCTCCATATCACATTGAATTTGAATTCAATTAATTAATCTTTAAGTAAGGTATTGGTTGAGAAAAAAACGCAATGTCACGAGCGGGATTCGAACCCACGACCTTCGGCTAGATACGCCGCTGCTCTACCACTTGAGCTATAGTGACTTCGATCCACTCGGACACCAAATTCCCTTTTTTATCTTAACCTATACCTTACTTAAAGATTAATTAATTGAAAATGATTTATTTGGTCAATCGGACCACGAAACCTAATGGATTTAATAAGCAAAATGAATTTCATTTGTCGCCGAGAATCAGATAGATTACTCGACATTTGAAAAATGGCAAAAACGAAGGAAAATTCAAAAGGTGGGGTTGAGATGGGAAGTTGTGTCTGAGTGGATCGAAGTTACGATCGCTCAAGTGGTAGAACCGGGCGTATTTAGCCGAAGGTCGTGGGTTCGAATCACGCTCGTGACACTGACTTTTTTATCTCAACCAATACCTTACTTAAATATTAATTAATTGAAAAAAATTTATTTGGCCAATCGGACCACGAAACCTAATGGATTAAATTTGATTGTTTTCAATATTTATTACATACGTCATATATGGGGAAATGGTAGGCTGAGAATACTGAACTGAAGTCGAGAAAGAAATGGGTCTATTGTTAAGATTTTGTCAATTGATATTGCCAAAAGGCAAGTCGCATCGACAGCCCTTGAAGTCGGAATAAAGTTGATAAGTGCTGTTTCCACGAAGTTTCTTTGACCTCAATCCCATCCGGCAGACAAGCATCTTCAGACCTGCCCCCTTTTAAATTCTTTGGATCTTTTCCTTTATTAAAACACTGTAAGGCCGGATGTGAATTCTTCCAATCGGGATGTTTTGATTTATTCATTTCAAAAACGCCTCCCGTGTGTACACAGGAAAAGCTTTTTTGTTTTATTACATTTTTTGATGTAGGCAGGAGTAAACCAAGTTTGGGACGATTTGGAAAGAATGAAAGCACTGGTTAGGTATGCATTGAATCGTTCAACCTTAAATATTCTATACTACTCCTCAAGAGTTTCTCTCGCCTCATCTATTTTGCATCAGGCTCCATTCTTTTTGCTCCCTTTTTCAATGTATTGCTTAACAAAATATGCGACTTTGAAAACTTAAATTCCCCAGATTTTGGTTCATAGATTTTTACCTCAAACGAATCAAATTCATTTAGGTAAAATTATTTCCTGGAATTTTTGCATGCCATTTAAATCGTGATCGTGTCATCATGTAGTGGAATACTGGTTTTAGTATATTTGGCACAATTAGATGTATTTTAAGACGAATCATTATAAAGATTTTGAATAAACTGGCACTTCTATATTTGATTACAGACCAGAGTTTCTATTATACAAGTGGATAATTCTTATCAAAATTTCGAAAAATATCTTGTTCATTATACGTTTCTTTTGTGACAAAAATAAAGGTTGACAGATTGAAAAAGAATGATAGCGAAAAGTGACATAGATAGACAGATAGATAGAAAGATAGAGAGGGAGAAATTTTTCGAAATCGAACTCCTCTTCAACATATGTTAAATTTACGCATTTGAACCATTTTTTTAATATTCCAGGTTGATTTTACAATTGAATAGTTGAAGGTTTTGGAACTTCGATTACGCCATAAGAAAGCTTATTGAATGAAGACCTTTTCATAATGTTTTGTACTCCTACAAATATGTTGGTTGAAAAAAGTTCTTTTTGGAAATTTATCATACAAATATTTTTTTAAAGAGATGCTCACGATCTTGAAAAAATCCCAATTTATAACTTAAAGACGGGATTTTTCTCAAAAGTGAAGTTATGAATTTTTACATGTTTTTTCGAAAAATTCTGTCCTCAAGCCATAAAGTGGGATTTTTTCAAGATCTTGAGCATCTGCTCCAATTTTCAAATTCTGCATTAAATTTCCTATAAGAAGGGGCTATTTTTAATCTTATCAAATGCCGATGTATATTTATTAATTTAACCCAAAATGAAGAATTTAAAAAAAATTTAAAAAAGTAAATTTCCAAAAATAACTGTTTTACAACAAGCATATTTGGAGGGGTGCCAAGCATCACAAACACTTCTTCATTTAATATGCTTTCTTATGGTATTCTCAAAGTTCCAAAAATGTGAACCCTTCAACGGTAAAATCAACCTGGAATAAAGAAATTTTTATGGTGTCTGGGACCTCAACAAATACTTTGTTAAAAAAACTGTTATTTTTTGAAAATTTGTAAAAAATTGGAAGAGATGCTCAAGATCTTGAAAAAATCCCAATTTATGACTTCAGGACGGGATTTTTCTCAAAAGTGAAGTTATGAATTTTTACATGTTTTTTCGAAAAATTCTGTCCTCAAGCCATAAAGTGGGATTTTTTCAAGATCTTGAGCATCTGCTCCAATTTTCAAATTCTGCATTAAATTTCCTATAAGAAGGGGCTATTTTTAATCTTATCAAAGGCCGATGTTTATTAATGCAACACAAAATGAAGAATTTTAAAAAGGAGATACTTTTGATAATGTTTCAAAAAATAACTGTTTTTCAACAAATGTATTTGTAGGGTTCCTAGTACCTAATAACAGGTTTTTTTAACAAAGTATTTGTTGAGGTCCCAGACACCATAAAAATTTCTTTATTCCAGGTTGATTTTACCGTTGAAGGGTTGACATTTTTGGAACTTCGAGTACACCATAAGAAAGCATATTAAATAAAGAAGTGTTTATGATGCTTGGCACCCCTACAAATATGCTTGTTGGAAATCAATTATTTTTGGAAATTTATCAAAAATTTCTCTTTTTTTAAATTCTTCATTTGGGTTGAATCAATAAACACACATCGGCGTCTGATAAGATTGAAAATAGATTCTTCTTACAGGAAATTAACGCAGTATTCAAAAATTTTGTTCAAAATTAAAACAGATGCACTAGACCTTGAAAAACAGCAAATTTACTACTACTGCTTAAGGTCGGAATTTTTCGATTTAAGAGAAAAAAGAGACAGAGAGTGTTAGGGCGTCCCACTCGCATTTGCAATTATTGAAAAAAAAAATAGGCAGAAAATTTGAAAAAAGTGGTTTGAATCCTCATGGGCGACTCCCAATCGTTGGATATTAAGCCCTCCTTTTTTTTCCAATTTTCAAAAAATAACTGTTTTTTTAACAAAGTATTTGTTGAGGTCCCAAACACCATAAAAATATCTTTATTCCAGGTTGATTTTACCGTTGAAGGGTTGACATTTTTGGAACTTCGAGTAAACCATCAGAAAACATATTAATTGAAGAAGTGTTTATGATGCTTGGCACCCCTACAAATATGCTTGTTGAAAAACAGTTATTTTTGGAAATTTACTTTTTTTAAATTTTGTTTAAATTCTTTATTTTGGGTTAAATTAATAAACATACATCGGCGTTTGATAAGATTAAAAATAACACCTTCTTATAGGAAATATAATGCAGAATTCAAAAATGTGGTTAACAATTGGAACAGATGGACAAGATCATGAAAAACAGCAAATTTACGTCTTAAGGTCGGGATTTTTTGGAAAAAAAGCGTAAAAATTCATAACTTCTGACCGGAATGAAATAGAACAGTTCAATTGGTTGTATTTTACTCTATTTTTGATGTACTAAAATCCAATTTTTTCGGGTTTATGCTGGACCACCCTGTATTAATGTAAGAACACAAACCCACATTCCCACGGAATGATTGTAAGAAAGGGGATCGACAGTGGATAAAACAGAAAGAGCATTTTTTTGGTGTCCCTTAATGTTAAACAATTAAAATTAAAAGATACCTCAATATCAAGTATCTTGGAAAGATTGTTAAATACAAAAATGGCGTTGGACAAACACTTTGAGCAAACTGGCACGATATTGACAGTTTTAATGGTATACACAGTTGCACTAAGTTTTGAATTCGAAGTCTCAACTTACTTTGGACTTAAAACGCGAAATTTACCTGACTATCCGACTTCCAATCGTTGGAAATTAAGCCCTCCTATATGACTGGATATCAACAGAATCCATAAAAATAGACAGATTAGCACGACAGTCTTTTTAAATGATAGTAACAGATTAGAAATTCGTTTAAAAATGGCACGCCCTTATCATTTGTAGGTTACTATCTAAATAACAGCTTTTAGGAAGCCGTTGGGGACTTAAAATAATTAAATTTAATACGATTAACCGGTTAAGTGGATAATGCCATTACATAATTTTCCTTCAAATTAGAATATTACATTTTGACAATGGATTTATATTTGACCCATTGCAATTTTTTCGAATCGTACTGTGCACCCGGTGATGTAGAATTTAAATAATGATACCCTTCGAGAGGTCGTTAAAATGGCTCTAAATAATTTATGAAGCCCTTTTCTTTTCTTTAATTCCGTCTAAACCGCATCCGAGGCGGGCGGGATCCTTTTTATTAAATTTCCTCACTCGAACGGTTTTTATGACTGGGAAATTAAAATTCATGGGAGCGCAGTTGAAAAATTACAGAGTTCAATTAAGGCGGGGCAGGGGGAATCGGCCATGGATTCACTTCACATTACCTGAGACATCAGTATTCAAGATTTGTCCTATCCGGCCTCAAAAGACCGTTGGAGCAATTCTAAAATCTCTCAAGTGTAACCATATACACTGATGGACAAAATTAACGGACCAAATCCAACTCTTCTAGGAGGGTAGGACAGTAAGTGGTGCGCTAAATTTGTCCATCAATAAACTTATTAATTTTTTTAAATTCACTATTTTTCGTGGTGAGATGGGAAGTTAGGGCCCGAGGGGATCGAAGGCACGATAGCTCAAGTGGTAGAGTAGCGGCGTATCAAGCCGAAGGTCGTGGGTTCGAATCCCACTCGTGACATTGACTTTTTTATCTCAACTTAAAACCTTAATCAATTGAATGATATTAATTGGTCAAGCGGACCACGAAAAATAGTCAATTTAATGAATTAAAAAGAAATACACTTCACTAAAGCTCTCCGTGGCCATTTCATTTGTCGCCGAGAATCAAATAGGTTATACGACATTTAAAAAATGGCAAAAAAGGAGAGAAAATTCAAAAGGTGGGGTTGAGATGGGAAGTTAGTGTCCGAGAGGATCGAAGTCACGATAGCTCAAGTGGTAGAGTAGCGGCGTATCATGCTGAAGGTCGTGGGTCGAATCCCGCTCATGACACTGACTTTTTTATGTCAACATAAAACCTTAATTAATTGAATCTTATTCATTTTGCGAAGTTGTAATGTAGGTGCACTTCTGCCGGCTTACCAGAATTTACAATTAAATTAAACGTTTAAATTTCAATTTTTGTAAGTTGAGCTGTCAAATGATACCCTGGAACACATATTAAACTTAATTTTCTCTTATAAGCGTCAAACATCTATCTCTCACTGGTAAATCATGTTATGATGTTCGTCGACGTTATAATTTCACATTAATTCCTTTCTTCTTCCTTGTATTAATTTTCAAGCGATATCTACTCGGAGATGGGTTTAACTTTTCATTATTGTAAAGGGACATGGTCAAAGGGAATCATTCTTTTGGGTGTGCGAGTGTAAATGAGAGTAACTTTATTACTTTCGAAGAATTTAGTTTGTACGGTATGAATATCATGTCTTCTCTCCTTCATCGTTTCATTTAATGTTTAATGTGACATCCTTAATTCAGACAATCATGGAAAAAAGAAAAGAAGTAGCAGTTTTACGTTTTTATTTCTTTTTCGCCGACATTTTAATCCACTTATTAGATGAATAAACTTTTTAAAGCCCTGAGTTGATCGCATGTCAACTCAGGGCATTTTAATTAATGTTTAGGCAAGATGGAATTAAAGGGTATTATTTTTTTCTTATTATATATTATATAATAAGAAAAATATTATGATATATTAATAATGATATATTATTATTCTCTTTCTAGAAAATACAATTATAGGTTTAATTGATACAATACAATTGATAGGTTAAAGCACAATTATTTTAATTGTAATATATTTCGCGTTTTTTTTTCAATTTTTCAAACTTCTTTATGGTTTATACAAACCTCTTTTGTTCTTTACATGATTTTTTAATCATAGTTATCTACTGTTTGTACAGCATTTAAACTTTTTCAATAATCTAATTGCATTTATTTGAAAGTAGTTTTGATATATATATATATTTGACGAGGGTTCGCAACAGCAGGAGTTATATCATTGTTAATATCATTTATATATCATTATTATATCAACTCTCGGAATATATCTTCTCGTTTTTGAAAAAATGCCCATCTGTAAGTATGTCGTGTTCGAATCCAGAGCCACTGGATTCGAACCCGAGACCTTTACCTTACAGTGATGAGCGCAGTGTCAACGCCTAAATCCAGGAACACACTTAACCGATGGGACGCTATCCGACGCAAGCACACGTCGCGTACAGTCCACTGCGTTTATCACAATAATCACTATCACAATCCAACTCATCTTTTGTTCTTAATGCACTATTTTAAGCAAAACCTTGTAATAAATTGTTAGTTAAATTTTATGAGCGCAACCACCTAATAAATTGTTTGTTAAACTTAATTGTTTTAAATAAAGTTATTCCTAACCATCATAATTAAACAATGTTTATAAAAACTTATGCATTTTCGTTCTCGTTTAATTTGGTTTACATTAAAATACCATTTTTTCTTTCTTTTCTTTTATTTTCAGTAATTTCGTGGTAATTAATTGTAATGTATTAATTGGTCAAGCGGACCACGAAATTAGTGAAATTAATGAATTGAAAAGAAGTACACTTCACTGAAGATCTCCGTGGCCGTTTCATTTGTCGTCGAGAATCCAATCCAATTACACGACATTTGAAAAATGGCAAAAGGAGGGAAAACTCAAAAGGTGGGGTTGAGATGGGAAGTTAGCGTCCGAGTGGATCGAGTTCACGATGGCTCAAGTGGTAGAGCAGCGGCGTATCTAGCCGAAGATCGTGGGTTCGAATCCCGCTCGTGCCATTGACTTTTTTATCTCAACTAAAAAACTTTAATTAATTGTAATGTATTAATTGGTCAAGCGGACCACGAAATTAGTGAATTTAAAGATGGAAACGTTGGCAAGATAAATTTAACAGTTCTATGTAATGATTTCTTATAACACTTTGTTATTTTATAAGGCTTTAAAATGTTTATTATTAGAAGCTAAACGAAATGTTAAATTTTATCAGATTTATAAATAAATTCATTAGTTTTCGTGGTCCGCTTGGCCAATTGGCAAAAAGGAGGGAAAATTCAAAGGTGGGGTTGAGATGGGAAGTTAGTGTCCGAGTGGATCGAGGTCACGATAGCGCAAGTGGTAGAGCAGCGGCGTATCTAGGCGAAGGTCGTGGGTTCGAATCCCGCTCGTGACAGTGACTTTTTTATCTCAACTAATAACCTTAATTAATTGAGAGATATTAATTGGCCAAGCGGACCACGAAAACTAGTGAATTTAATATGTTAAAATGAAGTTTACCTTCACTAAAGCTCTCCGTGGCCATTTCATTTGTCGCCGAGAATCAAATAGATTCCACGACATTTGAAAAATGGCAAAAAGGAGGGAAAATTCAAAAGGTGAGGTTGACATGGGAAGGTAGTGTCCGAGTGGAATTAATTTGTAATCACAGTTAATTTGTTTATTTTAAAATACGTAATTAATATAACGACAATATACATGTGGTTTGAATAAAAGTATGAGTGTCCGGTTCTTTTGTTTTACTTCGACTGTACTCGATGGCCGATGCGACCCGACGAAAATCTGGACAGTGGGGATCGCACAGCATCGGGTAGATATGCACGGGGGTAATGCAACCTTATAAAAAATCGGAATTTGGATTTGCTTCGGGTAGCATCGGGTAGCGTACGTGTGTTTCTGGCTTAAACCGTTGCGGTCACCGACGCTCCCTCCCATTTTTGATATTGTAGTTGAAGTTTTGAGACTAGGTGGAAGAAGGCGGATTTTATGTTTTTTTCTCGGCATGTTTGTTTATCTGTTTTTCAATATATTGTGTTTGTTGTGTTTTCTTAAATTATTAGTATATTAATTAATCTTTGATTTTGTTTGAAATGAAAAAGTTAATTCACGAGCGGAATTCGAACTCACGACCTTCGGCTAAATACGCAGCTGCTCTACTTGTAAATCCGAGGCCCTGAAGATGATCTCAATAAAGATCGAAACGTTGGCACTAGAAAGAAAATGTTTTTCTGAAACCTACATCACACCAGACAGCATCTCACGATTTCTGAATAATCTACCACTTGAGTTATCGTGATTTCGATCCACTCGGACACCAACTCCCCATCTCAACCCAATCTTTCGAATATTCCCTCCTTTTTGCCATTTTTCAAATGTCATGTAATATATTTGATTCTCGGCGTATTTAGCCGAGGTCGTGGGTTCGAATCCCGCTCGTGACACTAACTTTTCCATTTCCACCAATGCCTTACATAAAGATTAATTAATCTAAGAAAAACTACTTGGTCAATCGGACCACGAAATATAATGGATTATTATTATTCTTGAATTGTTGTTTTTTAAATGAAAGTTTTTTTTTGTAAAATAACATTGTTTAGATCTTTATATTCTTTGAAGGCAGAATTGACAAAGGGAAACCGCCTTTCTCCAGGCCAATTATCACATATCAAAGCATTTCGACGTGCAATGCGAGAGGGGAAAGTGATTAGGAAAAATACAAAATAAGCAGTTACAAAGAAATGTCAGGTGATTGGAGAAAATTACCGGCCGTAAAGGTTTGACTGCAAAGTAATGACAGAGCAGGGGCATTTAGCGATCGATGACTCAGTTCAACAGGGTCTCACGAAGAAAAACCAAATAAGCAAGCATTCAGCGTTATTTCCCCGGGCAGCATATCGGCATTGCCGTTTTCGGCGGTTAGACCCGTAGTTTTCGGTTATTTACTTCCACTTAGCGTGCCGATTGTAGTTCTAATTCCGTCAAAAGGAGTGTAAAAACGAGTCCCACTTAAGAAAAGGGGGCCAGGCTCTTCAAATGACAAATGAAAGCTCCTCAAAAACGTGCAACGCCTGTTTGGGCGCAGAGGTGACAATGCCGACGGGGTGGCCTTTGTGGCTTCGGACGCCCCTTCATCCCTCATCTATCTTATTCGATACACCCCGGGAAAAAGATGAATGAAACTCTCAAGTGGGATCTCTCGGGGCCGTTCTACATCCCGGCCCATTGTCTGCTAAAATTGGTACCATGCAAATCGTCCCTGTAAATCGAGGACGATTTTATTCTTCTATGCCTTGTCATCAGAAAACGCAAGAGGGTCGGGCTTTCTCAATGAGTTGGCTCTTTTTGAAGAAAATCTTAGAAATTTCCACCGGTTCCAATTCTTTCTTTTATTCATTTGAAAATAACACGGGTGCTGTTCACATGTTCATAAAATTTTACAAACATACAACTGTATAACTGTGAACAGACAATGCCTGTCGGGAGTTTACTGATCAAAAGTACATATAATCATAACAGGTTTTTTGGCCCTTGACCAAGGTACAACTTCTGAATGTGAGGAGTGGAAGAAGGAGATTAAACTGTTAATAGATTCAATTTTATAATTTTTGGAAGAAAAAGAAGAAAGTTTGGCTCATCATAGATATAAATATTCTTTTATTTGAGCAATATGTATATTACAACTTAAATGAAGAACACACACACACACACACACACACACACACACACACACATATATATTTATATATAATAAAAATTATTTATACATTTTATTAATAAAATTATTTTTTGATTCTGATGGCTTTATTATAGATAATTTTAAAATCGCAACTGATTATAATAAAATTTGTTCATGTGTTGGTAAGAATATTATATGTTTTATATATTTAGTGATTTCGTAATGTTGTTTTAGTATTTTTGCTTTAATAGATTTCAAATTTTCTTTTATTTTTAACATAATTGTCAGGAATTTTTTTATGCATGTACTACATGGGGGTCTTTGTAAAAAGTTGGCAGAGGTTCCCGAATAAACATTGTTTTTGGGTAGAAAAATAAATGCACAAACCATTTTGTTCATCGTTCTAAGATTATTCACCATAAACTGTAAGGGTATGTAAAAAAATCAATCCCCTTTGAGGGGGTGGTCGCCTAAGAAGGCGGCTCAACATAGATCGTTTTTCAACTTTATTATACAGGCATGCTTTTAAATCAAACAAGACTCTAATTTGTTACATTTGTCCTGAAGAACCGGGGAAAAGAAGGGCCCTCGTAAAGTTCGGCGGTTTGGCTGTTGAGTCAACGAAGGTCGTCGACTGGTGGGGTTAACGAACCACTAGAAAACAAATCGGGGAAAAGTTTTTGAGTGGAGATAAATCTTGGAAATGGTCAACAAACGATCGGACATAGTGTACTAGGATAAAACTGGGATTCAAATTGATGGAAAATTATTTGACAAGCATAAAGAAAACTATTAAATTTATTGTTGTTCTGTTGAAAAGAAAACTTCTAGTACGTTCAACTATTTTTCGATGTTTTATTATTGTTAAATACCTCTGCATAAAATGCTTGAAAAGTACATAGTATAAATTTATTGCAACAGCATTAATGTTTATTATGTGTGGTGGTTAGTGACAGTTAGTCAATGATTATTCGGAGATCGTGAGATGCGGTCTGGTGTGACGTAGGTTTTAGAAAAAATTTTCTTTATCGTGGCAACGTTTCGATCTTTATTGAGATCATCTTCAGGGCTCCAAGTGTTTGTTTTCCTTGTAGATGTGTCATTCTTGTGTGTCGAAAGTTGCAAACACACAAGAATGACACATCTACACAAACAACAAACGCTTTGAGCCCTGAAGATGATCTCAATAAAGATCGAAAGTTGCCACGATAAAATTTTTTTTTTTCTAAAACCTACGTTACATCAGACCGCATCTCACGATCTCAGAACAATCAATGTTTATTATATTAATTCATATATGTTTAGTGATCGAAATTGACCATATTAATTATTTCAATTAATTACTACGTTAATAATAATGAATTATGCTGTGAATATGATAGCCTTTTTGGGAAGGTATTGTAGAATGTTTGAAATAATAAGACGAAAACTATAACATAGGTAAATAAACTTACAAAATCCACGATGAGAAATGAAATGTATTATTTTTTTTTCATTTAGGGAACATTCGGATATAGGAATGTTTACTGTTGTTCAAAAATTAATTAAAAAGATTCTTTGTCCTAATTTTATATTTTTTTCTCAGCCCTGTAGGGCATAAATAATAATAATAATAAAGTCTTATTGGGGGCGTCGGTGGCCGCAACGATTTAGGCGTTGACACGGCGCTTATCACTGTAAGGTAGAGGTCCCGGGTTCGAATCCAACACCCGACATACAAAAAAAAATTAAAGTCTTTATAGTTAATTAAATATTACAAAGAGATATACATTACTCAACATTTGACAAACAAACCTAAAACAAACGAAACACTTGCTCTTATGGTGCAAAAGTGCTTTATTCTAGTTAGTATAATTTTCAAGGAATAATGTTAATAAAAATACGTTTATCAATCATATCATCATATATATATATATATATTGCATGTTTCAGCAGCATGTACCTACGTTGTTAATTTACATTTTTGCCACGATTATCTCAAAACATAATAAGAAATGAAGAATAATAATATTAGAACAATAGGACTGATTTGTTTATAGTGTTTTTCCAAAAAAGATTGACCGATATGTGACAACCAGTAAAAAAATGGTCAATTCATATTTTTGGCATGATGAATGACAAATTTAGTTTTATTTGTTCATTTATGCTAAGTTATAAAGCGGAGATAATCTTCAGTGGGACCATTTGCTACAACTATTTGCTAAAAATTGTAAAATTGAGAACGTTTTCAATTTCGTCTTGGTGTCTGAGGGTTGACGAACCTGTAGTTTGTTCGTTTTCGATCATTTTGGTTTGCATATCCTTGCTGTTTTGGTTTGCCAGATTAATATTTTTTCCAATGTGTGTTTCTTATTGATCTACTGTTTCATAATTTGTTGATGTGGTGAGGAGCGATCAAGAATGAGGTAGTTTAGAAAAACACCTTTTTCATTCTTTCGCCGACGTTTCGACTTTTATTCTTTAGGGCATAAAGTGTGGTGCTATTCTTGTAGTGTCATATTGATTGTGTTACCACGACACTTTCACACAAAACCGATATGACACCACATGACTAGTAACACACTTTATGCTCTAAAGATGACCCGCATAATGGTCGAAACGTCGGATAGTTTTTTTGTTGTTGTTGTTACAAAATAGTTCATTGTTTTTTCTATCTCATTCTTGATCGCTCCTTAAGACTTCAACAATTTTTTTTCTAAATTTAAACAACATGGGTTATTTTTTTTTGTAATGCCGATATTCAAATTTCTTAAATAATACTGTGCCGATGTTTTCTTATATTTTGACCTCAACAGTTAATCTTATGGTTCTTCCTTCTTGAAGGTGGGATAATAGGTCATTTCAAAAAACCACAACCAGTTTTTATCCACAACCAGTTTTTATCCACAACGTTTCGGATTTATTTGAATCCTTCCTCAGGTGAGTTAACGCCTGTACACATGGTTTTCATTGTTTCTTCACTACTTACAATGGTTAAAAAAGTGGTCGTCAGTCATTAATATTTTATAACAATTTATTTTAAAAAAAAGAGCCAGTGTGGTACTTATTCAGACTAGAAACCAACGTTTTAATATTTTGAACCTGACTAGACTCTTATCGCAACCTCTCCTATGACGTTCGACCTCTTATCAACATCTTATCACAGACCAACGAATCAACATTAAAAATACCACTCAACAGTTAAAATTGCATTTTTCTTATAAATCTATTTTTAAACAACAAATTTTATTTATTTTATTAACAATATTTTAACAATTATTATCACAACTATCACAGATTTTAAAATTGACTAGAACTTATCATATCACAGTCTTGACGGTAATTAACAGACAGTTTATCTTTTTTTATGTAAAGGGCCTCTAGGAACTTTCGTTTTTTACTATTTCGTTCCTTTGTAACAATATTAACATCATCAAATAAAAAAGTATGACCTTCAACAACTGCATGTTGTGCCAAGGCAGTTTCATTGTTTTTATTAGTTTGGACTGTGTATTTATGTTGGTAAATTCTATTCTTTAGGTATTGTTTGGTTTCACCACAGTACACCTTCCCGCAGTCCCTGCACTCAACCTTGTATACCAGGCCTGATTGTAGTCCTTTCTCAATTTTATCTTTTAGCGGTGAGTAGTATTTTTTGACCGCATTACTGTTTCGGAAGGCCAACTTAACTAGAGGGAACTTCCTTTTCAAACAACTTCTCAACTGTTCCGATAACCCTTGGATGTAAGGGAAAGTGATATAGGAAATTCCAGAATCATTTTCATCTTCTAGGTTTTCCGAGTTTTCATTTGGGTTTATCTTCCATAGATTGTTATTGTTTATAAATTTATTTACCATTTTTCTCGGATACCCATTCTTTTTTAAAATTTCTCGAACCAGTGTTTTGTCTTTCTTGGTAACACATTTTGAAAACCCTTCTTAGTAATCCAATCAGCACATTAACTTTAGTTGACCATGAATGGGAGGACATATACTGTATTAGCCTGTTCGATGCCATGGATTTGGAGTACCAACTCGTACTCAGATTTCCATTAACGATGTTTTCTTATATTTTGACCTCAACAGTTAATCTTATGATTCTTCCTTCTTGAAGGTGGGATAATAGGTCATCTCATGATGGATCAGGATGGCTCATCATGGATGAGATGACCTATTATCCCACCTCCAAGAAGGAAGAATCATAAGATTTCCATTAACCTTATGTGTTACTTTCACATCCAAAAACGCTATACAACCGTTTTCCTCCACCTCACAGGTGAAGTTTAGTCTTTCGTGGTAACTGTTAAGTATTTTCAGTACCTCATCAATTTTATCTTTTGGAAGGGCCGTCAAAATGTCATCCTCGTATAAAACAAAAAAGGGGGGGGGGCAAAATCAAGTTTCGCCAAAAACACGTTCAATAATTCAGACATAACCAGATCAGACAGCACTGGACTCAACGGATTCCCCATTGCCACTCCAAAAATTTGTTTATACGTTTTGCCATTATATTGCAAATAACCAGAAGAACAGCAAAATTTGAGTAATTCAAGAAATCTATCTTTTGGTATACATGTGTGTTCTTCGATTAATGACCACTTATTGTCAACATTTTCTAGTATCAACTCAACGGGCAAGTTAGTAAACAATGCACTCACATCAAAAGATACCAATTTATGATCATTAGGTAACTGAAAGTTCATTATTTTCTCTTTAAATTCAAAAGAGTTAGATATGTTATAGGAATTAAATTTTCTAAAATGGTTCAGGGTTTTTACCAGAATACTGTGTCATTAATTAAAGTGATAGCAACACACAGGCTTTGTTATCTATTTTTCTCAAGTACTCGCAGATTAACAGTAACTAATAGATAACTTTTACACACCTTTCCCAGTTGACTTCGCATTATTTTCGGCTCGGGTTGATGAGCAACAGATTGTTGATCTTTCATGGAACAGTGACCACACAGAAATCAAAAGTCGTTTTTCATTCGAAAACAATACCCCGCGATAAAAAAGTCTGGAGTGGGACATTTCGCGTTAAGTCGGTAACAACTTAAACACAATGGATTTGAAGGCAGGTAGGGAGAGGCTTACAATAGGCCAAGCCGGTACCCCATGCCAACGGTCTCCATGACTCGACACACTTCACAATATTTGAATATGTGAATGGTTCTAGTTAGCTGCTCGTTAAAAAGCAGGAGATGGCCTATTTTTAACCCTTCAGAACCGACTTAAGAGAAGATTAATAACGAAGCGTGACAGACTTAGAAAAGGCCAGCTTACATTTTTTTTCGCCAAAGAAGTTTTAAAATTATTTATCCTCTGTCTTTACAAGTCGATCCTGTCATATACGTTTCAAGCCGGATTCGTTCTTCTTTAACATAAAAAACGCGTAAAAAATGTATCAGTCATGTCAAGTTGTGAAATTTGAATATGTAATATCACATTATAACGCCCAATCTTAATCTAGTTTATATCAAAGAAATTCAACTAGAAAACACAAACATTCGTGATATCTTTACGTTAAAAAAAGTATGAGATATTGACCGGATTGCAATTGCGATTTGTCAGACGCTTCATTTGTTCCACTGTAATCGAACAGATTCGACCTCCTCATAATGCAGTAGTGGGTACAAATCATATGCACCCTTTCCGATTCGCGTTAATACCGGTTCTATTGAGTTTAATTAACAAGAGCTCGTGTCCAATTTATGTAAATTTCGCAGCTGCATCTCGCTCTAAACACAGAGTCTGTGCTATTAGAGGTCGTTAGGAATCCATGCATGCTTAATTGTCATGGTCTTAACGATGTTATGCTCAATCTACGGCCTATTAAATTATTTCCTGTTTGAAAAAGATTTCCATTTGATTAAAGAATGTCAAAACCATTGGATATCCTTTTTCACAAAGCGAAGGTTTTGGTGAAAAAAAAGAAAAAATTGAGTATCCCACTTGTATAGCCTTACAAATTGTATCAAATACAGTATTACGTGACTTTGAATATATACTACATATACATACAATCACGAACCTTTCTGTTTAGTATACAGGGTGGTACAACATAAGCCCGAAAAAATTGGTTTATAATACACCCTAATAAAGTAAAATGCAACCAACTGAACCGGTCTATCGCAATCGTTTCGGAAGTTATTATTTTCAAAAAATCCCTACCTTAAGCCATAAATTGGCATTTTTTTCAAGATCTTTTGCATCTGTTCCAATTTATAAATTCTGCATTACATTTCCTATAAGTAGGGGCTATTTTTAATCTTATCAAACGCCGATGTTTATTAATTCAACCCAAAATGAAGATTAACAAAGGAGAAACTTTTGATAAATTTTCAAAAAATAACTGTTTTTTTTAAACAAACGAACGTATTTGTTGAGATCTCAGACACCATAAAAATTTTTCATTCCAGGTTGATTTTATCGTTGAAGGGTCGACATTTTTGGAACTTCGAGTACGCCTTAAGAAAGCATATTAAATGAAGAAGTGTTTATGATGCTTGGCACCCCTGCAAATATGTTTGTAGAAAAACTGTTATTTTTGGAAATTTATCAAAAGTTTCTTTTAATACTTCAATTTGGCTAGAATTAATAAACATACATCATCGTGTGATGAGATTAAAAATAGATCCTTCTTACTGGAAATTTAATGCAGGATTCAAAAATTTGAAGAGATGCTCAAGATCTTGAAAAATTCCCAATTTATGGCTTAAGGTCGGGATTTTTCCCGAAAAGGAAGGAAATTACGAATTTTTACGTGTGTTTTTTTTTCGAAAAGATCTTGAGAATCTGTTCCACTCTTTAAATTCTGCATTACGTTTCCAATAAAAAGGAGCTATTTTTAATCTTATCCAACGCCGATGTATGTTTATTAATTTAACCCCAAATAGAGAATTTTAAAAAGACAAGAGAAACTTTTGGTAAATTTCCAAAAATAACAGTTTTTCTACAAACATATTTGTAGGAGTGCTAACCATCATAAGCACTTCTTCATTTAATATGCTTACTTATGGTCTACTCGAAGTTCCAAAAATGTCAACCCTTCAACGGTAAAATCAACCTGGAATAAAGAAATTTTTATGGTGTTTGGGACCTCAACAAATACTTTGTTTAAAAACAGTTATTTTTTGAAAATTTGAAAAAAATGGAGGGCTTAATATCCAACGATTGGGAGTCGCGCATGAGGATTCAAATCGCTTTTTAAAATTTTCTGTTATTTTTTTTCAATAATTGCAAATGCGAGTGGGACGCTTTAACACTCTCTCAATCTCTTTTTGATGCACAAAATGAAGAATTTTAAAAAAGAGATCCTTTTGATAATTTTTCAAAAAATAACTAACATAACTAAAAACTAAAACTAAAAGGATCTCCTTTTTAAATTCTTCATTTTGTGCATCAAAAAGATACTGAGAGAGTGTTAGAGCGTCCCACTCGCCTTTGCAATTATTGAAAAAAAAAAAAGTTATAAAACGTGGTTTGAATCCTCATGAGCGACTCCCAATCGTTGGATATTAAGTCTTCCTTTTTTTAATTTTCAAAAATTCAAAAAATAACTGTTTTTTAACAATGTATTTGTTGAGATCCCAGACACCATAAAAACTTCTTCATTCCAGGTTGATTTTACCGTTGAAGGGTTGACATTTTTGGAACTTCGAGTACACCATAAGAAAGCATATTAAATAAAGAAGTGTTTATGATGCTCGGCACCCCTACAAATATGCTTGTTGAAAAACAGTTTTTTTTTTTTTTTTAATTTATCAAGTTGTTCTTTTTTTTAATTCTTCATTTTGGTTGAATTAATAAACATACATCGGCGTCTTGTAAGATTAAAAATAGATTCTTCTTACACGAAATTTAATGCAGTATGCAAAAATGTGGTTAAAAATTGAAAGAAATGCTCTAGATCTTGAAAAAATGTCAATTTATGGCTTAAAGTCGGGATTTTTCGATTTAAGAGAAGGAAAGAGACTGAGAGAGTGTTGGGCGTCCCACTCGCATTTGCAATTATTAAAAAAAAAAAATAGGCAAAAAGTTTTAAAAGGTGGTTTGAATCCTCATGAGCGACTCCCAATCGTTGGATATTAAGTCTTCCTTTTTTTAATTTTCAAAAATTCAAAAAATAACTGTTTTTTAACAATGTATTTGTTGAGGTCCCAGACACCAAAAACTTATTCATTCCAGGTTGATTTTACCGTTGAAGGGTTGACATTTTTGGAACTTCGAGTACACCATAAGAAAGCATATTAAATAAAGAAGTGTTTATGATGCTCGGCACCCTACAAATATGCTTGTTGAAAAACAGTTTTTTTTTTTAATTTATCAAGTTGTTCTTTTTTTTTAATTCTTCATTTTGGTTGAATTAATAAACATACATCGGCGTCTGGTAAAATTAAAAATAGATTCTTCTTACACGAAATTTAATGCAGTATTCAAAAATGTGGTTAAAAATTGAAAGAAATGCTCTAGATCTTGAAAAAATATCAATTTATGGCTTAAGGTCGGAATTAGAAGGAAAGAGACTGAGAGAGTGTTAGGGCGTCCCACTCGCATTTGCAATTTTTGAAAAAAAAAAAAATAGGCAAAAAGTTTTAAAAAGTGGTTTGAATCCTCATGAGCGACTCCCGATCTTTGGATATTAAGTCCTCCTTTTTTTCAAATTTTCAAATTTTCAAAAAATAACTGTTTTTTTGACAAAGTATTTGTTGAGATCCCAGACACCATAAAAACTTTTTCATTCCAGGTTGATTTTACCGTTGAAGGGTCGACATTTTTGGAACTTCGAGTACGCCGTAAGAAAGCATATTAAATGAAGAAGTGTTTATGATGCTTGGCACCACTGCAAATATGTTTGTAGAAAAACTGTTATTTTTGGAAATTTATCAAAAGTTTCTTTTATTTTAAATGTTTCGTTTGGGTTGAATTAATACATCGGCGTCTGATAAGATTAAAAATAGATTCTTCTTACAGGAAATTTAATGCAGTATTCAAAAATGTGGTTAAAAATTGGAAGAAATGTTCTAGATCTTACAAAAATTTCAATTTATGGCTTAAGGTAACCCTAACCATCCCTTAAGGTAGGGATTTTTCGATTTAAGAGAAAGAAAGAGACTGAGAGAGTGTTAGGGCGTCCCACTCGCAGTTGCAATTATTGAAAAAAAAAACAGAATGTTTTAAAAAGTGGTTTGAATCCTCATGCGCGACTCCCAATCCCAAGGTTTAAAAATTTCAATTTTTTTAAATTGAATTATCTTAAATTAGTGTTCAATTCTGACTTTTCAAAACACCTTTCGTACCACAGATTTGTTGCTCTAAAATCGCTGGGAATGTAGACTGCGAGAGCTGATAGGCTTAACACTGTACATTTACATTTATGTGCATACATGTTCAGATTTGACCTTATTCATATCTGTAATCAGTTATAGTACCAGGAGATTCTACCTGAAAAATTGCCTTAGTTTTGTAGTAAATAAGCAGCATACAAATCAAAGGCCATTTTTTTTTAAAAGGTCACACAGTATATATATTATAAACATCTTTTAAAAGGATTACCAAACCATCAAATACTTCCTGAATTCTGATGAAGTGGGAAATATAGGTGTATTAGCGAAAAAGCCGAGAGGCTCGCCCCTGACATGCTCCTGTCAATTGGTTGCCGCAGCTGTTTGATTTACTGCTTCATTCGCAGGACTGTTCCATTAATCAAGGAAGGGAAGATTGGCGCTTTGGAAACTGTCCCATTTTCCCTAATTTCCTCATTGGATCAATTTCCATTTAGTTTCGTCAATGAGGAGTTGTCGAGTTTGGACGCCTTTCATGAATGCAATGTGCACCGATAACTCTCGAATCATTACTATAAAACAATCACTAATCGATTTAACTGGTTTGCGTTATTTTAAAATATAATTTTTATAATTGTCAATGAAGATCAAACATCAGATATGACAGATCCCTAGGAGTGTAAAACGAAGATATGCTTTTCCTTTAAAATCTGATTGTCAAAAATCATGGTAAGTGTCCTTGTAACACTCATACTTACAATAGCAACATTTTGTTTTGTTGTTAATAATAAAGTCGAAATGTCAAAACTGGTTTATCACACGTTGCGAGAGTATGGGAGACATGACCTAGAAATGGAAGAAATGGAAGCTGTGTTGATAAGTGCTAAAACGCTAAATCTCACCGGCATCACCTGGCTCCTTTAATCAAAGCTTTCCCAAGTACGGCAATCCTTTAACCCTGTCCCACTTCCCCTTCACAATCTGTCTCATCCTATTGGACTTCATAAACTACGTCTTCATTCCTCCATTCATTGACGTTTCGGGGGAAAGGGAAATTTGTCCTATGGAGGACTTCTTTTCAACCTTTCATCGCTTCACAACGATTTGCAAATGACAAAAAGTATATTGTTAAAAAAAAAAAAATCAAAAATACGCAATGAAATAAAATAGAACATTTCTGTAAGAAGTTCTGAACATGCGTAGGAGCACCTTTCATTTAAAATCTTTTATTAATTAACGAATATTTTTACGGTTTATTGTCTTTTAATATTTTTATTATTTTTTATAGTTAAATTTTTGAAATTTACACTTCACTTGTGTATACATTACAGACGGAAGACAAACAATAATAAAGAGTGCTGACCACCACCATATTTTCATATTTCAGAAACATACATTATTTTTGTCTCAGAATAAAACGACAAAATTAAAAGTTCAAACTGATCGGCATTTTGTAAGAACTTATTGATCTTTGCTGATGACGACGCAAAGCCAAAACGCGTTTGAATGAAATCTAAATCTGCGAGTGTAGGCGTGAGAGTGATCAAGTGCCGATCGGTTTAACATGGACTAGCAGACTGCCAACCATCAACGTGTAAAATTTTATCATTTTATATCATACTTTATTGAGGTAATAAGGGGATAATTTATAAGGAAAAACCGATCTGTGTAGTATCATCGTTGACACCTTAAGAAGACGTGTCCTGCTGAATCATATCTTACTCCCATCGTGTATGTATGGGCATATGTGCATGTATCAGCATAAGTTGATGACTATTTTCACAAATTCCTTTTCAAAAATTCAGTAAAAAAATTATGGTGTAAAATGGGAACGTAAGTGGCAAATAGCTTGATTGATTAATTGACAGCTTTCAAAAATAATAATACTATAAGTTTGTTACTGTTATACTTACTATACTATTACTAGATTAATTATAATAACTTATATGCGATCCACCACTAATAAAATTTTGAGGATTAGGGTAGTGGTAAGTTTAAAAAATTATCTAATTTTACTTTAATTTAAAATTCACTATTTCGTGGTCCGCTTGACCAATTAATATATTACAATTAATTAAGGTTTTTAGTTGAGATAAAAAAGTCAATGGCACGAGCGGGATTCGAACCCACGATCTTCGGCTAGATACGCCGCTGCTCTACCACTGGAGCTATCGTGACCTCGATCCACTCGGACACTTCCCATCTCAACCCCACCTTTTGAATTTTCCCTCCTTTTTGCCATTTTTCAAATTTCGTGTAATCGGATTGGATTCTCGGAGTTGAGATGGGAAGTTAGTGTCCGAGTGGAGTCAAGCGGACCACGAAACTAGTGAATTTAATAAGTTTAAAATGAAGTATACCTTCAATAAAGCTCTCCGTGGCCATTTCATTTGTCACCGAGAATCCAATCCGATTACAGGACATTTGAAAAATGGCTAAAACGATGGAAAATTCAAAAAGGTGGGGTTGAGATGGGAAGTTGATGTCCGAGTGGATCGAGGTCACGATAGCTCAAGTGGTAGAGCAGCGGCGTATCTAGCCGAAGATCGTGGGTTCGAATCCCGCTCGTGCCATTGACTTTTTTCTCAACTAAAAACCTTAATTAATTTTAATTTAAAAATTTTATTTTTAACAATATACATAATTTCTTTTTGTATCCTACCACCTGTGTTAGCTCAGTGCTCATAAGCTTAACTTTGACAAAAATCGAAGTTATGATTGCTACTACTATGTTTATGCTTTGATAAAGCATTTCTAGTGGAAATTAAAAATAAATTTCCCCAAAACTGAGGCCGTACTTTTTACCAGATGTCACCGTGTCTTTAGAGACCAAGTACCTGTTACCAGTTGCAAACTCCATGGGGTAAAAAATCAAATACTTAGGCGTTATTTTGGACAGCAAGCTTAATTTCTCTAGTGACGTAAATAAAACCATAATAAAGGGAAGGTGGCTACGAGGTAACTATTTCCGCTTTTGTCCCACAACTCTGGACTCAATTTCAATAATCAACTCCTCCTTTACTAAGTTAAGCTTGCGCTCCTGTACGCCTGCCCAGCTTGGAATTGCACCTCCAGGTCAAATTGGAAGAAGTTACATTGCATACAAAATATCTCTCTGAGTCTGGTAACCTCTCAGAGCCGCCCCACTAAAATTAGCCTCCTCCATGGGAGTACAAACATGAAGGTTTTCATCGTGCCACTACCTGCTTATAACCTGATCAACAGCTGAAACGTCGAAATAATTTTCCTAAACTGCATCATCTATCAAAACAATAAAAATGTCAAGACAACTAATTTAAGGCAATATTTATACAATGAAAATATTTGGTCAACGGATGCCTTTTTGACATATCCTGGTTGGAATTCGCTTTCTTGCCTCTCCCTTCTTATAACCTTGACCAACGGATGACGATCGTATTGATATACGACGAAATTAAACGGCTTACAGAAAACTTTTTCAATAAACTGATTAAGCACAGAAATCCTACATGCCAAGAAATTGGAAGGTACCCTACGAATACCATTTCGAAACACAGGAGAATAAAACATATATTATAATAATAATTAGGTTAATTTATGGGTAATAGTGTTTATGTGTGAGCGTGTATGCTCACTGCGATCTTGTAAATTAAATTCACTAATTTCGTGTGCCGCTTGACCAATTAAAGCATTACAATTAATTAAGGTTTTTAGTTGAGAAGAAAAAAAGTTAATGGCACGAGCGGGATTGGAACCCACGATCTTCGGCTAGATACACCGCTGCTGGAGCTATCGTGACCTTGATCCACTCGGACATCAACTTCCTATCTCAAGTGGATCCGAGTGGATCGAGGTCACGGCTCAAGTGGTAGAGCAGCGGCGTATCTAGCCGAAGATCGTGGGTTCGAATCCCGCTCGTGCCATTAACCTTTTTTCATCTCAACTAAAAACCTTAATTAATTTGCTTGTAAATTAAGTATACGAACGTGTATATTAATGTACATCCGTTGCAAATTTGTTTCATTATCAATCTTTTAATTTATTAATTTATTTATCTTATTGTTTTTGTTTTTATTTATTTATTCATTTATTATTGAGTAAGGTTAACGGCTAATTATTAAGCGTTAGTGATAAAAAGATTAAAACCTCTAGATTTCTAGGTAGTTCTTGTGAATATAATTATAGTTTGGATGATGACCATCGCCACTTAGACTGCTACATAGATGGTTCAGTTATCAAAGGCACAGGGAGTGGTCCTGGAATCTACCTACTTAAATTAGAAATCAGCATCTCCTCCCCCTTGGATATAACACCGAAAAAATACCCGTTTTTCAGGCATTAATATGGGCCATCAATGTGTTTTATAGAACACTTATTGAAAATAAAATTAAGGGAAAATATATTAAAATTTTTTCTGACAGTCAGGCTAGTCTTAGGTCATTACAAAAAGATTTGTCAACATCTAGACTGGTGGAGGAAACTGTAGATCTATCAATAGCATCTCTTCCAGGTTTGAGAACAAGGTAACCATCATTTGGATACCAGCACATAAAGGACACCATGACAATGAAGAGGCGGATAGCCTGGCCAAAGAAGGCTCTAATACTGCGTTTGTCGGGCCACAACCGGTATTCCCTCACTCTATGAGCACAGCGAAAGAGAGTATTAATAACTGGGGTATGAAAAAATTCCTTAAGGAGTGGAATTTAATTAACCCCCGGACACAGGCAATCGAAAGTTGCCCAGGTGATCAAACCAGCAGAATCGAAATGGCTATTCTCTATCTGAAGGAAGGGAATCGGGAGGCTGATGACGGGACACTGCCCACTGAGAAGACCCCTGTATGTAATGGGTATTCTACCAGATCATCTTTGCCGTTTTTGCGAAATAAAAGAGGAAACGGCAAGGCACTACCCCACAGATTGTGATAGGTATGCTAGTCCAGATTTGAAATTTTTGAAGGAGCAGGCATTACCAAATCACTCCCCGAGATAAAATGGTCCAAAATGCTGGGGTTTGTGAACAAGTCCAAGAGATGAACACGTGAGCCGACGAAGTCCCGGACCTTTTAGGGATGGGGTACGAGTCTACCCAGGCATTTAACCCCTCGGGACTTGGTCGCCCACCCTGCATAATATATATGTATATATAATATATTGTTAAAACCTCTATATTTAGACTAGGGATCAAATAGATCAATTATTATAACGGGATGAAATAGTGCACCGCCACTTCCCCTGAAACTTAAAGGAATGTGATCCATGTAAATTTATTATAAATTATTCAAATCTATCGAAAAAAAATCTAATGCAATTCTTCAAGCTTTTCAATATCATTACAATCATATTGATTTGCCTAACACGCAATGAGAGATACTGCTTAGTAGAACATCATAAACAGTGACATTACGCGTTATACAGTACCCAACATTAGAATTTTTAGCAGAGGTTTTTTACATTTCAATTTTGTATACAAATTTTTTCCTACTTTGTTTTTAAATATACTAATATATAAAATATAAATAATACTTTTATAGTATTGATTTTTGTTTACAATAATCGTTTTAATTTATTTGGTGATTCAGCAATGTATGTTATAGATTGATAAAATATTTCTCCCTCAGGTGGGAATTGTTTTGTAGTTACATTCGTTGTGCTGTTCATTAACCAGTTTATTAATGACTTTTGATACCCATTATCCGTTAACATAGATTCCATATTTATTTTGTTTTCCTTATGGAAGCAATTATCACTTAGTTTTAGTGCCCTATCTGTCAGGCTGTACGAAATATTGATTTTCATTTAAAAGCGACTACAATACCTACGTTTTTGCAATTAAGAACAAGTCATCAACATATTTTTTAATTTATTTTATGGAGAATTTCTAGTTAAGAACAATTATTAAGAAATCGTGAGATGCGGTCTGGTGTGATGTAGGTTTCAGAAAAACATTTTCTTTATCGTGCCAACGTTTCGATCTTTATTGAGATCATCTTCAAGGCCTGGGATTTATAAACTCGTTTTTAATTATACAAATACATGTAGGATGTGGAAAAACGTGAATTTATACAATGCAAAATTTATTTTTTATATTCAATCAAAGTATTTCTACTCACTCAAAGTGTTTGTTTTCTGTGAAATTGTGCCATTCTTGCGTGTCGTGATAAATTCCCTTTTTTCCACATCCTACGTGTATTTGTTAAATGTAAACAGTGTTTGTAAATCCCAGGCCCTGAAGATGATCTCAATAAAGATCGAAACGTTGGCTCGATAAAGAAATTTTTTTCTGAAATGTGTGGTCATTAGTGACTGTTAATCGATAATTATTCAGAAATCGTGAGATGCGGTGTAGTGTGACGTAGGTTTTAGAAAAAATTTTCTTTATCGTGGCAACGTTTCGATCTTTATTGAGATCATCTTCAGGGCTCAAAGTGTTTTTAGATGTGTCATTCTTGCGTGTCGTGTTGACAGTGCACTGATGTTTGTAAACATTTTTTAATAATGTCACTGAGTTTTAATTGGTGTAAGTTTTGTGTTAATGTATTAATGTTTTTGATGCTCGTGGTGATTTCTATGTTTAAATTGTTTCTGTTCAAATGAATTGAAAGAGATGCGGTCTGGTGTAATGTAGGTTTTAGAAAAACATTTGCTTTATCGTGCCATCGTTTCGGTCTTTATTGATATCATCTTCAGGGCTCAAAGTGTTTATTTTCCGTGCAGATGTGTTTTTCTTGTCTATCGTGTTGTTGTTGTTAAGAACAATATAATCTAGTAATCAATCCTCATAGAAAAATAGATTTCTATCCATACTTCCTTCCCCACTCCTTCAAAATCCAACGTATATAAACAAAAACATTAATATCTCGTTGGCACTATCAACACGACACACACTAATGACACATCTACACAGAAAACAAACACTTTAAGTGACTTTGATTGAGTCTAAAATTTCTATCATTTTTTCACATCTTACAAGTATTTGTATAATTTAAAGAATGTTTATAAATCCCAGGTCCTGAAGATGATCTCAATAAAGATCGAAACGTGCCGTAGGTTTAAAAAACCATTTTCTTTATCGTGCAACGTTTCGGTCTTTATTGAGATCATCTTCAGGTCTCAAAGAGTTTATTTTTCGTGTAAATGTGTCATTCTTGTCTTTCGTGTTGTTGTTGTTGTTGTTAAGAACTATACAATCTAGTGATCAATCCTCATAGAAAAATAAATTTCTAACCATACTTCCTTCCCCACTCCTTCAAAATCCAACGTATATAAACAAAAAACATTAATATCTCACTGCCACTCTCAACACGACACACAGTAATGACAAATCTACAAACAAAACAAACGCTTTGAGTGAGTACTAATACTTTGATTGAGTCTAAAATTTCTATCGTTTTATAAATTCATTTTTTCACATCTGACAAGTATTTGTACAATTTAAAAAATGTTTATAAATATCAGGTACTGAAGATGATCTCAATAAAGATCGAAACGTGTGACGTAGGTTTAGAAAAACACTATCGTTATCTTGCCAACGTTTCTATCTTTATTGAGATCATCTTCAGGACCTGGGATTTATAATTTTTTTTAAATTAAACAAATAAATGTAAGATGTGAAAAAATGAATTTATACAACAATAGGAATTTTAGACTCGATCAAAGTATTTGTACTCACTCAAAGTGTTTGCTTTCTGCGTAATTGTGTCATTCATGTGTGTCGTGTTGAGAGTGTGACAAACAAGAATGACACAATTACGCAGAAAACAAACACTTTGAGCCCTTAAGATGATCTCAATAAAGACCGTATCTCAGGATCTCCGAATAATATGAAGTATCTTCAATAACTTATGACAAGGAATTTTAGTAAGTTCTTGTTCCTTCCAACGTATTGTTAGTACATTTTAGCCCTAATTGTGTATTGGTGAATAATGACTTCACATGAAGATAAATTGATGACATTGTAAGATTTTTTTTTTTAGTTGAAACTGTTCAATATGTTACCAACCAATTTCGATTATTCAACATATGGACTCGATGCATAGATAGATGAAATATATGAAACTGGGGGCCTATGTGGTATGTCCAATACGTTTATGTATTTTTGGGCATACCGCACTATACCAAATTCATATAATTAATTGTGATGTTTTTAATATAAATGATTTTTTTTTTTTTGTATTGGACCAACATAATATCGTAGGTGTGGCAGTTTAGCTAGTTTGACCCAAACACAAAAGGCCCATCGATATTTTTTTTATATTTTACCCGTGCCATGGGTGATGTTGCGTGAAATGCAGTCCACCTGGTCATGGCTCATTACGCCCCAGGTGCTGGACCCGCGACACATCCATCTTTGGCCTCTTTGACAAATTTTCCCGTATTTTTTTCTTCTTTTTCAATCTAAAGGGCGGATCGAGCCCTTGGAGCGGACGACGGACAGGTAAGAACGGTAGCCTCCGGCCCAGATGTCTCCAATAATTTTATAAAAGGGGGAAAATTCCCCGTAGTTTCTAAAACAAACTTTCCAAATGGGCAGGGAAAACGGGTTAATTTCCTCAAAAACTCTCTCAAAGGCCGGTGATGTAAGTTTTAACGCCGTTTTTGTTAAAGCGAACGGCCCAAATGGAATCAAAGGAGCCCATCGAGATATGACGGGATTTTGAAACCGATGCGGGCCTTATCGGGGGTCCGACCCGACGTTCTTTCAACAAACTAACAGATCTCATAATAGCATTTTTTAACCCTCTTCAAAACACGACATCACAATGCGACTCGATTCAAAGCGTGATTCTCGGGAGTATCAACAACGTTCACCCCATTACGACCTCCCGCTGTTTCTTTCCGTATTGCGGTACATATTCGAGTGTACTCAAATGACATCTGTACTCTTCTCTCATAAACCGTTGACAACATTTTACGACCCTCCATAATATATTTACACCCCGAGGCCTGAAGTAAAAAAGTCTTTAAAGAAAGAAAACTTGATTAAATTTCATTTGAAAATCTGATTTTATCATGATTTATTTTAAACTTAGAAACAAAGCTTAGAAAAGGTAAATTTATAAAAAATATAATATTGGAGGATTGTTGGTCTGCGAGCCGGATAGGCTATGTCGAATTGGCTGGCATTTATCACTCGATACAAGTTTTAGTGAAATCTAACCCCCCTAAAAAAAGGTGCTTAAGTCTAAAATCCAGCAGTATCGATCAGTTTAACAAATTGTATGACGTTTTAAATTATCCAAAGATGTTGTCGAAGAATGACCGCAAGGACAATTTACAGGATTTTTTAACTACAGCACAACCCATGAAAAAACCGACCACCTGGTTTTTGCACGAAAAATTGCCAATTGTAGAAATGCATATTTACTCAGCCTTTTAAGTCACAGACCTTAGATAAGACTCACTTTTTAGTAAATTTTACGCTGAACAAGATGGTTTTTTTAAAATGTTTTCCTTGTTACCGTCTGTCATCACAAATTTCTAAAAATCTGGAGCGTGTCAATTTTTGCACTGGAAAAACCAATTACCTCGTATATATGGTAAAATCGGGAGAGAGAGTGTTCGGCTTTTTCCATGAGCACGTAAAAATTACGTTTTTGCCAAAAAAACCATGAATAAGTTGAAAACGGTTGAGGTATCGGGCAAAGTGGAAGTTGACCAATTGAAAGCGCATTAAAAATCAAATCGATTGTTAAAGGACATCGATCCAGGACGATTTCCGGGTTCCACAGCTCAATACGAATATTCCATAAAAAGTGCAAAAATTGACACATTTCAGAATTTTTGAAATTAATGATTTATTATTATTACTAACTCACCGAAGTGAAATCTAAAACATTCTCAAACAATTTTACAGTGTTTTATATATATAGTTGTAGCAAATATTTCCCCGTGGAGTACATTTCTGCAAAACATAGCATAAATGATCAAGTATAACTTTATATTTTATATTTTACAATTATCAAGCCAAAAAATTAACTAACCATTTTTTTACAGGTTGTCACATATCCGTCTATATTTTTGAAAAAACATTTTAAAAAATCATTATTTATTATGTGTAGTGTTAGTGACCGTTAATCGATAATTATTCAGATATCGTGAGATGTGGTCTGGTGTGATGTAGGTTTTAGAAAAACATTTTCCTTATCGTGCCAACGTTTCGACCTTTATTGAGATCATCTTCAGGGCTCAAAGTGTTTGTTTTCTGCGTAAGTGTGCCATTCTTGCATGTCGTGTTGGGCACACTCAACACTCAAAGATAGAAACGTTGACACGATAAAGAAAATGCTTTTCTAAACCTACGACACACGTTTCGATCTTTATTGAGACCATCTTCAGGACCTGGGATTTATAAACATTTTCTAAATTATACATATACTTGTAAAATGGGAAAAAATAAATTTTTAGATAAATTTTTTAGACTCAATCAAAGTGTTTATTTTCTATGTACATGTGTCATTACTGTATGTCTTGTTTAGAGTGCCAGTAAGATATTATTGCTTTTTGTTTATATACGTTGGATTTTGAAGGAGTGGGGAAGGAAGTATGGATAGAAATCTATTTTTCTATGAGGATTGATTACTAGATTGTATTGTTCTTAACAACAACAACACGATAGACAAGAATGACACATCTACACGGAAAATAAAAACCTTGAGCCCTGAAGATGATCTAAATAAAGATCGAAACGTTGGCCCGATAAGAAAATGTTTTTCTGAAACCTATTATTTATTTATTACGTATTCTCTGAAATATCTGAAACCTATTACTCTTATTTCTGGTTTCGATTTTTATCGATAATTGTGGTAAAAAAAAACGTTTTGTTTACCAAAAATTTTGACAAATTGACAAGGTATATGCTGCTAAAAAGTACAATTCGCATTTCAGAACTGTTTCCATTATAAATATTTTTTATTTTATTACTTATTGATAAACATATATTTTATGAACATCATAGTAATCATAATAAAACACTTTTGCAACATAAGTGCAAGAGAATTGAATTTGTTTTAGGTTTTGTTAAAATGTTGTGTAATGTGTGTAAGACTTTATTATTATTATTATTATTTAACACCTACAGTGCTGGGAAAAACAACTCAAGATAAAAGAACCTTTTTAATTAGTTAAATTCACTAATTTCGTGGTCCGCTTGACCAATTAATCTATTATAATTAATTAAGGTTTTTAGTTGAGATAAAAAAATCAAGGCGTTTCAAGCCGAAGATCGTGGGTTCGAATCCCGCTTGTGCCATTGACTTTTTTATCTCAATTAAAAACCTTAATTAATTATAACTTTTTAATTAATGTTCGAAAAACATATTTCAGCTTTACTTTACTTTACAAATTTGAAAACCACTAAAACTGTGTTTCTCCCGACAGAAGAGTCGTACTGTACTTTTTTATTATATCTATATTGTATAAAATCCTTATAAAGTATTTGAAAAAAATATATCCTTTTGGTATTGTTACGAGTATTTTTATTTGTATAAAAGCAAACAATACCATTGAATTTAGTGATGTATTGTTTAAACAAATATTCTTCTTCATTTTTCCGTTAAAAAAAACCCGGACTACACTACCTTGTCCCTTCAGGCAAGAAAATGAGGTAATTCCCACGCCGAAGCATGATTTAGTAACATTGGCGATTCGGCCTTACTACAAAAAGGACCTTTTGGACTAAAGAAAGATAAACTCATTTTTATTTTGTACACGCAGGTTGTCTTTTAATTTTTGCAATTTTGTAAAAAGATAAAAAATTATTTTTTATTATTTATACATATTTTGTTTGAAAAGTGGAATGCAATTAGGATTTCTTTTGTTAAATTCATATTGAAAAAAATCGTTTAAAATAAAAATGGCATTAGTTATGCCAAGGTAGTTCCTTCTACCAACACGTAATGAAAGTATGTGGTGTCTTTTATCGGACACTGCCGAATCAGACAATAATAAAAAATAATATTCAGCAGATCCTTGCTACGCAGTGAAAATAATACAAATGAATTAAAATCCAAATTACAAAAAAAAATTATATTTCTTTCTAAAAAATAAACAAACAAATTCAATATTTCGAAATAAAATATAAAAAAATCTCAATCAAAATAATCATACTAAAAATAATTAAAATATTTCTTTTGCCAACCTGTTAACGTTACATTATACGAAGTAAACGCTACGACTGCCTTCAAGCTACTGCCCGTTATGGCGAAAGCAGAGCTAGTTTTTCTTACTATTAGTTTGGTAAATGAATTAATTAAGCGTGGGGATTAGTGACCGTTAGTCGATGATTATTCAGAAATCTCGAGATGCGGTCTGGTGTGATGAAGGTTTCAGAAAAACATTGTCTTTATTGTGCCAACGTTTCGATCTTTATTGAGATCATCTTCAGGGCCTGGGATTTACAAACATTGTTTAAATTTAGCAAAAACATGTAGGATGTGGCAAAAGTGAATTTATACAATGCAAAAAAATATATTTTTTATATTCAATCAAAATATTTCTACTCACTCAAAGAGTTTGTTTTCTGTGTTGTGCAATTGTGCCATTCTTGCGTGTCGTGTTGAGAGTGCCAGTGAGATATTGCTGTTTTATGTTTATATACGTTTTGAATGGGTGGGGAAGGAAGTCGGTATAGAAAATAAACATAAAATATATAAACAGCAATATCTCACTGGGACTCTCAAAACGACACGTATAAATACATTGATTGAATATGTATTAAAAAAAAGTATTTATTTGCATTACATAAATTCACTTTTTTCCACATTCTATATGTATTTGTCAAATGTAAACAATCCCAGGCCCTGAAGATGATTTCAATAAAGATCGAAACGTTGGCATGATAAAGAAAATCTGAAACCTACATCACACCAGACCGCATCTCACGATTTCTCAATAATTATCGACTAACGGTCACTAATCACCACACATTCATGATTTAAAATGACCATTTTAAAATTTAGGATCTATTGGCCTTCTTAATTCTACTATAAAGACTAAAATAGTACCGAAAGCCAAAAAGCGTTTTCCACTTATTTAGTAAAACCCCTGGCCTTTACACCCAAAATAACACAAAATTGAATTAATATACATAAATACTGTTATAAACTAACTAATTTCCATAGACTGTAATTTTTTCTATTTCATTCACAACGCATATTCGACAAATTAAAAGTTTTTACAACAGATCATTTATTCAGTTAGATTGGTATATTATAAAAAATAAAATAAAAAATTTAAATAGCTTTTGCCATTGTGTATTTTTAAAAAGAAAGTGATTAAGGATCTGTAATGTAATAAGTATTTGGCCAATTTTTATGATCTAAAATTTTCTAGCATTTTATAAATTCACTTTTTTCCACATCCTACATGTATTAAATTTAAACAATTTAATGTTTGTAAATCCTAGTCCCTGAAGATGATTTCAATAAAGATCGAAACGTTGGCACGATAAAGAAATTATTTTTTCTAAAACCTACACACCAGACCGCATCTCACGATTCTGAATTATTTACATTTCTATGTACTACAAATCAAAATAAGAAAATTTTCATGACTTAACAAATTTAAACAAATACAAAATAAGAATTTTTCTAAATAAATTATTGTTTGTTTGAAAATAAAATAACATTTGCTTCATTGTTAGTTATAATAATTTAACTTGAAAATTACAACATAAAAGAAGGATAAACAAAAATCAATTAATTTAAAACTGTCGTGATTTTCGTGACAATCATTTAAAAATAACAAGGCAAAATTTCCAAAGAATGAAGGAAAATATTATTTTTATAAGTTCTTCAAATAAAGGAAAGAAATAACAACATTTATTGGAAAAAATGGTGTCGGATTTTGTTTGAATACAGTTTGAACGACGTTTTTATATCGTTTCGTGTTGTTTCAGGTTTTCATTTTTATTGGATTTCTATCTAAATATTTGGATTTATTCTGATTTTTCGATTGACTATTGGCCTTAAAGAAATATTTTAACGTATTTTATTCTGAGATAGGACCCAGTTTTCATAGTAATAATGTATGTTTGAATAAATCAAAGCTATGTCAACAGTCGATAAAAAAGTTCAATATGTTTATTCGATCTATAACATAATTACATACTTTTAAAACTTGAGAACAGCTGCATTTTCCGTTACGAGTCGTATCGGAAATGTTGCTTTAGCCTGGGATAAATGGGTGGTGATTTAATTTTGCGAAAGGGAAAAAGAGCTAAAACTGCCAATTACTGAAATATGACAAAGCGAGCGCCCAGTTAAAAGAGAGTCAAGATAAATTTATAATCTCGTCTGGTTAATAACAGTGATCCTATGGGGGGTGAATCAGTGTGCTGGGGGGTTAATGATAGGGAGGATTGAAAGGACGAAGAGGGTTTATCCCCCACCCTATTCTGTTTATCAAATCAAACTTAAACACGGACCAGATGCTACCGGCTATTAGTGTTATCATCTCGTTATTTTCACTCAAGAACACGAGGGGGTGAAATGAGTGGGTTATTATTTTTCAGCCCAGTACCATTCTTTTTTTTTGACGTGTCAATAAAAGGCGGGGTTTAATTGTAAATGATTATTTCTTTGGAGGATTGAATCTATTTTATTTAAAATACAATGATACATTTCTCACAATCCCAGCGTTTATTCTCGATGAAAAAACACTCGAAACATAAAATACACATACAGACAAACAAACCGAAATTGAAAAGGAAATAAGGAAAAGGAGAAAGAGATTGATTGATTAAACGTTTTATTTAACTAATTAAGGTTTTGGTTGAGATAAAAAAGTCAGTGTTACAAGCGGGATTCGAACCCCGTTATGGCGAAAGCAGCGCTAGTTTTTCTTACTGTTTGTTTGGTAAATGAATTATTTAAGTGTGGTGATTAGTGACCGTTAGTCGACGATTATTCAGAAATCGTGAGATGCGGTTGGTGTGACGTAGGTTTTAGAAAAACATTGTCTTTATTGAGCCAATGTTTCGATCTTTATTGAGATCATTTTCAGGTGATCCTATGAGCCTCAGGTGGTAGAGTAGCGGCGTATTTAGCCGAATGTCGGTGGTTCGAATCCCGCTTGTGACACTGACTTTTTTATCTCAACCAAAACCTTAATTAATTGTAATATATTAATTGGTCAAGCGGACCACGGAACCTAATAAAAAGTTTTATTTAACCACGCAAAGACAGGTCTCGCGGACCCTTCTTCTGCTTAACGTGAGTTATACATTTTACATTATACACACAATTTATGCAGACTCTTTTGGTATTTACAATTCATTTTTACAAATAGATTACGAAAAAAAATAAAGCTTTTAACATTTCTCACTAAATATTTCACAATACAACAATTTTTGATTTACAAATTTATAAGACAATTTATGTATTTATTTATGCAAGAATTCAATGAATAACAATCAAAAGAAAAAAATTATTTTCAATTAATTAACCAATTATTTTTTAATTTTTGTTATTAGTACAGTTATTTAGAGAATGCAAAAACACATAATATAAAACCAAATATTAATTAATTTAGANTCACTAAATATTTCACAATACAACAATTTTTGATTTACAAATTTATAAGACAATTTATGTATTTATTTATGCAATAATTCAATGAATAACAATCAAAAGAAGAAAAAAAAGAAAATTATTTTCAATTAATTAACCAATTATTTTTGAATTTTCGTTGTTAGTACAGTTATTTAGAGAATGCAAAAACACATAATATAAAACCTAATATTAATTAATTTAGATTTCCATGATTTTAAGATGGTTTTTAGTTATGTCCCATCAGATGTTTTAGACAATTCATTTTGAAAGGAAGAAAACTGTTCTCAAAGGATACTATTTGGAACATTATTAAACAACGTCATCACATGATTAACCAGTCAAGTGGTTAGAGCAGCGGCGTATTTAGCCGAAGGTCGTGGGTTCGAATCCAGCTCGTGACACTGAATTTTTTATCTCAACCAATACCTTACATAAAGATTAATTAATTGGAAATAATTTATTTGGTCAATCGGACCACGAAATCTAATGAATTTAATAAGTTAAATGAAGTATATCTTCACTAAAGCTCTCCATGGCCATTTCACTTGACGCCGAGAATCAAATAGATTTCACGACAATTGAAAAATGGCAAAAAGGAGGGAAAATTCGAAAGGTTGAAGGTTGAGATGGAGAGTTGTTGGAAGGTCGTGGGTTCGAATCCCTCTCGTGACACTTGCTTTTTCATTTCAACGAAAACCTTACATAAAAATGTTAATTAATTGAAAAAATTATTCAACAGCTTTATGCTGGTAATTAAGAAAGCGTTGGAGTATGTTTTATTTCTATGAATTGGAATTTCGAATATATTGCTTTATCTTAAGTTTATTGTTTGNACACCTTGGATTCAACTTTTATTATCTAATTCTTTTTTAAACAAAAAAATTATACGATTTTTGTGTTAGTGTTATCTCTTTAAGTTTAATCGTCATCTTAACATTAGTTTAATAACGTACCGGCAGTTATTGGGCCCGTCTCCATTGACGGGTTTGTTGAATTACTTTGTTGTACCTTCTTCCACACCTAATGCGTAAATGCGGAAATGGTTTGAGTAGTGCAACAAACCAGCGAGTGAAGACGGAACCAATAAATGCCGGTTCAGCATGAGATCACCGACTCACAGACCAACACCCAGCATCAACGCTTTGTTTAACAAGGTTGTGATGTCATCTTGTGGCCTGGTGGTATGGTGAACTGTTGACACGTTTGGTCGTTTTTGTTCATTTTGAACTGCCTTTCCTGGATGTTTTGACGTCTCAGACGCTTTTCGGCTGCTCGTCATTATCAAAGGTGGTTGTGTGGGTTTAATTAATGAATTTTAATAAGAAGTCGACTGAAGATGGCCAACGGTCGAACAGAACAACAAGGATAATAAGTTCAAAATGAACGGAAAAGATCGAAATACTTAAACTTTTGTCATTTACACCCCCACGAATATTTTATTGTTTTCATTCCAGTAAATTATAGATTTCACGTTAGTCAAAATAAGGCGATTATAGATTTCTCACTTTCCGAATTTCATTTTTCACGAAAAAATGCCAGATTAAATCGAATCTATCTTAAAACGGCGAACTTGAATACTTATATAACGAGAAAAAATTCTGTATTGACGTACACAGGAAAAGAATATTTTTAGGATAGAAAAGAGGAAAAATGAAAGACGTAGTGAAACGACTGAGCGGTTCAAAATAATCTATTTCGTCCATTGAAATATTGAGTTTTCAATTTAAAAAATATTTTCATCTTCGAGCCTTGCGGGCTTGGGACAAGTTATGCCTAACCAATGATCGTGGATCCGGAACCGGATCAAGAAATTCAATTACTGCCAACAAACCCCTCCTATTCTGCCTTGTTTCTGAATGAAATTGTGGACATTTTATGAAATAGTTTATCGACAAATCAGAAAATGTAAAAATTCCAAGTAATATATTCAAGCGAGAGAAATTATATAACACTAATATATATAATAATAACAATAATACTTTATTAAAATAGAAAAAATACAACAATTGGTACAAAGTAAATAAGCACGGCTAGGAACCCTCTGCTGAATTAATGCACAATAAAGCTTTTAATTACAGATATAATATAAACAAAAGAAAACAAACGAGAAGCAAAAAAAAGTTATATAAAGCAGGAGTGTGAATGATAAGAAAAAGAAAATAAGGAAAAATAGTAAGATTTAAAGGAAACTTGTTACTTCTTGAGAAATGATAGTACAGTATACAACTGCTTACAATTAATTTCATAGTGTCGATAATCATTGCATATCTAAAAACCACTCGTATCTCACTCTCCAGGCGTGCCGAGCAAAATATATTAACGATGAAGGAAAGGAATTGATTGGTGTGATATTCCAGAATTTCAGCCCTGGAAATGACGGACTGTCCCAAATATGATACGCGCAGTTCTGAAAGCAGTGAGTAAATTCCCAGAAAGCGATACGCATTTTCCCGTGCATTACTGTTACAGAGAGGACAGATTTCATTGTATGGATCATTTAAAACCCAGGGTTTAAATTTCAGATTTAACAATTTTCATCTTAATTTAAAAAGCCATCGAGAATCTCTAAGGTTATGGTTCTATGAAAGGTTGGTTATGAAGTATGATTATGAGGTATGGGTGCTCAACGAAAATTGCCTTATACAAGCAAAACCTCTCTGTACTTTTTTCCTTATCCATTCACAATGAACTTCGTTTGTTTTATTGGGGAGTTTTAAATGTTCCAAGAGAAAATTAGAGAAATTTTATTGATAAACCTATTTAATAAATTAAGGTGTTTAGTTTAGATAAAAAAGTCAGTGTCACGAGCGGGATTCGAACCCACGACCTTCGGCTAGATACGCGGCGGCTCTATCATTTGAGCTCTCGTGACTTCGATCCCCTTGGACACTAATTTCCCATCTCAACTCCACCTTTTGAATTTTCCCTCCTTTTTTGCCATTTTTCAAATGTCGTGTAATCTATTTGATTCCCGGCGACAAGTGAAATGGCCACAGAGAGCTTTAGTGAAGTATATTTCATTTTAATTCATTAAATTCACTACTTTTCGTGGTCCGTTGACCAATAATATCTTTCAATTAATTAAGGTTTTTAGTTGAGATAAAAAAGCCAGTGTCACTAGCGAGATTCGAACCCATGACCTGCGGCTTGATACGCCGCTACTCTACCACTTGAGCTATCGTGACTTCAATCCACTCGGACACTAACTTCCCATCTCAACCCCACCTTTTGAATTTTCCCTCTTTTTTGCCATTTTTCATTTTTATCTCAACTAAAAGCCTTAATTAATTGAAAGATATTAATTGGTCAAGCGGACCACGAAAACTAGTGAACTATTTAATAAATTTTTTTTAAGTAAAACTAAGATACTTAATTCTTGTAAAATTACATTGATAATTCTAATTTTAAAATCACATAGGGACCCTAACCTCCAAAATTGATACCAGGCTATTTCTCAAACGTCATGTATCGTGCAAACCTATGGATTGTTAAGAACAGGTTAAAATGGTGACTAGCAAATAATAAAATTTTGCCTGAAAGTCAGTATGATTTTCGCAAAGGCCTGCGATCCAGTATGCCCAATCTAGACTTATTGTCATATATGATGTTTTCTTTGACTCAGAACAATGCTCTAGCTTTATTCCTTGAGATGTCTTTGACTTCCACAACGTGGATGCCAGCCTTCTGTATTTATATTATATATGAGGTATTAAGGTATTAAGATGATAAGAAGTGGTCTTCCTAGTTGGGTACTTCGACAATATACTCAAGACAAATTAATATAAAAATAAATGAATCCAACCTTGGCCTTTTCCGGTCCTACCGAGGCCATCCACAGGATGGTTTACTGAGCCCAACTTTATGCAGTATGTGTGGTGATTAGTGACCGTTAATCGATAATTGTTCAGAAATCGTGAGATGCGGTCTGGTATGATGTAGGTTTCAGAAAAACATTTTCTTTATCGTGCCAACGTTTCGATCTTCATTGAGATCATCTTCAGGGACGCGAGTGAAACTTGCAAGCTGAAGAATTTGATCCACCATTTTAACAAAGCTATGTCCACCCTTTACATCGGAGCGCGGGACCTCACCGTCGATGTGCCAGTTACCCCTCACAAAGGGAGAATAGTCATGAGCCACGATCCAAAAAACAAAGGGGGAAAACATGGCATCAAGCTGTACTCCTTGTGCGATGCTCACGGAGTCGTCATCAAGTGCTGCCTGTTCGGCGGCGAAAAAGGCAGGATGCCGGTCGAGGATATCGTCATGGAACTGGTCTCCGATCACCTGTTTCACGGTCACTCTCTCTACTTGGTAGAATTTTACACTAGTTTAAAATTGGCGTCGTTACTCAAAGAAGGAGGGACCTACTGCACCGGCGTCCTCAGGTCGGACCGTTTGCCCAAAGGCTACGACGTCCCATCTCTGAATCAAGGGCAGTTAGTGACTAAATACTCCAAAGGTGTTGCCGTCTGCAAATGGAAAGACAGAAGACACACGCTCTACATCACTTCAAAAAACAAAATATAAAGGAATATCCTAATATCCTAATAGTACTAAAAAAGGAAAACCCTCCTCTTACAGAAGCATACCTAGAAACTACTATGGAGATTCGTGAAATTTTTAAATCTTGGATCGCTCAAAGTGTTTGTCTTCTGTGTAATTGTGCCATTCTTGCGTGTCGTGTTGAGAGTGCCCGCACGAGTACACGAGAACGCATCTGATTTCTGAACAATTTATACGATATCTATGTTTACAATACTGAGGAATGTATTCCGCAACAAATCGTATAACACAATTAGCAGATGACATCTTTCATTAAGCCAAGCACAAGACTATCGAAGAATGTTTAGCAGCTTCAGATGGGTTTGTTTACAAAATACTGGGCCGATATAAATAGCCTTGCGATCAATGTACCGATTTCAATGCTGTACCCATTTTCTCGGATCAAGTTACTCTAGTCGGTTTAAACTTCAAAGTGGTCGTGACCGTTAACTTTGTTCGTCTCTTAATCGACAAAAAATTGAATGGGAAATCCCACAAAGGTGAACGTTTATTCAATGTCTTGAAATGCTTTTCTGCTACAAAATGGGGGACAGATCCCAAGATTTCTATTTTATAGAACCTGCATTCGTAATGTAATTAATTTTAGAGCTATTTTTTATGGCTAGGCCAGCAACTGTCTTTTCAAATGGCTAAACCTATTTTGTAACAAATGCTTAAGTAGATGCTTAGGTTCCCTGCCTTCTACTCCAGTGATCACCGATCGAAGCTTGCGAGCCTCCCTTAGAGATCAGAAGAGAAAAAGAATGGAGATCAACTTTGTGCTTAATTCATTTTCATCTCAAAGTAAAATTTACGAAAGTCTCTCCCTTTTGAATATCCTAATATCCTAATAGTACTAAAAAAGGAAAACCCTCCTCTTACAGAAGCATACCTAGAAACTACTATGGAGATTCGTGAAATTTTTAAATCTCATAACTTACCGATTTTTACACTAGATTATAAATGTTATACGCAAGAAAGATTCCTCAGAGATTACTCTGGTCTTCCTAGCCATTCCATAAATTCATTTATTAACAGCTGATATTAAGTCGATCGGCCCTAATGTCCATTTAATTTTTACAGTGGTTCAGTAATGGAAAATAAATCAGGTTGGGCAATGTGCGACCCTTCCGTGAATATTTGCAGAAAAATCAATAATCCGATTTTCAACCCTTTCCCAGATGATTATTCAGAAACCTACGACATACCAGACCGCATCTCACGATTTCTGAATAATCATTGACTAACAGTCACTAATCACCACACTTTCGCAGATGTTAAACATTTTACGTTTTTTTTCAAGTCTAGATTTTTTATAAATATATTGCTAGCTCTTAAACTATTCATATTTGTGGAAATCCAAAAAAAGCACTGAACAAAGAGAGACAAATAGTTAAATTTTTTTTAAAAAAAAGCACTCTTATCGAACTTGCAATTTAATTTTTGGTAATAAAAAAATCACTAAATCTTTCGTAAACTTATAAATACATTTTTTGTACTAATTTTAAATTATGCAGTTTGTGAAAAATTTAGAGTTTGTTTTGTTACCAAACATTAAATTGTAAATTAAATAGGGATGCCTTTTTGAATGAAATTTAACTCTTTTTCACTCTTTTAAATGATTTTTTTTTAGATTTCCAGAATTTTTAAACAGTTCAGGAGTTACGAGTAGATTTATGATGAAAACCGTAGACAGTGGGGAAAATACACATAAAATATTGAATGTCTGCGAAAGGGTTAAGAACCGGACCGTGGTGTATACGGTGTTGTTTTCTTCCATTTGGGTCATAGATTGTGCTGGTAAAATTAATGCATTGAGTAGAGAGACACGTTGTGTACTAACAAATATCATTGAAAAAGTTAGCACGTTGGAAAATTGCACACATAAGAAATTATTATGCAGAAATCGTGAGATGCGGTCTGGTGTGATGTAGGTTTCAGAAAAACATTTTCTTTATCGTGCCAACGTTTCGATCTTTATTGAGATCATCTTCAGGGCCTGGGATTTACAAACATTGTTTAAATTTATTAAATGTATGATGTGGAAGAAAGTGAATTTATACAATGCAAAAATTGTTTTTTATATTCAATCAAAGTATATCTACTCACTCAAAGTATTTGTTTTTTGTGTAATTGTAAAAATGTTTGATGTATGGAATGTGATGAATGTTTTATATGTTATAATATGTGTTTTGTGTGATGTGATGATATATATGTTACCTATATTGAATTTGATTAATGATATTGGCGTAGGTGCGACTGTGTTTCCATGGCCTTAAAGAAGATCTCAATAAAGATCGAAACTCGATAAAGATCGACACGATAAAGAAAATGTTTTTCTGATACCTACATCTCACCAGACTGCATCTCACGATTTTTGAATAATCCTCGACTAACGGTCACTAATCACCACACATAAGAAATTGTGTTTTGTGGGGTTATAGGCCACACCGGTTTAAGGCAGAATGAAATTACATATCAACGCGCGCGCGCGTGTGTGTGTGGTGGTTAATGACCGTTTATCGATAATTATTCAGAAATCGTGAGGTGCGGGCTGGTGTGATGTAGGTTTCAGAAAAACATTTTCTTTATCGTGCCAACGTTTCGATCTTTATTGAGATCATCTTCAGGGCCTATAAAAAGTCAAAATTCACTTTTTTCCACATCCTACTTGTATTTGTTAAATGTAAACAATGTTTGTAAATCCCATGCCCTGAAGATGATCTCAATAAAGATCGAAACGTTGGCACGATAAAGAAAATGTTTTTCTGAAACCTACCTCACACCAGACTGCATCTCACGATTTCTGAATAATTAGATATCAACATTTTTTTTACCGATATCTTTCGAGTAGACGGTAGCGGTTTTTTATATCTCGTCATTTCAGTAGTGTTGCTGATTCCAAGTTAAGCAAGAGTCTAGGTGGGCCTCAAGTTAAAGAACGCAGGTAAATAAAAACAGTTGGATTTGCTATGCGCACTATGGAAAACATTGTAAAATCTTTGTAATAATAATTATCCTATGATTTTGCCATAAAATTGGATGTCATGTTTTAAGTATTATATATTAGTACAGTTTTTTTATCCTGGATAATTGTTGCTTTACTTGGTTGACAAAGGTATAAATATTTTGGACAGGATAATCAAGAATGCTCAAAATTATTGTTAGTCGAACGATTTTGTAAAGATACAAAACACAAAAGTTAAAAGTTTTTGTTCTTAGCATTTCATTTAAACCCAATTGAATTAATAAAAAGCTTCTGACGCTGACAATCGATTTTTTCCCCCGATCAGAACAAAACAAGGAAAATGCAGTCGTTTCCCACAAAGGCTGTACGAGAGGCCGTACCGCCGATTAGGGGCTTTTAGGTCCGACCCATTTCCCCCGGCCACACCCTTTCTCTTCCTGGGTGAGTGGGCGAATTTTATTAAATAGCCATCGTGTTGCCCTGAGGGGACAATATGATGAGGGTGGATGGGGAGTTTCGGTGAATGCAGAGGACGTGCACGTGACCGTGCTCCTGCCGCTGACTGCATGGGAACTTGTTTACGGACAAGACAATGGGACGTATTGTCGACGTTGGAAGATGCGGTCCGATTAATTAAAATGGGACACTTGTATGATCATCGAACGGTTTCGCCCGATAGGGGCATCGTACTTGCAAGTCACTGTTTACGACCCAATTAACGGGGGATGTTTATCCGAAATAACAATCCAACATTTACAACTTCCACAAGATTGTAACTAGCTAGCTAAACTTAATAATAAGTATGTAAACTTGTAACTTTATTACTACTTAAAGCAATTTAATCACGCATCAAAGTCATCAAGACTTTCTCAATAACCGAAGATTCTTTAAGTTAATAAGTTAGTAGATCAGAATAAGTCGTATATAATAGACCAGAATAAATAATTTACACCATGCTTTATAAACTTAACGCTTCCTATACATTCTTTCCTCATCATGAAATTTTATCTAGCCAACCGCTATTTCACAGTGAGGTGCGTCAACGAGTCCTTGGAAGTCAGATGCAAGACGGCCTTCCATAAGGGAGCACTCTTGGTCCCATCCTTTATATTATTTATACTGCTGGCGAACGAACTAAACCATCTTCACCGCCTACGCTGACGATACCGCAATTTTGTTCTCTAACTCCTATCCAAGCTACATCCAACACCTTGGGCTTATCGAAAACGGCTCGCAGCAAATCTATTGAAGCAAAAGTAGAGGACAAGTCTTAATGAAGAAAATGTACTCATTGGATCATCGAAAAATTGAATTCTTGCCCTTCACTGTGCATAAACAACTATAACATATATAGTATATATTGGAGAATTTTGGAAAAGGGCGCCAGCCTGAAAGAGGGCGCCACACAAAGATCGAGAGTTTTCGCGGGGAAAAAACCTTGACCACGTGAATACGGGCATTTGATTTCTAGTCTCTCCTAAATTTAAAAATTCATATTTCATATCTCAGCTGAGTGTGGATTGTGAGAAGAGTCTTGTATTATAATTTTTATTGTTTGGTAATTAATGTATATATGTTTTCTATTATTTTTTTAAATTAGAAGGATTAACTTTTATTTAAATTTTGTTTTTTCCTTTCTTGTTTAAACCTTTTTTTTCTGAGGAGATCCACATAGTTCAATATAACGAAGAGATACCCTCTTCCATTAAAAATTGTTAGTGCTATACCTGGAATGCAGATTGACGTGGAATCCTCACACAGGACTTGGCAGACATCACACCCTAACAAAATACTTAACAACTACGAAGACTTGTACCGAAATCCGTCTTGACTGAACTAAGTTTTTTTGACCATTCGGACGTATCATAAGGAGAACCTATACTGCCGGACCGCGTCAATTAATTACAATTTTGGTTCATGAAAAGGGCCTTTTGTAATTGACGTCTTCTTCAGGTCGTGTCTAGCGGTGCGGCTTGAGGAAGGTAAAGGGTTGTTTCTTCTTTGCATTTGTTTCAAACTGGTATCCTAAATGGGTTTCCTCTTGCTAGTAGTAATCAAGACTTTACTGCAACCCTTTATATGCAGTCGAAATATGCGGTTTTGTAAAACCATCCAACGCCCAATCAAAAGTCCTCGATCAAATCGTCAAAACTCATTACCCTTCCATTTACCTCACTATCCATAACCACCTCCACAATTCTTTTTGTCCATCCATCCTAACCCTACTGCCCGAGCCACCTCTATGCATTTCCATCCCGAGAACCCGCCACGTCGCCTTAATTCTCGGTGACCGCGTGACCTCTTTTTTTCATAATCTTTCCAGCTGTGTTCCAGCATTTGATGGTTTCACGTGGCATTTGTCTTCCGGGGGCAGCAGTGGCATTAATCTTAGTTAGAATACAAATAAAATAATTAAAAAAAGAAGAAGAAATTCATTAATCAAATTCAATACTGATAACATACCTATATCATCACATTACTTCTCACAAATCAAATATTTTTCACATAGTCTAATTTCCCAACAATTTAGCTTTCCTTTTCCTATTTATCCCTTTCTATATAATCCTGAAAGGACAATCTGGCCGGAACATTTTTTCCCTTCATCGGCTCTTTTCACCTCAAAGAAGCCGACGCCTTATACAAAAATGTCTTTTCTATACCGACATCCTTCCCCACCCCTTCAAAATACAAAGTATATAAACACAAAATAGCAAAATCTCACTGGCATTCTCGACACGACACGCAAGGATGGTACAATTACACAGAAGTAGAAATACTTTGATTGAATATATAAAAAAATATATTTTGTATTGTATAAATTCACTTTTCCACATCCAAAATGTAATTGTTATATGTAAACAATGTTTGTAAATCCCAGGCCCTGAAGATGATCTCAATAAAGATGGAAACGTTGGCACGATAAAGAAAATGTTTTCCTGAAACCTACATCACACCAGACCGCAACTCACGATTTCTAAATAAATGATTAACGGTCACTAATCACCACTCAATTCAAAAGAATATATATACCAGATAATTCGTTTTAACTTTGTGGTGGGTGGTAAGTGTCAAAATGATTATACTAAATCAACATTTTGAGAATTTTTGCTGAAAAGTATCTTCGTCTTATAGAACAAAACAGGAAGGATAGACAGGCAGGAATGATTGGAAACGACGAGAAATTTCAAAAATAAAAGTAATTACATCATACAATTCTTTTTAAATCGATCGTTTGATTATATAATTTTAATTAGTTTTTTTTTATCACCAATAGCTAGCTCAATTACCTAACATAAATTTTATATATTATCTTTTTTTAAATGTCACACTAATAAAATACCAACCGTTTTAGTTTAAAAACAACTGATTGTTTGCTTAACTTTAAACGCCAATCTATTTAAACTTAATGAAAAAACGCTGGATGGATAATTTACGAAAAATGTTCTCATTAAATTAAATTCCATGTCGTGCAGGATCCCTCTTCCGGTTGGTGGGTTTTCGGCCTTTTACCCGGTAAAAGGGAAAAAATATAAGGAATACTTTTTCTAATTGCTTCGTCAAGCAAGCCCAGGGAGGAAGTTTCACAACTCTTTAATTTACTTTTCATCTTATTTAAAACCGAGGTATAAAGTAATTGTAAATTTTTCATTCACTCTTAAGCGTTATCTTACCTTGAGTAAAGGAAATTAATACTTACAGACACTAAAAATTAACTCTGGTTGATGTTTAAAAATTAGTATAAGAGTTTTAAATTTATTAAGAGAAAAGATAGCAGAAAAAGTCGTACTAATTTGACACCTGCATACGAACTCACTAGAAAATACACTCAAAGAAGAGTTTTAGAAAAATTATTAATTATTAATTCACTACTTTCGTGGTCCGCTTGACCAATTAATACATGACAATTAATTACGGTTTTTAGTTGAGATCAAAAAAAGTTAATGGCACGAAAGGGATTCGAACCCACGGCCTTCGGCTAGATACGCCGCTGCTCTACCACCTGAGCTATCGTGGCCTCGATACACTCGGACATCAACTCCCCATCTCAAACTGAAAACTCATAAGGTGGGGTTGAGATGGGGAGTTGATGTCCGAGTGGATCGAGGTCACGATAGCTCAAGTGGTAGAGCAGCGGCGTATCTAGCCGAAGGTCGTGGGTTCGAATCCCTCTTTTTCATCTCAACTAAAAACCTTAATTAATTGTCAATTATTAATTATTTAGACAAATCAGACACTCGTATTTTGTTGTTCATTTCGTTCATTGATATGCATTTTTATTGTTATATTAATCACAACATACTGTAATAGAATCCAAATTAAATAGGATCAGAATTCATGAGTTAAAAAAATTAATTATGATGGTTTGAAAGAAAATTCAACAAAACAGCGAAAAAACATTTAATGATAAATTAAAATTTAACCAACAATTTATTACGGTTTTGTTGGTAATAACTAAAATTATACCTCCTCGGGCCTCACGGAGGGCCTTATCTCCTAGGCATCGGGTACAAAAGCGACTGAATTTCTTTTTGTGAAACATAAAACCATTCATCAAAAAGTGGATTGTAGATGTTCCACGCTTTTTGGAGGCGGCATCTCTCTTTATCATGTTTGATAAGTAGCCTATAGAGAACGTGCTGTCCAATTCATTGTGGCAATCCCTGCATCCTAAAAATAATGGGTGACAACTCGATCTATACGCGGTCTAGCATTTTCAAACGTTCACGCTAAGTTGTACCCATGAACGGAGTGAATGGGACAACGGTTTCAAGAAGAACTTCTTCAGTATACCTAAGCTAGTAAAAGATGCATTCTGTATGATAATCAGCTCGGCACGGGCATGGCCGATGATTCTACCCCACAGGCACTGTGACTCACTCATGGCAATGAAGCAAAACGTTCTCCTGATCTTCTCCATATACTGTCCCGGCCATCTGATTGCCACAAACCAAATTGTCCGTGAAGAGCCAAGAACAGCCCCTATTTGTTTAAGACACCAAGCGATGGTTTTTGAATAGTTTTCTACTCGATACCTTTTTGGTGGTAAAGATCCTGATCCAGGACGTTTAGATACTAGGCTTGAATTCTGACGACGATTTTACAGTTCACTCTTAATTGAATCATACAGCCGTACATCGAGGATGATCACTACTGGCTTTTCGAACCAGACTTCCGGTGGGCTTAAACCACTAGAGAGCATCGTCCATGGTAGACTGCGGCACACCCAGGACTCGGGTTACGTGACGTACTTTACGGTCAAAGCATGTGCTCGGGCAAGATTTCGATTTTTTTTCTTTCTTCCTTTTTTGCATTGCGAGGATTGACAGACCAAAATGATGGAAATCGACCAAACTGCATGTTTATCAAGCGTTAGATCATATGATAAATTGGCATAACATATATTTGAATTGGTCGGCACAGTATTGTCTGCAAAAAAAGTTCTGCCGTACGTGGTTAAAATTTATGGGTTGAGTTTGGTCCGTATCTCTAGGTTTATACTTTATATATCGTTCGTGTTTTCCGGCCTACTCCCTTTCTATTGAAACCGTCTCGGGTGGGATTGCCGACGAGGGCTTTTTCAGGATCCAATATATTCGACCATCATCAATCTCCGATTGTGTACCGAATTGCCTTGTAACCGTTGTATGTAGTTGACACAAGCTCTTAGGCAATCTGCCTAATCGAGCGGTCGACGTCGATTGGAGATAATTGCTTATTCGAATGCAGATGATGGATCATCGCCATGTGCTACTGGTTTTACTAATCCAAGTTTTAAAAAATAAGATGTGGTACAATAGCGGCAGAAAGTAATAACATTATCGATACCAGTTGAGGATGCATACTTTGAAAAAGTATCATTTCTCCGATGCATAATATTCATTCAGATTTATTTCCTCCCTATGTCTTTTAATATGCAGATGAAGCTAAACTTGTTCCCTTCTCGTCTGCAAGATGACAATCGGTTGGCGTCTGTGTCTACATTAATTCAAAAAACCCTCAACAAGGGTTCACATCAACATAATTATAATGCTTTACTGATACGCCAACAATAGCTATTGAATAAACTTTTGAACAATGAATAGCCTGCACAATATAGATATATTCTTTCATTTTAGCCCTCTCAACCCTTTCACCACCAAATTGAATATAATTAATTTTTGTCTAGTGACCTGTTTTATCGACTTTTAGTTTTTCTATAGACACAACTATTCTAAAATTTAAATGATATGTAAGAAAGTATAAGATTTGTTATAGTAACAATCAACGATAATGTTTAGTATACAATTTATTTATTTTCTGGAAGTTGCGATTTATTCCCAATTTTTTCCCTTTCTAGTTTTCCTATACTCCTCAATTAGCTCATGTCGTACTTCTATTAAGTTTAAGTTATGATTTCATTTGTTTTAACGTATTGTTTAATGATTTTACCTCATTCTTTTTAGATATTCTAGTCTTGCTGTTCTTATTTAGCTTTCCCTCGAAATTATCTAATGATTTTTATAGTTGTCATGTATCTAAACGATCAATTCAGGATTTTAAAATTTGACTATTTCATTATTTGTAGATTACTATATTATTTTTTCTTCTGATATTTAAGGGTATGTGTTAATTTTCGATTATTGCTTGTTTTAAAATTTAGTGCTATTTCTGTCGTTCTAGATGATTTATGTTTATCCTTTTTTATGTTTTTTCTTTTATTTTGCAACGACCTTCGGTTGTGAATTAATGAAAAAAAATCCGATCTATCCGATCCTTACAGTAAATTAGGGGGCACTATTTAACTTACATTCTCACAGCCTTAGAGTACTCGAAATTCCTCGGGAGCAATTAGGGTTTAGCCACTCCTTTCACGCTAATAAATTAAATTCACACTACCGCCATTTTTCTAGATATTCCTCCGGAGCAATTAGTGTTTAGCCACACCTTTCACGCTAATAAATTACATTCACACTACCGCCAGATTTCTAGATACTCCTCCGGGTAATTGGTGCTAATCCCTGCCATTTACGCTAATAAATTATATGCACCCACCACAACTCATTCACATTACTCAGGACAGAAATGAAACGAAAATCAATGTTTTTCAGCGGAATTTTATGCAAACCTTACTTTTATCATTCTCTTACCTATTTATCCCTAACTTTACTAAAAATTCCATGTTCCAATTTACAAATTCACATCTTTGCTTTAAACAGAGGGAATCTAAATAACACATAATAAAATAACACAACAAAACATAAATAATAAAATCATAGTAATATTGTTATTAATATTTTCTATTTTATTTTTACAACTAACAAGAATATATCGGTTAATTTAATTAAAACTAATAGAATAAGAAAAACTTTTTTCCACATCCTACATGTATTTGTAAAATTTAAACAATGTTTATAAATCACAGGCCCTGAAGATGATCTCAATAAAGATCGAAACGTTGGCGCGATAAGGAAAATGTTTTTGTAAAACTTCACCCCAGACCGCACCTCACGATCTCCAAATAATCAATAAGAATAAATTAGAAATATTTTGAGCAGTTCATATTTTATATAGATATAATGGAGATAAATAAAAATACTTTAATTTACAATTTTGTGCACATCAATGAAACATACAGTAAAAGCATATGCAACATGGAATTAAATCCGTATGTCGTCGGAGATCGTTCTAAATTGTCACACATAATTAGAAATTAGAAATTAAAAATTAAATCCATTACATTTCGTGGTCCGATTGACCAAATAACCAAAAAAGTATTGCATTTCAATTAATTAATCTTCATGAATGATATTGGTTGAAATGAAAAAGCTAGTGTCACCAGCGGGATTCGAACCCACAAACTTAGGCTAAATTCGCCGCTACTCTACCACTTGAGCTATCGTGACTTCGATCCACTCGGAACCAACTTCCCACTTCAACCTACCTTCCGAATTTTCCCTCTTCTTTTACCATTAAAAAAAATTAAACATAGAACTCGTGATATACACGCATTAATTGTAGAACGTAAAAATATTAGAAATAAATACACAGAAAATTAATGAGTTTTTTTTAATCAAGATCATTAACTATTTTATAGGATTGAGGTATTGAACGAAGGAAAGGTGTGAAAGGAAAACGAAATTAAAAATTAAATTCTTGGACAATGGATCTATATTTCCAGGCGTGGGAGCTTACCGTATGAGCCCGAACCATTCAACAGCTCAATGATTTGGACTGTTGAGAGAGTGAATGACCCGAGGTGAAACAGACGAATCTCTCCCGTAATCGAACACTCAGCTAGGAAATAAAGAATTGTCTCAATTGATCGGGTGCTGCAAAGAGAACAGATCCCATCCCTCTAATCCAAAGAGCAGAGTTTAAATGGAGAACCTTACAACGAACTTTTAGAAACCAATTCAGATAGATTAAGACCGACGAAATTTTGTTCTTTTTTGTTAAATAAGCTACACGAATGAGATTGGTTTTTAAACAACGAGAAATTATCTGAGGATTGTACACGGGTTATATTTTAACAGCTTACAGTACTCTTTGGATGCTAAGATATTTTAGACATTTTAACCTTTAATCTTGTAATTATTATTTTGCAATATTATTCAGTTTTTGTTTTGCAATTTGGTGTTCGACTTTTCCCGTTTGGAGAATAAAGAGATAAGCTGATAAGTGTGGATTTTAGGAAGGTGAACCTTCTCGAGGACAAAAGCGGTTTAATTGACTTGTTACCGTCTCTAGATACCCGTACTCATTAGGACATGTATTTGTCCTCGGATGCACGTTTGTCAACACTATGTGTTTGAACCGGACTCGGATCATTAAGTATTGCAGCTGTTCACGAAGCACGCGTATGAATAATTGACGACCCTATCTCACACCTCGTTAACTTCAAGACTGGCCGTTTACTGGAAACTGGTTTTGACAAACAGTTTAGCCTTGATGGTGACAAATTGTTTTTAACCCTCGACCACACCGAATGATCTACAGCCGATACGTTCCAATTTTATTGAGCTCGCCTGTTCAGTTTGTTATCGGGCATATGTCATTTTTCAAATTATATCGCACAATTTATATAAAAGAAGAAAAAATGTTTAAACCTTTTTTTTTTGGAGGGGGCAAATTCTGTTTTTTATTATGGCATAAAAACAATAAGAGGCACAATTTTTTCGGAGGTTTTAAATAACTTTCCAAAAACACTATTTGTTGGGAAACCTAAAAACAAGCAATCAAAACATTTGTGTCCAAATTAAATAGAAAACTCCTACATTGTGTGGTGATTAGTGACCGTTAATCAATGATTATTAGGAAATCGTGAGATGCGGTCTGGTGTGATGTAGGTTTCAGAAAAATATTTTCTTTATCGTGCCAACGTTTCGATCTTTATTGAGATCATCTTCAGGGCCTGGATTTACAAACATTGTTTAAATTTTACAAATACATGTAGGATATGGAAAAAAGTGAATTTATACAATGCAAAATATATTTTTTTAAATAATCAAGCACTTTTTCCACATCCTACATGTATTTGTTAAATTTAAACAATGTTTGTAAATCCCAGACCCTGAAGATGATCTCAATAAAGATCGAAACATTGGCACGATAAAGAAAATATTTTTCTGAAACCTACATCACACCAGACAGCATCTTAAGATTTCTGAGTAATTATCGATTATCGGTCACTAATCACCACACACTAGTGAATTTAATTGAGCCCAATTTCAAGAGAAATTCATCAAAAAAAAACACCCTGTATACTTAAATGCATTTGATTCAAAAGTCCATAAAATATTATTCAACAAACTTTAGAAAAAAGGCATAAGAGGTTTAGTTTTAAAATTGATCATGGGCATATATCATTTTTCAAATTATATCGCACGATTTATATAAAAGAAGAAAAACTGTTTAAACCTTTTTTTTGGAGGGGGGAAAGGTCTATTTTTTATTATGGCATAAAAAACAATAAGAGGCACAATTTTTTCGCCGGTTTTAAATAACTTTCCAAAAACACTATTTGTTGGGAAACCTAAAAACAAGCGATCAAAACATTTGTGTCCAAATTAAATAGAAAACTCCTACATTGTGTGGTGATTAGTGACCGTTAATCAATGATTATTGGGAAATCGTGAGATGCGGTCTGGTGTGATGTAGGTTTCAGAAAAACATTTTCTTTATCGTGCCAAAGTTTCGATCTTTATTGAGATCATCTTCGGGGCCTGGGATTTACAAACATTGTTTAAATTTAACAAATACATGTATGATGTGGAAAAAAGTGAATTTATACAATGCAAAAAATATTTTTTTTATTTTACTCACTCAAAGTGTTTGTTTTCTTCCTAATTGTGCCATTCTTGCGTGTCGTGTTGAGAGTGCCAGTGAGATATTATATCTTGTACATTCCTAGTGGTCGGGTCTGCATTGATCATCAGACCCTATGCCGCGTGCAAAGGGCTATCTAAGCCGAAATACATCAGCTCGGTCTCCCGCGCACTCCCTAGATAGAGAAGGCTACTTTATCTTCCAGAGTATTGTGGCTTCTCTAGCGTGGAAACTTCTGAATCCGCTCCGGCCGCGGTTTCGTTTAAAGTGGAATTTCTAAACACCCCCTAGAAAGGTACCGCCTCCGGTAAAGCCTCCTATCGAGCTCACGTGCAAAGCATACTCGAGTAGGAGCAACCCCCCTTACGATCCTGGCAGGGCACTGTGCACATGCACCGGATATGAGTACAGACAGAAGAACACTGCGCAGATACTGCCAGGAAGAGGAGGAGACCGCAGAGCATATTTTATCTTTCTGCGAAGGTATGTGGTGCAGATTCTTGCAACTAGGACAGGAAAGATCACAAGCAAGATCCTACACTAAGAAGCCACTGGCTAGGCTCGGGAGGTTAATTAACATCCTGTGTGTTATAAAAACTAGAAAACCACACTACATCTACTGTAGTGGCCTTGTGGCAGCCTCTTTTATCCCTATCCCTACCCGCATTTTATTATGATTTAATATTTTTTTCTTCTCCTTGCTATAGGCCTTTCTATTTTCTATTGAAAATTTGTTCAAGCATTTTTCTGGCTATATGAGAATATTGGAACGATACTTACTTTAATAATTGTTTACACTTTATAAAGCACATAAAGCCTTATGATACCAGCTTTTATGATATTAACGTTTTTAAATTTAGTTAGAAATTGAGTCTATGGCTAAAACGTATATTAATTTAATATTTACTTAATGTTAGCAATAATTTCCCAAATAATCCTGTTAATGAAGACTTGGCTGCTTTGATGTATTTATATTTAGACTGTGCGTTTATAAATGCTCAAGCTTTGGTTTAAATTAGGAAAATCATACATGTCTCTTTGTCCAAACCCCAAATCAACTTAACAAAAATAAAAGCGTCTAATATAGAGACCGTGACATTAAACGGAATAGGAATACCAATTCCAGTCGGAGACGGTGCTAGATAAAAGACTCACGTTCGCCACACACGTCAAAGAGGACTGTAATGCAGCAATGGTAATAATGTAGTGAATGTTTCTCATTTTAGAAAGTCATCTCTTTGTGAAGTTTAAGGAAACAGCAATGCCGTCATCATTTCGTGTCTAACAATGACAGTATTTATTTCGGCTTAAAAAAAAGCTTATAAATAAATTAGGGGAGATTGGAGGTTTCTTCACAGTTGTTTGAACCGCGGGCTTTTGCTGTTAATTGGAAGAAAAGAAGAGAATATTTTCAATCCGTTTAACTTTTTAATGACTTGTAAATGTTTATGTGTGGTGTGGGCGGGACGGAGAGAGAGAGAAAGAGAGAGAGAGTGAAAGAGAGAGAGGGAGGGAGAAAGAGAGAGAGAGAAACACAGAAAGAGAGAGAGAAACAGGGAGAGAGAGAGAGATTGAGAGAAACACACATACAGAGAGAGAGAGAGAGAGAGAGAGTGTGAGAGAGAGAGAGAGAGAGATAGAGAGTGAACCTGAAACGATCATAACTCTATTGAACTATCTAAGTTTCCTGAACCATTACCACCATTACTTAAGCATCAAAACACAATGAATCAAGTGAAAAAGACAAAATATAGCTTGCAAATTTATTGTTTAAAACGTCTAGCATTTTAGATTTGCATTAATTAAAATTATTGTTTTATTTGTCTTATCTGCTTTTATGACAATTGTGCTTTATTTTTTAAAAAGTTTTTGTTTTTTAGGATCTCTATTGATTAAATTATTTATATATTTTTGGAGAATGTATTTTTTTCTCATTTGTGCTATTATTTATGTATATGTGTGTGTGCGTGGTGTTTAGTGACCGTTACTTTATGATTATTTGGAGATCGTGAGATGCGGTCTGCTATGATGTAGGTTTCAGAAAAACATTTTCTTTATAGTGCCAACGTTTCGACCTTTGTTGAGATCATCATCAGGGCTCAACGATGATCTCAATAAAGATCGAAACGTTTACACGATGAAGAAAATGTTTTTTTAAACGTCAAGCCAGACCACATCTCACGATTGAGGTTGAGAATTACATTAATATTATTATTTATTACAATATATTTTACAGCATTGATGAATTCTTATGTGAATCTTTTAGGCTTATTTTAAAGAGTATCTTTTATTAGATGTATTCGATTTTTATTTATATTATTTGAGGCTCAATTAATATTGATTCCAAGAATTATAACGTTTATAATGTATTTTGGAATAGATTGGACAAAATTTATTTCTTAATGGTTTTTATGTGTATTGTTATAATAATTTGTACGATCATAGTTTTGTGCTAAATCTAAGTGCACACATTTTGGAAATTGTGTTTTGAGAGTCCTTCATTTTTATTATCATAATGTACATTAATTTTTTAAATTTTTTAAGTCTTAATTAGTTATTTAGTAATTCAGTAATTTTTTTTTGTTCGAAGCGTGTATCGATAAATATACCTAATTTTGTTGTGTAATTTTAGTTTTTAAAATATCCCATTTTTCATCAAATTTTTTAAATTTTTATTGTATATCCAATAGGCCTGCTTCTTATCCATTTTGACCAAAGACGCACTCATTTGAGAAAAAAGAAATATACATACTTACATTATTTTTCAAAAAGTTATTATTGAAATTATTTTATAATTTTATTAAGTTCTCTTTTAGATGCAATGGTACTGATATTTTATCTCTTTTGCATTTATTTATTTTTTATTATTTAATTAACAATTATATGGAGATCGTGAGATGCGGTCTGGTGTTACGTAGGTTTAGACAAATATTTTCTTTATAGTGCCAACGTTTCGATTTTTATTGAGATTATCGTCAGGGCTCAATGATGATCTCAATAAAGATCGAAACGTTGACACGATGAAGAAAATATTTTTTAAATGTCACGCCAGACCGCATCTCACGATCTCCAAGTAATCATTAACTAACGGTCACTAAACACACATTATAGTTAATATATACAACCATGATTTATTTTTTGAAAGTATACTTAACTAACAATATTTATATAACTTATCTATCTTATAAGTTAAGGAACGCTTGGAATCACTCTTTGGCATGATCCTTGGCCTTATTTTGGACGATATCCTGTTTAATGTAGAGTTCAATATCTTCTTTAAGGTGAAAGAAGGACAAAAGTGTTGGAATCACCAAGCTTTCGGCAACATTAAGTCGCCATCATCAGGGCCTATTTATTAAGAAAATATACATATAAATAGCTTTATCCCCACTTCTTGCTGATCTGGTTATTACTGATTTGCTAGAGTGGTTGTTGCTCCAACTCTCTTACGGTATAAAATTCTTAATTAAATACGTGGATGACCTTCTGGCAGTTGTACCAAAGGAACATTTCCAAAAACCTTTTGAATCTTTTAACTCATATCACCCTGCACTTAGATTTACATTTGAAGTGGAGAGTGATGGAAAATTGCCTTATTTAGATCTGATCGTTGAGAGGGACAATGACAGGCTCATTACTGATTGGTATAGGAAACCTACTCATAACGATAGATACATGGATTTCCGCTCATCTCATTCATTTTCTCTAAAGGTAAATGCTGCCAACAATTTAATAAACCGTGCTTTAGGGCTCTGTGACCCTAGATTCATAGATAAAAATAAAAAACAAACAGTAAAACGAATTTTATTAACGAAACGTTATCCACTGGCACTTATATTCAAACTTGTAAATGGATTTGGAGTTGGGATGAATAACTGTTGGTATTCCGTTGGTGAATGTTGAGGTGAGCCTACTCCAACTTCCATTGGCTTCAGGTCAATCACCTACATTCCCGGCGTGACTCAGAGAATAAAAAATTAATGCTCAACAAAATCAATAAAAAAATTGCCTATAAATACAAAAATAATCTCTCTAGTCTCCATACCTTTCTGAAGTATAAAGAGCCTATTGGCACACGATCTAATGTTGTTTATAGGGTTTCCTGTGGTGGTTGCGACGCTCAATATGTTGGACAAACAAAGCAAAAAATTCACATTAGAATGAACCAACTGTATCAATCCAGCTTTAGATGAGACAACGTTGTGTCGGGTTTCATCTTAATTGTAATCCTTTGCATTTATAATTTTAAACAAGCTTTAAATTAAATTCTAGTCATTAATGTAATACCCTGTGATAATATAATGTATTTATTGGTTTTAATCACAACAATAGTTAGTAAGAACAAAAAAACAGTTGGACGTAAATGTGTGAATTATTAGTGAGGTAATTTATTTTATATATAAAAAATGTTATTGTATATATTAAGTTATTATTTTTGTCAATCATTAATATCATGATTACTCATTAATTTACTTTACATAGATGACTTGTTCACCATAAATAACCGAATGCTGGCCATGTGCTTCATAACCTAAACCATTGCATTTGTTTTTTCCGATGAGAAATTTTTTTTTCTCTTCTTTCTTGGGAAAGTATTCACTGATGTTTTTGATTTTTGATTAATTATGTATATTTTCTTAATAAATAGACCCTGATGATGGCGACATAATGTTGCCGAAAGCTTGGTGATTCCAGCAATTTTGTCCTTCTTTCACCTAGTAAAGACTTTAAAGAAGATATTGAACTCTACATTGCTTATCTGCAGGTCGATCGACAAACATGATATCCTGTTTGTTTAGTGACGATTTGGGTCTTCTCCGAAGTATATGGAGCCAAAATCTAGATCTAATCTTATTTTCGATCTATAAAATATGAAACTAAATTCAATATCTGAACCCATTCTGGTATGAGAGATACAGAGGGGTGCTATTTTATGTATGTGGCTTTTCTAGTTCAATCGTTTGGTATGTGTTAGGCCTAGGAAAGTAACCTCTTCGCATAGTAGGACATCATAATTTCCTAGCTTTATTTCTGGGACAGAATTTCCTAGTAAAAGGGCATACTTGTGCCTTGCTTGGTTAAAACTCCAGTCCTCTTTTATTGGACCATTTTTTCAAGGGGATAGCTAGTTCCGTAAGCATTTCTATATGAGATCTGGATACGCAGGTAACATCAGCAAACTATTATTTTCAGTCCTGTTGGAGTTATTTCGTCCTAATCGGATACAATATTAACCAGCGTGATAGCGCATTATTTTAACCTCACCCAAAGGTGTTACCAGCAGATTTATCGGCGACCAGATCAAAACCGAGACATTTTGATTTTGTGTTGAATGCTGTTACGCACGGTTGAATACTCCGGCATGTTAACTCAATGAGTTCTGAAGCAATTAGTCCAAGACGAATGCTCTTTCCTCTCGTAACTTACGTCATAACACATCACGTATACATTGATTATGTTATTTATAAGCTCCTGACGTTGCTTCAGCTATTAAATTGCGCGATGAATGGTCCGTTATTAAAGGGGCTTAAGGGTGGCTTCACTTCATTTCGTCAGTAGCAACGTAAATATTTAATTGATTTAATTTGACTTAAAAAAAAGAGATCAATAAATTAGGGGTGTAGTATGGCGGTCTGATTCGTCCCTATCGTTTGAATCAACGTTCTTTTGTTACGGATTGAAATGAGGAAGAGAACACATTTTCGTTCCGTTTAACCGTTAAATGGCTTCCTCCCTTATCGACTGACGATGCGCGAGTGAAAACTTTTCCAGGGGAGTACAGATAGGAGGGTTCATCCGTTTTGAAATGAGATTGTGAGATCCCTTTGGGGGCTATTAGCGCGTCCACTTGCGGACGGCATATGTTGTGCGCGTCGTACACGTGTCCGGCACGTGCAATGTCGAGTATATGCCTCGTCCGTCGTTACTAATTCATCAGGTGAACCGAAGGGCAGTGAAGAGGATTTGGTGTCGCGTTATGTACATTGCAATGTAAACGCAAACGGCAGTCGGCCGGCTTCTGTTTGAACAGCGTCGCCAAAGCCATACAACAAACCCTCGTTTTACGGATGGACTGATAAATCCCACTGTTTGCCCTTTCGTTGATTGTTGAGTAATTGCGTCTTCAACCTACAAATCGACGATAAATAATTATTAATATATATCAAATTCTTCTTCAACAAACGTTCAAGCTATATAAAATAAGCTTATTCCAAAAAATATTATAATTCCAATTTCAGTTATCCTATAAAAAATGCTTTCTTTCACAAACATATTTTTCACCTTTTGTCTTTCCATTTATTATCTTCCCTGTCCTCCAGTTTTCTGCCTGATTTCTTACATAGTTTTATGTTATTCATTTTCCATTTTACATTTATCTTCATTACATCCTCAATTTTAGAATGTATGTATATCTCGTCTCCCTTATTTTTATTTTTAGATTTATACTTCTATTTCTTTTTCATGCGTAACTTTTATCATCCTTACTAAACGATATTTGGGATGAAACATACTTTCTCGATCAAATATTACCAGCAGGCAACTTTTATTTCTAAATTTCGGAGAATTAAAACTGAATTTTGCTCTTTATAAGTGGTTAATATTACAAGATGTAGGTATTTGAATCATACGTGCCCTAGTAATTTTACAAAAAAAAATTTATGCCAGCATTTATACTATTCTCACACTTTTTTTCTTTTTTTCTTCCTATTTATTATATACCACCTCTCTCCTCAGACCTTCTAGTTTTCTGTCTACCTATTTCTTTACAATTATTAATTATTCAGAAATTGTGAGATGCGGTCTGGTGTCTGGAGCCCAACTCTCTGGCACTCCCAACACGACACGCAAGAATGTCACAATTACATAGAAGACAAACACTTCGAGCCCTGAAGATGATCTCAATAAAGATCGAAACGTTGGGACGATAAAGAAAATGTTTTTCTGAAAACTACATCACACCAGACCGCATCTCACGATTTCTGAATAATTATCGATTAACGGACACTAATCACCACACATTTCTTTACAATGTTTTATGTTATTCATTATCCCTTGCAAATTTTATCTTTTTGTATTCTCTAGTTTAGAAAATATGTATGTCTCGTCTCCTTATTTTTATTTTTCGATTTATACTTCTAGTTCTTTCTTATGCGTAACTTTTATCCTCTTTCTTAAACGATATTTGGGATGAAACTACTTTCTCGATTATATATTACCAGCAGGCAACTTTTATTTTTAAATTTCGGAGAATTAAAATTGAATTTTGCTCTTTATACAGTGGGAAATATTACAAGATGTTGGTATTTGAATCATACGTGCCTTAGTAATTTTACTGCAATAAAAATTTTATGCCAGCATTTATACTATTCTCACACTTTTCTCCCTTTTTTCTTCCTATTTATTATATACCACCCCACTCCTCAAACCTTCTAGTTTTCTGTCTACCTGTTTCATTACAATGTTTTATGTTATTCATTATCCCTTGCATATTTTATCTTTTTGTATCCTCCAGTTTAGAAAATATCTATATCTCTTCTCTTTATTTCTATTTTTATATTTATACTTTTATTTCTTTGTCGTTTGTACCATTCCTATTTATTATATACCACCTCACTTCTCAGACATTCTAGTTTTCTGCCTACCTGTTTTTTTACAATGTTTTATGTTATACATTATCCCCTGCACATGTCATCTTAATTTTTATTTTTCGATTTATACTTTTATTTCTTTGTCATTTGTAACTTCTATCATCTTTCTTAAACGATATTTGGGATGAAACATACTTGCTTGATAAAATTTTACCAGCAGGCAACTTTTATTACTAAATTTCGGAGAATTGAAATTGAATTTTGCTCTTTATAAAGTGGGAAATATTACAAGATATGTGTATTAGAATCATACGTGCTCTAGTAATTTTACTGCCATAAAAATTTTATGCCAGCATTTATACTATTTGGCTCTATAAATTTGATCCAACAATTAAAGTCTACATAGATTTAACTATCACTAATGGCCGGCTTTGTTATTATAGCTTTTAAAATAATCCTAAATACTTCCAATAATAAAGAAACTACACGTTGGCCAGCTCGGCTTGTTGATTTTTTTTCCGTAACAGTACATCTAACGTGGAGTAGAATATCGTAAATCTCATGGTTTTATCTCAATCCAATCAAAAGATTAGATTTTTTAAACAGAAAACATAAAGCCAGAGTTTTCTCCACCTTAATGTAACTTTCCCAACTTTTGACCCACGTTTAGATTTAGCACAGACTTTTCTTTCAGATTAGTCCACTTTCGTTCTAAAAATTACCGGCTACGTACAAAATAACTGCACAAACATCATGAAATTTGCGAAATTGGATTTTTGGATTAACTTCTTAGAACCGTAGCTCCCTTACATTAGACTTTTTTAAATGTCTAAACACTTGAATATTTTATGAGCTTTCCAACGGTCTATTCGAAAACTCCATCATTTTTATTTTTATTTAATTTTTTGGCAATTTCAGTTTAAATTTGGGAAACACAAGAAGCGATAAATGCGTTGTCAGTAGTTCTGTACTAATAGGTAGAAAAAATGAAATAAGTATCCCTAGGCTTAAAGCCAATAACAGTCATTTTTGTAGGTAATTTGGAAAAAACCTTTTTGTACATAAAATTGAGACACCGAATCATTTTTTAAGAACATTTTGAGACATTTTTAAAAATTAGTAAAATTAAAGGGGAGCAACATATTTTTTTATACAAAATTGAGAATAAACTTTGAATGGCTTGTCTGATTTAGGATTTTTCATTTCAATTCATTTTTGGATGTTTTCAGGATATTAAACACCATTGAAAATATGAAAAATAGTTATAGAGTCCCTTTGGAAAAAAACTTGGTGCATTATACAACATTCAGAGAAAAAATCAATTTGTACGAGCCAAAATAAAATAAAACAGAAACTTTGAAATACTAGTATTTTATTTTTATTTTTTAATTTGCCTTCATTAAAAAAATTGTTGGAGCACATCACGCGGGTCACCCTGTATTTCCAATTAAACAAAATAAACGAATTTTTATATATAGCACTATATAATTTGCCAGACCAATTTTATAAAAGTTTGCTAGTGTTACAAAAGCTACCGAGGACTAACAAAGATAAAAAAATTCTGGAAAAACGTCTCGGGGGTTGCGTGGAATGTATTAATGTGATCCTCGCTTGAATACAAAGCTAAACGCGGTTTGGGGTTGTATACTTGACGAATAATATTGGGTTGTCCGGAAAATAATGCAGGATTTTGGTATTAAACAAAAAAAAAGAAACTAGTTACTTTAAAGCAATGTTCTTTAATCAAAATAATTTCCCATACTCTCAATACATTTCTCCCAACGTGTTGGTAACTTATTAATTCCGTCTGAGTAGAATTCAGAATTTTTAGAATTGATAAAGTCAATAAATGCATTTTCCAGTTCCGTTTGATTTTTGAATATTATGTGTTGTAAGTAGTGGTCCAGGTGTCTAAAAAAATGGTAGTCAGTAGGCGAGAGGTCCGGAGAGTAGGGTGGGTGAGGCAAAGTTTCATAGCCAAGCTCCAATAATTTTTGTGACGTTACACGTGACACATGTGGTCGAGCGTTGTCATGCAACAAAATGGGCCCTTTCCGATTGACCAAAGAGGGCTTCATTACTGCCAATTTCTGATGCATGGTATTAATTTGGTTACAGTATGATTCAGCATTGATGGTTTCGCCAGGATTTAAGAAGCTGTAGTGTATTAAACCAAATGAAGCCCACCATACCGTAACCATTACCTTTTTTTGATGAGTTGGGGGCTTTGGAAAATGTATTGGAGCTTCTCCTTTGTCGAGCCACTGTCCAGAATCCACTTTTCGTCACATGTAACAATTCTGGCCAGAAATGGGTCATTTTTGTTTCGACAAAGAAGTGATGCACAAACATCAAAGCGCTGATTTTTTTGGCGATCGTTTAATGAGTGTGGAACCCAATTTTCGAGTTTTTTCACTTTTCCAATCGCCTTGAGGTGGTCAGCGACGGTCGTTTTACTGACTTTGAGTTGCTCTGCAAGTTCTCGAACAGTTGTTTTGGGGTTTTCTTCCACCACTGATCGCAGAACATCATCATTAAGAGAGGAAGGCCTTCCACGACCTTCTTCATCTTCAAGGCTGAAATCTCCCTCCCGAAATTTTTTAAACCACCTTTGCACAGTGCACTCATTAACACAACCCTCGCCCCAGACTTGGTTAATGTTTCTAGCCGTTTGGGCTCCGCTTCGGCCGAGTTTAAACTCGTAAAAGAAAATCGTACGAAATTCTCGCTTTGACATTATAAGGATGACTGAATTATTTCCAAGTAGCGGAATGCTACAGAGGTAAACAAACAATATCATTTGGAAGAGGATTAATAAGTGTTGACATTCATACAAATGAGTAATCCTGTAAACGTAAACAGAATATTTTATATAGATTTTTTTTAATGAAAACTTAAAATCCTGCATTATTTTCCGGACAACCCAATAGATCGCATGTCAATGACATGCGTTGACTGTTCAATAAGTTATACAGTGTATTTTTTAGATGGCAAGGCTGAGTTTCTCTTGAACCAATGACATAAAAAAAATTTGTTTAATATTTTTTAGTCTAGTTTGAGAAACATTATACAGGATATTGGTACTCGGATTTTAAATTGGTCAAAAAATGAAAAGTTATCTAGAAAGTTTGAAAAAACGTATTTCGTTTGTTTCGTGTTCATTCCAATCTTTTAATTAATTATGGTTTTTAGTTGAGATAAAAAAAGTCAGTGTTACGAGCGGGATTCGAACCCCCGACCTTCGGCTAGATACGCCGCTGCTCTACCACCTGAGATATTGTGACTTCTCTCCACTAGGACACCACCTTCCCATCCCTTACCTTTTTGAATTTTCCCTCCTTTTTGCCATTTTTTGAAATTTGAATTTATTTAGAGTAGCGGCGTACCTAGCCGAAGTTATGTACTAACTTTAATGAGTTAAAATGAAGTACACTTTTCTAAAGCTCTCCGTGGCCATTTCATTTGTCGCCGAGAATCAAATAGATTACACGACATTTGAAAAATGGCAAAAAGGAGGGAAAATTTAAAAAGGTGGGATTGAGATGGGAAGTTAGTGTCCGAGTGGATCGAAGTAGCGGCGATTCTAGTCGAAGGTCGTGGGTTCGAATCCCGCTCGTGACACTGACTTTTTTATCTCAACTGAAAACCTTAATTAATTGAAAGATATTAATTGGTCAAGCGGACCACGAAAACTAGTGAATTTAATAAGTATGGAATAACGTTTTCTTCGCCCTATCAAATAAAAAATAAAATCATACTGACTTTCAGGCAAAATTTTATTATTTTCTAGCCACCATTTTAATCTGTTTTTAATAATCCATAGGTTTTCACGATACATGACGTTTGAGAAATAGCCTGGTATCCCTATGTGATTTTCAAATTAGAATTATCAATGTAATTTTACAAGAATTAAGTATCTTAGTATTACTTAAATTTTTTTTATTAAATAGTTCATTAGTTTTCGTGGTCCGCTTGACCAATTAATATCTTTCAATTAATTAAGGCTTTTAGTTGAGATAAAAATGAAAAATGGCAAAAAGTAGGGAAAATTCAGAAAATTCAGAGGAAAATTGAGATGGGAAGTTAGTGTCCGAGTGGGTCGAAGTCACGATTGCTCCAGTGGTAGAGTAGCGGCGATTCTAGCCGAAGGTCGTGGGTTCGAATCCCGCTTGTGACACTGACTTTTTTATCTCAACTAAAAACCTTAATTAATTGAAAGACATTAATTGGTCAAGAGGACCACGAAAACTAGTGAAGTTAATTCCAATAATTGCCTACTTTACTAAAGTAAACATTAATTGCCCTTACTGTTTACATTCTGTCATTGTTTGTCAAACTCACATTATGAGAGAAAATCTTAATTCCTGGAAGTAAATAAATTTTACAATAATACCTAATCGTTACATTCAGAATTCCATTCAAACTGAACCGAAGAACACATTTTTCCGAACAACAGCGAATTGATATGTACGACTGTTTTATTGACAGTCGTGGTACGTGCTTCATGCAGTTGAGTTTTGTACTCCCAGAAATGTCCTGATTGTCGCAGAATAAATCACAAAAGTTTTTCTCGCAATATGAGGAGATACGAATCGGTTACTATTCCATCATCAACAATCCGAATTCCGCTGTCCGAAATGTTGAAGGATTTTAGGTTTTTCAAAAAATAAAATTAGAGACTTACTCCGAACATTAAACCGTATCGCTCTCATCTTGTCCAGAGACTTCGGGACTGTGATTATGACATGCGTCTAAAGTTCCTTGTTCAAAACATATGGCGTTTTGATAAGGCGAAGAAAACGTTATTCCATACATCCAATGGATTGATGAATCCAAGACCACCTCCAATGGCATTCTAAACTGTCGCAATTTTCTAACGTGGGAGGGGCAAAATCCGGGAATTTTGATCATCAGGTGTGTCGCAGTATCAACGTTTGGTGTGGACTTCTCCAAAATAAATTAATTGGGCCTTATTTCCAAGAAAATAATTTAAATGGTGCTCAGTTCCTCAATTTAAGGTTTTACTATTAGATGATGTTCCTCTGCAACATGGCATGTTGTATGGCTGTTTTTGCCTATAAATTTTTTATCATTTTTGAAAAACCTCAACAGAATGATTATTTTCACTAATTTCGTGGTCCGCTTGACCAATTAATACATTACAATTAATTAAGGTTTTTAGTTGAGATGAAAAAAAGTTAATGGCACGAGCGGGATTCGAACCCACGATTTTCGGCTAGATACGCTGCTGCTCTACCACTTGAGCTAAAAAAAATGGCAAAAAGGAGGGAAAATTCATAAGGTGGGGTTGAGATAGGAAGTTGATGTCCAAGTGGGTCGAGTTCACGATAGCTCAAATGGTAGAGCAGCGGCGTATCTAGCCGAAGATCGTGGGTTCGAATCCCGCTCGTGTCATTAACTTTTTTCATCTCAACTAAAACCCTTAATTAATTAGAATGATTATTGTCTAGGTTTTTATTGCTATAAATTTGTTTATATAACAATTATTTCACCCATAACAACAAAATTGTCGGAATAGAATTAGAATTTTCAATTTAAAATTCTTTCATTTCTCCTTAAAAAATGGTTTTTTCATCTTTCAATTATGTTTTTATATTCTTGTTGAAGGTATGATTCATCGTTTAAGCTGAGAAAACCATAACCAATCACAATCCTCTGCAACAACTGAAAATAATGATTCTCTAACTTGATGGATGCCCAGCACACAATTCTTTGCAGGTGAAACGCTATTTGAACCGCCACTTCCGGGATAGGTGGATAGGTTCTCAAGGCCCGATCTGTTGGCCTTCTCAAGGCTCGATTTAACTCCACTTGACTGTTTTCTGTGGGGCCATTTACATAACAGTGCCCACGCCAATCATAATATAACTCAGCAACCTCGGTTGAAGAGCTGCGGCAAAGGATAGAAAATACTTGTCAGTCCATCTACTCTGACTCTATCGCTCTGACCACCGGTGAAGAGTGGTTAAAAAGAGCAAATCATTGCACCTTCACGCAAGGCAGGCAGTTCGAACATGAATTGTGAATAATAAATAACAAACCAAAATTTGTTTTCTAAACTTTGTCATTAATTGAGCAATTTAAAATCCGATTGTACCATTGTGTTCCTTTAAAATGACGTGCGAGGATAAGTAAGGTCTTATTGGAAATTTCTAAGTTGAACTGGGCCTCATTTACCCCGTATAATTTTTCTACAAAAGGGTAACAATGTCAAACTAGATTAAAAAATATTAAACATATGTTACAATTAATTAAGGTTTTCGGTTGAGATAAAAAAGTCAATGGCACGAGCGGGATTCGAACCCACGATCTTCGGCTTGATACGCCGCTGCTCTACCATTTGAGCTATCGTGACCTCGATCTACTCGGACACTAACTTCCCATCTGCACCACACCCTTTGAATTTTCCTAGTGTCCGAGTGGATCGAGGTCACGATAGTTCAAGTGGTAGAGCAGCGGCGTATCAAGCCTAAGATCGTGGGTTCGAATCCCGCTCGTGTCAATGACTTTTTTTATCTCAACTGAAAACTTTAATTAATTGTAAGATATTAATTGGTCAAGCGAACCATGAAACTAGTGAATTGAATGAAATGAAACATGTTTTTTTTTTGTATTTTTTGCTAGTGTCATTGGTTCAAGAGAAATTCATACCGGCCATCTAAAAAGGACACCCTGTATCCTCTCTATTAGCGGTTCATTTTCAGTAGACTTAATGACTTAAATTTATCAGTTTTTAAATTAAATTATTTATTTAAATATTCCTACATAAAAAACCCTCGGCATCATCTCGTTGGAATGTTTTTTCTTGTGAATATGGGAAAGCATCAATTTTATGTTGATTAAATGACTGTTATCAGGTCTTTCCATGTAGGAGATTTTGCATGGCAGACCGTTTTATGAAAATTACATGAGCTTGTAAACCCTATCTAACCCTCTCGACCTTATTGAGTAAGCCTCAAAGTTTACGCACAATATGGTTTACCAGGGTCACCTTAAGTTTACACGGCTTCTGTAAACTACACATTAAACTAAATCATATACACATGCTGCAATTAGGATGAATCCATGCACAATTCGTAGTGGTTTACAGGAAATGAATTTATAAAGCAACCATTATCCCGAGATTTACTTTGAGATATTAATCTCAAATGCTCTAGGAGATAATATAGCATTTTTTAATAAAACCAAATTCGGTTTTGAACATTAACAATTTCGTGTTGTAGCGATAACTAATTAGAACATCTGAAACCTAGGAAAAGATAAATGTTAATTGTGTTTTTAGGTCACTATTCCGACAGTGTTGGTCGATTAATCAATACAATTCGAACACGACGCCCAACCATTCATCAGAAGATCTTTTTGAATCCTCCGGCCGATGGATCATCATAATTATCCATAATTAGCCGTTAGTATTAATGCAAGCTTTTTAAAGAACGGCGTTGTCTCTTAAGAAAAGACGAGAAAGCAATGCATCATTTATAAAGCTCCTTTCACTGCTCTAAAATTATTATGAAACAATTTTTCAAATTTAATAATATTTTTTAGATTATATCTACAGACGACATTTTCATTAGCAACATCTAATCTATTAAAAGTTATTAGATTTGTTCACTCACTGAATTGTAATTTTAACACAATAACAATAAACATATGATTAATAACAATCGCACTGGCATTTAAGAAATGAAATATCATTTTCAAAACGTAATTATAATAAAAATGTGAAGTTGTGTAATGTTTAGAAGGGAAAAATCAGCAACACCTTTTTCAACAATTTAACATAATTGTGATAAAATAACTATATAATATAAAAATCTTTTTATATCACTTCATGGTAATGAAAAGAATTAAATAGAAACGAAAATGATACATAATATATCATTACTTTGTATATATAAAGTGGAAGGTTTATGGGCCGACAATCAGCTGAGGTCATCGCCGGCCCTCCGCATGTATTCCTTCTCTTTCCTGTCTTTCTCGCGTATTTTGTATTGAACTGCAGCCATTTGAGCATCTCGATCTGGTTACTGACTCTCTGCTTTTACTTGTATATTACGTCGTTATTTTAAAAAGCTAGCCTCATGTTAGTACCTCAGGTTGTCAATTTAAGAATAGATACACAACATACAATACATAACATATATATCGCCACAAACATAGAAGTCTGGTCCTGTAAGCCCAATTCCTCGGGGCGGGGTAAATAACCCCTTCCTTTCACGCAAATAAATTACGCTCTCTCTCTCTCTCTCTCTCTCTCTCTCTCTCTCTCTCTCTCTCTCCCACTCATTCATTCTCTTTCATTTTCAAGATAACGTAGATAGACGTTGGATTTAAGAGTCGTCTAAAGTCTACATTCTGGGATTAAAAGAATCGAATTAAATGAGATTTAAGAATTAAGGATTAAATGACAGATTTGTAGGCTGTTGGTGTTGGGTCTTTGACTTTGGAAAAAAGTGTATGTACTGTTTCATGTCTTTTAAAAGTTATTTTAATATGTTCTGAGGAGAGAAATTTACTTATTTTGGACAAATTATGGACGAATGGAATGGACATGTATATAGGTTTGTCTTTGTACGATTGGGTTGATGAATTGTGTACTGTGAAGGATGTTGTTTTGCTTAGTGCAAGGTTATAATCGTTTATGATTCTGTTGATCATATTTTTAGGCTGGTTGTTGTTATTGAAGATTTGTTTGTATGGTTGAATATTTCTTAGGCGAAAGGATTCATGACTTAGAGATATGATTCTGTTTAATAATCCTTTAGCCGTGTTTAATAATGCGTTTACGGGGATGGTATGATGTATAAACTTATTAACTAACTAAATCAACTCCTGAAAGGCAAACATAAACCGACTGTTGAATATTTCATTTACCATTAATTTATAGTAAAGTAATAAATTGAAACGCTAATCATTAATTAATATAAAATAAGTGCAACAATAATCTATTACAGTATATTTTGTAAGTTTTTTCGCAATAATACCTAAAAGAATAACGTTGTTCATTTCTTTCTGTTTTGGTTAAAAATCTCTCACTGCTTCCTACGGCCATGTTGACACAAAATTATAGAGCTTATTTGCTTTCCTTGTCCCCTTTCTGACAGCACTCTCGTCGTTTCCTTTTCGATGAATAACGAGAACGACTGTGATTGCGATTAGCAAGTATTCAATAAATAAAAGCACTGGTAATAATTGAGTCGTTAGAAATTCAAAAACTAGACCAAATGACTTTTTCTAGATGGAAAGTTCAATACGGCCACTTGAAGATTTTCACCTCAGTTTTATATATTTTTTATTGTCTTCCTGGCCGGTTGCAAACTGAAATAAAATGAAAACAAAATTTATATTACTCTAGAGAGGCCGAGTCCATGTATTCCGTGGTTTCATGGTTAGGTCGGGTTGGGAGGTGTTTGTAAATTTGGCCAAAGTTAAAACTGAATATCAAGTTTATCAATTACCTCCTGGGCTTCGTCCGAAACCGTAATAATCACCTCGGACTCGCGATGTAGTGCATGCAATTTTGGCGCGCACGAAAGCAATAACTAAATCAAAAGGTTCTTATCGGAAAATATAACAAGAAAGTCATTTTGGGAGTACACGTGTTAATGGACTGGATGTATCTTAAACGCGAAAAGTACGTGAACCAATGGACGCGCAAGCAGGCGCAAATAAGATTATCGGGGAAAAGATTAGATATTAGCGGGATTTTCGCAAGAAAAACGTATCATAATTATATGTAACTTGTTTTCTTTCTATACTTACTTTTTATCTTTCATGTAATCTATTTAACATTTTCTCATCATATCTTCCGCCCTCCAGTCTTTCTTTGTCTGCCTGTCTTTTTGTTTCAGTTTGCCTTTGTCTCTCTCCCTCTCTCTCTATTTTTCCCCCTATTATTCCCTTCATCCTCATATCTTCTCTCTTTCCTTCCTTCGATCGCTCTTCACCGTTCCTGCTTTTTTCTTCTTTCTCTCTTACCCATTCTCCTACGGTTCCTTGTCACTCTTCATTTGCTTCTTCTTTTAATTATTTATTTCCTTTTTTCAACATTTTCACACTCTCTCACATTCACTTCATATCCCTCTCTCTCACTCTGTCACTCTCTCTACTGCCAGATTCTCACCGTTCCTGTTTATCTGTCGATGTCATTTTTTTATTTATCAGTTCTTACATAGTTAATTAATTTCTCTGTTTGTTTCAGTGTTTTTATTTCTACTCCACAAACTTCGTTCCCAAATTCACTAGCTCACCTGCTTTCTCACTCTCTCTCTCTCTCTCTCTCTCTCTCTCTCTCTCTCTCTCTCTAAATTTATCTATCTATCTATATATCTTTTCTCTCTTTCACTCTCACTCTGCCTTTCTATTTTTCTCGATTGTATACTTCATTTTCACTTTCTCTACCTCTCGCACTCTTTCTATTTGTCTATTACACATCACTCATTATGCACATAAAACGGTCTACATATTAATTTTCTCATTGACCCACTTATAAACTAATTTTGTGTATCTCCCAAACCATACTCTTTCTTTCGTTTTTACCTATTGCCTCTATAGTCTATTTGTTCATTTTTCACACTTTCTTTCTCTCTCGCACACGTATTTTTAACGCAGATCCTTCGATTGTTTTCTTCACTGTACCAAATAGCAAAATAAGCATTTTGTTTTAAACTTTAAATACAAATTTAATTCACTAGTTTTCGTGGTCCGCCTGACCGATTAATATCTTTCAATTAAGTAAGGTTTTTAGTTGAGGTAAAAAGTCAGTGACGTTGAAAAAATTGAAAAATGACAAAAACGAGGGAAAATTCAAAAGGTGGGGTTGAGATGGGACGTTAGGGTCCGAGAGGATCGAAGTCACGATAGCTCAAGTGGTTGAGTAGCGGCGTATTTAGCGGAAGGTCGTGGGTTCGAATCCCGCTCGTGACACTGACTTTTTATCTCAACTAAAAACCTTAATTAATTTAAATACAAATTTAATTATGGATTTTTTTATCACGGATTTTTTAATGAACATATTCTAACTAAGCTGGTCGATTATTTTCCTTGTAATGCTTATTACCTGAAATTCATTCAACATTCGTAGCTTCTGATGGTACAACAAAAGTTAAAGTACGACCCTCTGGATAGTCAAGTTGATTACGAAATCAGTAACTCTGAAGGGCCGACCCCGGACGAAAAGTTTTCCGCTTTAGGCAGAGGCGAATCACGAAATCCCGGCTAATTTCTCATATGACGGCATGAAATTTGATTAAACACTTATAATTGCTATGTAGCTTCGGGAAGGGTACATTTAATCGAGCATTACGGTTATTACACAATTAACGTAAACTTTCGATGTGTATAAATGGTACATTTGCGATGAGTCTCTCATCGTTCCACGGCGGAAGAACACATTATTCTCTGCGATTCTCAATTTCCTTTATCGAAAATTTACGTTTAAATTTAATAAATAGTAATTTTCCCCCGAAGTCAGCCTGAAAACCGTCCGGAAATCTTGGTGGAATCTGTCATTAAATAAATAAAAAGCAATATTCTCTACTGAAGTGACGGAGATAAAAATTCTATCTCAGGTAAAACAAATACATAGAGTGAATACAAAGTACAAACAGGTCTCAGGTAAGAAATCTAGATTTAAAACTGAAGTCGAAATGATCACGTTAAAAAAAAGATTCGTTCGTCTCATGTTTTCCTGGTTCTTTATTTTTCTATTATAAAATTATTATATAGGGGTGTCGGTGGCGCAACGGTTTAGGTGTTGACACGGCGCTCATCACTGTAAGGTGAAGGTACCGGGTTCAAATCCTGCGGCCCTGGATTCGAACCCGACATACTTACAAATGTTTTTTTTTAATTCAAAAACATCGGCACCCCGAGGGTTATAACAGGGTTATATATATANAATAATAGTTTTAAGGTTAGAAACAAAAGAGGGCGAGTGGTTAGGGCGTTCGATTCGTACTTGTCACTGGTACTGGGTTCGAATCCCGGCAAGTCCATGGCCTTAATTGATCATGTATGAATAAAGTATTTTGAAGTGGTTTCAAGTTCAACCTTCAATTAATTATTCAATGAATCTTTAGCAGGTGAAGTGCAAATAAATTGAACGCCACAGTAATTTCTTATTTAATTTTTTTTTTCTCCACTACGAACAAATCATGCAATTAGATTTGAATGATTTGAGGTTGAATTGAAAATAGGAACTATTTTAAGTCTAATTATTATTAGGCATTTATATTGATTACTGTTTATGAATGTGGAGCCCTTAGGAAGGCATAATAAGCGATAGCGCAATAATTTGTCATTCTCGGACTATAACCTTGATCCCAGAATATCAGTATCAAACTGTATAATTAATTTAATTAGGGGCGAGTACATGCACTACAAAATACATTCAATGTCACAGCTAGCCCAATTTCACAGGGAATAATCGCCGCTGAGCTCAAGTACAATTCATGTCGAGCAACTTTTTCTACACTCCAGACAAATACGCGTGCTTTGGCCCAGAAACAACTTCATTTTTCAAATCTTTACACATTGTACATGTAAAAGTGACAAATATATAACAGGGAAAATGGCTAGGTGTGCAGAGATAATATTACAATTCTAAATAAAAGTGAAAAAAGGCATAAAGACGGTACGTGACTGTATTCTGGCATGACCTATTCTTAAAATTCAAGGCTTGAAGAACAACAGTAGCATAAAATGATAAAAATTGGCCAACTACTTATTACATTACCGACCCTTAATCACTTCCTTTCTAAATATACAGAATTGCAAACGCTATTTAAATTTTTTTTTATTTTTTATAATATACCAATCTAACTGAATAAATGATCAGTTGTAAAAATTTGTCGAATATGGGTTGTGAATAAAATAGAAAAAATTACAGTCTATGAAAATTAGTTAGTTTATAACAATATTTATGTATTGTATATTAATTCAATTTTGTGTTATTTTGGGTGAGAGGCCAGGGGTGTTTACTAAAAAATTGGAAAACACTTTTTGGTTTTCGGCACTATTTTAGTCTTTATAGTAAAATTAAGAAGGACAATGGATCATAAATTTTAAAATAGTCATTTTAAATCATTAATGTGTGGTGATTAGTGACCGTTAGTCGATAATTGTTCAGAAATCGTGAGATTATTCTTTATGGTGCCAACGTTTCGATCTTTATTGAGATCATCTCCAGGCCCGGAGATTTACAAACATTGTTTAAATTTAACAAATACATGTAGGATGTAGAAAAAAGTGAAGTTATACAATGCAAAAAAATATATTTTTTATATTCACTAATTTCGTGGTCCGCTTGACCAATTAATATATTACAATTAATTAAGGTTTTTAGTCGAGATAAAAAAGTCAATGGCACGAGCGGGATTCAAATCAACGATCTTCGCCTAGATACGCCGCTGCTCTACCACTTGAGCTATCGTGACCTCGATCCTCTCGGACACCAACTTGAAAAATGGCAAAAAGATGGGAAAAAATTCAAAAGGTGGGGTTGAGATGGGAAGTTGGTGTCCGAGTGGATCGAGGTCAGGATAGCTCAAGTGGTACAGCAGCGGCGTATCTAGCCGAAGATCGTGGGTTCGAATCCCGCTCGTGCCATTGACTTCTTTTCATCTCAACTAAATACCTTAATTAATTGTAATATATTTTTTATATTCAATCAAATTATTTCTACTCACTCAAAGTGTTTGTTTTCTGCGTAAGTGTGCCATTCTTGCGTGTCGTGTTGAGAGTGCCAGTGAGATATTGCTGTTTTAGGTTTATATATGTTGGATTTTGAAGGGGCGGGGAAGGAAGTCGGTATAGAAAGACATTTTTGTATAAGGATTCGGCGTCTTTGAGGTGAAAAGAGCCGACGAAGGGAAAAAACGTTGGTAATAGTTCGGCCAGATTATCCTTTCAAGATTATACAGACGGGAAGAAATATGAAAAGGAAAGCTAAATTGTTGGAAAATGAGACTATGTAAAAATGTTTCATGTGTGGAATGTGATGTGGTGATATATGTATGTTATCGAAATTGAATTTGATTAATAATATTGGCGTAGCTGCGACTGAGTTTACGTGTGTCTGTTCTGTAATTGATGCTGTGTTTACCTCGGTCCCTGAAGATGATCTCAATAAAGATCGAAACGTTGGCACGATAAATGTTTTTCTGAAACCTACATCACACCAGACGCATCTCAAGGTGTCTGAATAATTTGACCATTAACTTCAACTTCTTAAAATGCGAATGACTTACTATTTTAGTGCCATATATTAGTATAAATAAGATAATAGATCAGTAAGTTATAAAAAAGATTCAGCGTTCATTAACGATAATTATTAATTATTATGAACTTCTTAAAATGCCAAGGACACACACACCCTCTCTATCGCCAACAATTTGCCCACCGACTTGGAAAAGTTCTTGGCATTTGGGAGGCTTAGTCTATGTTAAAAAAAAAGATAAAAAACTGCTCAAAAATGAATATGTGTAATTTATTCTTATTCTATTAATTTTAAATAAATTAAGCAATATATTCTTGTTAGTTAAAGTACACAAAATAGAAAATACAATTTAAAAAAAAGTTGTTAATCCGCATTTTTAATAACGGCATTTTTAATAATTAAGAATAGTAAACATGAAGTAAACTCATTTTGTAAACAAACACCTTTTCTCGAAATTTTAATCCAGTTGCATTCGTCTTAACCATAGAAAGACATCATCTTGAACCAGAAGTTCGCAATATTATTGTGAGAATGAATCATGGAGGTTACCGGCTAGTAGAGTTTATGATGATGTCTTTCCATTGTTAAAGATAATACAACTGGATTAAAACGGAGAAAACGTGTTTGTTTACAAGATACATAATCACCATTATCCTTCGTGGTCTGATTGACCAAATTACTTCTTTCAATAATTAATCTTTTTTGTAAGATTTTGGTCGAAATAAAAAAGTTAGTGTCACAAGCGGGATTCGAACCTACGAAATCTACGAGGTGATTAATCCCTGTAGTTTGATATAAAACAAAAATAATAAAGTGTGTTCCTTTTCGGACCAATAATCTTAATCTAGGTATGGTCTGAATGAAAAAGCAATTAAATTTTATCTACCAAGATGTCATTATTATGTTTTTAATACCGGGTTTAAAATTTTTTTGAAGACGGGCGTTTCAGTCCTTGGCAATGTTGGACAGAGTCTGTCTTAAAAAATCGAAACCATTTATTAAAAATTCTAACTATTTCAATTAATTAATCTTTATGTAAAGTAGTGGTTGAAATGAAAAAGTTAGTGTCACGAGCGGGATTCGAACCCACGATCTTAGGCTCAATACGCGCTCTAACCACTTGAGCTATCGTGACATCGATCCAACTCCCCTTCTCAACCTACAACCTTTCGAATTTTCCCTCCTTTTTGCCATTTTTCGAAAGTCGTGCAATCAGGATTCTATTCTCGGCGACAAATGAAATGGCTACGGGGAGCTGTTAGTAAAGTTACACTTCGTTTTACTTATTAAATGGATTAGGAAATTATATTTCGTGGGCTGATTTATCAAATTACTTTTTTCGATTAATTAATCTTTTTATGTGAGGTTTTGGTTGAAATGAAGCGGCGTATTGTGCCGAAGGTCGTGGGTTCGAATCCCGCTCGTCTGGTAACACTAACTATTTCATTTCCAAAACCTTGCATAAAAATAAATTGAAAAACGAATAATCTTCATGTTTACTATTCTTCAGTAAATCCGTTATTAAAAATGAGGAATAACAAATTGTTTTTTGATTTGTATTTCCTATTTTACTTTATCCTACTAACAAGAATATATCGGTTAATTTAGTTGAAGTTAATAGAATAAGAATAAATTACCAATATCCCGATTCATTTTGCGCAGTTTTCGAAAAACTTAATTATGCCAATTTTAAATCGTTTTTAAGGTTGTTTTCCTGATGATCACCTTAAAATAACTCGAAACCTGAGCAGATAATCGTTGCATTTCTTTTTTCAGCCAGTTGAACATACCGAGATTTGATAATTCGTAAGTAAAAAAGTGGTCGATACATCTAACACTTTAAACAGAAAATTAAAATAGCTATAGTATTGCTTGTTTGTAAGTATAATTGCTACTAATCTAGTTAAATGATTTATTATGTTATATTTCTTTATTGTTCTTATTATTTAACTGAATCGTTATTAGCTTTACATTTTGCCGCAACAAATTAGTATGGGAACTATTAAGGTAACTAACTGTAAATACAAAAATGGCCATTAACATAAGAATAGTTCCGTTGATAATGAAATTATCTTAAAGATTTGAACGAAGTCAATTTTCAAGCACGTGCTTCCATATCGAATAGGACGATGATGATTGTGTAATCAAAGTGCACAAAAGGGTTGTCGGCATTGTACGCCGCCAGGTAGCCGCCCTCGGCTTGCGTGGGTGAGCACATCAAACTGACGGGTAGTGACGGACCCTTTTGTGCTCCTGCTATTTCTCAATGGACGGTTTCAATAATTGGCAACTGTTCCTTGTCAAATATTTGTATCTCCCATAGATACAGGTGTGTATAGACTTCTGAGGACATATGGGAACGCTTCCCCCTTCTCACGGGCAACAATAAAAAAAAAATACCCTTTCGAATGTAATTTTTTTGTCTGTGTATAGAAGGAATTTTACGGTTAGTAGTAACTCTTTTTCAACGTAAAGGGTACCGATACGCCTTTTTTTTGTTAACGCCTAATTGCCGAAACACGTGTCAAATCTTATACATCTGACGTATTTTTCAGAATTTCATCCCTGGCTAATCCAGCACACCGACTTTGTTCTGCTTGGATGACTGCATATTAAAACGGAAAATTCCACAAGGGCGGGAATGAACAGGTTCCTAAACGCCAAATACCTTAAAAAGGAAACATTAGAAAATATTTCTATGATAACGCGATTTAATAATAAATAAGTATATAAACCTTTTAATATTGTCAACACTAAAAATTTTGGGTTTCCCTAACAATATAACACAATTGCAATAAATTGATATAATATTTCCAAAAACAAGTTATATATATAAGTTCAAGGACTTCGTCGGCTCACGTGTCCTGCATAAATTTCTTGGACTTGTTCACAAACCACAAACCCCAAGATTTTGGACCATTTTATCTCGGGGAGTGATTTGGTAATGTCCTCTCCTTCAAAAGTTTCAAATCTGTACCTAGAGTACCTATCTCTGCGAGGTAGTGACCTTGCCGTTTCTTCTTTTATTTCGCAAAAACGGCAAAAGGGATCTGGTAGAATACCCATTACGGAGAGGTGTCTTCCCAGTTGGGGTGAAAAACAAGTTAAATATAAGGAAAAACGAAATATTGAAAATTAGGAAAACTGTGTTCATCACACTACCAAATTCAAACCATCCATTATGAGTATTAAGCATAATTATCTAAGCAAACATTACTTTGGTTAAGTATTTACTTTTACATATATTAGACATTAAACTCATTTACATGTTGGTAAAATAAAAACTTCTCACTTAAATGTTTGAGAAAGTTCGTCAATAAATGATGTAACGATTCTGTTCAATGTTTTAGACTCTATATTTGGTTAATTTGAAAGGGAAACTGTGAACAATAAGACGTCAGCAATTCCTTATTTTATTTTTTTCGGTCAGCGCTTCTCATGTTAATTGATTATTAACGATTAACCTCATTCTTTGTTGTTTTTGCGCCCTTTCCTTTTTACAACAGTTTACAGGTACGCGGCCTCCTTTTTATTTTTATAATTGTAGTGTTTTGAACTTAGCTGCTCAAGCAAGGTTCATTCCGGTACATTTTGTATAAATTCTTTTAGTCGAGACATGGCGAAATGGCCACAACTTCACAGATTCTCAATGGACTGTCGTCAACCCTAACGCGTTTGAAAAGACTTGCGAAAACCGGCCTCAAGGCGGAAAAATAATTGATTTTTGTTCGGGATTTTTCGTCCTCTTCCTCTCACCGCGGCCTGAAGGTCGCCGCCACACACGTTGAGGAATTTCTCAAGGCTTGGAATGTTCAGGCTGAACCTTGAGGAAATCCCGCTCGAATATCATCTACCTTTAGGCTTATAAAAGAGTGAGACCAGGACCCTGTATTTTTTAATTTAACTGTACCAAACGAGAACCAGAAGTATTTTAACTATTTTAAAACTATTTAATTCGAGTGCAACTGTTGTAAACAATATCTTTAAAAATTTAATAACTCTGGCATTAGAGGACTGTTTTTGAAGTATTTATTTCCAAAAACCAATATATTGGGCTAGTGTAAAAATAATGCAGGTTTTCAAAAGTCAGTCAAAACTATTTTTAATTTTTATAAAAAAAAGAAAATTAATTAGAAATATTTTCCATCACAATATATACATCTTTGCCAACTTGCCAACGTGTAATAAGCGCTGACATAAAAGCCTTTATTTCGACTGACAAAGTCTAGAAAGCGTTTTCCGCTTCACCGCGTTCTATAAAAATTGCAAGAAGTGGCCAAAATGCCTAAAAAAGTGGAATTCTGTAGGCGAGAAGTCGGGCGAATGTGGAGGGTGCAGTAAGGTTTCATATCCTAAGTCCTTAAGTTCGGAAGGGATAGCATTGCGACATGAGGTCCGGAGTTATCGTGAAAAAAATCAGCCCTTACGGCTTACCAATGCTGGACAAAGAAGTTGCAGTTTCCTATGCATTTTGTCCATTTTTGGAAATATTTCTCTGCTGTGATAGTTTCACTATAATTCAAAATATTATACCGAACAACCTTAGCAGTACACCACCAAACAGTCATCATAACCTTTTTTGGGTGCAGATTTGGATTCGGGAAGTGTTTTGGCTCTTCATCCTTGACCAACCACTGACCTCTACGCCTGTTGTTACCGAATATATTACAGAATTCCATCGAGAAATGGATCAAATCGGTGGCGCAATAGAAAAAACGTGGAAATTTCAAAACGTCGATTTCCTTGGGTTTCGGTTAGTTCGTGCAGTATCCACAGTCTTTACTTTACCTATCACGACCTTCGCTGTCTACGAAATCGAAATCTCCAAGACGAAATCCCTGAAACAAACAGTTCACCGTGCATTCGCTAATGCTTCTCTCCCCCAAACTGTATTGATGTCATGTGCGGTTTGGGCCTCACTTCGCCCAAGTTTAAATTGGTCCAATCAAATTTGAAGAAAATCTACTTCGGACATATTTAATTTTGCAGATCCTCACTCTTATAAAATTCAATATAAACTAAAATGTTTTTTATAAAAGATGACATTTAAAAATATTTATTATAATCCATAAATTGGATTTGAGGGTGTAGCTTTGCTTGCATGACAAGCACCTGCAAAAATAGAACAAATTTTCACAACCTGCATTAATTTTGCACCAATCCAATATTTGTTTAAACTAGTAAAAGCTAAGTGTTAAATATACTTAAAAAATTCGAATAAAAGCTCTTCTAAGACCACGAAATAACGCTACCAACTCATATTTTGATGAAAAATACCAGAAAGAAACATATATTATATAATATAATATAAATATTTTCAACAAAACCGACAACAGTCATCATTTCTAACTTGTAAAAAATAGATAAAGATGGGTTCGAATCCCGCTCGTGCCATTGACTTTTTTATCTCAACTAAAAACCTTAATTAATTTTAATATATTAATTGGTCAAGCGGTCCACGAAATTAGTGAATTTATAGATAAAGATGTTAAAAATTGTAGTAAGGTATTTTTCATAGACCATTTACTTTTTCTTTC